>NC_137341.1:52473234-53073234 GCF_965287045.1 Carcharhinus amblyrhynchos | reverse complement strand
TTTGTAAAATGTCTCGTTTTGAAACATTCTTTGATTCATTTCTCCATCCCAAAGATTTATCTTAAAAAGGTTATCTAAACTATAGTGCTTAAAAAAATTGTACAAAGTTGTATTTGAAAATGGCAAGACGCAGAAGTAATCAACAGCTATCAAGTTTAAAGGAAGGAAATATAATTCAACTTTTGCAGTTACATTTTAGTACAAGAATCATGCCAGCCAAATAAAACAGGCGAAACAAACAAAAAAGTAATTTACCGATCACCTCCGCCACCCCACCTCCCATTGCCCTGCTGATTTTATACAATTGCTATTTATGCACATACTATCAGATATGCAGAGTAATAATTTTGGCTTCAAACAATTTAAGTTATAATGTTTAAGCATTAAAAACTACCTTTCTGTTTCAATATTCAGCACTATATGTATATGTAAATATTATCGAGTCCCTTTGCTTGCTGTATTTTCCTATACACGTACAAACTGAAAAATATTAAATGGTAAATGGCACAGTGGTTAGCCCTGCTGCCTCTCAGTACCACGGACCCCGGTTCAACTCCAGCCTCTGGTCACTGACTGTGAAGAGACTGCATGAGTTGAGTTTTCTCCGGGCGCTCCAGTTTTCTCCCACACTCCAAAGATGTGTGGGTTAGGTTGATTGGCCATGGTAAATTGACCCTAGTGTCAGGGGATTAGCAGGGTAAATATGTGGGGTTATGGGGAATAGAGTCTGGGTGGGATTGTGGTCAGTGCAGACTCGATTGGCCGAATGGCCTCCTTCTGCACTGTAGGGATTCCATGACGATCCAAACATTTCTACACAGTAAAATTATTGATTTTGTGGCAGTATTCAGAGACCCGGGATTGAATTCCTGAGCTCTATTCTATAAAGGACTTTGATAGCTGTAGCCATCTCACCAGGCATTTAGTATTCCCTTTGTTATGGGCAAATCATGTAACAAGGTCTTGTGTAACAAGAGGGTGTAGGGGGTTCAAGGGGGCATGTAGAGAACACAGTATCCAGTAGGTAGCTCATCCTTATAGTGCAGAGGGGTGCAGAAGAGATCTGACATTCTTATGGTGAGCACACTAAAGATGGCATGAGGGGGTTGTATTGTTCAGAAAGATATAGCCTAGAGCGATGAGAACAATTTCACAGCTCATTAGGGAGCCTTTAATAGTTCATGATTTTCTGTAACAATTTTCAGCCTAAGGATTTGATTGACAGCAATTGAGATATATAAAACTAAAGCGATTGTTCAGGAACAAAGAAAGAAAGAGAGATGAAGTAACACTCAAACATAACAGGATTGAAAAAAGTATCTAAGAATGGTTACCAAGAGAGACAAAATTCAGTAAGGCCTGATTAGCCAGTTGGTGAGCTGTGTTGCTAATAAGTACATGTTTAATTCTCATCAATAACTATATATACTTAATGAATCTGTGAATGATTAAAGTCATGCTGTGAACAATGTTATTTTGAAAATATACACAGACACACCACTCTCATTAGCATTACTGCTTCACAGTACTGGGGACCCAGGTTCAATTTCTGCCTCCAGTTTCCTCCCATAGTCAAAAGATGAGCGGGTTAGATTGATTGGTCATGCTAAATTGACGCGAGTATCAGTCGGACTAGCAAGATAAATATGTGGAGTTATGGGAACAGGGTATGGGTACGATTAAGGTCAGTATAGACTCAATGGGCCGAATGGCCTCCTCCTGTACTGTAGGGATTCTATTAATTCATTTGTGACTTAGATTCAATTTTATGTCAGTTTGAGTTATTCCAATTACCAACTCAAATTAATGATGCACAATTTAATTCATGCACTAATATTCAGGCTTTACAATTTTTTGCAAAATTAAATCCAAATATATTCTGAAATTTTTTTTTGACTCGTTTATTGCCCAACCCAAACATTCCATAGATTGCTTTCAACTTACCAGGAAAGGTGCACAGACCCACGTGAATGTTGAAACCGCAGAGAGATAGGCAGAACTTTTGAGCACTCGGAGCTCTTTCTCTCTAATATGCAACACCTTCTCCTTAAACGCCAGCTCCCAAGCATACAGCTTCAATACTCTTATTCCATTTAGAATCTCATTCATCAATTTGATACGGCTGTCTTTTTCTTTCATCTGCGTCACCTGAATATTAAAAAAAATTAAATTGCATATTTATCAGGCGAACGCTTCAATGTAAATTTTCATGAAATAAAAACACGCAAAAAGGTGCTGGAAATACTCAGCGGGCCTGGCAGCAGCCATGGAGACAGAAATAAATCAACATTTTGAAGCTAACCTGGCTTTTCTTCAGAACCAATTAAAGTAGAAATATGGGTTTTATGTTGTGCAGGGTGGGGGGTTGGTGGGGGTGAAAAGGAGTGGTCTGGGATAGGGTAGAGGATAGGAGAGATTAAATGGCAAAGATGTCATGGAATAAAATGCCTTTTATGCATACAATATACCAAACTGAAAGTAGTACAAGTGAATTGCTGTTTCACTCAAAAGCAGAGTTTGCAGCCTTGGATGTTGAGAAGGGAAGTGTTAAAAGGACAGCAGACTGTATTCACTCCTCACAATGTTTTCTCCTCTACAGTTTGAAGACCAAATATAAAGACTGGATAACCACTTTGTTCAACACCTCCATTCAGTTTGCAAGAAGACCCTTTGCTCCCACTCTGACCTTTCAGTCCACAGTCTGCTAGTGTTCCACTGAAGCTCAATGCAACCTCAAGGAACAACACCTCATCTTTCAACTTGGCACTTTACAGGCTTATGGACTCAGCATGGAATTCAATAACTTTAGGTTATAACCTCTGCCTTCAATTGTGTGTTTTTTTGCTGGTTTTTAATCAGGCCTTGTTACTTTGATTTCAATCTCTCTTTCAGACAGTTTTTATATAACCATCCATGCCTCACCTGGATATGCTATGCTTTTTTTTATTACATACCTATTCTTTGGCTTTGATGCAGAATTTAATCCTTGGTACTTTTACATACAATCCTTCCCTTTGGTTATTTCCACCCCATTTCCTCTCTTCCACTGGTTTGAAACTTATTACATTTCCATCCGAGGATTTGGGTTCAATTCTAGCCTTCGGTGACTGTGTGGAGTTTGCATGTTCTCCCAATGTCTGCATGGGTTTCCTCCGTGTGCTGTGGTTTCCTCCCACAGTCCAAAGATGTGCAGGTTAGGTGGACTGGCCATGCTAAATTGCCCCCCACTGTCCCAAGGAGCCTAGTTTAGATGGATGAGCCGCAGTTACAGGGATAGGACGGGCAAGAGACTCTGTCAGAGAGTTGGTGCAGACTCAGAATCATAGAGGTTTACAGTATGGAAACACATCTTTTGGCCCAACTTGTCCATGCTGACTTGATGCGCTGAATGGCCTCCTCTGCACTGTAGGGATTCTATGATTCATTTCTCTTCAGTTCTGGTGAAAGGTTATCAACCTGAAACATTGACTGTTTCTCTCTCCACATATAGTGCCTGACCCGCTGAGCATTCCCTGAATTTTCTATTTTAATTTCAGGTCCATTATATTTTGCTTTTGTGCCACTCTACCTGAAGGGCTTTTGTCTTCACTGCAATCACAGCATTTATCGGGACCAGAAGAATCATGACAGCTACACCGGCTAGCACAGAGGGCCCAAGATTCTGAGCAATGCAAAAACATTAAAATTGTGAGTAGCATTTACTTAATATAAAATTGGAAATCTTGCACTTTACACTCCAAAAAAAAGAACCAAAGGCATCTAAATTCACATCACTCAGTAATAATACTAAAACTTGAGGATTTTCTTTAAAATAAAGAAAGTGACATTTGAAGAACAAGGCCAAGGTGACATACTGAAATGACATTAGATCATAATTCCACCTAGGATAGTTTAAGCTAATCCAAGTCCTCTTTTCTATAGAAGTCAACATGCTATAACTTGGCACATGTCGATTTGGGAAATTTCATTGCAGACAGAAAACATTCTTACCAAACTTGATTTGAAAAACACCACTGGGTCAATTAAAATCTTAAGGGATATAAGTCAAAGACAGTTAAATGATCTGACTTAATGGCAGGATAGGCGTGTGGGAATGAACAGCCTGGACCTGTTTCTGTGCTTCTAAATCCATAAACGGTGTAGCAGACTCATGCTGAACCCACCAAGCGGTAGTGCAATAATACAATGAGAGAATCCGGAGAGTAAAACCAGTCAAGTCATAAATAGAAACAACTTTATCTAAAAAAAAAACCATTTAATAATCCTCAAATGAATGTTGCCATAATAACTGCACTGAAGGCAAAACAGAACTTTGCTACCATCAAATTAGTTACCTGCCACAGGAAGAACATAGCTAGTACCACCTGAAGTGGTGCAGACCAGATCATGTTTAGGTATGTTATCAAATCCATGCACTTCTGCGCATCCACAGACATCAAGTTTACAATTTCCCCAACTGTGGATGTTTTCCTTGCTGCATTTGAAATAACCAGGGCCTTGGTATAAAACAAATGAAAACCGATTACACCAAACACGTTCTTAAAGCAACGCAAAGGGCAGTTCATGCATACAATAAAAGGTAGATAATTCTGCTTAATCTACAAGCTAAAGTTGTATACGTTTAGGTAGGTAAACCTGATTATTTCTAAACACGAAGAGACTATTCTCCAATGATAAATATATTTCAAAGAGCGGTCATCATTAGATATGTACTTTGTCCATGAGGATTTCTCTGTTTAAAGAAACAAGCTCAATGCTCCACAATGTTCATAGTTATTTTTCTTTGAATATTTTAAATTACTTATTTCAAAATGATTAATACAACCATCAATTAAAATCGGAAAGCTAAATATCCATGCCCTTCTTAAATCAGCAAGCAGCCAATAACAAATATTTTACATTAGATCACTTAAAACTATACATTTCCTTCTCAGTGTAGCTGCCTCATTACGGATCCATAATTCTGCCCCTCGTTTAAGATCTTAATCTTATAGCATTACAATAAACTTCAAAAACACCGTGGTGGAATTTATTTCAACATTTTTGTTACACCAACAAAGTTGGAGAATGAACCCATACCTTTCTATAAACTGCTCCTATAATAGCAGATTTTAGTCTCATTCCAGTAACAAAACAAATTTGGAAGTATTGATGGAGGAAGAGAGTCTGTATAAATGCACATAAAAATAGCAGCACAACATAAAAGTAACCTTGCCAGGCTGGAGCCTTTTCGTTATTGATAAACTGCAACAGCAACCTGTTAAAAGAAAAAAAGTGATTAAATGCTAGGAATAATGCAATAAGGCAAACCACTAACAAACTTTAGTTATAATATGTTAATTTGTTGTGAAGTCGGGCATTGTGCCATTAAGAGGGAAGACTAGATTCATAATTTTTTAAAATTATCTCAATTGTAAGTCCCCAACTTCAACTAAAAATGTCATAGTGATCATAAACATAAAGAATCAATTTTGATCACAGTACTTGCTTCACAAAACAGCTTTAGGAAAGCCTCAAAGTTATTAATCACCATAAGTTCAGCTCCCCTGGTAATGGCGCCATCCACGTCCAAGCCACTCAGGCTGAACTAAACCAGCTGCAACATGGGCAATGCGTTCAATCCCAAGCTAAGCTTCATACTCCACTTCCTTTTTAACACGAGGTCTACTTATTTCTGCCTGTTCATCAATACCCCTCTCCACACCATCGCAACTTAATTAACCATGCCACAATTCATCATCTGGATTTTTGGTCAAGTCAGAAACCTTTGCCTCAATGCTCTCCTGACTAATCCATAGTCCACAACCTCAACTTGACAAAAATGGTGCCACGTATATCCCATCCCTATCCTATCTTCTCGGTCTTCACCAATTTACAGTGGTCCTCTGTCCCTCAAATTCAAAATATCTCAACAGCTTTACAACCTCCTCCATACTTCCTCCTCTGGCACACTTTGGTTTTAAGAATCTAGTTTCTTTTACATCCTCCTCCTTTTGCCACAACATTGGTGGCAAATCTTTCACTACCCTGGTCCCTACATTTGGGATTCCCTTCCCAGTCACTCTGCCTACCTACTTCTCCATTCTTTTCACTCTCGAATTCACGGACATTTCTAAGCCTCTCTCCAGTGGCTTTTCAGTATTTCTTTGTAAATGCACTAAGAAAATCTTGTATGTTGAAGACATTACATAAATGTAAGCTATTCCTGTTTGAAACATCAGGTGATGTTGTCCGTGCATGCCAGACAAATGCACATGCAGGGGAGAGACGGAATAGATCCCACTTTTTTCTTCCCGTGGTATTTAAGCTGAATTGGGCACAAGTCTGCCAGACTTGCACTGTGACAATCTGTTCAATATCTTGTAGCAGTTTTGACCAAAGCACAAGTAGATACTTGACATTGGAACCATCATCAGCAAGGTGGTCTTTTGTTGAAGACTAAAACCAATTGTGTACTATGCTGATGGTTTAAGTTTAAAAGTTTTAAGCTGAAATCTAAGTTTATAAAGATGTGGGGTGAAATATAGTCACACTGCAATGAAGTTACTGTGAATATCCTCTAGTCACCACACACAGCACCTGTTTGGGTACACAGAGAGAATTTAGCATGGTGAATTCACTTAACCAGCACATCTTTCAGGTTGTGGGAGGAAACTGGAGCATCCAGAGAAAACTCATGCAGACACAAGGAGAATGTGCAGACTCTGCACAGGCAGTGACCCAAGCAGGAATTGAACCTGGGTCCGTGGTGCTGTGAGACAACAATGCTAACCATTGGGCCAGCATACTGGTTAAGGGGCTTTTAACAGAACAGTTGCTGTGAAAACGTTTCCTCTGGTTGAAGAATCTAAATGTACTGTGCTGTACTGTTCGATGTTCAATGTTCTATGTGGAGATGCCAACGTTGGGCTGGGTTAAGCACAATAAGAAGTCTCACACCAGGTTAAAGTCCAACAGGTTTATTTGGTAGCACAAGCCACAGCGCTCCGAAAGCTTGTGGCTCATGCTACCATATAAACCTGTTGGATTTTAACCTGGTGTTGTGAGACTACTTACTGTAAAGAATCTAGAACATAGGGTCACAGTCTTATATTAAAAGGGGTCAATAATTTAGGACTGCAATGAGGAGAAGTTTCTACATTGAAGGGTATCCAGACAACTATGGAGGCTCAGTCAGTTCATGACAGAAGTCAGAAGATTTTTGGGTACTATGGGAATTAAGATGGAATTGGGTTAGATGATCAGCCACGATCTTGCTGATCGGAGAAACGGGTTCAGTGGCTCTTACGGCCTCCTACTTGCGATACGAGTTATATTCATGCTGCAAGATTAGTGTCACAATTGAGTGTGGCATCAGGTTAAAATACATCAGTTTAAAGTATATCGATATGGATCAACTGGTGACATCTACAAAGAACATTACAGCAATCTTTTCATTTTGAGAAGTATTGTGCAACTTACTTCAGAATTTCAGGGCTGGCAAACATCAACAAATCATGAACGATTTTGAACAGGAAGCTCATCATAAAGTATGGCCCAAAGGCCTTACAAAGTGCTTTCAGAAGTGAAGGTTGCAAATTCTTTTTCTTTAAAAGCAATACATGTGCTTCATCAGGTTCTCCAATATTCTCAGGATGCTTTTTGGTTCTGTTCTTCGAGGGAGAGTACACCATTTCACTATGTCTTTTCCAAATGAAAAAATAAATCTAACATTATTAAAATTACTTGCAGCACAATAAGAATGAACATAATTTATATAGACTATGTAAAAACTGTAATACTTTTTGCCAACTCACTAGGTTAAAGTCCAACAGGTTTATTTGGAATGACAAACTTTTAGAGCACTGCACTTCATCACATTCACCTGATGAAGGAGCAGCACTCCAAAAACTTGTCATAGAACTTTTATGAAGTATTTATTTAAGAACATAAGAACATAAGAAATAGGAGCAGGAGTAGGCCATCTGGCCCTTCGAGCCTGCCCCGCCATTCAATAAGATCATGGCTGATCTGTCGTGGCTCAGTTCCACATTCCCGCCCTCTCCCCATAACCCTTAATCCCCTCTCTTATCAAAAACCCATCAACCCTCTTCTTAAAAATATTTAGCGAGGTAGCCTCCACCACTTCAACAGGCAGAGGATTCCAGTGATTCACCACCCTTTGAGTGAAGAAGTTCTTCCTCAACTCCGTTCTAAACCGTCCCCCCCCTCTATCTTGAGGCTGTGCCCCCTAGTCCTACTGTCCTTTCTGAGCAGGAAGAGTCTCTCCACCTCTATCCTATCCATCCCATTCATCATCTTATATGTCTCAATGAGGTCTCCCCTCATTCTTCTAAACTCTAACAAGTACAAGCCCAGTTTATTCAGCCTCTCCTCATAGCTCAACCCCCTCAACTCCGGCATCAGCCTAGTAAACCTCCTCTGCACTCCCTCCAAGGCCAAAATATCCTTGCGTAAGTACGGTGCCCAAAACTGCACACAGTACTCCAGCTGCGGCCTCACCAATGCCCTATACAGCCGCAGCAAGACCTCCCTGCTTTTATATTCAATCCCCCTCGCTATGAAGGCCAGCATCCCATTCGCCTTCCTGACCACCTGCAAGCTGGGTTTTTGCGACTCATGCACAAGGACCCCGAGGTCCCTCTGCACCGCCGCCTGCTGCAGTTTATCTCCACGTAAGTAATAATCCTTCCTACCATTATTCCTACCAAAGTGGACCACCTCGCACTTGCCAACATTAAATTCCATTTGCCAGTTCCTGGCCCATTCGCCCAGCCTATCTAGATCCTTCTGCAGACTCTCCACACCCTCCGCGCAATTTGCCTTTCCACCAATCTTGGTGTCATCAGCAAATTTCAACACCCTACACTCGGTTCCCTCCTCCAGATCATCTATATAAATGGTAAATAGCTGAGGCCCCAGCACCGACCCCTGGGGCACTCCACTAGTCACCAACCGCCAATCCGAATAGCACCCATTAATCCCCACTCTCTGCCTCCTATTTGACAACCAGTCCTCTATCCACTAACACCCTATTTAAAACAACTATCTTATTCCATACCTTAACATTTTGCTTGTTTTTTTCTTAAACTTTGCAAGGCAACCCCACAGTGATTCCAAATAAATGTGTTGGATTTTAACCTGGTGTTGAGAGACTTCTTACTGTGCCCACCCCAGTCCAATGCCAGCATCTCCACATCATGACTTTTTGTCAAGAACAACATTTACAAACGTATCCATTACCTGTTAGTCTTAGCACATTCCTTCTCCCATTCTGCAACCAGTCGTGGTACAATCTCTTTAGATTTATCCTTCCTATTCAAGGACCATAAATCATTTGGCTCCAAAGGCCGTTTATATCCCAAGATTGTCATCCTGATGAAGTAATGCAAGAAAGGACTTGTTACATGTCAGCTGCATTTTCAAAAGGTGCAAAGTCATAATAAAGAATCAAGCCCCATAATGCGAAGCAAATCAGGATGAAAGTATGTTGAAAGTTGAGAAAAATTGAACACTAGGGATTAAACATATACTAAATGGCGATGTACAGCATGGGATTGAAGGGCTACATAATTGAAATAAATATTCTTGTAACAGCAACAAAAAAAAAGAAATTAGATACTTCAGTGCCTATGGACCAAGGAACTGCATGGCTATGCACAATTAAAACATTTCTCTTGCATCACTGTCAATATTTATAAAAATTATAGTTTCACTTCAATCACTTTACAATAATCAACTCTCTGAAAGGAAAAACAATATTGACTAAACTTAAGACATTGGTCACTACTTAGTGATGAACATATGGTTAAAGGTCAACAAAAATATTACAGTATTTCATACTTGTCAAATTAACATTTATTTACTTACTTTGGGCAGGAAACAAACCAACATGTGCTGCCTTCAATTTTGTCTTCAAAATACGTGCATTAATAAGCCAATTTCATGAATCATTGTTTATAAGTCAGCTGACAAACCATTTAGAAAGTATGTTTAGCTTGGTACAACAGTGTTATCTCAGCCAGAGTATACAATCTCTCCAAGCTCATAAACATCTATTTCAGCACAGAAAATCTCAGTGCACGGCAGTAATCCCTGTTAAATTTTTTTGTTCATTTAAGGGATGTGGATATCGCCAGCTAGGTCAGAATTTACAGCCCATTCCTAATTGCCCTCTAGGTAGTGATGATGAGCTGCCTTCTTGAACCACTGCAGACCAAGCAGTGTGGTTACACCATGGTGTGGAGATGCTGATGTTGGACTGGGGTAAATACAGCAAGAAGTCTCACAACACCAGGTTAAAGTCCAATAGCTTCATTTGTAGTAAACGTCACTAGCTTTTGGAACAGGCTGTTCCTTCGTCAGAACTCCCACCCACCTGACAAAGGAACAAAGCCAGCTCCAAAGCTAGCGGCATTTGCTACAAATAAACCTGTTGGACTTTAATGTGGTGTTGTGAGACTTCTTACTGTATAGGTACTCCCACAGTGCTGTTAGGGAGGCAGCTCCAAGATTTTGACCCAGCAAAAGTTAAGGAACAACAATATATTTCCCAGTCACGAGGGTGAGTAGTTTGGAGGGGAACGTCCAGGAGATGGTGTTCCCGTGTCTCTGCTACCCTTGTCCTTCTAGATGGTGATGGTTGTGGGTTTGGAAGGTGCTGCCTATAATACCATGGTGAGTTCTTGCAGTGCATTTTGTAGATGGTGCACACTGCTGCCACTGTGTATTGGTGGTGGAGGGATTGAATGGGATTGAATTAAGGTGGGATGCCAATCAAGCAGGCTGCTTTGTCCTGAATGGTGTCAAGCTTCTTGAGTGATGTTGGAGCTGCACTCATCCAGCGAGTGGACAGTATTCCATCACACTTCTGACTTGTGCCTTGAGGGGGAATAATATCCATACTAATAATTATGGAGGAGAAGTGTCCATATTAATAACTGTGTCCAATGAAAGGGTTAAAAGAGGCAAAACACAAAAAACCTGCACACGGTTTAACTGCGGAGGCATACATTTCAGGGACCGTAAGCTGCTAGACAGCGGCACAGTAGCACAGTGGTCAGCACTGCTGCTTCACAGCTCCAGGGACCTGGGTTCGATTCCCGGCTTGGGTCACTGTCTGTGTGCAATTTGCACACTCTCATGTCTGCATGGTTTTACTCTGGGTGCCCCGGTTTCCTCCCACAGTCCAAAGATGTGGGAGTTAGGTTGATTGGCCATACTAAAAATTGCCCTAAGTGTCCTGAGATGCGTAGGTTAGAAGGATTAGTGGATAAAATATGTAGGAATTTGGAGGTAGAACCTAGGTGGGATTGTGGTCAGTGCAGACTTGATGGCCAAATGGCCTCTTTCTGTACTGTAGGGTTTCTATGATTCTACAAGCTGATCTTTAAGAAGATACTACAATGTGGGATTGCTTATGTCTCAGGCTGAGTGAGGCTATTAAACCACACATTTGGAAATGGGACTTTGATTTATGATCTAAAATTCAGACAGCTAGGGTGTCAAAGATAGTTTGAACAATAACCCTATTGGTGTAATTAAATCTCATGCTGATTGGATATCATAATTAAGCAAGTTTGAGGTGACTGGTTTCAATATCTGTATGTCATGAATAATGTCACCTTAATCAGTAACTGGAAGTGGATAGAGATAATTCCTACACTTTGATTGGTATATGCTAATTACTTGTAATCAAAACTATAACTGCTAGTGTAATTCTGAATTATGTACTCAGTCTGGCTGTAATGACCTGATTCAGAGTCCTATAACTATAATAGTTCAAATAAGTCATTTTGAACCACACTGTGACTTTGTCTGGCTACTTCAGTGGAACAATAGTTGTAACTACCTAACAAGCAAAACATCAAAGTCATCCCACAACACACCTTGTAGAGGGTGGACAGGCTTTGGGGAGTCAGGAGGCGAGTTACTTGTCACAGGATTCCGAGCCTTTGACCTGCTCTTTTAACCATGGTATTTATATGACTAGTCTAATTCAGTTTCCGGTCAATGGTAACCATAGAACGTTGACCGTGGGAGATTTAACAAATGGCGATGCCATTAAGCATGAAGAGATGTGTTAGATTCCCTCTTTTTGAAGAGCCAGTTTTAACATTTTTAAAGGATTATTTTGTGCGGACAGTAAAAGGACTGTGTGGTACACGCCACGCAGCTGTGTGGCTGCACCTACATGCAGCTCAGTGGAAAAACTGGTTCCAAGCTTAACTGTTCCCTGAGGAGTTGTCTATGGAGGTTACAACATTTTGGGCATTTTATTAAGCAACAGGCTTTCTATCTCCTTAAGGTTTGTTTTATACCTAGAGAAAAACTATAATTTCTGAAGGACAAAATGAATAGAAAAGCTGGTTTTATCTAATAGCTGACTTCCCATAACATTACTTCCTGAATGAAGCATGGTTTTAAGAACATATATAGACTAGGTAATGTGTTGTTCTACTTTTAAAGTAAAACATTGTGATTTTAAAGTCATAACCTCTTATTTTTGTTCACTAAAAATATCCATATCCATCCAAAACATTTTAAATTCATCTGTCAGAAAATCAAACTCATATGACAGAAAATTTCTACACATTGGAAATGAGTGATGTTACAAAGTAAAATTCTATTGTATTTTCCTGTGGGACGATTTCAGGAAAGTACCCAGTATAACGAAAATAAAACAAAGCTAAATGTTTTTCTTTTACACATACCCTGTAAACCACCAGAACGTTATCCTGGACAGGAAGGAAGCACTTAGCTCAGGGCAAATATTCTAGATAAAGAAAAGAAATAGATTAATTTCTCAACAATACGTATGAAGAGAGATTGAACAATTTAGGCCTACACTCTCCAGAATTGAGAAGAATGAGGAGAGGTCAAATTGAAGTATACAAGATGTTAAAAGGTATGTAAAGTGGATGAGGAGTGGATGCTTCCTCTTGTGGGGCGTTCTAGAACAAGAGGTCATAGTCTAAGAATAAGGGGTAGCAAACTTAAAACAGAGTTGAGGTAAAACTACTTCTCCCAAAGGGTTGTAAATCTGTGGAATTTGCTTTTCCAAAGAGGAATGGATGCTGGGACAGTGAGCAAATTTAAGGAGGAGGAGTTAGACAGATTTTTAATTGGTAATGGGTTGAAGGGTTATGGGGAGAAGGAAGGAAAATGGGCATGAGGAGCATATTAGCATTGATTGAATGGCAGAATGGATTCAATGGACCCAATGGCCTAAGTCTGCTCCTATATCTTATGAATTTACGAACAAAAATAAAATCCAATCTATACATCCAAATGTTTAGTTAAATTCAAAAGGGTTTGATAAAGTCCCTGAAATAGTTGTGGATTTACAATATAAAGCAGCTGCAGCAAAATAATGGGATAAAATGAGTTGTACAAGGAAACAGGTGGATTGCTATTCATCAGAAACAGTCTGCAGAATCCCCTCCGTTTCCTATTTTTCTGCAATCAAACAAACCATTTGGAAGGATTTCCAAATTAAAAGACAATTTTATGGGAAAGCAAAAGACATAAAATGGCTTCTTAAAATTCAGAAGTGTTGGGGCATGCCTCAACCGTTGCCAAATTATTGTATGAATGCAAAATAAATCCAAATAGCATTAAATAATTGGCAGAATTTTAGACAGAGAAAGCATTTTGAAATATGTTTTTAAAATAAAAGCTTTCTTCAGTGTGGGGTTGAAAATAACAAGATAAAACAAGTGAGTTGAGTCCAAAAATATCTGTAGATGTACAACACAAGGGAAGCCAGTTACGCCCTATTGTTTATCATTCATACTGCATCTGTCATTAAAGGTCAGGAAAAGTTACATCATTGTACATTGAAGTGTAAAACACTTTATAACAGCTTATAGTGATTTACTGTGCTATCTGTACTGTATTTGTATAGAATACTTAAAGAATAAAGGAAATTTTGATAGATAATTGCAACGTGTTGCATTTTGGAATCAGGGCAGGACTTACTTAACGATAGAGCATCGGGGAGAGTTACAGAACAAAGAGATCCAGGGGTATAGGTTCATAGCTCCTTGAAAGTGGAGTCACAGATGGACAGAGTGGTGAAGAAGGCATTCAGCATGCTTGGTTTCATTGGTCAGAAGGCTGAATACTGGAGGGCATAGATTTAAGGGGATACAAAAAGAGCCCAGAGAGGCAACTTTTTCCACATAGAGGGTGGTGAGTGTCTGGAAGCTGCCAAAGGTACTAGATGAGACGGGTACGATTCGTCCTTTAAAAAGCATTTAGACAGTTAAATGGGTAAGATGAGTATTGAGGGATATGGCCTAAATGCGGGCAATTGGGACTTAGGGGTTTAAAAAAAAAGGACAGCATGGAGAAGCTGGGCTAAAGGGCCTGTATCCATGTTGTAAACCTCTATGACTAAGTACAAAACTGTAGTATGAGAAAATTTCAACTAAGTCTCCCAGAACCTTCTTAGTTTTCCACTATAGGCAGTAAATCGATAATATTGATTCACAGAATGATATAGCCGAGGGAGTCATTCTGCCTATGGTGTCTGTGCTGGCTTTTTGACAGATTAATTGGAGTACTGTGTGCAGTTTTGGGCGCCGCACCTGCGCAAAGATATTTTGGCCTTGGAGGGAGTGCAGAGGAGGTTTACTAGGCTGATACCAGAGTTGAGGGGGTTGAGCTATGAGGAGAGGCTGAATAAACTGGGCTTGTACTCGTTAGAGTTTAGAAGAATGAGGGGAGATCTCATTGAGACGTATATGATGATGAATGGGATGGATAGGATAGAGGTGGAGAGACTCTTCCCGCTCAAAAAAGACAGTAGGACTAGGGGGCACAGCCTCAAGATAAAAGGGGGGCGGTTTAGAACGGAGTTGAGGAGGAACTTCTTCACTCAAAGGGTGGTGAATCTCTGGAATTCTCTGCCCGTTGAAGTGGTGGAGGCTGCCTCGCTAAATATTTTCAAGACGCGGGTTGATGGGTTTTTGATAAGAGAGGGGATTAAGGGTTATGGGGAGAGGGCGGGAAAGTGGAACTGAGCAGCGACAGATCAGCCATGATCTTATTGAATGGCGAGGCAGGCTCAAAGGGCTAGATGGCCTACTCCTGCTCCTATTTCTTATGTTCTTATGTAACTATCAGTCCCCTTCTCTTTCCCCATAGCACTTCAAGTATTTAATATAATAAACTTTTAAACAGTCCTACTGAATCTGTCTCCATCATATTATTGTATGGTGCAATCCGCATCACAATAACCCACTGTAAAAAGTAGTTTCCCCTTGTTGCCCTGGTTCTTTGTCAATCACCTTAACACTCAGCTCCCTCCACCCCCCACCCCCCTCCCCCAGCCCATTACCATTCATACCACTAGAAATAGCTTTCCTTAATTTACTCTACTAAAAGTGTTCCGGATTTTGAATACAGATTAAATCTCCTTTTAACCTGCTATGTTCTAAGGAGACATCAATAGTCTCTCAACTTAAGTTCACTTCCATGGTACCATTCAAGTCTTTCACAGAAACCCTGACGTCCTTCTATGTCTGGTTCCTATGTTCCTCTGGTATCAGGCAGCACAGTGATTAGCACTGCTTCTCACAGCATCAGGGACCAGGGTTCCATTCCGGCCACGGGTCCCTGTTTGTGTGGAGTTTGCAAATTCTCCCCATGTCTGCACGGGTTTCCTCCAGTTTCCTCCCACATTCTAAAGATGTGCGGGTTAAATGGATTGGCCAGGCTAAATTGCCCCTTGGCATCGGGGACTAGCTAGGGTAATGCATAGGGTAATTGGGATAGGGTCTGGGTGGGATTGTGGTTGGTGCAAACTCAATGGACCAAATGGTCTCCTTCTGCTCTGTAGGATTCTGTGATCACCCCCATAGACCTACATACCCTAACAAATAAAAATAATTTCTCTCCATCTACATTACCAGTTGCCCCGAATATCCTGATAACTCCCCGCGTGGCACATAATTACAGGCAACAGGTCACGCTGTCTCATCATTCTGTTAAACAAAATTCCTTCAGATCCAATTAATTACTGAATATTTACATATTTACTCATGCTTTCATTGTTTTGTGACACCTCCTTCTCTTCTGCCCCTTCACCCAATTCCCACTCTTGCCAAAGTCCTGTTGCCAATCAGTTGGGAAAATCACCCCCATTTAATAGGTCTTCTAAGTCCCTTCCAGGCACTGTGGTTGTAAATTAATTTGTAAGTGGGATCAGGATATAGCAGGGAAAAAAAAAACAGTAATCTGAACTGGAAAACAAAATTTTGCTACAATTATCCGTGCTGATTAAATTTTCAGCTCCATGTAACTATTTCCACTCATAAACCCATCATCATCTCCTTTCACAGAATTACAGTGCAGGAGGAGGCCACTCACAGTTGGCTATCCAAAGCAGTAATTGACCTAGTGCCACTCCCGTCTTCACGCTGTAACCCTGCACATTCTTCCTTTGCAAATAATAATCCAGCTCCCTCTTGAAAGCCTCAGTTGAACCTGCCTCCTGACTCCATCACATCAAGCAGCACATTCCTGAAACTAACCACTTGCTGCATTAAGGTTCTCCAATGTCACCACTGCATCTTTTGCAATTTACCTTAAATCTGTGCCCTTTTTCTTGATCCTTTCACCAATGGGAATAGATTATCTACTCTGTTCAATTCCTCATGGTTTTGAAAAGCCCATAAAATCTCCTCTCAACTATCCCTTCTCCAAGCAAATACAGTTCCAAATTCAGCAATCTATAAACCTGAAGTTCCCCATGCCAGGGTCAGTGCTTATGAACGTTTTCTGCAGCTTCTCAAATGCATTCACAACCTTCCCAAGGTGCATTGCCCAGAACTGGACACAATAAACCAGTTGAGGCTGAATCAGTGTTTTATACAAGTTTAACATGACTTCCTTGTTTTTGTATGCTATTAATAAGCAGTGGTATAGTCGTTTTGTCATTGAACTAATAATCCAGAGACCAAGGTTCTGAGGACCTGATTCAAATTCCACCACAGCAGGTGCTGAAACTTGAATTCAATAAAAGTCTGGAACTAAAAATTTAATGTTGATTGTGAAACCACTGTTTATTATTGTAAAAACCTTTCTGGTTCACTAATGTCCTTCAGCGAAGGAAATCTGCTGTCCTCACCTGGTCTGGCCTACATGTGATCCCAGAGCCACAGCAATATGGTTGTCTCTTACATGTCCTCAGGGATGGGCAATAAGTGCTAGCCCAGCCAGTGACACCCAAACCGCATGAAAAAATATATTTAAAAAAAAACTAACAGCCAGAATGCTGCATGCTTTGCGATACACTGTCTCAACCTGTCCTGCCACCTTCAATGGTTCATACACAGGTCCTTCTGTTCCTGTTTACCTTTAGAATTGCACCTTTTACTTTAAATAATCTCACCACATCCTTCCTACCGAAGTGATTCATACAACACTTCTCCGCATTTAGTAAGTAAGAAAATCAGCTAAACAGCCAGCAGCGCACATCATGAAATTGTGAATTCACACTTGCCGTTTTCCCTCACTAATTTTGAAGCTGAACTAATATTCTCTAGTTTCCAGAGAATATTTGTCACGTTTTCATATCACAAGTATTTATTGCATTTAATTGCACAACATTAAGACCCACAAACTTCATTTAGAAAAGATCAATACTCACAGAATCCTTAACAGATTCAGAGAAGAGGGGAGGCTGGTCTGTTAAGCAGGAAAGTATAAGTTCTATCAGTATTAGAACAAAATACAGGTAAAAGGCCGTATCCCGAAAAAAATCAACGAAAGACACCTAAAAAAAGATAAAGACAACAAATTACTGAATAGCAGTTATTTTATTAGTAGTGAGCTTCTTGCTGCTGAAAAGTGATAGCTTGAGCAGTAAGCGAATCCAGAAAGTGACCTGGGTGTGGAGCTCCCGGTGTTGGTTACTTCACCTGACAAAGGAGCAGCGCTCCGAAAGCTTGTTTTTTCACATCAACCTGTTGGACTACAACCTGGTATCATGTGACCTCTCATCTTGTCCAGAAAGTGAGGAGAATCACAGTTCTAAGGATTTAAATAACAGCACAACAGAAAAAGATGCCACAGCACAAGGAAGCTCCGAGAGGGTAATCGGACAAGACAACTGAATTAACCTATCCTGCGTTTAAATCGGGATCAAAAAAATCAACTAAAACTAAATAAAATAAGCAAAGTTGAATAGGAAAGCCTAGGGAAAGCAACTAAGGTCAGGGAGAGCCGTTGAAACAGAAACACCCTAAATGGTGTCAGCTCAAGGGAAACAACTGATTGGCGAGTGAATAGAAAGATGGCAGGACACCTCAATCTCACCCACTGTGCCATGTGGAAATTCCAGACATTTTCCACATCCTACCAATCACATGTGCCGGAAGTGTCATCAGGTGAGCAGCTCGAGCTCTGGGTTTTAGATCTGGGACACATCTAGCTGCTTCACAGATGAACCATACTAACATGGACGGCGTGCTCCTGGAGGTGGTGTACAGACAAAGAGGGAATATGGTGACTGCCAGTCAGGGATGACCAGGCAGATCGCTCAGGAGCGCGTCTCTCTCTCTCCAGCTGGCTCTCAGTTCCAAATACCGGTAAATAAGTCACTAAGTAGTTTTATTATCTTGACGTAACTATTTATGAAAATGCATATTTAGTAATATCCATGTTCTTTGATTTTTGTTCAGTAAAATTATTTTGATTTAAACTGTGACTTCTTCCTTTTAGTAAATACCTAGGTTTGTGAATTCTAAATAATCATCGTTAGTCTCCACCAAGTTCAAAATAATTGGGGGTTCAAACAAGATCAGAAATTCACAGATTGTGACAGGTGGTTAGGATTTTGGCCAAGGTTTAGGCTAACACGATCTCAGTGAACTTTACTGTATGATGTAAACTGCAGGAGGCCCCATCAGGTGCAAAGACTTTTCTGAAAAGGGAAGATTTATCCCCGAGCGATTTGCATTAACCAAGGTTACAGTAATGAAATTAACAGGAAAGTTGAAGAGAAAAGCACATGAGTTAACACAGTGCAGGGTGGCGCGGTGGCAGCACTGCTGTCTCACAGCGCCAGGGACCTAGGTTTGATTTCCGGCTTGGGTCACTGTCTGTGTGAAATCTGCACGTTCCCCCGTGTCTGCGTGGGTTTCCTCCAGGTAGTCTGGTTTCCTCCCATACTCCAAAAGATGTGCTGGTTAGGTGCATTGACCATGCTAAGTACTCTTTTAGTGTGGCCAAACAGGTACCAGAGTGTAGCAACTAGGGGATTTTCACAATAACAATGCAATGCAGTCAATGTCAGCCTATGTGACACTAATAAATTAATAAACTAACAAAGCATATGAGATAATGCATTTTGGAAGGTCTAATACAGATAGGAAATATATAGTAAATGGCAGAACCCTTAAGAGTATTGATAGACAGAGGGATCTGGGTGTACAGGTACACAGGTCACTGAAAGTAGCAACACAGATGGAGAAGGTATTCAAGAAGGCATACGGCATGCTTGCCTTCATCGGCCGAGGTAATGAATTTAAAAACTGGCATGTCATGTTGCAGCTTTATAGAGCCTTAGTTAGGCCGCATTTGGAATATAGTGTTCAATTCTGGATGCCACACTACCAGAAGCATGTGGAGGCTTTGGAGAGGGTACAGAAAAGATTTACCAGGATGTTGCCTGATATGAAGGGCATTAGCTATGAGGAGAGGTTGGAGAAACTTGGGTTTGTTCTCACTGGAACGACGGAGGTTGACAGGAGACCTGATAGAAGTCTACAAGATTATGAGGGACATAGGCAGAGTGGATAGTCAGAAGCTTTTTCCCAGGGTGGAAGAGTCAATTACTAGGGGACAGGTTTAAGGTTCAAGGGACAAGATTTAAAGGAGATGTAGGAGGCAGATGTTTTACTTAGAGTGTACTGGGTACCTGGAACTCATTGCCGGGAGAGGTAGTGGAAGCGGATACGGTAGTAACTTATAAGGGGTGTCTTGACAAGTACAGGAATGAGATGGGAATAGAAGGATATGGCCCCTGGAAGGGTAGGGGATATTAGTTAAGTTAGGCAGCATGGTCGGTGCAGGCTTGGAGGGCCAAAGGGCCTGTTCCTGTGCTGTAATTTTCCTTGTTCATGATGAATAAGGCCGTGGAGCTGCAAGTGAAACAACCACAAAGGAATATGGCATTGTGACAAGGAGGCTAGGCTGAAAAAAAAGAACAAGGGCTGGACGTGCAAACACAGCCACATTTCAGTGTTAAAACTGACTGCGCAATGCAACAAGTTAGCCATGCACAGCAAACCAGTTAGAGGGATACTAATATTCCTGAATACAAAGTGCTGGATTTTACAGTCTTCCACTTGCTCCTGAACTGTCTGAAAATTTATAGGGGGTCAGGATGAAGACTACAATTAATGACCAATTAAGGATCTTCTCTCACCCCATCACTGTTGGGCAAAACACCCCCCACAGATCTGCACCCCAAACAATCAAGCCACCAGCAAGATAAACAGGGAAGGAAAGAAAGGAGGAGGGTGACAGTGTTGATTCTGGAAAATAATACAGTTCTGGAGAGCAAAGATGTCCTGGGTGTAGGAGGGATGGTCAGGAACAGAGTCCATTTTTTAAGTGTTAATAAAGCAGAGAGTTGCTGTTACACTGCTGTATGTATTCTGTAGGCCATCACTTAGTTGGAAAGATCCAAAGCAACGAATCTGTAGTGAAATTTCAGAGGTGTAGAAATTATAGAGTACTGATAATGGAGAACTACAATTATCCCAATACAGACTGGAATAGTAACAGTGTAAAGGACAAGGAGGGGGAAGAGTTTGACGCGTATTCCAGAGAACGTTGCTGATGAATCTGTTGCCAGCCCAATGGGGACGGAAGTATTGCTGGATCTGGGTGAAGTGAGTCAAGTGGATCACATCTCTGGGGGAAAATTTACAGAACAGAATCACAGAATTGTTACAACATTCAGTCCCTCATTTATGTGCTGGCCCTCTGAAGGATCAACTCTCGTACTGCCATTTCCCCTGCTTTATCTCCATAGCTCTGTGCTTTGTTTTCCTTTTCACGTAAAATAATCTATTCCCCTTTTCAAAGTATCAACTGACACTGTCTCCACCACACCCCCCGGACTGTGTATTCCAGGTCCTGGCCAGCCGCGGTATGAAGACATTTCTCCTCATATTTTCATTGCTTTTTCCTGACAGTATCAACCTGCCCCCAATTGATCAGTGATGGGCTGGTGAGTGGGCTACATGAGTCGCCTTCCTTCATCTCAGAGGGCTGCAAGATTGAAATTGGGCTCGTTCACTAACTATGACCCTTGAATAAGATTGAATACATTTAATACACGCCAAATATTTCATAATGAGAAAATGCTAAGTCATTCATATATTAATATAACTATCAAATTTAAGTGGTAAAAACAAAATAAACATTTACACTTTGATTATGTGCACAGTTCTCTCAGTTGTGAGCAATCTCTTCACACGTCCTTGCTTTGTGTGTGTTTCACTTCAGTCATACCAGTGGGAAAAGGACTATGCGGTAAGGAACCAATGGAGCGTGGCAACTGTGCATGAGTAACTGTGAACAAATTGTCTCGTGAGCCGCACTCAGAACCCTAACGGGCCACATGTAACTCCCGGGACACAAGTTGCACGCCACTGCTCTCGATTCTTCAACCAATGAGAAGCTTTTTTTTTCCCTTATCTGCTTCACCTGGACCCAGTTGAGTGTCTTTATCAACTCTACTCCAAATAAAACAGACCCAACTTCTGCAAACTTCCTACGTAACATTTTTCAATCCTCCACCATTCTCTTCACATCTTTTTATGGATTTAATCATAGAAACCCTACAGTATAAGAGGCTGCTATTCGGCCCATCGAGCCTACACCAACAACAATCACACCCTATCCCCGTATTCCCAAATATTTACTCTGCTAATTCTATCCACCCCCCACCCCTCCTCCGAAACTAGGGTCAATTTAGCATGGCCAATCAACCTAACCTGCGCATCATCTAAGGATGGAAAGGAGCAAGTGTTAAGGGAAGAAACTTCCGAAAGTGGGGCTGAACTGCTGGAAGGCTCCGACAGAAACACCAATGTAGGAAAAAAGAACAGCAACAAATGCAAAACATCAGATCAAGAGGTCTGGGTTTGCATGTAAAGGCGGAAGCCACGTAAGGATTTGAAGACAAGAATCAAGGATTTAAACTGGAATGCTTTGAGAGACAGGAGATCAACATAAAAAAGAAACTGATCAGGCTTTCCTGCTCCTATTTAATATGAAACTGCACCTGGTGTAAAGTGCATTGTGTGAACATGAATAGGCCTGGTGCTAATTGACCCTCTTCCACCCAAGGTCAAATTGTCTGTGAATACTCTGTTCAACAGGTGAATGATGACCAACTGGACAAGACAACAGGAAGCTGCTCCTCCCACAACAGCACAAATATATTCAGTGGAGAATGTAAGAAAGGTAAATGTAACCAGCATCTTCAGCATGAATGTCAAACACTTTGTCTTTAATCTTGTGGTTACTGGGTGATTCAAAATGTTGGCAGCGAGAAAGAAAATGGATCCCCGTGTGACTTAATCTTTACAAACAGAAGCAGAGTACAAAAGCCACATAGTTCCTTGCAGCTGGTTCCTTCCTAGTGCTTGATGTAACATTGAGAACTAAAGCTCATAAACTGACCAAGTTTGTAAACTTGCTCAAGTGCGGACAAGAAGTTTAAGAATGAAATACAATCAGCAGCTGTTAGATTTTTGAAAATAATTAATTGGAAGGATTGCATTTTGATAACAAAACACATGTTAACATGACAATGTTTTGTACACTCACATTGCTTTGCTCTCGTAGGAGGTATGTTGCCAGCCAAACTTGTCAAAATAAACAATACTCAAGCATCAGCACAGAAGCTGCTGCAATGACTTTAATGGGTTAAGGTGGTTCAAAACTTAACCCTTCGTGACTTTTAAGGGGCGTCTGGACAAATACATGAATAGGATGGAAATACAAGGATTTGGTCCCCAGGAGGGTAAGGGGTTTTAGTTCAGTCAGGCAGCATGGTTGATGCAGGCTTGGAGGGCCAAAAGGCCTGTTCCTGTGCTGTAATTTTCTTTGTTCTTAACAGGTAAGCAGGTTTAGTCCCTGGGCTAGAACCAGGTTAGCCAATTCGGTAATCTCAATAAACTCATCAGAAAAGCACAGCAAGTTTAAAACGTTGACTGTGCTTGACCACTATAGCCACCACATTATCAGATAATCTGTCAGCACCCTCTGCTGGAGTTCACACACAAGGCACGAGGTAGACAGCGAGCAGAATCCATGAAACTATACCGGCAACAACGTTAACTTTCCTGAAAGGGAGGGTTCGAGGGATAGGAAACACGGACAAGACTACTCTAAAATTAAACTTTAGATATAAAAAATAAGTAGGTGTACAATTAAGAATACCTCAACACATCAAAATAAAGTGTTTTAATTGTTCTTACCTGGTTAATAGTACGCACTATTTTGGACCTCAGTGGTGGAATGGCACACAGCAACGCAAGCAGCCAAAAGATCAAAAGAATAGCAGATGATTGGACACCCTTCAGCCTCTCATACTGGATGAGGAAAACGGCAACCAACTGATAACAGGATTAAACTTTTGTTTATTACACAGTTACTTAGCATTGTTACAGTCTAACCTCAATGTGGCCGATTTGAGTTGATTGTTTATCACAAATCTCACGCATACAAGTTAAACTTTGTGTGTTAGCCTTTGGAAAAACAACAACCACCTGCATTTTACACAGCACCTTTAACATAGAAATACCTCCAACACTGCATTAGCCAAAAAAAATTGATATCAAGTTAGATAAGGAGATATGGAGGAACAACTACAATCGTAATCAAAAACGTACGTTTTAAGAGGAGAGAGGAAGGGCGGTTTACAGAGAGGTTTCCGGAATTCAGGACTGTGCTAATTGATGCCCTGAGGATCAACACTGAGCTAACTTAAGTGAGGGTATGCTGGAGGCTAGAGATTGAGGAAAGCAAAATTACCAGAGGAGGTCACAGAAACAGGGAGGGGAGAAGGCAAAGCACAGGTCCGTACACAAGAATTAGAAGTTTAAATTGGAGTACAGGATGGAAGACGAGCAGACAAGAGAGCATTGGAATAGCCACAGTAGTGACAGAGGGTGACACGGTGGCTTGTAGTTATCGCTGTTGCCTCATAGCGTCAGGGCCCTGGGTTCGATCCCAGCCTTGGAGGACTGTGCAAATTCCACACATACGTTCTCCCTGTGTTTGCATGAGTTTCCTCCAGGTGCTCTGGTTCCCTCCCACAGTCCAGGGTAAATGTGCGGGGTTATGGGGAGAGGACAGGAGGTGGGCCTGGTTAAGATGCTCTTTCGGAGAGTTGGTGCAGACTTGATGGGCTGAATGGCCTCCTTCTGCACTGGAGGGATTCTGAAGATTTCACTATCAAATCTGCAAAGGCAACAGTAGAATCTACAAAAGGTGGAAATAGGCAGTCTTTGTAATCATAAAAGAAAGGAGGTCAGAAGTTTGACCTGGGGCTGGATAAAATATCATAGGTTCAAGTAGGCCACTTCAATCCAGAGTGGTCAGGGGGAAAGGATGATATCAGTGGCAAGTAACTAGAATGAAGGCCAAAGACACAGATAAGCATTCTACAACAAGAGAGAAAACCTTGGAATTCTTTTTGTTTATCCACAGAAAAGACTGAACAACATTCAAGTACTAATAATACCACAAGATTTCTCACTTCAATCATAGAAAATTAATTTGCTTCAGTGTATAAAATACAGGAAAAGTGGCTTTGGTTCACCTTTACACCTATATGGTCACGTAGCCAGGAAGTTATCTTTTCTTTTGTCATACATGGCAAATTTAAAAGCATGCAGTTTGAGAGACATCTTAAACTTTTATATTTTAGTCTAATTTTATGCTACTGAAAAGTCATGTTTTTCAGATGTTAGAAAGGGAGAGCTGTTATTTTTGCAGGCTCATTCTCAGCCAGGCTTAGAAAGAAACAGGTGCTATTTCCATAGGGGCTCTAACCTAAGCACAAACACTGCAGTGACAAAGTAAATAGTGGAAAAAAACTTCCTATTTAATCTCATTTCTCTAGGATTAATTCAGTTTTGGCAGTTATGGAACTATATTGCACAGCGGTTAGCACTACTGCCTCACAGCGCCAGGGACCAGAGCTCAATTCCAGCCTTGGGTGACTGTCTGTGTGGAGTTTGCACGTTCTCCCCGAGTCTGTATGAGCTTCTTCCGGTTTTCTCCCACAGTCCAAACGTGTGTTGGTTAGGTAGGTTTGCCATGGTAAATGAGCTATGGGGATAGGGCAGGCCGAAGTATGATGCTCTTTCGAAGAGTTGGTGAGAATTGATAGGCTAAGTGACCTCCTTCTACACTGTAAGGATTCTGAGAGAGCTCCTTAACAGACCGCGTGTGATGACAGGATGTAAACAAGAACATGATTTGGCAAAGACCAGAAGTGACACATTCTGTGAACTGGAAATTAGTTCATATTGAAGGAACGGATGAGATAAGCAAGTTCCTTAAAAGTAGAGTTTTTGACTCTCTAGGTCTGCAATAATTACATTGTGTTTCTCAAAGTGTAACACCTTTATATATATCAATAATCAGACTCTGGTGGAAGAATAGGAAAACCATAAACTGATTCAATGCTCCCCAAAGAACATTTTTTCTGCATCCAAATTTTGCATAAACTGTTGACTCAGTGCTCACTTGTCCCATCACCTCAAAAGTTCTTCAGTGTCCACATTTATTGTTTTAAAACAAAGATGATCTATTTTGGGAGCTTTTAAAAGTGGATCAACTGGCATTGCACAATTCTTAACCTGTATTTACGATGATTGCAAGTAAGCAAATTACCTCAATGTTTTCCTCTGCCTTTGTTGTAAGGAGAAGGGCTATCTGAAGCATGCATAAACAGCAGAATTTATTACAGGATGAATTTCTAACAGAAACCAGTTCACAAGAGTACTTTTTAAATGGACAATTTAACTGAAAGACTCCCCCAGAAGCTGACAACATCAGCATTAACTTACATTTGTAAGAAAATACCCCAAAGAGTTTTATACGGGCGTTGTCAAAACTTGACACAAAGTCAAAAGGAGGATAGGTGGCCTGAAGCTTAGTCAAAAAGGCAAGTTTATGGAGAGAGAGGGAAGTAGAGAGGCAAAGAGATTTAGGTTGAAAATTCCAGAGCTTCAGGGCTAAACAGTTAAAGCATGGCTGCCAATGTTAAATTGAGTAAAATCATAAATGCTCAAGAATTGGAGTTCAAAGAATGGAAGGATAGGGGCGAGGACATGGAGTGATCCAAGAACAAGGATGTAATTTGTGATGTTTTAAAATGCATATCGCAGTTGTTTTCATCCTATAAAGTGACCCATTAATTGACTGTAAACATGTAACAATGCGTTTTGGATTATGTTTCACCAGGACAGTTCTGCTTGGGACACTGTGATGGCACAGTGGTTAGCACTACTGCTTAATGTGCCAGGAGTGCATGTGCGCTTGGAGTCTTCACATTCTCTCCATATCTGCGTGGGTTTCCTCCAGTTTCCTCTTCAGGTCCGAAACACATGCTTAGGTGCACTGGCCGTGCTAAATTCTCCCTCAGTGTACCTGAGCAGACGCAGAAGTGTAGCGACCAGGGAATTTTCATTGCAATGTGAATAAATAAACTTTAAAGCTTATTTACTATCTGCACAGGTCTTTGCAAATTCCAATCAAAAATGAAAAAACATCATCCCAATCAAAAATGAAAAAAATTCTGACACTAAATACATTCACTTATGAAACATTTAGAATATAAGTTGCATATTTATAATAAATCATTGCCATGTCAATTTTTAGATTTTACGATAAAAAAGGGAACATTTTTCACAATGCTCCTGTTATTCTACTCAAAGCAGCAATAGACTTCTTCGAAAATCTGAAATTTACATCCTATGTTAAAATAAGCCAGTACGAGTAAATAAAGCTTTCCAGCAATGCTGTTCTTGTTTAAATTTAAGTTTATTTATTGTCACAAGTAGGCTTACATCAACACTGCAATGGAGTTACTGTAAAAATCCCCTAGAGACACACAGGCACCTGTTCAGGTACACTGAGGGAGAATTTAGCACGGCCAATGCACCTAACCAGCCCAGTCTTTCGGACTGCGGGAGGAAAACGGAACAGCCAGAGGAAATCCACACAGACACAGGGGGAACATGCAACCTCCACACAGACAATGATCCATGCCAGGAATCAAACCAGCATCCCTGGCGCTGTGAGACAGCAGTGCTAAGTGCTGTGCCGCTCCGTTCTTGTTTGGCACTCAGCAATGATTGTGAGAGAGAATTTTGTGTACAAGCCGGATTTTCATAAAAAGCAGATGACTGGGGATATTGAGATTGAACTGAATTCAGGTTTTGACAATATCATCCAAGTGTTACCTGTAATCAGCAGATATTCAAACGAGTAGTAGTATGCTACAAATTGATTTTTTAAACATCTTTTAGCTACAGTTTCTCTTTCCAAATAATGCCTGCACCAAAATTTTAAAAATGCTTTGGAGATAAAATTTCTCAACTTAAATCAGAAACAGCAATGTAATTACCATTGTAACCCCAAGTATTGCAGGGCTCACGATATAAACAGGAGCTCGTCCAAGTCCTGAACCTCTTTCCCAGAAAGTATAGAAAAGATTTGACCAGCAGACTATCCACAGTATAAATCCCAAAACCTGTAATAAATATTGTACAAAAAGTTAAACTGTATTACCGGTACAACGAGATGCCATCAAGATCTCTATGGATAGATTAACTAAAATGGTCTGAATGGTTTCCTTATCTGTAATTATAATCAAATAAATAAGATCTAAAAATAAAATCACAATACATAATATGTTTCCCTGAAAGTTCTGCAGTGAAATGATAATAATCATACAATCCTTACAGTGCAGGAAGCCATTCGGCCCAGCATGTCTGTACCAACCAGAGTCCCATCCAGGCCCTATCCCTATGACCCCATGCATTTACCCTACAAATCCCCCTGACACTAAGGGGCAAGTTAGCATGGCCAATCCACCTCACCAGCACATCTTTGGACTGTGGGAGGAAACCAGAGCACCTGGAGGAAACAATGTGTAAGTTCCACTGACAGTGATCCAAGCCAGGAATCAAACCTGGCCCCTGGTGCCGTGAGGCAGCAATGCTAACCACTGTGCAGCCCTAATCCCATCTACCCTGACAAGATTTTCAAGTAGAGTTGCATATTCAGTGTAAACTCAGATGCATTTTGCACCCGTGGAAGTCTGGTTACATTGCAGAATTTTAAGGGCACTGTGAACATAATAGGGGATGAAGCAGCATTAAAGGTTGTGGATCTGGCCAAACAGAAACGACAACGAATACAAAAGATGTACTGTTCGGTTGCATTCCCAGAAACATTCTGGTACTGGAGCTTTCTCTGTCTGATATTAATGAACATAAGAACATAAGAACACAAGAAATAGGAGCAGGAGTAGGCCATCTAGCCCTTCGAGCCTGCCCCGCCATTCAATAAGATCATGGCTGATCTGTCGTGGCTCAGTTCCACTTTCCCGCCCTCTCCCCATAACCCTTAATCCCCTCTCTTATCAAAAACCCATCAACCCGCTTCTTGAAAATATTTAGCGAGGCAGCCTCCACCACTTCAACGGGCAGAGAATTCCAGAGATTCACCACCCTTTGAGTGAAGAAGTTCCTCCTCAACTCTGTTCTAAACCGCCCCCCTTTTATCTTGAGGCTGTGCCCCCTAGTCCTACTGTCTTTTTTGAGCGGGAAGAGCCTCTCCACCTCTATCCTATCCATCCCATTCATCATCTTATACGTCTCAATGAGATCTCCCCTCATTCTTCTAAACTCTAACGAGTACAAGCCCAGTTTATTCAGCCTCTCCTCATAGTTCAACCCCCTCAACTCCAGTATCAGCCTAGTAAACCTCCTCTGCACTCCCTCCAAGGCCAAAATATCTTTGCGCAGGTGCGGCGCCCAAAACTGCACACAGTACTCCAGCTGCGGCCTCACCAATGCCCTAAACAGCCGCAGCAAGACCTCCCTACTTTTATATTCAATCCCCCTCGCTATGAAGGCCAGCATCCCATTCGCCTTCCTGACCACCTGCTGCACCTGCAAGCTGGGTTTTTGCAACTCATGCACAAGGACCCCGAGGTCCCTCTGCACCGTCGCCTGCTGCAGTTTTTCGCCCCATAAGTAACAGTCCTCCCTACCATTCTTCCTACCAAAGTGGACCACCTCACACTTGCCAACATTAAATTCCATTTGCCATTTCCTGGCCCATTCGCCCAGCCTATCTAGATCCTTCTGCAGACTCTCCACACCCTCCGCACAATTTGCCGTTCCCCCAATCTTGGTGTCATCAGCAAATTGACACCCTACACTCGGTTCCCTCTTCCAGATCATCTATATAAATGGTAAAAAGCTGAGGCCCCAGCACCGACCCCGGGGCACTCCACTAGTCACCATCCGCCAATCCGAATAGCACCCATTGACCCCCACTCTGCCTCCTATTTGACAACCAATCCTCTATCCACGCTAACACCCTACCCCCAACTCCATGTCCCTCGACATTCTGCAATAACCTGTGAGGTACTTTGTCAAACGCCTTCTGAAAATCTAGAAAGACCACATCCACCGGCTCTCCTCTATCCACCGCCCTAGGCACATCCTCATAGAACTCCAGTAAATTTGTCAGACACGACTTCCCTTTAATGAAACTGTGCTGCGTCTGCTCTATCAAGCAATTCCCTTCAAGATGCCTCGCAATTTCCTCCTTAATGATGGATTCTAACATTTTACCTACCACAGACGTTAAACTAAGCGGCCTATAATTCCCCGCCTTTTGCCTGGCACCCTTCTTAAACAACGGCGTAACATTAGCCGCTTTCCAATCATCCGGCACTTCCCCGGAATCCAGCGACGTCTGGAAAATAACCACCAAGGCATCCACTATCGCCTCCGCCATTTCTTTCAGAACCCTCGGATGCATTCCATCCGGTCCTGGGGACTTGTCCACAATCAGCCCCTCCAGTCTGTCGAGCACCGCCTCTCTAGTAACAGTAATGTCATTAAGACCCTCCAGTCCTACCACCTTTCCATCGCTAACACCCGGCAAATTATTCACGTCCTCCTCCGTGAAGACTGAAACAAAAAAGTTATTCAATACCTTAGCCATATCCCCATCCCCTACCACTAGGTCCCCTTTCTCATCCTCTAAAGGACCAACGTTCACCCTAGCCAGCCTCTTCCTTTTTATATATTTATAAAAACTCTTGCTATCCTTTTTTATATTAAGCGCTAGCCCAGCTTCATCGTTTCTCCTACCCTTCTTTATCAACTTCTTTGTCAATCTTTGTTGACATTTAAACCTCTCCCAATCCTCTTCTCGCCCACTATTCTTAGCTACTCTAAATTCCTCCGCTTTTAGTTTAACACTTTCCTTCACCTCCTTCGTTATCCACGGCTTATTACCTCTCCTCCTACTATCCTTTTTGACCATCGGAATAAACATAACTCTTTTAATACTGTATCAATTTTCAGATGTGAAAAATCCTAAAATTATAACCTAAATAACAAAAATTTATGTCATGAGCAGATCTTCCATGTTGTTACATGGTAAACCAGATGATGAGTTATTTTATAAAGAGTACAAGGGTATACCCTGTAATACACAATGTGTTATTCCATTAAAAAGGTTAAGGCCACAAAGTCAATGTAAAATTAAGGAGATTCAGGCCACTGTTCAATTGTTGATCATGGACTTCAGGCAGCAGGTCAACAAAGTACAAGCCTCTGGATTCTCTATCTGCACCCGGTGTACAATTTTCATTAAATATCATCTTGTGGCACTATTCATGGCAAGTCACAAAATGGGCTTTTCTGTGAAGAAAATACATCAAAATAAAATACAATTCATATTCCATGGCTAAAGCGTAGATAGAGTCATAGAGGTTTACAGTGTGAAAACAGGCCCTTCGGCCCAACTTGTCCGTGCCACCTTTTCTTTTAAGACCCAAAGCTAATCCCAATTGCCCACATTTAGCCCATATCCCTCTATACCCATCTTACCCATTTAACTATCTAAATGCTTTTTAAAAGACAAAATTGTACCTGCCTCAATTACTACTTCTGGCAGCTTGTTCACAACACTCACCACCCTCTATGTGAAGAAAGTGCCCCTCTGGATACTGTTGATGCGCATCCCTTCAATGTGGAGTGAAACCTCTTGGGTTTCGAAATTACATCAGTTAACAGTTGCACATCCACCAGTTCCAATACTGTCTGCAGTTGAGTGACTGTGCCATCCAAATGACAGTTTCTATTTTATTATACTTAACCTTCTCCAGTTGGGTAAAATCTATGGGATGGGATCTCAAGGGCCCGAGCATCACAAATGCCAATCTTCTGCTAATTTAATTCAGCTGTTTCTTGCTATCGCAGAGTAAGACCACTGAATACCGCAAAGACTATGGGCCCTGACAACATCCTGGCAGTAGTGCTGAAGACATGTAATCCAAGACCAGCTGCGCCCTAATAAAGCCAGCATCGACCTGACAAAGTAGAAAGTTGCCCAGTTATGTCCTGTCTACAAAAAAAAAGGAAAAATCCCAATCAGAGCAGTGCCCATTTAGTTTACCCTTAATCAATAAAAAGTCTCACAATACAAGGTTAAAGTCCAACAGATTTACTTGGAATCACAAGCTTTCGGAGCACTGCTCCTTCATCAGGTGAGTCAATAAAGTGATGGAAATCAATGAGATGGTAGAAGGCGTCACTGACAACCTACTCACCAATGCTCAGTCTGGAGTTCTGTCTCTTGACCTCATTGCATTTGGTTCAGACATGGACAAAAGAGCCGAATTCATGAGGTTCACATTTGACATCGAGAGAGAATTTAACGAAGTGTAACATCAAGGAGCTGCAGCAAAACTGAAGTCAGTGGGATTCGGGGCAGGCTCTCCTACCTCTTGCTGGAGTCATATCAAACAAAAAAGAATTTGGTTGTGGTTGGCAGAGGCCAATCATTTCAACCTCAGGTTCTAGGTCCAACTATCTTCAGCCGCTCCGTCAATGCCTTACCCTCCATCAGGACTGCACAAATGTTCATTTTCATTTACAATTCCTCAAATGATAAAGCAATCTGTCGCAGCATGCAATACCACCAAGACATTATTCAAACTTGGGCTATTAAGTGGCCAGTGACATTAATGCCATAAAAATGCCAAGTACTAACTTTCTCCAACAAGAGGAAATCAAACCGTTTCACCTGATATTCAACATTACCATTACTAAAGCCCCAACATCAACACCCAAGGGATTAACACTGACACTAAACTGGATCAGCCGCAAAAATACAGAGCACGTCAAAGGTCGGAGATTCTGTAGCAAGTAATTCCCCTCCAGACTCCCTGAAAGCTGTCCACCAACTAAATACTCCCATTTGCCTGGACAATGCATCTCCAACACTCAACACTATCAAGGACAAAGCAGCTGCTTTATTAACTTCCTATCCACCAGCATCAGAGCAATGTGACAATAGCATGCAATGCACTGTAGCAACTCGCTAAAGCTTCTTCTACTTCTCTTAACAACAAGGGCAGCAGTCTCGTGGAAATAATACCACCTCCAAAATTACACACCACCCTGACTTAGGATATGTCATCTCACCTTCACTATTGCTGGATCAAAATCCTGGAGCTCCCTACCTAACAGCACCGTGGGTGCACACACACACCACACAGACTGCAATAATGGGGCAACACAGTGGCACAGTAGTTAGCATTACTGCCTCACAGCGCCAGGGACCTGAGCTTGATTCCCAGCTTGGGTCACTGTGTGGAGTTTGCACATTCTCCCCATGTCTGCGTGTCCTCCAGGTGCCTTCCACAGTTCAAAGATGTGCAGGTTAGGAGGATTGGCCATGCTAAATTGCCCCTTAGTGAGTGAGAGGGAGACTAGCTTGGATAAATGCATGGGGTTATGGGAATAGGACCTGGGTGGGATTGTGGTTGCTGCAGATTTGATGGGCCCAATGGCACTGTGGGATCCTATAATTCTATTCAAAAAAGCAGCTCACCACCATCCCTCCGATGGCAATTAGGAATGGTCAATAAAGCCTGGCCTTGCTAGCAATACACAACGGCCATGAACCAAAAAAGAAAACATTTGTGTGTGAGGAAATTTATACCGCAGAGCAAAAACAACAAAACAGCTGTATCTCTTACCGTTTTTACTTTATTGAGAAGCGACATTCTGATATAACCACGGTCACGACTACGAAGAAACAGAAAGTAGAATGGAAAACAAAACCAGATGTAGATACAAGGAATCCAGACTAAGATGGTTTGTTGGAAGCAGTCTGTAAAATCTGGATTATCTGTATGCCAGGTTTGATTTGAATCCTGCAATATACAAAATGAACAAGTTAACGCACAAAACAGAACTGATTTTTCGCTTTAAATCAAGGTACATTCACGGATATGAGTACAATCAGTCTGTCTGCTCAAGTTGAACGCAATGGCACAGTAGAACACCGTCAGAATCATAGGATTTTACAGCACAGAAGGAGTCCATTCAACCCATCATGTCTGCACCGGCTCCTGAAAGAGCTATCCGGCGAGTCCCATTCTCCAGCCCTACCTCCATAGCCCATAGCCCTCTAAATCCGTCACTTTCAAACATGTATCCAGCTCTCTTTTGAAACCTCCTATACAATCTGCCTTCACCACTCTTCCAGACAGCACATTCCAAATCTTAAAAACTCTGAGTAAGGAGGTTTCTCCTCATCTAGCTTTCTCATCGACCATCTCGAAATTGTGGCCCCTAGTCACTGACACAACAACTAGTGGAAACAGACTACCCTTCTTTACCCTGTCAAAATTGTTCATTATTCTGTATACCTCACAAGGCCACCGCTTAATTATCTCTGCTCCAAGAATAAGCCCAATTTCTCTAATCTTTCCTTGTATCTAAAATTGCTCATTCTTGGTATCATTCTGGTAAATCTTCTTTGCAATCCTCCCTAGGACTTTAACATCCTTCCTTAAATAAGATGCCCAGAACTGAATCCAATAACCCAAATGTGGTCTGACTAATGATTTGCAGGGCTGTAGCATTATTCCCTTGCTTTTATTCTCTATGCCTATATACATAAACCCAAGAGACCTATAAGCCTTCTGAACTATGCTAACTTGCCTGACCACCTTCAGAGAATAATGCACTTGAACCCCGAGGTCCCTCTCCTCTCAAATTCAGCAGTTTAGACTTTTCTGGGGACAATGTCCCAAATAGTTGCCCTCAACATTCATAAGGAATTTTTTTTTTAAACATTGCCTGAGGATGTCCTTGAGTTCAGCTACTGAATGTTGCAAAGTGAATGGTTTCTTTGGCAGAAATAGCAGTTTTAGTTTTGATTTTTGATTTCCCATATTATGTAAGAACATTTACTTGAGAGTTAGAAGGTGCATTCTTATCAGTACAAGGTACTTACAGTAGATTCAAGGTGAATTAGATAACCCCACTGCAAAGGGATTTCATTGACTCAATACTCCAGCATTTATACCCATCTGGGAAGGAAAAAGTTTGGCCAAACCATACTGGTAGCAAGGATGGAACATTTAAAAGCTTAATTACATATCTTGACTTGAGTCATTTAATAGACTGGCCACCATGATAGTTTATGTCCAGTACCTACTGATGCTAGTTTACAGTGATACACACAACTACCTGTATAACATTTGCCACTCATTGTTAAGGAACTTCCTGCGCTATTTTGTTCTTTGTCATTATTGATTTGCCACTCAACCGCTGAGTAATGCTGATTAAGCACTTATGCACCCAATTTTACTCGTGATGATTGGATCATGATGAGGCAGAAGGCGAATAAAATTTCTTTTGGAAAATGCATAATTGTACTGTCACTGAGATGTAACTTCAGAGAAGTGTCGGACTGCCCAGCCTACATTGGTCAATAAAGAACCATCTTTCACCAATAATGAATCAAATCGAACTGCAGTCACGAGTCTTTGTATTAGCTAAAGTTAAACTCAAAACTTAGCCTCTGAAAAAACCTCTACCATCAGCGACTTCAGGAAGCCTAGTGGAAGACACACTCCTGTCTACACCAACAGGGATGAAATGGAAATGGTGAAGAGCTTCGTGTCCAGATCACCAGCAACCTGCCCTGGTCCCCCATGCCAACACTATAGTTAAGAAAACCCACCAACGTCTCTACTCTCTCAGAAGGCGAAGGAAGTTTGGCAAGGCCACTACAACTCTCACCAATTTTTACAGACGCACCATAGAAAGCATTCTTTCTCGTTGTATCACAGCTTGGTATGGCTCCTGCTCTGACCAAGACTGCAAGAAACTACAAAGGGTCGTGAACAAAGCTCAGCCTGTCACACAAACCAGCCTCCAATCCACTGACTCCGTCTGCACTCCTGCTGCCTCAGAAAAGCAGCCGGCATAATCAAGGATCTCACACGCCCCGAACTCTCTTCCACCTTCTTCCATTGGGAAAAAGATACAAAAATCTGAGGTCACGTACCAACCGACTCAAGAACAGCTTCTTCCTGCTGTCATCAAACTTTTGAATGGACCTACCGTATATTAAGTTGATCTTTCTCTACAGCCTAGCTATGGTTTTAATACTGCATTCTGTACCATCTCCTTTCCTTCTCTATGAACGGTATGCTTTGTCTGTATAGCGCACAAGAAACAATACTTTCCACTGTATGCTAATACATGTGACAATAATAAATCAAATCAGACTGCACATGGGCAATTGTCCTGCACTGGGTGCCTCCGATAATTCGATTTAAATTGCCAACTTCGAATAGTTCAGACTGTATAATAGTTATTGAGAAAAAATTAGAGGAATTAAAACCACTTCTAGCTTCTGGTTGACGATAGCACTGACTCTCCCCAAACTCTGCTCCTTGCCCACAGTCCTCCCCAAGACCCACAACTTCTGTTTATCAGTGGGAAATCATGGCCCACCCATACTAAGAGAAAAAATTATATACTTAACTGCGTTCAAAGAAATTTCCATTACCACCAGTAATCTCGGGTCTGCTTTGGGACAGTTTGCACAAGGCAAAGTGGGACACAGTTTCAGGATAACTATGACCCTTTGTGTTGAGGGAACAAACAGAATGCCCATTGAAGACAGAGATTCAAATAGCAGCAGTATAGAAGAAGCAATAGATCCGACAACTGTTACAGAAGGTATTTTATCTTTTTTTCCATTCTTTCCCTTAACGTTATTTTAAATTTTATTTTTATGGGGATAATTATCACTTAATATTTATTAGTGGACTCTTGTGGAAAAACTATTTAAATCTACATCATATTATTGTGTGACTCTACATGATACAGTTGCTGCTACGGAAGATGCAATGCCATCAGGGATGCAGGTAATTGGGCAGAGAAGGATCCAGGGGTAAGACAGGAGGAATTAGGGTTCCTCTCTCATCCCTCCAACACTGCTACCTCTACCACTCCCACCTCCTATGCATACTCCTTTTTTTTAAGCTGTTGTGTGCAGCTAATGAGTTATTGTAAGATGTAACATCTTTTTTTTATTTAACTTATTACAGACACATGAAACCTATGTCACATATGAAAGTACTTTCTAATGGAATTCACACGAGAACATCATGACAGAGTTGCAAAAATATATATCTTTCACTTTCTGTGCATTGCATATATTTTAAACATTTTTTTAAACACATTTACAAAAAAAATTAACCCATCTAAAGAATATCTCTATATGTCTGCTTGCTGCAGCTAGAGCAAAAAAAGTGTGCAAACAAATAGGCGGAAATATTCACCTTTCGGTTACACCGTCCCATCACTTTTCATCAACACACTTTAACACAGCACTTCAATCCCAACAGTTATAAAAGAAGCCAAACTGGAGGTTCGTATGAGGCACAATTTTGACAAGCACGTCCACGCACTGGGTCTTCCAAGCACGAATGTGCAGCATGTGATCTGCATACACTGTGATTCGGGATGGAAGTTAGGAGTCCATAAGTCAGAGGACTTCCCCCTCTACAAATAACCCCCAACTAAACCACCTCCCCCACACAAACACTGCACACCTCAAGTATCACAACCCCATCTCCAGGTGACTCATATACCCATTTGTACCCCGGTTAAATGCTCACAACACTTTTTTAAAGTTTATTTACTAGTCACAAGTAAGGCTTACATTAACACTGCAATGAAGTTACTGTGAAATTCCCCTTGTCGCCACAGTCTGGCATCTGTTTGGGTCAATGCGCCTAACCAGCACATCTTTCAGACTGTGGGAGGAAATCCACACAGACATGGGGAGAACGCACAAACTCCACACAGGCAATGACCCAAGTCAGGAATCGAACCCAGATCCCTGGCGCTAAGAGACAGCGGTACTAATCACTGTGCCACCGTGCTGTCCCACAGTCTCTCCACTGGGGACACCAAATGCAGATTGGGTGACCACTTTGCAGAACACTTGCAGTTCGCTTCACAATCTTGATCCCCACCCAGCGCTCCAAAGTAGGTGGCCACCACCTGACATTTACTTCACTTTCCCATAATCTGCCTCCTCCGCTGTTCCAATGAAGCTTAACGGCAGCTTGAGCAGCATTACCTCATCTCTCTCGATCTGTTGCTCTACAGCGTTCCAGATTCGAGACTTAATTTTAGATTATAACCTCTGCTCCCCTTTGTTGTTCATGATGATTCTGTTTTTGTCATTCACACCTCTTCTGGATTTTTTTTTAAAAACTTGTTTATCTAAACACCCTCTCTCTCCCTCTGCCTTGCACCATTACCCCTTTTGTCATTTAATCACTCTTACCATATACCCAATTACTGACCTGCACTTGTGTATCCTCTACCACTACCCCCCCTACCTCCGTACTTGCTAAGAACCCATTTCATTAAAAGGCTTTTTCATCAGTTCTGCTGAAAAGTCATCAACCTGAAATGTTAACTCAGTGCTTTGTTGACAGTTTTTATTTTGGACTGACTTATTTAATGGTGTTCAGATCTCTCTCTGCATTCCATGCTTTTTCCCGCAACATAACGCCACAGCACAACGGAACATAATTTAAAATATTAAACCTGTAATCATAGCTTAGATATAACCACTGAATCTGGTGTCTAACAATGAATCTACTTCAAACGATTTATGGATTTACGCTCATTAAAAGTGGAATGCTGTAATCCTGAATTTGGCGAAGTGTTTAAAATACCCAGCTTATCATAAAAAGACGAAGTATGTGAAACACACAAGACAGACCAAGCAAGGGAAAAGCTGAAGTTCCAGAGTGTATTCAGGGAAGAAATCTAAATCACCAGAGCACGAATCTGCAGTATAAGGTTAAGCTTTACAAAAATACACTTGATATAATGGGTGGGATTCTCCCAATTTGAGACTAAGTGTGGTGGTGGGTGGCTCCAGAAGTGCCGGTGCTGCCAACTAGAAAAACGCAGATTTTGCGCTTGGAAGGTCATTAATTGCGGATCAGCAAGTTCTCCTTTGACTCTCCTGGCTGCCAGCGACAGATTCATCCACCAGTCTCAGCCAAACGGTTTGAAGATCCCAGCACCACATCTAAAAACCAGCCCAGCACACTTGTATCTCTCTCTCCAACCCACCTGCCTTCACCAGACCATATAGGATGTCAGGAATCCAGTGGGAAAAGTTTAGCAACCTCAAAAAGAGGTTTGTTTGTTGATTCAATCACCTCCCCCTTCTGATCCCATCACCTGCAAGTACACCTGTCCCACTTGGTCCTCTACCCACCACCTCTGGAGTCTCGACCCATTCAGTTCCAGGAAAAAAAATGTGGTATCCCTTTGATCCCCTTGTTTGAGATCTTTTCACACAGTCTTGCTGGGGTCCATTTTCCCGGCTTGCCTTCTCTCAGGCTTACCTCTGCCTTCCAATGTTTGTCTCCTTCACCCTTGCCCCTCGGCATGCCATTGTGCCGTCAACACTCACCACCCCATGGCGTGCCCTCCTTGCCTTCATTAAGCCACCACCATCTCTCTTCCCCTTCCACCTCCCCATCCTGACCTCAGATAGTCAATATCCTTTCCCAAAGGAGGTGAGGTTTAGGGTGCGAGGGGAGAGATACAAAAGGGCCCCAAGGGGCATTTTTTTTCTACATAGAGGGCGGTCAGTGTCTAGAATAAGCTGCCAGAGGTCAAAGTGGGTACAATTTTGTCTTTTTAAAAGCATTTAGACATTACATGGGTAAGATGGTTATAGAGGGGTATGGGCCAAACACAAGCAATGGGGGCCAGCTTATGGGGTTAAAAAAAGGGGTGACATGGACAAGTTGGACCAAGGGCCTATTTCCATGCTGTAAACCTCTATGCGTCTGAATGGTGAACAGTGCATTAGGAACAGGGCAGCATTATGGCAGAAAGTTGTTGCACTCACCCTGGAGTCTCAGGTGAACTGAGGACAGTCTTGTGTATATCACTTATCAGCAATCGAGGTTGATACCAATTCAATTTCCTGAAGTGGCACAATATTGGAAGACCTGATAAGATGTCAGTGAGCAGTTTTAATGAGCATTCATAAGATGCAAATATTGTTTTGCATCACTTACCAATGGGAACAGCAACCTGCCATTGGGAGTATTTCAGCAGGATGTTACGCTGGCGGTGTTCCAATTTTTTGACTGCCACCATTCCCAGCTGTAACCAAACCTGCTGTGAGCTGGTTAGGAGAATTCCACCCCATAATTACAACAAAAGGTGTTGAGAAACTCCTCCAATGATCCCTAGGACCAGAAGACATAGGGGCAGAATTAGGCCACTCAGCCCACTGAATGGCAGAGCAGACTCAATCATGGATGATTTTTTTTCTCATCCCCATTTTTCTGCCTTTCCCATCATAACATAACCCCTTATCTACCTGTCTATCTCTGTCTTAAAAACAATCCATTTATAGCTTGTGGTCCTGACGGCATTACAAACCCTACAGTTAAGACTGTGGTAAGTGAGCATGCACCATGTTACAGTACATTTTTCAACAATCTGTAAACACAGGAAATTTACTCGTCAATCGGCAATGAGTTAACATATCTCCAATTCACAAAAAGGACCACCCACTGATCCAGCAGACTACCAACCTATTTCACTCACTCGTGCTTGCTGTAAATGACTAGAAAACATCAATGATAGTCAGTTAATGAAATATCTCGAAGGGTAAGCTTTTCTTATTGATAAGCAACATCGCTTTACTAAAGCCAGATCAACAGAATTACAACACATCCCTACCATCCTTCTCTTTATAAATAAAGTTAAATTTAAAGTTTATTTATTAGTGTCACAAATAAGGTTTACACTAACACTGCAATGAAATTATTGCAAAAATCCCCTCGTCGCCACACTCCGGCACCTATTCGGGAACACTGGCGGAGAATTTCGCATGGCCAATGCACCTAACCAGTACGTCTTTCTGGCTGTGGGAAGAAACTCACGCAGACACAGGGAGAACGTGCAAACTCCACACAAACAGTGACCCAAGCCAGGAGTCGAACCTGGGTCTCTGGTGCTGTGAGGCAGCCGTGCCACCCCTAGCCAGATCAGACTCTTTGCAGACGACTGCCTACTCTACAGAACCATTACTGAAGCAGCAGGAGTCATTATCCCCCAGGAAGACCTAAATAAACTCATCAAACACGCCAATATATGGAAATGAAATTCAACGCAGAGAAATGCAACAGCATGCAAACCAGTCATAATCAACATCCAAAGACCAATTCCACAGTGCACGATTCCCTCACCTTTATAGTTACAAAAGAATCCACATCCAAAATGGAGTAGACAAAGTCAACAAGTAGCTGTCCAGGCATCCAAGGTGTTTGGATTCATGAGGGAGAATTTTGATTCCCTGTTCAAGTACAGTGGAGGAAATGTCGTACCAAGCACAAGTCAGATCACACCACGAGGACAGTGCAGCCACTTGGGACACGTGCTGCTAAAACTATTGCCCTCCCTGCGAAGGTTCAATGCCTGGCTTTGTTACACAAGGTGCCAGGATTGCCTGGTTGGTAACGTCAGTGGGTTGGCACAATCTCCAGAACCCAAAGGACCATAGGTTGACATGCCTCTTGCAATTCAATATTTCTAAGTAGTATATCAAATCCAAAGAATTCTTAACAACAGTTCCAATTGTACACATGACAACATGCTTTCTTTGCTAACTCACCCCCTCCCAACACCTTAAGGTTATCAGTTGGACTCGCAATACAGCTTTGATTTTGATTTACTGTCACATGTATTAATATGCAGCAAAAGTATTGTTTCTTGCGTGCTATACCAACAAAGCATAGAAAAGCTCACTGACACTTCGTATAATCGTGACGTGGATGTGCCGGCGTTGGACTGGGGTAAACAGTACAAAGTCTGACAACACCAGGTTTTAGTCCAACCGATTTATTTGATAGTAAACTCGCAAGCTTTCGAGGGGACTCCCTCTTCGTCGGGTGAACGGAGAGTTCTGGCCTCAGAGCATATAAAGCGCAGACAGTTACTGTCTGTGCTTTATATGCTCTGTCCGAGGCCAGAACTCTCCGTTCACCTGACGAAGAGGGAGTCCCCTCGAAAGCTTGTGAGTTTAGAACATAGAACATAACAGCGCAGAACAGGCCCTTCGGCCCACGATGTTGCGCCGACCAATTAAAAAGCAATGACCCTCTAACCTAAACCAATCCCTTTCCATCCATAAAACTATCCACGGACCTCTTAAACGCCCCCAAACTAGGTGCATTTACAACTGCAGCAGGCAGGGCATTCCAATCCCTCACCACCCTCTGGGTAAAGAACCTACCTCTGACATCCGTCCTATAACTACCACCCCTTAATTTAAAGCTATGCCCCCTCATACTAGCTTTCTCCATCCGAGGAAAAAGGCTATCACTGTCCACCCTATCTAAACCTCTAATCATCTTATATGTTTCAATAAGGCTATCAAATAAATCGGTTGGACTAAAACCTGGTGTTGTCAGACTTTCTTCATATAATCTACAGCACAGGACAGGCCCTTTAGCCCAAACTGGTCCATGCCGACCAAAATGCCCATCTAAACTAACCCCATTTTACTGCATTTGGCCCATATCCCTCTAAACCTTTCCTGTCCATGTATCTGTCCAAATGCCTTTTAAAATGTTCCTGCCTCAACAATTTCCTCCAGCAGCTCAGACCACACACGTACCACCCTCTGTGCAAAAACAGTTGTTCCTCAAGTTTCCATTAATTCTTTCCTGTTTTAACTCAAACCTATGCCCTCGAGTTCTCAATTCCCCAACCCTGGGAAAAAGACTGAGTGCATTCACCCTATCCATGCCTCTCATGATCTGATACACCTCTACAAGATCACCCCTCAGTCTCCTACGCTCCAAAGAAAAAAGTCCTAGCCTATCTAATCTCTCCTTTTAAAATCAGTCCTTTGAGTGCTGGTAACATCCTTGTAAGTGTCTTCTGCACTCTCTCCAGTTTAGTAATCTGTTTCCAATAGCAAAGGCAACCAAAACTGAACACAATACTCTGGGTGCGGCCTCACTAACATCCTGTACAACTGTGATATAACTTCCCAACTTCTATACTCAATGCCCTGACTTATGAAGGCCAGCATACCAAAAGCCATTTGCAAACTTAAATCATCACCGCCTCTAAAGGACTCAATTATGGAAAGTCTGTTGAACTTTTTTAATTCATGCGACCATCAATTGCTCACATGGTGAAAATTCCCAAGAGGAGGGGTACAGAGGGGAACTTCACCAATATTTGATGACTTTTTGTTTCACTATGCATAACAGCACATCATAAACGTTTTGCAATTAAAGTACAGTCACTTATTCCAAGAAATGTACCCATCTAGAACACAATTTCTCCAATTATACAAATCTTCCACCAGAGATATGAACAAGTTTGTTGCAAAAGGATTATAACAAAGACTCAGCTACTGGTGCATCATGACTACCCCAAACCAACAGTCGAAGTATGCTCTTCAGACCCTGTCAAACTAGAAGGGTCAGTTGTGTTAAGGGAACAATTTATTTTGTACAAAATACATATTCCTTTATTCAGGACTGATGTGGAGATGCCTGTGCTGGACTGGGATGGGCACAGTTAGAAGTCTCACAATGCCAGGTTAAAGTCCAACAGGTTTATTTGGAATCACGAGCTTTCAGACTGTGGGAGGAAAACGGAGCACCCGGAGGAAACCCATGCAGACATGGGGAGAATGTGCAGACTCCACACAGACAGTGACCCAAGCCAGGAATCAAATACAGACCTCTAGCACTGCGAGGCAGCAGTGCTAACCACTGTGAGGCCCTAGCGGACCATCAACCTCATGTTTCCAGTACTGAATTGCTATGATCTCTGAAAACTGACACAGCTATGTAAGGGATGATGTTTCAGGAGTTCAAAGTGATGTCACGTGATGTGTGAACTTGGATTGATGTTGACACTTGCTCCAATTCTCTGACCCACGCCCAGTTCAATGAAAGATCTGCTTTGGCATTTAAGCTTCACAAAATGACCCCTACATCATCCAGCAAGCCATTCATAACCACACAGCATCGACCTAGTTCCCAGAATGCATGCCTTTTCTCTTTTAATGCATTTTTTATTTTTAATTCACCGACTGCATAACATATTAAAAATCATTTGCACGCAGCCTGCCCAGAGAAACTACAAAGGTGGGGTTTCAAATAGACTGTTCAGAAACAGACCAATGTAGGCTGATGACATTTATTAATATTCAGTTTTCGTTATGGCTTGATGGCTCAGATATTCACTTTAAAAAAAAAGGCACAATAACCTAATTCAATACAAAAATTCAGTACAATCCACCTAACCTGCACGTCTTTCAGACTGTGGGAAGAAATGGGAGCACCCAGAGTAAACCCTTGCAAAACTGGGGAGAATACGCAAACTCCACACAGAAACCGACACAAGCCAGGGATCGAATGGAGGTTCTTGTCGCTGTGAAGCAGCAATGCCAACCACTGTACTACCATGCTGCCCACACGATCTCTACTTTCTCTATCTGTAACTTGTTGGTAGTTGCTACATTGCTTATCTGCACAATGAATCCTATCTACACACAGTTATCTTCATGGGTAAACATTTCATCAGAACAACCAGCAATTGCCTCCAAAATACAACAATCTCAAATCCCATGAGAGAAAATTGACAACTAACGTCCATCTACAATCAGGTTATAGGTTATTTGTATTCCCGAATCTTAGTGAGTTGTATGCTTTATATTTATAGTTTCACTGCAAACGATTCCTTGCCAAACCCAAACAGTAAAGACCTAACATTATTTAACCACTACTACAATTAAAATAAAGTGGACATAGGATCCCTACAGTGCAGAAGGTGGCCATTTGGCCCATCAATTCTACACCCACTACAATCCCACCCCATTCCCCTAACCCCATTTATTTACTTTGGTAATCCTCTGACATTAAAGTCAATTTAGTGTGGCCAATCAATCGCACTTCTTTGGAGCGTGGGAAGAAACCGGAGCACCCAAGGAAACACAAACAGGCATGGGAAAAATGTGCAAGCTCCACACAAACAGTGACCTGAGACCAGAGACCAGAATTGAACCCAGGTCCCTGGTGCTGTGAGGCAGCAGTGCTAACCACTGTGCCACCCACATGTCTTACGATCTTTACATGATTATTAACAAAACATAACATTCCTGAAATCTAAGTATTTCATCACGTGCACGTACTACACATTATCAAGAATAAATAAATCTCAATTTTATAGTAAATAAACATTAAAGGTCTTGAAACATCTCATTATTTAACTGCTTGGCAAGGCCAATCTTATTGATCAAAATGGGACAAGACCCACCACTTTGTAATGCATGGCTATCAGGGGTTTAAGATGGTCGGTTAAGAAAAATACAAAAAATTAAAATAATTTCAAGTGAAACTAGAGATTAAAATAATTTCCTAAAGTCATAGAGATGTGAAAAGCACTGCCCGTAGTTACAGAGAAAACAACTTGCAATGATACAAGTGTCTTTAACATAATGGATAAAAGCAAATTACTGTGGACGCTGGAATCTGAAACCAAAAGAGAAAATGCTGGAAAATCTCAGCAGCTCTGGCAGCATCTGTAAGGAGAGAAAAGAGCTGATGTTTTAAACCCAGATGACCCTTTGTCAAAGCTAAAAGGCATAGAAAGTGGGAGATATTTATACGTAGGGTAACACTGAATTCAACAACTTCAGGTGATTAGCTCTACCCCACCTTGACTCCTTTGTTCTCATTCTATTTTAGTTTTAACAATCTTGTTATCTTTATTTTTCTTTTCCCCCACTCTTCCCCCTATTTTCTCCCCTTTTTGCTTCTGTTTGCCCCAATTTTACTTCTCTCCCACCCATCTTTCCCCTCCCCCCACATCTTCCTCTGTCACAGCTTACCCTCTGACTTCAGTTTCTCTGCCATTTGGCCTTTCACACTTTCTATTCTCTCTACAGACCGACATTAGCAGCTTTTTTCCCTTATTTTTACGGTTAACACATCTTTCATTCCCTCATCCTGCAGAATAAACATCTCCCATTTTCTACGCCTTTTAGCTTTGGCAAAGGATTGGCTGGACTTGAAACATCAGCTCTTTTTTCTCCTTACAGATACTGCCGGACCTGCTGAGATTCTCCTGCATTTTCTCTTCTGATTTCTTTAACATAACAGAATGCTCCAGGGCACTTCATATCAGCATAACCAGACAAAAATCACTAAACCAAAGCAAGTGAGATGAGAAAAGTTTGGTTGAAGAGGGATTTTCAGAAGGGTTTGAAATGGGAGACAGAGAGATTTAAGAAGGGAATTCAACGCTCAGGATCTAGACAGCTAGAAGAAGGGCTGCCAATGGGTGAGGCAAAGGTAGTTCTTGTTAGCCAAATGAGCAAAACTAACTCAAATTAACTTAGGGACAAATTAAGAGGGGCAGCCCCCCAAAATGATGTGGACATGCCGGTGTTGGACTGGGGTAAACACAGTAAGAAGTCTGACAACACCAGGTTCAAGTCCGGCCGATTTATTTGATAGTAAACTCACAAGCGTTCGGGGTTTGCCCCTTCTTCAGGTGAATGGAGAGTTCCATTCACCTGAAGGAGGTTGGACTTAAACCTGGTGTTGTCAGACTTCTTACTGAGGCAAAGGTACTCAGGGGATGCACACGGGCCCAGACTGGAAGGAACACTTGAAGGGTAGGGTCAGAAGGCTAGGTTGGATCAATGCTAGGGACGCTGTACTGTTACCACAAACCTAGGTGGGTAAACTGGGACATGTTCTTTGACCTGGAGGAGGGGAACACATGACTGGGTTCGACCCAGGGGGTGGGGTACATCCTGTTTGACCTGGGAGAGGGGAAACACACGCCGTATTGACTGCGACACACACGCACATGTCCTGTTTGACCTGAGGGGAGCAAGGTTTGACCAGAGGAGGGGGGACATGTCCTTATGTGACCGAGGGGGTGGGGAGAGAGAGAGACCGGGACATGACCTGAGTGACTGAGACACACACACAGACATATCCTTATGCGACCGAGGGGGTGGGGAGAGAGACCGGGACATGACCTGAGTGACTGAGACACACACACACACACACACACAGACATATCCTTATGTGACCGAGGGGGTGGGGAGAGAGACTGGGACATGTCCTGTGTGACTAAGACACACACACACACACACACACACACACACACGTCCTTATGTGACCAAGGGGGTGGGGACAGAGACCAGCACATGACCTGAGTGACTGACACACACACACACACACACACACACATGTCCTTATGTGACCGAGGGGGTGGGGACAGAGACCAGCACATGACCTGAGTGACTGACACACACACACACACACACACACATGTCCTTATGTGACCGAGGGGGTGGGGAGAGAGACTGGGACATGACCTGAGTGACTGACACACACACACACACACACACACACACATATGTCCTTGTGTGACCGAGGGGGTGGGGAGAGAGACCAGGACATGTCCTGAGTGACTGAGACACACACAGACACACACACAGACACACACACACACATGTCCTTATGTGACCGAGGGGGTGGGGAGAGAGACCAGGACATGTCCTGTGTGACTAAGACACACATATCCTGTGTGACCTGGGCTCCTTTCTCTATAATTAGAAGGGCTACATCAGTTTAATGCGGGGTTGGGCTTCCAGCGCGCTGTGTACCGGGGGAGGGGGCAGGCCCGGCTGTGGGGGTGAGGGGGCCGGGGGGAGGGTGCGGCCCCCCCGGGGGATGGAGTGGGGGACCCGCCGCTGGGGTTGGGACACGGGGGGGAAGGGGAGGTCTCACTCACTCCCTCCCTCACTCACTCACCCAGAAGACGGCCGATCCATCCCCGCTGCAGAAAGACTCCATTCCGCCGCCTGCCGCCGCCTCTCTCTGTCTCTCTGCCGCCCCCTCCCGCCACCTAGCGGCAGCGCACCTCCCACTCCGCCGCCCATTGGCTGCAGCCGGAACCCCGCCCCCGGGCCCGGCCCCGCCCCCTCCGGGCAGCGACAGGGTTAATGGCCCCCCCCCCCCCCGCAGAACAGAGGGAAACTTCACCCACTGCAGAGCCCAACCACCCCCTCCCCCCCAACAATCCCCTCCCCCACCCCAAACCCCCCAACAACCCCCAACCACCCCCACCCCAAATCCCCCAACCACCCCCTCCCCCCCAACAACCCCCTCCCCCACCCCAAATCCCCCAACCACCCCCTCCCCCCCAACAATCCCCTCCCCCACCCCAAACCCCCCAACAACCCCCAACCACCCCCACCCCAAATCCCCCAACCACCCCCTCCCCCCCAACAACCCCCTCCCCCACCCCAAACCCCCCACCCCCAACCACCTCCCCCCCAACAACCCCCTCCCCCACCCCCTCCCCCCAACAACCCCCTCCCCCACCCCAAATCCCCCAACCACCCCCTCCCCCACCCCAAACCCCCCAACAACCCCCAACCACCCCCACCCCAAATCCCCCAACCACCCCCTCCCCCACCCCAAATCCCCCAACAACCCCCTCCCCCACACCCAACCCCCTCCCCCACAACCAACACCCTCCCCCACACCCAACCCCCTCCCCCACTAACAACCCCAACCCAACCCCCTCCCCCACCAACAACCCCAAGCCAACCCCCTCCCCACCACCAACCCATTCTCACCATAACCCCCCAGCAGCAACCCTCCCCCACCAACAACCCCCTCCCCCACAACCAACCCCCTCCAACAACCCCTCCTCCACCAACAACCCCAATCCAACCCCCTCCCTCACTAACAACCCCAACCCAACCCCCTTCCCACTAACAACCTCAACCCAACCCCCTCTCCACTAACAACCCCAACCCAACCCAACCCCCTCCCCATCACCAACCCATTCCCACCATAACCCCTCAACAGCAACCCCCACCCCACCCCAACAACCCCCTCCCCACCACCAACCTACTCCTACATAACCCCCCAACAACCCCATGACCATCCCCGCCAACTCCCCCACGAACAACCCGCTCCCACCATAAATCCCACCAACAACCCCATCAACAATGTCCTCCCAAAATCAACCCCCTGCTCCACCAACAACCCCCTCCCAATATCATCACCACCAACAACTCCCAATGCCATCAACAAGATCCATCGACAACCCCCTCCCCACAAAAATTCCCACCCCCACCAAACAACCCCTTCCCCACCCCCATCAACAACCCTCTCCCCCAACCCCAACCTCATGGGGAGAATGTGCAAACCCCACAGACAGTGACCCAAGCCAGGAATCGAACTCGGGTCCCTGACGGCTGTGAGGCATCAGTGTTAACTGCTTTGCCATCTTCCCACCCTATCACCAGTGACTGGAATTCTCTGGCCACATGCCCCACCGCCACTGCCTCCTAAGATGGAGAATTTGGCACTCAGCCAAATCTCCATTCACCGCAACAGGACCAGAGAATCCCATTAGCGTGAATGGCTGGAGATTCCCAAACCAGAAAGGAAAAAGCAACGCAAATCCCAACCCAAATCTGTGATGAGACAACACATGTTGGCACGCAAACACCCTCACAAAATCTAAAATGGAAACACAAAACCCGTTCCACAACACATAATGTCACACTTTCCATTGTGTGTAGCACCACAATTATTTCACTTAGGTTCCCGGTGATTTAGAATGCAGGATATGTTATGCAGGAAAGGAGATCTGCTGATATCACATTAAATTCTCAAACCCAACAAAGTGACTTCACTCCCACCAGATCTTGCAAAACATTCCACAAGTGAGAAAATTCTACTATGTCTTTCTAACTCGAAGGTTGACATCCTTGTTTTAACCCCAGTGTTATGAAATTTTAGTGGGGCCCAACAAGTCAAAAAAATTTAAAATAAAAGCGAGGAGAAGATAATTAATAATCTTTTTTGACAAATATACGTATGAATTAGGTCACTCAGCCCCTCAAGCCTATTCAATAAGATGCATGCATGGTCCGCCTGATTGTAACATCAACCCCACATTCCTACTTAACCCCCGATAACTTTTCACCCCTTGTTATCAAGAATTTACTTCACTCTGCCTTAAAAAAAGAGACATACAGCACAGAAAGATGCCCTTTGGCCCAATACGTCAGCATCAGCTATCAGGTGCCTGTCCCATTTTTCAGCACTTGGTCTATAGCCTTGTTTCAAGCGCTCATCTAAATGCTTCTTCAATGTTGTGAGGGCTCCCGCCTCTACCGCACCTTCAAGCAGTGAGTTCCAAATTCCCCCCACCCTCTGGGTGATAAAGCTTTTCTTCGCATCCCCTCTCAATCTCAATACCCCACACCTTAAATCTCTGCCCCTAGGTTCTTGACACCTCTACGAAGCAAAAAACGTTCTTCCTCTCAACTCTATCTCTGTCCTTCATAATTTTGCATACCTTAAATCAGGCACCCACCCGCCCCCACCCCCACCTTCTCTGCTCTAAGGAAAACAACCCCAGCCTAACCAGCTTCTCTTCATCGCTGAAATGCTCCAGCCCAGGTAACATCCTGGTGAATCTCCACCGGACACTCTCTAGTGCAATCACATCTTTCCTATAGCGTGGTGACCAGAACTACACACAATACTCCCATTATAGCCCAATGAGTAGTTTATACAGATCCATCATAACCTCCCTGCATTTATATCCTATGCCTTGGCTAACAAAGACAAGTCTTCCATTTGCCTTTTAACCACCTTATCTACTGGTCCTGCTGCCTTTAGGAATCTTTGGACATGCACCCCAAGGTCCCTCTGGTCCTCTGTACAGCCAAGCGTCCTACTATTCATTGTATATTGTTTTGCCTTGTTAGTCCTGCCAAAATGCATCACCTCACACTTTACAGGGTTAAATTTAGTTTGCCACTGTTCTGTCCATCTGACCAGCCTGTCTATATCACCCCGTAATCTCAAGCTTCTCTCCTCACTATTTATCACACCACCAATTTTTGTGTCATTTGCAAACTTACTGATCCCCCACATTACATAAGAACATAAGAACATAAGAAATAGGAGCAGGAGTAGGCCATCTAGCCCTTCGAGCCTGCCCCTCCATTCAATAAGATCATGGCTGATCTGAAGTGGCTCAGTTCCACTTTCCCGCTTTCTCCCCATAACCTTTAATTCCCTTGCCTACCAAAAACCTATCTACCCGTGTCTTAAATATATTTATCGAGGTAGCCTCCACCACATCAATGGGCAGAGAATTCCAGAAATTCACCACCCTTTGAGTGAAGAAGTTCCTCCTCAACTCCGTTCTAAACTCCCCCCCTTATCTTGAGGCTGTGCCCTCTAGTCCTGCTGTCCTTTCTGAGCGGGAAGAATCTCTCTACCTCTACCCTATCCAACCCTTTCATTATCTTATACGTCTCTATAAGATCCCCTCTCATCCTTCTAAACTCCAACGAGTACAAACCCAGTCTATTCAGCCTCTCTTCATAGTCCAACCCCCTCATCTCAATTCTAGATCATTAATGTACACCACCAACAGCAAGGGACCCAGCACCGATCCCTGTGGACACAGGACACAGGCTTCCAGTGACTAAAATAACTTTCAACCAACATTCTTTGCCTTCTGTCATTAGCCAGTTGGTCAAATTCTCCTGATCCCATGGGATATTATCTTCTTGATCAGGCTCCCTTGTGGGACCCTGTCAATGAGGACCCTGTGGAGGATAGTTCCAAAGACTCACAGCCCCTTGAGAGAACAACATGACTCTTCATCCCTGTCTTCAATGAGCAAACTCTTACTGTTAAACAGTGACCCCTAGTTCTAGATTCTCCCACAACAGGAACATCCTTCCCACATCCACCCTGTCAAGTCCCCTCGGGACCTTAAAGGTTTTGATCAAGTCACCTCTTACTTTTCTAAATTCCAGTGGATATAAGCCTGGCCTGTCCAACCTTTCCTAGTTTACTGAACTGCTCTGAACTGCTTCTAACACCAAGTCTTCACTGAAGTGCCTCTTCTTATCAGCCCTCTTTAAGCCCTTACATAAGAACATAAGAACATAAGAAATAGGAGCAGGAGTAGGCCATCTAGCCCTTCGAGCCTGCCCCGCCATTCAATAAGATTATGGCTGATCTGTCGTGGCTCAGTTCCACATTCCCGCCCTCTCCCCATAACCCTTAATCCCCTCTCTTATCAAAAACCCATCAACCCGCGTCTTAAAAATATTTAGCGAGGTAGCCTCCACCACTTCAATGGGCAGAGAATTCCAGAGATTCACCACCCTTTGAGTGAAGAAGTTCTTCCTCAACTCCGTTCTAAACCGCCCCCCCTTTATCTTGAGGCTGTGCCCCTTAGTCCTACTGTCCTTTCTGAGCGGGAAGAGTCTCTCCACCTCTATCCTATCCATCCCATTCATCATCTTATACGTGTCAATGAGATCTCCCCTCATTCTTCTAAACTCTAACGAGTACAAGCCTAGTTTATTCAGCCTCTCCTCATAGCTCAACCCCCTCAACTCCGGCATCAGCCTAGTAAACCTCCTCTGCACTCCCTCCAAGGCCAAAATATCCTTGCGTAAGTACAGCGCCCAAAACTGCACACAGTACTCCAGCTGCGGCCTCACCAATGCCCTATATAGCTGCAGCAAGACCTCCCTACTTTTATATTCAATCCCCCTCGCTATGAAGGCCCTTCTGAAAGGTTCCCTGGCTTCCAACCAGGGAGGTTACTGACGTGGGTTCGCAGCATGGGGTGCATGTAGTCCCTTTCCATACATGGTAACTCTCTTCAGAGAGTTTGGCCAAAACGGAGGAAAACACAAATATTGTCCTTATTTGTTCAGGGCCGAGGATCTCTGGTTCCAGCCTCCAAGGCAAGTTCAGATTCGCCCTTGCTTATCTCCGACCTTTCTGTGTGTGACTATTAAACTTGGCTGTCTAAATTCCCATCAGGCCTGGGTGCTGTTTCATTTAGATTGTGCAGTTGTGTATCTGGTCTTGCTGTTCAGGCTGTGGACCACTGAGCCACACCTCCTTATGTCCTGCTCACAAATTACTTGCCTACCTATCTTTGTATCATCAGCAAATTTAGAAATTTGGTCCCTTGGGGATTTTCACAGTAAGTTCATTGCAGCGTTGATATCAGCCCACTTGTGACTAATAAATAAACTCTAAACCTTCATTCAAGTCAATATAAAAATATTTGAGGCCCCAGCACTGATCCCTGTGGCACGTCATCAATCACATCCTGCCAATCAGAAAAAAAACAAGTAAAGTTTATTTATTAATCACAAGTAAGGGTTACATTAACACAGCAATGAAGTTACTGTGAGATTCCCCTCATCGCCACAGTCTGACACCTGCTTGGGTCAATGCACGTTTTTCAGAATGTGGGAGGAAACCGGCGCACCCGGAGGAAACCCACGCAGACATGGGAAGAATGTACAAACACCACACAGACAGTGACCCCAAGCTGGGAATTGAACCCAGGTCCCTGGCGCTGTGAAGCAGCAGTGCCAACCACTGTGCCACTGTGCTGCCCTCTCTTTGTTTATGCCAACTCTCTGCTTCCTGTTGGCTAACTAATCTTCCATCCATGCCAATCTGTTACCTCCTATACCATAAGCTTTTATGTTCCACAATAACCTTTGATGTGGCACATTATCGAATGACTTCTGGAAATCTAAGTACAGTATTGAATTGATTTATTATTGTGTTGGGATACAGTGAAAAGTATTATTTCTTGAAAGCTATAAAGACAAAGCTTTCCACTTATAGAATACATAGGGGAGAAGGAAAGGAGAGGGTGCAGAATGTAGTGTTGTAGTTACTGTCAAGGTGAGGAGAGAGTCAGCTTATATGTGGTAGGACTGTTCAGAAGTCTAGTGGCAGCAGGGAAGAAGCTGTTCTTGAGTCAGTTGTTGTATGTTTTCAAGCTTTTGTATCTTTTTCCCAATGGAAGAAGGTGGAAGAGAGTATGCCTAGGATGCATAGAGTCCTTGATCATGCTGGCTGCTTTTCCGAGGCAACGGGAAGTAAAGACGGAGTCAGTGGATGGGAGACTGGTTTGTGTGATGGACTAGGCTACGTTCACAACCTTTGGCAGTTTCTTGTGGTCTTGGGCAGAGCAGGAGCCATACCAAGTTGTGATGCATCTGAAAAGGATGCTTTCTATGGTGCATCCGTAAAAACTGACGAGAGTCGTAGTAAACATGTTAAATTTCATTAACCTTTTGAGAAAACAGAGGTGTTGGTGGGCTTTCTTAACTACAGCTTCGACACGAAGAGACCAAGACAGCTTATTGGTGATCTGGACAGCGAGAAACTTGCATCTCCACTTTGTCCCCGTTGATGTCGACAGGGACTTGTCCTCCACTATGCTTCCTGAAGTCGATGACCATTTCCTTTGTTCTACTGACATTGAGGGAGAGATTATTGTCGCCGCACCAGTTCACCAGATTCTCTATCTCATTCCTGTACTCCATCCCATCATTGTTTGAGATCCGACCCACTACGGCGGTGTCATCAGCAAACCTGAATATGGAGCTGGAGCAGAATCTGGCCACACAGGTATATGTGTTTAAAGAGTATAGTAGGGGGCTGAGGAAAGTGAGAAAGTGTACCTTTCTGCGCATCCATATTGAGGATGACAGTGGAGGAGGTGTCATCCACAGGTTAAAAGCAAAATACTGCAGATGCTGGAATCTGTAACAAAACCAGAAAATGCTGGAAAATCTCAGCAGGGCTGACAGCACCTGTGGAGAGAGAATAGAGCCAACGTTTCGAGTCTGGATAACCATTCATCAAAGCATCCACAGGTTCCGCTTTATCCACAGGACATGTGTCTCCTTCAAAAAACTCCAACAGATTACTTAAACATGATTTCCCTTTAACAAAACCATGTTGACTCTGCCTGATTGTCTTGATTTTTTCTTTTTATAACATCTTTAATTATTGCTTCTAACAGTTAGGGTGGATGTTAAGCTAGCCAGACTGTATAGTCTTGCTTTCTGTATCCCTCACTTTTAGAATAATGGAGTTTACATTTTCTATCTTCCAAACAATCTCATTAGTCACTTCTTTCAAGACCTTCTGGTGAAGTCCATCTTATAATGTTGATCAGATGGCAGCAAGGCCAGGTCCCATAAACAAAAAGGAGATAATGACCACTTATCATCAATAATTGATGTGAATAGAGGGATAAAATGGGCCATGGAAATGGGAGGAGATTCCTTCTTTTACAATTGGAACCTCACAAAATCTTACAGTGGCTACTGCACAGAATGAGGCCATTTGGTCCATCAAGTCCATGTTGGCTCTGCAGAAGCATCTTAGTCCCACTCCTCATCCTTTCCCTGTAGCCCTGTAAATTCTTTATTTCCAGATACTCAAGAGATGGAATTTTATGGCTCGCTGGAGCGAGACCAGAAATTCCCTCTCAAGGTCAACGAGCATTTCTGTTGTCCACTTCTCATTGTTCCTGAGGAGCAGTGTCGCGAGGCAGCGATTTTTGGGCGCATGAGGAGGCAGCAAAAAGGTACATTTTTCTGTTTATATTGTTTAACTTTTTATTTCTAGTTTAAGTCGCGAGTTTCGGCGATTTTTTTTAAAATTAGTTAGAAACCGGAAGTCGTCACTAGGACACTTGCCGGTAGTTGTAGTTTTTTTTTCTCGGGCCCCAACCCTATAAATTAGCGCAGTGAGGATACCCGATCCTCTACACTGGTAGAGAATCCCACCCTCCCACCTCCTCTAACCTAATTATAAGTGTGGGGGAAGTTTTTTTTTAATATTTTTGTTTTTATTTTTCTGCTGGTAATTGTTTCAGGGATGGCAGTTCAGGCAGTAAGCTGCATCTCCTGTGGGATGTATGTGGTGAGGGACTCTAGTGTTTCAGGTGATTTTACCTGTAGGAAGTGTGTACGATTGCAGCTTCTGGAGGAGCGTGTAAAGGAGCTGGAGGTGGAATTAGAGGAACTCCGCATAATTCGGGAGGCGGAAGCAGATATCGATAGGAGTTATAAGGAGATAGTCACTCCTAGAAATGAGGCTTGGGTCACTGCCAGGAGGAGGGGAAAGAAGCAAGTGGGGGCTCAATCCCCTGGGGCTGCTCCCCTCCAAAATAGGTTTTCGGTCCTGGAGGCTACAGTTGAGGAGGAATCAACTGGGGATAGCCAAAGGGAGCAGGTCTCTGGGGGTGAGCCTATTGTAAAAGCTCAGGTGGTTAGGGGATGTAAAAGATTGGGCCTCGTGATTGGGGACTCCACAGTTAAGGGGATGGATAGGGGAGTCGGAAGTAATGGTAGGGACTCAGGGCTGGTGTGTTGCCTACCCGGGGCTGGGGTCCGGGATGTATCGGAAAGGGTATTCAGGACTCTCAGGGGAGAGGGAGATCAACCCCAAGTTATAGTTCATGTGGGGACGCATGACATAGGGAGGTTAAGGGAAGGGGATATTAAGCAGAGATTTATGGAGTTGGGGTGGAAGCTAAAGGCCAAGTCAGAGAGAGTGGTTATCTCTGGACTCTTGCCTGTGCCACGGGATAGTTTAGAGAGGAATAGAGAGAGGGAAAGTTTGAACTCGTGGCTGAGGGGTTGGTGCAGGAGGGAGGGGTTCAGGTACTTGAGCAATTGGGGCTCATTCTGGGGAAGGTGGGACCTCTATAAGAGTGATGGTCTACACCTGAATCAGAGGGGAACAAATATCCTGGGGGGTAAATTTGCAAAGGCTATGAAGGGAGGTTTAAACTGATTCGGAGGGGGGGGGGGGGTGGGGTCCTGAGTAGAGGGGGTGAAAGTAAGGGGGGCTTAGATGGGGACTGCAATGCACGGCATCGTGGGGGTGGGGCAGAGCAGGGTTTGAAATGCGTATACTTTAATGCGAGGAGTATTCGCAATAAAGTGGATGAACTTGCAGCGTGGATCAGTACCTGGGACTTTGATGTTGTGGCCATTTCAGAGACATGGATAGAGCAGGGTCAGGAATGGTTGTTGCAGGTCCCGGGGTTCAAATGCTTTAGTCGGAGTAGAGAAGGAGGTAGAGGGGGGGAGGGGTAGCATTATTGGTCAAGGACTGTATCACAGTGTCAGAGAGGAAGTTTGATGAGGACTTGTCTGTTGAGGTAGTATGGGCGGAGATTAGAAATAGGAGAGGAGAGGTCACCCTGTTGGGAGTCTTTTATAGACCTCCTGAAAGTTCTAGAGAAGTTGAGGAAAGGATTGCGGAGACGATCCTGGTTAGGAGTGAAAGTAATAGGGTAATTGTTATGGGGGACTTTAACTTTACTAATATTGATTGGAATTGCTATAGCTCTAGCTCGTTAGAGGGGTCAGTTTTTGTACAAAGCGTGCAGGAAGGTTTTTTGACTCAGTATGTAGATAGGCCAACTAGAGGTGAGGCTATATTGGATTTGGTGTTGGGAAATGAGCCAGACCAGGTGCTAGACTTGGAAGTTGGTGTGCATTTTGGTGATAGTGATCACAATTCGGTTAAGTTCACCTTAGTGATGGAAAGGGATAGGCATGAACCTCGGGTCAGTAGTTTTAGCTGGGGGAAGGGTAATTATGAGGCTATTAGGAGAGAATTAGGAAGCATAGGTTGGACTAGGAGATTACAGGGACTGGGAACGTCCGAAATGTGGAGTTTTTTCAAGGAGCAGCTACTGCGAGTCTGTGATAGGTATGTCCCTGTCAGGCAAGGAGGATTTGGTAGGGCTAGGGAACCGTGGTGCACTAAAAAAGTTGATTCGTTGGTTAAAAAGAAAAAGGAGGCTTCTGTTCGGATGAGGCTTGAGGGCTCAGGTAGTGCATTAGAAAGCTTTAGATTGGCTAGGAGGGAGTTGAAGAGTGAGTTAAGAAGGGCTAAAAGAGGACATGAGAAGACTTTGGCTGATAGGATTAAGGAGAATCCTAAGGCGTTCTATAGGTATGTCAAGAACAGAAGGTTGGTTAGGGCAAGATTAGGGCCAGTTACGGACAGTAGAGGGAAGTTGTGTGTGGAACCGGAAGAGATTGGAGAGGCATTGAACCAATATTTCTCTTCGGTGTTCACGCAGGGGGACATGAATATAGCTGAGGAGGACACTGGGTTGCAGGGGTGTAAAATAGACAGTATTGCAGTTGATAAGGGGGATGTGCTGAATATTCTAGAGGGTTTGAAAATAGATAAGTCCCCTGGTCCGGATGGGATTTACCCTAGGATTCTCTGGGAGGCAAGAGAGGTGATTGCACAGCCTCTGGCTCTGATCTTCAGGTCGTCGTTGGCCTCTGGTATAGTACCGGAAGATTGGAGGATAGCGAATGTTGTCCCATTGTTTAAGAAGGGGAACAGAGACTTCCCCGGGAATTATAGACTGGTGAGTCTTACTTCTGTTGTGGGCAAGGTTTTAGAAAAAATTATTAGGGATAGGATTTATAGTTATTTGGAGAGTAATGAATTGATTGGAGGTAGTCAGCATGGTTTTGTAGCGGGGAGGTCGTGCCTTACTAACCTTATTGAGTTTTTTGAGAAAGTGACCAAAGAGGTGGATGGGGGTAAGGCAGTTGACGTGGTGTATATGGATTTTAGTAAGGCGTTTGATAAGGTTCACCATGGTAGGCTTCTGCAGAAAATGCAGATGTATGGGATTGAGGGTAGTCTAGGAAATTGGATCAGGAATTGGCTAGCAGATAGGAGACAGAGGGTGGTGGTTGATGGTAAATATTCGTCATGGAGTTCAGTTATGAGTGGTGTGCCTCAGGGATCTGTTTTGGGGCCACTGCTTTTGTAATTTTTATTAATGATCTGGATGAGGGTATAGTTGGGTGGATTAGTAAATTTGCTGATGACACCAAAGTCGGAGGTGTGGTAGATTGTGAGGAAGGGTGTCATAGTTTGCAGGGAGACTTAGACAGGTTGCAGAGCTGGGCCGAGAGGTGGCGGATGGAGTTTAATGCGGAGAAGTGTGAGGTAATTCACTTTGGTAGGAATAACAGATGTGTTGAGTATAAGGCTAACGGGAGGACTTTGAATAGTGTGGATGAATAGAGGGATCTAGGTGTATGTGTACATAAGAACATAAGAACATAAGAAATAGGAGCAGGAGTAGGCCATCTAGCCCTTCGAACCTGCCCCGCCATTCAATAAGATCATGGCTGATCTGTTGTGGCTCAGTTCCACTTTCCCGCCCTCTCCCCATAACCCTTAATCCCCTCTCTTATCAAAAACCCATCAACCCGCTTCTTAAAAATATTTAGCGAGGCAGCCTCCACCACTTCAACGGGCAGAGAATTCCAGAGATTCACCACCCTTTGAGTGAAGAAGTTCCTCCTCAACTCCGTTCTAAACCGCCTCCCCTTTATCTTGAGGCTGTGCCCCCTAGTCCTACTGTCTTTTTTGAGCGGCAAGAGTCTCTCCACCTCTATCCTATCCATCCCATTCATCATCTTATACGTCTCAATGAGATCTCCCCTCATTCTTCTAAACTCCAATGAGTACAAGCCTAGTTTATTCAGCCTCTCCTCATAGCTCAATCCCCTCAACTCCGGTATCAGCCTAGTAAACCTCCTCTGCACTCCCTCCAGGGCCAAAATATCCTTGCGCAGGTGCGGCGCCCAAAACTGCACACAGTACTCCAGCTGCGGCCTCACCAATGCCCTATACAGCTGCAGCAAGACCTCCCTACTTTTATATTCAATCCCCCTCGCTATGAAGGCCAGCATCCCATTCGCCTTCCTGACCACCTGCTGCACCTGCAAGCTGGGTTTTTGCGACTCATGCACAAGGACCCCGAGGTCCCTCTGCACCGTCGCCTGCTGCAGTTTTTCGCCACGTAAGTAATAGTCCTTCCTACCATTCTTCCTACCAAAGTGGACCACCTCACACTTGCCAACATTAAATTCCATTTGCCATTTCCTGGCCCATTCGCCCAGCCTATCTAGATCCTTCTGCAGACTCTCCACACCCTCCGCACAATTTGCCTTTCCCCCAATCTTGGTGTCATCAGCAAATTTCGACACCCTGCACTCAGTTCCCTCCTCCAGATCATCTATATAAATGGTAAATAGCTGAGGCCCCAGCACCGACCCCTGGGGCACCCCACTAGTCACCAACCGCCAATCCGAATAGCACCCATTGACCCCCACTCTCTGCCTCCTATTTGACAACCAATCCTCTATCCACGCTAACACCCTACCCCCAACTCCATGTCCCCTGACCTTCTGCAATAACCTCTTGTGAGGTACCTTGTCAAACGCCTTCTGAAAATCCAGAAAGACCACATCCACCGGCTCTCCTCTATCCACTGCCCTAGACACATCCTCATAACTCCAGTAACTCCAGTAAATAGATCCCTGAAAGTTGGGAATCAAGTAGATAAGGTTGTTAAGAAGGCATACGGTGTCTTGGCGTTTATTGGTAGAGGGATTGAATTTAGGAGTCGCAGCGTCATGTTGCAACTGTACACAACTCTGGTGCGGCCGCACTTGGAGTACTGTGTGCAGTTCTGGTCCCCACATTACAGGAAGGACGTGGAGGCTTTGGAGAGGGTGCAGAGGAGGTTTACCAGGATGTTGCCTGGTATGGAGGGGAAGTCCTATGAGGAGAGACTGAGGGATTTGGGGCTGTTTTCGCTAGAAAGAAGGCGGCTAAGAGGGGATTTTATTGAAACATATAAGATGATTAGAGGTTTAGATAGGGTGGATAGTGATAGCCTTTTTCCTCGGATGGAGAAAGCTAGCATGAGGGGGCATGGCTTTAAATTAAGGGGGGGTAGTTATAGGACGGATGTCAGGGGTAGGTTCTTTACCCAGAGGGTGGTGAGGGATTGGAATGCCCTGCCTGCTGCAGTTGTAAATGCGCCTAGTTTGGGGGCGTTTAAGAGATCCGTGGATAGGTTTATGGACGAAAAGGGATTGGTTTAGATTAGTAGGTCATTGTTTTTTAACTGGTCGGCGCAACATCGTGGGCCGAAGGGCCTGTTCTGCGCTGTCGTGTTCTATGTTCTATGTCCTTGCCCGCTTTGACTCTGTGGCAGGTGAGGCGATAGAATTCCAGTGATAGAATAATGGTATCTTTTGTGTCTACCTAAGATTACAGGCAAGGTTAAACTTTAGTATCTCATCCAAAAGACAGTCAGCAGGATTCTCCAGTCTCGTCTGTGGTGGGACTCGTTGCGAACGTGAACAGACAATTTAGCATTCCAGCCAAAAGTCCATTCATTCTTTTCGGCACTGGAAAACCTTAGCCGTGAGTGAGGATGGAAGATTCTGGCCAATATGCCTGACAGTGTTGCACTCCTTCAGCACTACAATGACGCATCAACCCGGATCATGTGCCATAACCTTCTGACTCAACAGTGAGAGTGCTTCCACTTTGCAAAGATTGACACCATTTAGGAATTTTTTTGGGGTCGGACGGAGAGAGGACATGTCCCCTTTCCTTCGTGCTCTGCCACTTTTCTTTCGGCTCATGTCCAAGCCTTGTTACTCCCTGTGATTCATTGCCTTTATCCTGTGGCCTGTTGTCAATGTGCCTCACTGGGAAGTATTAAATCACATTAATGTACCATCTGTAATCTAAAATTCTTCATTATGAATACAAAGTAATGAATACATTGACACAAACTTTACAAGGGCAATTTATTCTCCCATATCTTGCTGAGCAGATAACATTGTAAATGTGCATCCTTGAGATAGATTTATCAGCAATACAACTGAACTTAGTAACATTTCCAAACGTAAGTTGAGAATTTTGAAAAACAATGGGTTATCCTGATGGCTACAGTTTCAAGGAAATGTTTAATAAACTACATTGAAAACGTAGAAATTTTTGACTTTGATTTTCAAAGTGTCGAAACTAATGTTTATGCTACAGCAGTTTAACATTGTAATAAACCAAAGGCAACTCAATGTGGTTCAAAGTAACAAGGGATTTATTGCAAATGATAAATAAAGTATTTACAACGAAGGGTCTGACAGAATCAACTATGCAACTATACAATTCTCCTCCCTGACTCCAACTGCAGGTTCTTCCCGACTCAGGATACGTATCCTCGCTCCGAATTGGCTCAACTTCCTGCCCCCCCCAGGGTCCAGCCTGATTGCCTGCCTCTCAGGGAACGCTCCTTAAAAGGGGCCATGCTACCACACTCCTTCCTTCCTCCCACAACTGCTGAATTCACCTATTGGATGATACAAAAGAACATCATTGGCAGAGGCAAACAAATTTCAAAAGGGCTTCAGGAATACCTAAGGAAATCCTCATCGTAAGTTTAGTCGAACCATGAACTTCTGGACCCTGGTAGAACAGTTCAGATCTGTGATAAACTCTTCAGAATTTGAAGAATCAAGCCGGACGGACGCAAAAGGCAAACTCGTCAAGCTGGGATCTAGACCCTCCTCTGCAGCTGCTGACCCCTCAGTTACCATAATTACCACTGCTCCAGTTCCTCATCTACAATCGGGATCCCTGTAACCAGTCCTGGCAATCTCTTTACTGCAGGGGTTGCCTGTTGATCTCCTGCATCGGTCACTGCTCTCTCCCTCAGATGGTCTACATGTTTCTTGAGATGACAATCTTGTATCTCCACAACACAGGAGACCGGTCCTTTTCTCTCCACAATCTTACCAGCCACCTATGCTGATCCTGCTGCAAATTTTCTAACCATGACTAAATCCTCAACTTGAAACACTCTCTTTTTTCCTAGAATTATGATGTTCATTCTGAGAAGCTTGCCTACCCTCCACCCTTCTCACCAAATCTGGGAATATCATATCTTACAGTGTCCTTTAGCAGCGCCCATTAATAGCTTGGCTGGCTTGACCTCTGTGGTAATGTTTGGTGTGGTGTTGTAAAACAAAAAAGAAATTGTCAGAAAGTTTGCCCATTCCCACCATCACACTGTTACTTCTGGTTTTCCCTTAGAATGTATGATGGCACAGTGATTAGCACTGCTGCCTCACAGCGCCAGGGACCTGGCTTCGATTTCTGGCTTAGGTCACTGTCTGTGTGGAGTTTGCTCGTTCTCCCAGTGTCTGCGTGGGTTTCCTCTGGGTGCTCCGGTTTCCTCCCACAATCTGAAAGACGTGCTGGTTAGGTGCATTTGACCCGAACAGGCGCCGGAGTGTGACAACTAGAGGAATGGATTTCACAGTAACTTAGTTGCAGTGTTAATGTAAGCTTTGCTCATGACTAATAAATAAACTTTACTTTTACTCTATGTAGGCATCGCTGGCTGGGCCAACATTTATTTTTCACTTGAGAAGGTGGTAGTGAACTGCCTTTTCAAACTGCTGGAGTCCATGTGGCCTCCACAGCGCTGATAGACAGGAGGTTCCAGGATTTGACCCAGATATCCATCCTAGGTCCACTCCTATTTCTTATCCACATTCAGCCTCATTACATCTGGTATCTGAAAACACAGCATGACCTCAGGATTTAAAAAGTTTTTTCCAGTGTTTTACAGCTCCAACAACACCCTCAAAGCTTGACACCATCAGTACAACTTGACATGTCCTTCCCTTGCCTCCAAGTATTTGGCAGCTTATTGGTGACATCCAGAGGTGTGTGTCAGTACTACAAGAGGTTTTATCACTTTGGGCTTCTCAAACCTACTTTTAGTTACCATGTGTCCTGTCAAGTAATCTGTTGAAATAAAATTATACATTTCCACAGTAACTTTTTTTCGAACTAATGAAATTGAAGAATTTCTGTCTTAACCTCTTACCAATAAAAGTGACGTCACAGGTGGCTAGGGTAGTAAAGAGTGCTTTTGGTACATTGGCCTTTATAAATCGGAGTATCGAGTATAAAAGTTGGAGTGTTATGGTAAGGTTATATAAGGCATTGATGAGGCCGAATTTAGAGTACTGTGTACAGTTTTGGTCACCTAGTTACAGGAAGGATGTAAATAAGGTTGAAAGAGTGCAGAGAAGGTTCACAAGGATGTTGCCAGGACTTGAGAAGCTGAGTTACAGAGAGAGATTGAATAGGTTAGGACTTTATTCCCTGGAGAATGAGGGGAGATTTGATAGAGGTGTGTAAGATTTTGATGGGTATAGATTGAGTGAATGCAAGCAGGCTTTTTCCACTGAGGCTAGGGGAGACAAAAACCAGAGGGTATGGGTTAAGGGTGAAAGGAGAAAAGTTTAAAGGGAATATTGGGGGGGGGGGCTTCTTCATGCAGAGAGTGGTGGGAGTGTGGAATGAGCTGCCGGATAAAGTGGTAAATGCAGGGGTCACTTTTAACATTTAAGAAAAACTGGGACGGGTTCATGGATGAGAGGGGTGTGGAGGGATATGGTTCAAGTGCAGGTCAGTGGGACTAGGCAAAAAATGGTTCGGCACAGACAAGAAGGGCCAAAAGGCCTGTTTCTGAGCTGTAATTTTCTACGGTTTTCCATGGTTCAATAATTGAGGAAGTCATATTCGTAAATTCAAAAACATAAAAAAGAGCATGGGATGGGCATAGCTACAGAAAACAGTTCTTAACATGGTTTTTGGATAGTTTCATGATCACCATTTCTGAGATTAGCTATCAATTTCAGATGCTTTATTAATTGGATCTAAATTTGAACACAGGTCCACAGAGCATTAGCTTGTGCCGCTGGATTATGAGTACGATGAAAATACCAACATGCCACCATCCCCCTGTTTACACGACTTACTCTGATGGCTCAGTGAGTCGATGGGACTTAGCGTAAAGACAAAGGAAGATTGCAGTGATAGGTACTGAATGAGCATTTCTCAGACTGCAGTGATTAAATGTGTTTGTGGAGATTTCATCACATGATAGGGCGGCACAGTGGTTAACACCGCTGCCTCACAGCGCCAGGGACCTGGGTTCAATCCCCGGCCTCGGGTCACTGTCTGTGCAGAATTTGCACGTTCTCCCCGTGTCTGCGTGGGTCTCCTCCGGGTGCTCCGGTTTCCCCCCACAGTCCGAAGGTGTGAGGTTTAGGTGGATTGGCCATGCTGAATTGCTCCTTAGTGTCAGGGGATTAGGGAGGGTAATACGTGGGGGCTGAGGGGAAAAGGCGTCAGTGCAGGCTTGATGGGCTGAATGGCCTCTTTCTGCACTGTCGGGATTCTATGATGACTGGCAGCCCCCCCGCACTGTGGCCATTCCTGAGCCAAATCTTCAGGATTGAAGAGCAATCCCCACTGCTGTGTACAACCCTGGAGGAAAGAAAATGGTCAAGATGTTAAAGAAATTTGCTTTTCTGCTCCTTGAAAATTTCTCTTCACCAAACTGTTTTATTTGGGACATATTTTACTGACAGCTGAAGCATCAGAGGGGGTGGGGCTTAGGGGCAGGGCTTGTGAATGGGGCAGGGATTGGGGCGGGGCTGACGGAGGGGGAGGAGCTCTGCAGGTGCCAGTTTCTGGTGGTGGAGCGGAGCTGGGAAAGGGGTGGGGTGGGGCTGATGGTGGAGTCTGTTGGTCTTTAACCTGGTGTTGTAAGACTTCTTACTGTGATTACCCCAGTCCAACACCAGCAACTCCACATCATGACGACCATTGACACCGCAAACTGCAGACTCCAAAGAACACACCCGTCAACTCAACACTCTGATCAAGACCTTTGATCCAGACCTTCAGAGCACCCTCCATGCTCTCATCCCACGTTGGAGATCCATACTGCCTCCCAAAGATACACAAGGCAAACACACCCTCCAGAAAAACAGAACCTCTCCGGCTACATCGAGGGCATCCTGAAACCCATTGTACAAAGAACCTCCAGCTTTTGTCGTGATACTACAGACCTCCTACAGAAACTCAGCACAGATAGAGCAGTTGAACCAGGAGCACTCCTCGTCACAATGGATGTCTCGGCGCTCTACACCAGCATCCCCGACAACAATGGCATTGCTGCAACTGCCTCAGTACTCAACGCCAACAACTGCCAGTTTCCAGATACAATTTTACAACTCATTTGCTTCATCATGAACCACAATGTCTTCACCTTCAACAAACAGTTCTTCATCCAGACACATGGAACAGCCATGGGGACCAAGTTCGCATCTTAATATGCAAATATCTTCATGCATAGGTTCGAACAAGACTTCTTCACTGCACAGAATCTTCAACCGATGCTATACACTAGATACATCGATGACATTTTCTTCCTTTGGACTCATGGTGAACAATCACTGAAACAACTATATGATGATATCAACAAGTTCCATCCCACCATCAGACTCACCATGGACTACTCTCCGGAATCGGTTACATTCTTGGACATACGCATCTCCATCAAGGACGGTCACCTCAGTGTACCGCAAGCCCACAGATAACCTCACGATGGTACATTGGGGAGACCATGCAGACGCTATGACAACGGATGAACGAACACCGCTCGACAATCGCCAGGCAAGACTGTTCTCTTCCTGTTGGGGAACACTTCAGCGGTCACAGGCATTCGGCCTCTGATCTTCGGGTAAGCATTCTCCAAGGCGGCCTTCACGACACACGACAGCGTAGAGTTGCTGAGTAGAAACTGATAGCTAAGTTCCGCACACATGAGGACGGTCTCAACCGGGATCTTGCATTCATGTCACACTATCTGTAACCCCCGTGACTTGCCTGGACTTGCAAACTCTCATTAAGTGTCCTGTCTGGAGACAATACACATCTCTAACCTGTGCTTAATGCCATCCCCACTCACATTGTCTGTATCTTTAAGACTTGAATAGCTGTAAAGACTTGCATTCCAATCAATATTTTGTAAATTGAGTTTGTGTCTTACTATGTCCTGTTTGTGAAAAGAACTCCCATTCACCTGATGAAGGGACAGCACTCCGAAAGCTAGTGGCGTTTGCTAAGAAATAAACCTGTTGGACTTTAACCTGGTGCTGTCAGACTTCATTACTGAATGGGTCAGGCCAGGGGGCGGGGCTGGGCTCTGGGAGGGGCGGGGCTGGTCCGGGGGCGGGGCTAGTGACTGGTGGGAGGGGCAGGACTGGGATAGGGCGGGGCTGCTGGGGGCGGCGCTGAGTAAAGGCGGGGCTGCGGAGAGGGGGGGGCAGGGCCGTCGCCATGGTAATCGCGTCCAGGCGGCGCGGAACATCCGGGTGTGTGAGCGAGGAGATCACGTGACGGGCTGGCGGCGGCGGAGGCGCTCAAATGGCGACGGTTAGCGAGCTGAAGGGCGGTAGGTGTCCTGGGCTGTGTCTGCTTCGAACTGCCCTCAACGCTCCTCGCGGGGAGGCTTTACCGCAGGCTGTCTGTGGGCTGGGGCAGAGCTGAGGCTCCGGATTCGCGGGCCGTTTGTTGTGTGGAATTGCATTGATGTAGCGCCTGTTCCCACCGCCTCAGAGCGCGCTCTTTTAAACAGAAGAATAATGTTATCGGGTGTGGGCAATGAGGGCTGGCCCAGTCCAGTCCAGCATATGCTGCCCGTCAACCAGTGTAACAGTTCATTATCATATATAGTATGGGATTTTGTTGAGCAGCCTGTGTGCACGGTAAGATCCCACAAACAGCAGTGACCCACAGCATCTGGATTTTGATTGAAGGGTAAAATATTGAGTAATATTATGTTCTTAATATATCTACTGTGCTTAGCTTATAGGGCCATTTGGATCCCCTGCAGCCACCTAAGTAGTCAGTTAGAGCTCTTGCTGTAACTATCATCTGAAAGTCAGCACCTCTGACAGTGCAGACTCTCTCAGTGCTGCTCTTGCTTATTTAGCATGTACCCTTCCACATGTACAAGCAGCGGTATTTTGAGTTTGATGTAATTCCATCAGATTTTGGGTAGTCGTGGATGAAGGTGAGTGGCCCTCAGGTGAGAGTGCTTAATTGAGCAAGGGCCAATTAGATCCAAATTACATGGAAACTGGGGAATGTGGATTGGAAGTGGCGATTTCAGGGCATGTCTGGCATGTGGGAGGCTTTTAAAGGCAAGTTGATTGAAGTATAAGATAGGGCCTATCCCCTGCAAAAATGAAGGATAGAAATGGCAAGATTCAGGAACCATGAATGACAAGGGGAAATTGTAAGCCAAGGAAAAAGGAAGCATGCAATAGGTCTAGGCATGCAAAAACTGGCAAAGCCTTGGTGTACAGTAGAAGTAGGAAGGAACTCAAATGTGAAATTAGAAGGGCATAAGGGGGCCATGAAGTATCTTCAAGCAGAATCTAAAGGCTTTTTATGCATAAATTTGGAGTAAGACTCACCTGATGAAGGAGTAGTGTTCCCTCTGAAAAGCTCATGCTAACAAATAAACCTGTTGGACTTTAACCTGGTGTTGTGAGACTTCTTACTGTGCCCACCCCAGTCCAACGCTGGCATCTCCACATCATAACTACCATTGACACTGCAAACTGCCTCCTCAAAGTGGAGTGGATTTCCAAGAAGATCGTGCATATCGACACAGACATCAAGTTTCTACAAAGATGCAAGAAAGCAGACAAGATCCCGAAAAGACCACGAACCCAATCAAGTCAACCTATAACACAGACTACACTGAGAGACTTTGTCGTCGCACCTCTCTCCTCAACCACCTCGTACACCAGCTCTACAGCAGGTGCTGCAACCTGGAAACCAGGATAGAGTCCATATTCTCAACTTGCACTCAGGACACAGCAGACCACTTCTGAAACACTGCGAAGCAGATGAAACAACAGAATTACACCATCTATATACACACACCAAGAACACACTCATCTGATGAAAGAGCAGTGTTTCAAAAGCTCATGCTACCAAATAAACCTGTTGGACTTTAACCTGATGTTGTGAGACTTCTTACTTGGTTATAGAAGACCACGTAGACTTACATTAAAACTGCAATAAAGTTATTGAGAGAATCCAATGACTCCGTTCAGCCATTGAACAAAAGAACAAAGAAAAGCACAGGTGAAAGGGTGTTTTTCAGAATGGAAATCTGTAGCTAGTGATGTTCTGATGTGGGTATGCCGGCGTTGGACTGGCGTAAACACAGTAAAAAGTCTGACAACACCAGGTTTTAGTCCAACCTATTTATTTGATAATATAAGAACATAAGAAATAGGAGCAGGAGTAGGCCATCTAGCCCTTCGAGCCTGCCCCGCCATTCAATAAGATCATGGCTGATCTGTCGCTGCTCAGTTCCACTTTCCCGCCCTCTCCCCATAACCCTTAATCCCCTCTCTTATCAAAAACCCATCAACCCGCTTCTTAAAAATATTTAGCGAGGCAGCCTCCACCACTTCAACGGGCAGAGAATTCCAGAGATTCACCACCCTTTGAGTGAAGAAGTTCCTCCTCAACTCCGTTCTAAACCGCCCCCCCTTTATCTTGAGGCTGTGCCCCCTAGTCCTACTGTATTTTTTGAGCGGGAAGAGTCTCTCCACCTCTATCCTATCCATCCCATTCATCATCTTATATGTCTCAATGAGATCTCCCCTCATTCTTCTAAACTCTAACGAGTACAAGCCTAGTTTATTCAGCCTCTCCTCATAGCTCAACCCCCTCAACTCCGGTATCAGCCTAGTAAACCTCCTCTGCACTCCCTCCAAGGCCAAAATATCCTTGCGTAAGTGCGGCGCCCAAAACTGCACACAGTACTCCAGCTGCGGCCTCACCAATGCCCTATACAGCTGCAGCAAGACCTCCCTACTTTTATATTCAATCCCCCTCGCTATGAAGGCCAGCATCCCATTCGCCTTCCTGACCACCTGCTGCACCTGCAGGCTGGGTTTTTGCGACTCATGCATAAGGACCCCGAGGTCCCTTTGCACCGTCGCCTGCTGCAGTTTTTCGCCACGTAAGTAATAGTCCTTCCTACCATTCTTCCTACCAAAGTGGACCACCTCACACTTGCCAACATTAAATTCCATTTGCCATTTCCTGGCCCATTCGCCCAGCCTATCTAGATCCTTCTGCAGACTCTCCACACCCTCTGCACAATTTGCCGTTCCCCCATTCTTGGTGTCATCAGCAAATTTCGACACCCTACACTCAGTTCCCTCCTCCAGATCATCTATATAAATGGTAAATAGCTGAGGCCCCAGCACCGACCCCTGGGGCACCCCACTAGTCACCAACCGCCAATCCGAATAGCACCCATTGACCCCCACTCTCTGCCTCCTATTTGACAACCAATCCTCTATCCACGCTAACACCCTACCCCCAACTCCATGTCCTCTGACCTTCTGCAATAACCTCTTGTGAGGTACCTTGTCAAACGCCTTCTGAAAATCCAGAAAGACCACATCCAAAGCTTTCGAGGGGACTGCCTCTTCGTCAGGTGAATGGAGAGTTCTGGCCTCAGACAGAGCATATAAAGCACAGACAGTTTAGAGATTACTGATTAAAATGCGAATCCTTACACCTAACCTGCTGTTCAAGACCTGAAGTGGCTGATAATGTGAGTGGAAGGAGCACTGATCACAGTTTTAAAGAGATGTGTATTGTCTCCAGACAGTACAGTAAGTGAGGTTTTGCAAACCCAGGCAAGTCACGGGGGTTACAGATAGTGCGACATGAACCCAAGATCCCTGTTGAGACCGTCCTCATGTGTGCGGAACTTGGCTATCAGTCTCATCGACACGGATACCATCATCACACGTGAGAATACCATCCACCAGGTACATGGTAAATACTCTTGCAACTCGGCCAACATTGTCTACCTGATACGTTGCAAGAAAGGATGTCCCGAAGCATGGTACATTGGGGAGACCATGCAGACGCTACGACAACGGATGAATGAACATCGCTCGACAGTCACCAGGCAAGACTGTTCCCTTCCTGTTGGCAAACACTTCAGTGGTCACGGGCATTCAGCCTCTGACCTTCGGGTAAGCATTCTCCAAGGCAGCCTTCACGACACACGACAGCGCAGAGTCGCTGAGCAGAGACTGATAGCCAAGTTCCGCACACATGAGGACGGTCTCAACAGGGATCTTGGGTTCATGTCGCACTATCTGTAACCCCCGTGACTTGCCTGGGTTTGCAAAACCTCACTTACTGTACTGTCTGGAGACAATACACATCTCTTTAAAACTGTGATCAGTGCTCCTTCCACTCACATTATCAGCCACTTCAGGTCTTGAACAGCAGGTTAGGTGTAAGGATTCGCATTTTAATCAGTAATCTCTAAACTGTCTGTGCTTTATATGCTCTGTCTGAGGCCAGAACTCTCCATTCACCTGACGAAGAGGCAGTCCCCTCGAAAGCTTGTGAGTATATTATCAAATAAATAGGTTGGACTAAAACCTGGTGTTGTCATACTTTTTGCTAGTGATGTTCAGCAGGGATCAGTGCTGGGACCTCTGTATATATAAATGACCTGGAGGGAAAAAACGGGAAGTCTGATTAGTAAGTTCGCAGATGACATGAAGATTGGTGGAGTTGCTGATGGTGCCAGGGATTGTCAGAGGATACAACAAGATTATAGATTGGAGATTTTGGCACAGAAATGTCACATGGAGTTTAATCCGGGCAAATGCAAGGTGATCCATTTTGGATGATCAAATTTTAGGTGTGAATTATACTGTAAAATGGTTTGGTCCCTTAGGAGTATTAACATGTAGAGGGATCTGGGAGTGCAGTTTCTTAAAAGTGGCAACACAGTTGGCCAAGGTGATTAAGAAGGTATATGGCATGCTTGTCGTCTTCAGCCAGGGCATTGAGTACAAAAGTTAGGAAATCATGTTGCAGCTGTATAAAACCTTGTGACTAGGCCACATTTGGAGTATTGCATGAGTTCTGGTCACCATACTACCAGAAGGATGTGGAAGCTTTGGAGAGAGTACAAAGTAGGTTTGCCAAGATGTTGCCTAGTTTCAAGGGTGTTGGCTATGAGGAGAGGTTGAATAAACTAGGATTGTTTTCACTGGAAAGACAGATGCTTAGGGAAGACCTGATGGAGTGAGCAAAATTATGAGGGGCATAGAAAAGATTGGTATTCAGAGGCTTTTTCCCAGGGTGGAAGTGTCAATTACAAGGGAGCACAGGTTCAAGGTGAGAGGGGGAAAGTTTGAGGAAGATGTACAGGGCAAGTTTTTCACACTGTGATGAGTGCCTGGAACACGCAACCAGAGGAGCTAGTTAAAGCAAGCACATTAGCAACATTTAAGAGGCATCTGGATGGCTACATGAATAGAGGGATATGGACTGAGTAAAGGCAGAAGGTTTTTTTAAGCTTGGGGCATCATGTTTGGCACAGGCTTGGAGGGCCGAAGGGTCTGTTCCTGTGTTGTACTTTTCTTTGTTCTTTTGTTCAGTGGCTGGATAGAATCATTAGGATTCTCATAGTAACTTCATTGCAGTTAATGTACATAGAACATAGAACATTACAGCGCAGAACAGGCCCTTCGGCCCACGATGTTGCGCCGACCAGTTAAAAAACAATGACCCACTAACCTAAACCAATCCCTTTTCGTCCATAAACCTATCCACGGATCTCTTAAACGCCCCCAAACTAGGCGCATTTACAACCTCAGCAGGCAGGGCATTCCAATCCCTCACCACCCTCTGGGTAAAGAACCTACCCCTGACATCCGTCCTATAACTACCCCCCCTTAATTTAAAGCCATGCCCCCTCGTGCTTGCTTTCTCCATCCAAGGAAAAAGGCTATCACTGTCCACCCTATCTAAACCTCTAATCATCTTACATGTTTCAATAAGATCCCCTCTTAGCCGCTGCCTTTCCAGCGAAAACAACCCCAAATCCCTCAGTCTCTCCTCATAGGACTTCCTCTCCATACCAGGCAACATCCTGGTAAACCTCCTCTGCACCCTCTCCAAAGCCTCCACATCCTTCCTGTAATGTGGGGACCAGAACCGCACACAGTACTCCAAGTGCGGCCGCACCAGAGTTGTGTACAGTTGCAACATGACGCTGCGACTCCTAAATTCAATCCCCCTACCAATAAACGCCAAGACACCGTATGCCTTCTTAACAACCCTATCTACTTGATTCCCAACTTTCAGGGATCTATGTACACATACACCTAGATCCCTCTGTTCATCCACACTATTCAAAGTCCTCCCGTTAGCCCTATACTCAACACATCTGTTATTCCTACAAAGTCCACTTGTGACACTAATAAATAAACTTTTTTAAGCCTGCCTTCAAGTTTGGTCAGTGAATGCTCCTCGACAACATGAGTTGTTGTTTGGATTACATTGGAGTCTCAACTTTGATTTTTGCACTCCAGCCCTGGAGTGGTATTTGAACAGTAAGAAGTCTCACAACACCAGATTAAAGTCCAACAGGTTTATTTGGTAGCACAATCCACAAGCTTTCGGAGCACTGCTCCTTCATCAGGTGAGTGGGAGTTGCGTTCACAAACGGCATAAAATGACATGTCTTTCTATGCCCTGTTTGTGAATACAACTCCCACTCACCTGATGAAGGGGTAGTGCTCCGAAAGCTTGTGGCTTGTGCTACCAAATAAACCTGTTGGACTTTAACCTGGTGTTGCGAGACTTCTTACTGTGCTTACCCAGTCCAATGCTGGCATCTCCACATCGCGGAACTTGAACCAGGACCTTTTGCTATTGACTGAGCCACACTGACATGCTAATTTCATCACTGTGCCTTGTAGCACCAAAGTCACTGCCACTAGGTTTTCAATAGATTTCATTTATATAACACCTTCAATGGTGTAAAATGTTCTATGGTGCCTTCGGAAGTATTTTAAAGCAAAATTTAACTGTGAGCAACATGAAGTATTATTAGGACAGGTGACTAAGAACGTGGTCAAAGAGGTAGGATTTAATGAGGTCTTAAAGTATTAGAGAGGGGTAATAGAAGTTGGAGCTGGAGGAGCACAGATGTCTTGGCGTTGTAGGGCTGGAGATTGAAGATTTGGGGAAGGAGGCTGTGAAGGAACTCAAACCAGAATGAGAATTTTAAAATCCAGGTGTTGGTGGCAGCAGACATTGGATGATGGATGGTTCTATAATGATAGAAGAGGTCATTGGTTACTAATGCAGGATTGGTGGTAGGTACATTCACTGCCAGGAATAACAGAAAAATGTCAGGAAAGGCACAATATATCAGTCTGTGTCTTCAAAGATATTTATTTACATAGTAAGCAACACTCAGACAGACATTTCCTGGTACAGAGTATAAACCTGGAGTGCCAGTAACAGTGACACTCCATGTTATGTACACATGCAGAACTCCCTGATTGGACAAGCCATTACTGCCTTAATCTGGGAGCTCATATTCTAAGAAGTCCACATCGTGGCCTTGTTAAAGTCATTACAGATAGATAAACATTGGATTTTTGGAACTCTGAAAAATAAAGACTGAAAGATAAATAAGCATTTTACTAATGAAAGGTTTCCTTCCTACTGGTCATTTCCAACCACAGTGGGTTTTTTCTCAGGATAATTAAGGAAGGGATAAACTATTTGGCCCTCTCTACTTCATTCACCCAGAGAGATCCAACAGCCTGTCTCCTCCCCTCGCTGTTGCAATATTTAATTGTTTATTATTGCTTCACTAATATATCTGGCAGTTTATTTCCCATGGTGATAATCATTGGATGAATCATTTAAAGACATTAGTCTGCAAATTATCCTTTGAGTTTGAATCTGCCCTTGGATTTTACTTATACTTTAAGCTAATATTCAGGATTTATGTTTTCATTCCCATATCTCTTATGCATTTAAGATCCCCTTTTAGATGTCTCCCTTTCCAGATTGAGAAACCCAAGTTTCTCAAGTCATTTCTTGTAACGCAGACTGAGCATGCTGCACTATTTTGATCATCTTTCTTGTTTCTGAGCTGGATATGCAGCATTGGTGGCACAGAGGTTAGCACTGCTACCTCATAGCACCAGGTTCAATATAGGTTCAGTTCTGGCCTCATGTCTGTTTTGTGGAGTTTGCACGTTCTCCCATGTCTGCACAGGTTTTCCTTCCACAGTCCAAAGATGTGTGGGTTACATTGATTGGCCACACTAAATTGACCCTTAGTGTCATGGGATAAGCAGGGTAAATATGTGGGTTTATGGGAATAGGGCCTGGATGGGATTGTGGTTGGTGATGACTCGACAGGCTGAATGGTCTCCTTCTGCACTGTAGGGATTGTATGAATTCAAGGTGCAGTCTGACCAGAGCACTGTAAAGCTTTGATCCTCTAATTAGTCTGGGTCTGTATTCCTTGGAGCTTAAAAGAGTGAGAGATGGATCTCTTTCAAACATATAAGATCCTGAGGGGGTGGTTGTCAGGATAGATGGTGAGATGTTTTCACTAGTGAGAGTCTGGAACAAGGGAACAGAGCTACAAGATAAAGGGTGGGTCACTTAAAACCGAGGTGCGTAGAAATTTCTTCCAGCAGAGGGTGGTGAATCTCTGGAATTCTCTGCCCCAAAGGGTGGTGAAGGCTGGATCAATAAAATTATTTAAAGTGGGGGTGGATAAATGTTTAATAGATTGAGGAATAGAGGGCTATGAGGAAATGGCACAGAGAAGGAGTTGAGTCTGTCACAGATTGTATTGAATGACAGGGCAGGTTGGAAAGGCCTGGTGGCTAATTCCTGATTCCATTTCTTGTGTGTTCTAACTTGAATTCCAATGTTTTGACAATCCAGTGAAAGATTCTATTGGTTTTGTTGACTTTGCTACACATTGGATGGCAAGTTTGTGAAGAGTCCACAAGTACATCACTTTCAGCTTTTGCTTGGGCATTCCCAACCATGCAGAATGTTTGTGTATTTTTCTTGCCTATATACAACATGTTACAGCCACTTGTATTTTTTATCATTATTCTGGCCTCTTGCATGTTTTGCCCAATCCATCATTGGGACAATACACCTGAAATGTCAACCTTTACATTAATTCTCTTTCTGCCAGCTGGTGTGCTGTATTTTACATTTCTGTATGATTTCATTGTTCCAGCATTTGTGGAATTCTTTTTTGTAAATTACTCTCTTCTAAGAGTGGTTCGGTTTTAGCTATTTAGGAAAATAATGCCCGCCTTCCAAACATTGTGTGGGTGAGATGGAGTTAATGTAATTTATCATTGCAAACTCTGGGTTGTCATAACCTTTTACTTTAAAGCCCTGAATCAAATCCCTCTCCAGGAAATCCAAATCCAAAATGTTGTAGCTTCAACAAAAATATTGTTGCTGCCCAGTTTTACACTGAATGGTCTGGCAATGCAGCCGAGGCAGTATTCCTTTTGGCTGTTGCCACCTGATGGTTTGAGCATTTAGGAAATAGTCATAACCTCTTCTAAGTCTTAGCCACATTCTTTACTCTGCACCCACTCTCGGTACCCTAGCTCTGAATCTGGCCGCATATTTATCTATAGTGAAGAACATCTGCCTCTTTCAACCCCTCTTCAAGTTATCTGATCCAATTTACTTCCTTCTAAGATTCTAATTTCACACTTCTGTTTATGTGGATTTGATGGGTCTTATTATGTCCTGCTCTAGAATCCTTAAACAAGAGGAGTCCCAGCGCAGATATCTGGGGGTATCCGCCTGGATACCAGACCCCATTGGAACTCAGCCTCTTTGAAAATCACTCCATGGTCCTTTTACAATGTATCATGATATCCCCAAGATACCATGAAACTGAATTTTAGCACATTTTGTTAATATGGCTCTAGATGCAAAACCTAGTGGAAAAGTATTTGAATTTCCCTGGTTTACTATTCTAGATCATTAAAAAAAAATCAGAATTCAGTTTGTCAAACATGACTCTGCTTTCCAAAATCTTTTCTTGGTATTCCCTATTGAGGTAGTGTTCTAAATGCTTATAAATTGGATCCATAATGATGCTTTCTGTTAACCTTGAGATTACATAGAAACATAGAACATTATAGCACAGTACAGGCCCTTTGGCCCTCAATGTTGTGCTGAGCTATGTCCAATCCCAAGATCAAGCTATCCCCTCCCTATAATTCTGGAGTGCCCCATGTGCCTATCCAATAACTGCTTGAAAGTTCCTAAAGTGTCCGACTCCACTATCACAGCAGGCAATCTACTCCACACCCTGACCACTCTGAGTAAAGAATCTACCTCGGACATCCCTGCTATATCTCCCACCATGAACCTTATAGTTATGCCCCTTAGTAACAGCTACATCCACCCTAGGAAATGCACGTCCATTCTATCAATCCCTCTCATCATCTTATAAACCTCGATTAAGTCACCTCTCATCCTCGTCCGCTCCAAAGAGAAAAGCCCCAGCTCCCTCAACCTTTTCTCATAAGACCTACCCTCCAAACCAGGCAGCACCCTGGTAAATCTCCTCTGCACTCTCTCCAATGCTTCCACAGCCTTCTTATAGTGAGGTGACCAGAACTGAACACAATATTCCAAATGTGGTCTTACCAATGTCCGGTATAGTTACACATAACCCCATGGCTCTGAAACTCAAACCCCCTGTTAATAAACGCTAACACACTATAAGCCTTCGCAGCTCTATCCACTTGAGTGGCAACCTCCAGAGATCTGTGGATATGAACCCCAAGATCTCTCTGTTTCTCCATGTTCCTTAGAACCCTGCCGTTGACTCTGTAATCTGCATTCAAGTTTGTTCTACCAAAAAATTAAACCCATTGACTTGATTTGATTTTAAATAAGAGCACCAGGCATATCTTCCACCAATCATCTAGTACCGTCCTGGTTCTCTGAGTTTTGGAAAATAATTACCTGGAACTTCAACTACCTCAGCATCCTAGAATAATTTAAATGTAGAGATGTTGCTTTTTTCCATCTTGAGCTCATTCCGTTGTGTGTAAACAACCCACTTGAACATTAATTTTTTCAGTTAAAAACAAAAAACTAGGACCTTCAGTTTTTCTATCATGCCCTTCTCATCCATAATTTCTCCCAAAACACCCTGCTAAGGTTTCATTTGTTCTCTAATTGTCAGCTCATGAAAAATAAAAACAGATTTGTCTGTAGTCAAATATCCTCATTTTGAGATTCAGTTTAGCATGTCCAATATTTCTTTTTGTGAACACTTTTCTTAATTTACTGTTCCCTAACCAAAATTGTTCCTTTAAGGCTTGAAATACTTTTTCTCAAGTGCAAGTTGTTAACATTCTATGAAGTCACTGCAGCTGCCTATCGTATATCCTCCTCTAATTGGTGTTAAAGGCTTTATTTGCTTTCAAGATTCTCCTTTTAAATTGTGCCATTTCCTTCACATGTTACAGTAATCGTCAAAAAGCTCCGTCTCCCATTTAACCATCTTGAGTTCTCTCTTCATATCTGCAAACTGAGCCTTTTGAAAATGAGTGACTGGCATACTATTATACCTAAATATACAGCAATTAATATAAAGAACAAAGAAAATTACAGCACAGGACCAGGCACTTCGGCTCTCCAAGCCTGCACTGACCATGCTGCGCGACTGAACTAAAACCCTCTACCCTTCCGGGGATCATATCCCTCTATTCCCATCCTATTCATGTATTTGTCCAGATGCCCCTTAAAGCTCACTATCCTATCTGCTTCCACTATCTCCCCGAACACTATTTTCAAAAGTGTCCCAAATCAGCAAGATAATCTATCATTGATCTACTGAGGCTCATTACTTAACACAAAATTAAAATATTCCCTACTTCACATGTTGAAGTAAGTATCCATATTTCTGACAGTCTCCAATTGAAATTGAAGTCTTTTTCTATTATTTTCCTATTTACAATATCCCCTTGTTTTGCTACTTCCATTCCATTCCTAGCAAGGATGATCATTCCATATCCCTAACAAAAACTATCCTTTCAAAAACTATATATTGAGGTATGTTATTAATTTTAGCTCCATCCCCAAAACCCAGCCTTTCAAAGCTCTGTTTACAGTTAAAATGCTTTTTTGACTAGTGGCACTTAAAATCCCTAGATACAATGGCGTAATCCTGTCCCTTTATTTAATTAACCCTTACGATGAGTCAGCTGAAGCTGTGCTCTATGTTACATCATGGTTAGACCCCTCTTGGTGTGTTTGGTATGGTTCTGGTTTCCATTTTCTAAAGAAAGGATATTGAAATACTGGAGAGGATGCAAAACAAGAATTACAGAGATGATACCAAATCAGTGAACCATAGAAAATTACAGCTCAGAAACAGGCCTTTTGGCCCTTCTTGTCTTTGCCGAACCATTTTTTGCCTAATCCCACTGACCTGCTCTTGGACCATATCCCTCCACACCCCTCTCATCCATGAACCCGTCCAAGTTTTTCTTAAATGTTAAAAGTGACCCTGCATTTACCAGTTTATCCAGCAGCTCGTTCCACACTCCCACCACTCTCTGCATGAAGAAGCCCCCCCCCCCCGCTAATATTCCCTTTAAACTTTTCTCCTTTCACACTTAACCCATGCTCTCTGTTTTTTTTCTCCCCTAGCCTCAGTGGAAAAACCCTGCTTGCATTCACTCTATCTATACCCATCAAAATCTTACACACCTCTATCAAATCTCCCCGCTCTTCTACGATCCAGGGAATAAAGTCCTAACCTATTCAATCTCTCTCTGTAACTCAGCTTCTCAAGTCCTGGCAACATCCTCGTGAACCTTCTCTACACTCTGTAACTAGGTGACCAAAACTGTACACGATACTCTAATTTCGGCCTCACCAATGCTTTATATAACCTCACCGTAACACTCCAACTTTTATACTCGATACTCTGATTTATAAAGACCAAGTTATACCTGTCAGGAAAGACTAGTGTCTTGAGATGGAAAGGCTGAGGGAGTGACTTATATAGGCCTTTAAAATGACCAAAGATCTGTACAAAGTAAGTGGAAGGAGCATGTTTAAAGTTGTGAGGACAATGAAACTAGAAGGCATAAAAGTAAAAGCAAATTACTGTGGATGCTGGAATCTGAAACAAAAAAAGAAAATGCTGGAAAATCTGAGCAGGTCTGGCAGCATCTGTAAGGAGAGAAAAGAGCTGATGTTTTGTTTCAAAACTTTAAGCTTTGACAAAGGGTCACCTGAACTCGAAACATCAGCTCTTTTCTCTCCTTACAGATGCTGCCAGACCTGCTGAGATTTTCCAGAATTTTCTCTTTTTGGGGCATAAAAATAAATATCAAACAACCAAAGAAATTTCTTTGCCCAGAGAGCAGTGAGAATGTAGAACTTGGGAATGTAGGAGCAGTTGAAGCAAATTGTTTAGATGCATGTGAGGCCATGTTCGATAAGCATGTGATGAAGAAGAGGTTAGAAAGTTGTGCTGCGCGTTAAATGTGGAAGAGTAGGAAAAGGCTCAAATAGAGTATAAATATTGACATAAACTATGTGGGCTGAATGGTCTGTGCTGTATTTTATGTATTATTGACAGTGAAGGGAAACTCAGTGTTCACCATTATTACTTCTCTGAAACCAACAGCGGCAGGAGCTTTCACATGCTGGTAAATGTAGAAAACTGGAAATTGCTGCAAGTGATTCTGTGCTTCCCTATAGAGTGTGCTGTTGAAAATTCCCCATCCTCTCCCTGATTGCATTCAAGTAGATGGCCCTGAACTGATAAACTTGTCATTGTTAGTCTTGCTGTTAAATCCTTTGAAGAAGTTACACCTTGTTAGGAGAGGGGTGTTTTTAAAGTTTATAATCATTGCTGAATAGCCTCATTAACTCTGAATATTTAATTTTCATATGAAATGTCAAATTTCTCAATAAGTTTCAAATCAAACTTCTTGTAAAATTAAACATTTATTCTACTGTAATGCCATGTTTATTTCAGTCTCTGAAAAATATTATTTTAAATTAAATTTCCAGTGCATTTTACTTCCTGGCTTGCCGTCTGAGAATACTCCAGTTTGATTGGCTACTTACTCTGCTTGATGATCTGACTGCTGCTGGGTACCTGCACATCCCATTGAGTTGGCACCAGATTCACCCTGATGTCAGGGAAAGTGAAATTCAGCGCAAAGAACACTATCTATCTATCTATCTATCTATTTATTTATTTATTTATTTATCAGTTGGCTGTTAATTGTATTGAGGTGGTTCAGCAGACTTGATCATTGCAAGTGCATAATATTCAATTTATACTCTTTAGAATCATTGGCCTCCTCTGCACGGTATTGAGTCTGTACTCTCCACATCCCCACATTTGCTCTAGCTAGTCCCCCTAACACTAAAGGGGCAATTTAGCATGGCCAATCCACCTAACCCGCTTTGGACTGTGGGAGGAAACCAGAGCACCCGCAGGAACTCACGCAGACACGGGGAGAATGTGCAGATTCCACACAGACGGTGACCCAAGCCAGGAATTGAAGCCGGGTCCCTGGCTCTGGTGAAGCAGCAATGCTAACCACTGTGCCACCGTGCTGCCTGATAAATCTCTTAAATAAATCCTTGTAAGTGTATAAAGGTTAGGCTCCAGTGTTCTCTCCTTGACCTCCCAACAGAGCCTGATTTTTCCCCAAACTGTTGAGTAAAGTAGTATAATATGGTGCTGTTTATTCATTATTTCAAAGTTAGGTTTCAATTTTAAATGGCAACTATAGCATTTGTATAATGAGCGATGGCTCATTCATAGAGAATATAACGAAATGTCTTGCCTTGCCACTTTCTAAATATGGCTCAAAAACATAATTGATTTCAAGATATAAAACTAATGGTAAAATGCAAAATTTAAGCTTTCTCATCAGTGTTAATATATTTGAAATGTTTTTCTTCCATATCTTTTAAACAATGTAGATATGCTTTGCCAGTTCTGGCTACACAAGTTGTTTGTCATCCTACTATGTCTTGTCATGCAATCATGGTGAAAGCAGATATGCGGATAGGAGACAGAGGGTAGTGGTTGACGGTAAATATTCATCATGGAGTTCGGTTACAAGTGGTGTGCCTCAGGGATCTGTGTTGGGGCCACTGCTGTTTGTGATTTTTATTAATGATCTGGATGAGGGTATAGTTGGGTGGATCAGTAAATTTGCTGATGACACCAAAGTCGGAGGTGTGGTAGATAGTGAGGAAGGGTGTCATAGTTTGCAGGAAGACTTAGACAGGTTGCAGAGCTGGGCCGAGAGGTGGCGGATGGAGTTTAATGCAGAGAAATGTGAGGTAATTCACTTTGGTAGGAATAACAGATGTGTTGAGTATAGGGCTAACGGGAAGACTTTGAATAGTGTGGAGGAGCAGAGGGATCTAGGTGTATGTGTACATAGATCCCTGAAAGTTGGGAATCAAGTAGATAAGGTTGTTAAGAAGGCATACAGTGTCTTGGCGTTTATTGGTAGGGGGATTGAATTTAGGAGCCGTAGCGTTATGTTGCAACTGTACACAACTCTGGTGCGGCCGCACTTGGAGTATTGTGTGCAGTTCTGGTCCCCACATTACAGGAAGGATGTGGAGGCTTTGGAGAGGGTGCAGAGGAGGTTTACCAGGATGTTGCCTGGTATGGAGGGGAGATCCTATGAGGAGAGGCTGAGGGATTTGGGGTTGTTTTCGCTGGAAAGAAGGCAGCTAAGAGGGGATCTTATTGAAACATATAAGATGATTAGAGGTTTAGATAGGGTGGATAGTGATAGCCTTTTTCCTCTGATGGAAAAATCTAGCACGAGGGGGCATGGCTTTAAACTAAGGGGGGGTAGTTATAGGACAGATGTCAGGGGTAGGTTCTTTACCCAGAGGGTGGTGAGGGATTGGAATGCCCTGCCTGCTGCAGTTGTAAATGCGCCTAGTTTGGGGGCGTTTAAGAGGTCTGTGGACAGGTTTATGGACGAAAAGGGATTGGTTTAGGTTAGTGGGTCATTGTTTTTTTTTTAACTGGTCGGCACAACATCGTGGGCCGAAGGGCCTGTTCTGCGCTGTAATGTTCTATGTTCTATGCTCTATGTGTGTGTGTTTTTTGTCAGAATAATACTGTTAATTGAAGGATAATTTTAAATCTGTCAGTCACTGCCAGTTATTTTCAGGAAGGTAGCAGATATGTTTTAACTAATTTGGTTTAATGTGTTATTTTTCCTGGTGTATCATGTAACTCACCTATAGCCCATCAGTCTGCAGCCCTTTGAAAAGCCTATTTTTTAAAAAAGAAATTCTCTTTTGGTTTATAGTTCTGAAAGAGACCCTGGAAAAGAGAGGTGTACTAGGCCAACTGAAAGCCCGAATTCGAGCAGAGGTTTTTAGTGCCCTGGATGATCAGAGTGAGCCAAGACCACCACTCTCCCATGAAAATCTTCTTATTAATGAACTTATCCGTGAATATCTTGAGTTTAATAAATACAAGTACACTGCGTCAGTGCTGTCAGCAGGTATGTACATCCAGTGTTGTACAACAGAAGTACAAAAAATATATTTGTCCTGAGAAGGTGTACTTTTTAATGTGTGTTTACAGTCTCTCACTCAGTAGTAATGTGTATATTAAACTGATTGAATCGATCAAGTTTGCAGCTCAAAAGGTTACTGATGAGCTTCAGTTTAAGACTATGATCGTTCTCAGGCAACATATTAGTAATATTTCATTTGCATTGTTTACTCTGTTTCCTGTTGCTGTAACTTCATTAAGTCCGTGCCATGTACTTTTTGCCACAATTGGGTGATGGAGGAGATTTAATTTTGAGTTAACAAGTAAAATCAAATCCCCAGCATCACAGTTCTTTAATCTTCAAAGTGCCCAGCAGTTATTCAGTATATGGAATAGGCATCCAAAAATCAAAGGGCATTTAATCACCAAAAACTCGATGTACATATGGAAGATCCAAATATATTTGCAATATAGAAATGAATACTCAAACAAAACACAAACTAACCTGATGGCTCATTTGGTAGGATTATTGTCTGGTTTTCAGAGCTTTGCATCTGTTTGATTCCTGACCTGATCTTAGTAGAATAGCAGCCAGTTCACTACAGTTAGTATCACTGGGTTAGGTAAGGAAAATGCCAGCTAACTGCAGCTGAACTAGTGAGAATAGGTTGAGACTCAGCTGTAACTATTCCTGTCTTATTTCACATGTGGAAAATGTTCACTTGGGTGAAATACTGCAGACATGCCAGTAGCTATGGAACTGCATTCTAACATGAGGAAGAATAGTATAAGATGATTTATGCTGTTGTGGCTACGTGTTGTCTTTGAATGCTGACAGCACAATTAGAGTTGAGTGCTTTCTTTTTTGCTTATACCAAACTTCTTAGGAATCTTTTCCTGATCAGTCAGTGCACAGTAGCACAGTAGTTAGCACTGCTGCCTCACAGCTCCAGGGAACCTGGGTTCAATTAAGAACATAAGAACATAAGAAATAGGAGCAGGAGTAGGCCATCTGGCCCTTCGAGCCTGCCCCGCCATTCAATAAGATCACGGCTGATCTGTCGTGGCTCAGTTCCACTTTCCCGCCCTCTCCTCATAACCCTTAATCTCCTCTCTTATCAAAAACCCATCAACCCGCTTCTTGAAAATATTTAGCGAGGCAGCCTCCACCACTTCAACGGGTAGAGAATTCCAGAGATTCACCACCCTTTGAGTGAAGAAGTTCCTCCTCAACTCCGTTCTAAAACGCCCCCCCTTTATCTTGAGTCTGTGCCCCCTAGTCCTACTGTCTTTTTTGAGCGGGAAGAGTCTCTCCACCTCTATCCTATCCATCCCATTCATCATCTTATACGTCTCAATGAGATCTCCCCTCATTCTTCTAAACTCCAATGAGTACAAGCCTAGGTTATTCAGCCTCTCCTCATAGCTCAACCCCCTCAACTCCGGTATCAGCCTAGTAAACCTCCTCTGCACTCCCTCCAAGGCCAAAATATCTTTGCGCAGGTGCGGCGCCCAAAACTGCACACAGTACTCCAGCTGCGGCCTCACCAATGCCCTATACAGCTGCAGCAAGACCTCCCTACTTTTATATTCAATCCCCCTCGCTATGAAGGCCAGCATCCCATTCGCCTTCCTGATCACCTGCTGCACCTGCAAGCTGGGTTTTTGCGACTCATGCACAAGGACCCCGAGGTCCCTCTGCACCGTCGCCTGCTGCAGTTTTTCACCACGTAAGTAATAGTCCTTCCTACCATTCTTCCTACCAAAGTGGACCACCTCACACTTGCCAACATTAAATTCCATTTGCCATTTCCTGGCCCATTCGCCCAGCCTATCTAGATCCTTCTGCAGACTCTCCACACCCTCCGCACAATTTGCCGTTCCCCCAATCTTGGTGTAATCCGCAAATTTCGACACCCTACACTCGGTTCCCTCCTCCAGATCATCTATATAAATGGTAAAAAGCTGAGGCCCCAGCACCGACCCCTGGGGCACTCCACTAGTCACCATCCGCCAATCCGAATAGCACCCGTTGACCCCCACTCTCTGCCTCCTATTTGACAACCAATCCTCTATCCACGCTAACACCTTACCCCCAACTCCAAGTCCCCTGACCTTCTGCAATAACCTCTTATGAGGTACTTTGTCAAATTCTTTGTCAAATTCCGGCCTTGGATTACTGTCTGCGTGGAGTTTGCACATGCTGCCCATGGGTTTCCTCTGGTTTCCTCTCACATCCCAAAGATGTACAGCTTAGGTTGATTGTCTATGCTAAATTACACTTTAGTGTCCCGGGATGTTTACATTATAGGGATTAGCTGGGTAAATACATGGGGTTGTGGGGATAGAGCCTGGTGTGGGATTGTTGTCAGTACAGATTCGATGCGCTGAATGGCCTCCTGCACTGTAGAGTTTCTATATTCTGAGCACTGTCGTCTTGAATATTTGTACAATACATTATATCAACGTAAATCAAATATTTGTTTTTCAGGAAACTTGATAATGAGTAACTTGTTTAGTGTCTTTTTTTTATAAATGGACTTGAGTGTATATTCAAGCTACAATACTTATTTCATTCCTATTCCTTGGGCATTATTGTGATAGCAGGAAGGGCAATGTTTGGGGGCTCTAAATTTGTCCTTGTCTCCAATATTTAATAGAAGTTCCCTGTATTATGACCAGTTTTAAGTTTCACCTGATTAACAACCACTATACTATTGTACTCCAGTTATGTTAAGATATATAGCATTGTAGTTATGTTCCTGCACTAGTTAATGATCCAGAGACCTACACAACCTGGTATGACTTAAAAAAAAATCCTATCATGGCAGATGTGAACTTAGATTCATGCTTTTAAATTTTTCTTCTAAATCTGGGAAAAAAAGCGGTTGTAGAACTGTTTGTCTTTAATATATACAAAATAAATCTAATTGGTTCATTGATATCCTTCAGAAAAGGAAACTTGCTGTCTTTACTCATTCTGCACTGTCTATGACTCTAGTTTCACACCAGTGTAGTCAACTGTTAAATGCCCTCTGAATTGGCCTATATCAATCTTCTAAATGGCAGCTGTTCAATTAGGGGCGCATTGCCACCTTACTAGATAACTCTGTTTGGGTGTTAAATACTAGCTCACGAGTGATACTTGCATCCTGGAGACGAATGGACTGAGATTTTCTGAAGCTTTCAAAATATTTCAGAATTTTGGAACTTTGCTGTTCAATTCTTCCATCTTTTTAAATGTCACTTGCTTCTAATTTTTGGCCACACAATTTGGTTCTGCAGTACTTGTATTTTGGCACAATAGGTGCCATATCAGATTCAGATCATATCGGTGCCATATGACTGTGACCCTTAAATTCAAAACCAATGTCTTCGCCACGTGTTGCATCACACTCTGTACACTTCACCAAGTTTAAATAGCAGAGCAAAACTTCAAACTCCACAACAGCTAGTTTAAATCAATTGGTAACTAACCTGAAAGTGGTATTGGGGGAGTCCTTTCTGCTGCTGAACGCATGTTCAGCTGTGTGAGGTCAAGAGAAGGTTTTAGCTGGAGCATTTGGGGCTAGAGTCAAGTCCACATTACACACTGACTGATGTAGGGATATGCCTATTCTGCATAAGTGCAGCACGTGCTCCCAACGCCTGCACTAATGACCCCACTATCTGGTTCAGCTAGCACTAGAAGTGCAGATGCTAACCACTTTCAGGTTAGTTACCAATTGATTTAAACTAGCCGTTGTGGTGTTCCAAGTGTTTGGAGTTTTGTACTGCTATTTATCGTTGAAGTGTACAGAGTGTGATGCGACACATGGTGAAGACCTTGGTTCTGAATTTAAGGGGTCTGGTCACAGTCATGGCTCCCATAGTTTATCCCCATTGCAGCATGACTGAAAAAATGAGTTTGGGAAAAGTGGCTTGGAGAAGGAATTGAGGAAGAAGGGGTCTGCATATGAGACCCTATCTACCTAGGGTCTTCGGAGTAATTCTCCTCCCAACTCCACATCAGTGAGGAACAGTGAATATGGCATCTCTGTTTTACCATGGCATCGCCCACAGAAATCTGGCATCTTTGCAAGTAGACCTACAGGCTCAGTATGGTGAGTGTGACATTGCCATTGGCTGTAAAGGTGACTGTGGCCTTCAACTTTGTGTTCAAGGTCATACTGGAGCAGGTGGCTTCCTCAGGGTACAGGGTGCCTTTGACTACACGCAAGTCAAGTCTGGTGAAGGCATTTGGTGTTAGCCATGAGGGATCTGTGGAAAGTAACGAGTAAATGCAGTGGAAGAAAGCATTTGATTATCAGAACCATAAACAGTTCTGCTGCCTCAATGTCCAGCTGGTGTGTAACTGTACTCAGCATCATGCAGCTCAGTGCTTATTATCCTACTAGCAGTCATACCTTTATACTGCACCATCACGAGAAAGGATGGCTAATGGGCAACTAGACCGATCACTGACCATCCAGCTCAGGTTTTGGTGCGTAGTCTGCGTATAACAAGAGGCATGCTGGCTCACAGAACGACATCAGGCAGACCATGAGGATGCCTGAACAACACTTCCCTGCAGTACTCCCCAGAATATGTTGTCTGCTGTCTCTTACATAATCTCATCATCATGAAGATATGCACCCTTACCACCAGGTACACTGAGTAGTTGAGGAGGCGTCTTACAGAGTACTTGTCAAAATCGTTGTGAGGATCGTGACACATGATTAACCGGCGTGTGTTCTGTGTATTCTGGGTTTATCTGACTGTGGTACCAGTAAGTACAACCCCAGATTCCCCATTTAGCAATGGTACCTCATCTTCCCTATAACGCGGCTATTACAGCATCCTCTTGGCCACAATGCTGTAATAAAAGCTGCCACAAAACATACATTCCAAACCGACTTTATCAATCAAAGCATCTAGTTTTCCATACCACAGTCAATTGATCGCTCTTGTACATACTTTTGGTGCCTTTCTTCTACGTGTCTCTGCCTGTCCTTGGCTGCTTCAAGCTGTTTCCTGTATCCAAAGTTATGTTTAATTATGATATGCTCATCCCAGAAGATATAGTGCAGACACTGCACTTTTAAGTCTAAAATCTTATCTTTTACCATTGATTTAAGCAACATTTGCATCAGAAAAAGTCCTTCAGTCTCATATGTTGGAAAAGGAAAACACTAAAGAAGTTCCAGTAATGTTAAATTATGACCCAGTTGCATCATTTATATAACGTTTCATTAACCTTTTAACTAAGTTTTAAAAAAGAATGTTTTCAATTGCAGAGCATATTTAGGACTTGTAATTACTTAGAGTTGTATAAAGCAGCTTATGCTTCTACTTAGATGAGGAGTTGCAATAAATATTATCATTACAGAGGTTTCACAGAAAACTTTTCCACACAGAAGCTGGCCAACCTGAGATACCCTTAGACAGACAGTTTCTAGTGAACGAGCTGAATGTAATTGAAGACTCAAGCACAAAAACAGTGTAAGCAAATCCTAATGTTCTTTTAATTGACTCAAAATAACATTTTATGCAATGGGTTGTGTGCTTTATTTGTTTTAATTTCATAAGAACATAAGAAATAGGAGCAGGAGTAGGCCATCTAGCCCTTCGAGGCTGCCCTGCCATTCAATAAGATCATGGCTGATCTGAAGTGGCTCAGTTCCACTTTCCCGCTTTCTCCCCATAATCCTTAATTCCCTTGCTTACCAAAAACCTATCTACCCGTGTCTTAAATATATTTAGCGAGGTCGCCTCCACCACTTCAACGGGCAGAGAATTCCAGAGATTCACCCTTTGAGTGAAGAAGTTCCTCCTCAACTCCGTTCTAAACTGCCCCCCCTTATCTTGAGGCTGTGCCCTCTAGTCCAGTTGTCCTTTCTGAGCGGGAAGAATCTCTCTACCTCTACCCTATCCATCCCTTTCATTATCTTATACGTCTCTATAAGATCCCCCCCCCCCATCCTTCTAAACTCCAATGAGTACAGACCCAGTCTATTTAGTCTCTCTTCATAGTCCAACCCCCTCAGCTCCGGTATCAGCCTAGCGAACCTCCTCTGCACTCCCTCCAAGGCCAAAATATCCTTGCGCAAGTGCAGCGACCAAAACTGCACACAGTACTCCAGCTGCGGCCTCACCAATGCTCCACCAGTGCCCTGTACAGTTGCAGCAAGACCTCCCTGCTTTTATATTCTATCCCTCTTGCTATAAAGGCCAGCATTCCATTCGCCTTCTTGATCACCTGCTGCACCTGCAGACTGGGTTTTTGCGACTCATGCACAAGGACCCCCAGGTCCCTCTGCACCGTAGCATGCTGCAGCTTTTCACCCTTCCAATAGTAATCCCTCCTACTATTATTCCTGCCAAAGTGGATAACCTCACACTTGCTAACATTGTACTCCATCTGCCAGGTCCTCGCCTACTCGCTTAGCCTATCTAGATCTCTCTGCAGACTTTCCACACCCTCCGCACAATTTGCTTTTCCATTTATCTTCGTGTCATCAGCAAATTTCATCACCCTACACTCAGCCCTCTCCTCCATATCATCTATATAAATGGTAAATAGCTGAGGCCCCAGCACCAATCCCTGCGGCACTCCACAAGTTACCAACCGCCAATCAGAATAGCACCCATTGATACCAACTCTCTGCCTCCTATTAGATAACCAATCCTCTATCCACGCTAACAACTTGCCCCCAACTCCATGCCCCCTAACCTTCTGAAGCAACCTTTTGTGCGGCACCTTATCAAACGCCTTTTGTAAATCGAGAAACACTACATCCACTGGTTCCCCTCTGTCTACCGCACTAGTCACATCCTCATAGAATTCCAATAAATTCGTCAAACACGACTTCCCCTTAACGAATCCGTGCTGCGTCTGCTCTATCAAACAATTCTTCTCTAGGTTCCTCGCTATTTCTTCTTTGATGACGGATTCAAGCATTTTTCCAACAACAGACGTTAAACTAACCAGCCTATAATTCCCTGCCTTTTGCCTGCTATCTTTTTTAAACAGCGGCGTAACATTAGCCGTTTTCCAATCTTCCAGCACTTCCCCGGAATCCAGCGAAGTTTGGTAAATAATCACTAATGCATCTACTATCACCTCTGCCATTTCCTTCAGAATCCTGGGATGCATTCCATCCGGTCCCGGGGACTTGTCCACCATCAGTCCCGCTAGTCGATCAAGCACTACCTCTCTACTGACAGTGATCGCATTCAGGCCCTCGACTCCTACCATCCTTCTATCTTTAATATCAAACCTTGTCAAATATTATTTAACCAGTAATCCAGAAATGTTAATAGCTTAATATTTGAACATGGGATGAATGAATGGCTGCTTTAAAACTGGTGAAGTGTTTTGAAATGTATTAGCCCCCCTCCCCCATCCTAGAGGTTACTTTAACTTCAATAATTTTCTCAGGTTTATTTTGCTGTGAAATTTATTGATGCAATTTGTTAATTGTAATGGAGCAGCATGGTGATTAGCACTGCTGCCTCATAGCTCTAGGGATCTGGGTTCGATTCCCAGCTTGGGTCAGTGTCTGTGTGGAGTCTGCCCATTCTCCCCGTGTCTGCGTGGGTTTCCTCCAGATCTCCAGTTTCCTCCCAGAGTCCAAAGATGTGATAAGAAGTCTCACAACACTAGATTAAAGTCTAACAAGTTTATTTGGTAGGTTTTGGAGTGCTGCCCCTTCATCAGTTCAAATATGTGTGTGTTAGGTTGATTGGCCATGCTGAATTTCCCTTAGTGTCCTGGGATGTATAGGTTAGCGGGATTAGCGAGGTAAATATGTTAGGTGCTGGAAATAGGGCTTGGGTGGGATTATTGTCGATGTAGATTCGATGGGCCGAATGGCCTCCCTCTGCACTGTAGCATTTCTATTATTTCTGAGATAAATACATTCCAGCATTGGGTATAAATTTAAATGAGCTTTTTCTCCAAACTATTGAACAGAAAAGTTAACTCTTGTGTCTTAAACCTGTCTGTGTGCTGTACGCACCTTTGGATGCAGAAACATTATTAAATGGTAGACATCTTTTTGATTTTGTTTATTATTGTCATGTATTAATATACAGTGAAAAATATTATTTCTTGAGCACTGTACAGACAAAGCATAGAAGGAAAGGAGAGGGTGCAGAATGTAGTGTTACAGTCAGAACTAGTGTAGAGAAAGATCAACTTAATAGAAGGAAGGTCCGTTTTGGAATATTTTCTATAAAGTAATAATTTAATCCTCTAAGGTTTGTTGAATTGAAATACTGTGCAACCTTATGAAAGCGTATACAAAATGTTTCAGAAAAATAGAGTATTTCATAGATATTTAAAGGCTAATTTTGTGAAAAGTGGCATATCTGACTGAATTCAAATGTGTCTTGCAGCACAGTATCTGATTTGAATTTATGGTTTTTTAATCACTAATTTAAAAATGATTTTGTTAAATGTAGTAAATTACTGCTTAACTAAATTTTGACATGTGTTTATTTGTTTTCCTGCTTAAAGGCCTTTGCTATATGGAATCCTAGCTCACTTTGTAAACGAGAGCAAAGAAGATGGAGTTAAAGCTTTGATTAAAGGTGCATCTATGCCCAATATAAAGAAAATGACTTTAAAGCAACCAAGTGAGAAACGTAGCCCAGGTAGGCCATTTGAAATGGATCTGGATGAAGCTGGAAATGTGTTGCACTGCACAAGATGTCAATGATTAAACTCAACAACACATCTCATTTCAGTCCCAAAATGTCAACTTAATAATAAACAACAAAAACACACATTTGAACATTTAACTAGGAGTCTTTCCTTCTAAAATCTATTTTTATCAAATCAATTTTCTGTTTCTTATTAATGTATTGTAATATGAAAGTGCCCATCAGTAATGGTATATTCAATTATCAGCACAGTTTAAAATTACAGCATCTGTAATGCTTTTGTTCACTCTTTTTATCCAGTCACTTCTACCCCTAACCATGTTGTTGTTTTTCAATTTTGTAAAGTGTAGATGTTTTTGTTTCCAGATGACTTGCCTGAATCTGGCAGATTAGCTGGAAGAAGCTTTGAAGACCACTTTGTTCTCCGTGGTGGACACTGACTTACAGTTGACTATCCTTTTACTCATGTGTTACGCCACACCTTGCAGTTTGTTGAGCTGTAAAGGTAAATGTATCCCAGTAGCATCCTACAAAGTAATTTGGTGCTCTGGTTCCTGTTCATTTTTTTTTTCTTAAATTGGCATGATCTGTAGCTTTATTTGGAAGATCTGAATGTTAGCTAATTATTGGTATTGAGAACAGCATCAGATCACTGTGGAACAGCATGAACATTTGTACTGCTAGCTTTCGTACTGCAAGCAAATGTACTAAATGATATTTGACTCAAAGTTTTTAATATGGTGATATGCATGTTGTCCAATTGTCTAAGGTTGAATTGTTATTTTAATAGCCTGCTTTTATCAATTAGTTTAATCCTGCTTATTTTCCTCAACAAAATATAATTTGGTGATTGACCAAGTTATCTTGTAAATTTAAATATTAGCATCCAGATCCAGCAGTCTTATTTTTCTCAATGTTTAGTTCTTATTTTCTCTTTTTTTAAATTGGGTTACTGTTGCTCTGCCTATTTCAAGCTGGCCAACCTCTGGGGCTATCAGCAGTCAGCCTACACATAAAACTATTACAGTTAAACATGTTGGGCATGCATTGATGTCTTCAATTGAACAATGAAACTAGTATTTGGAAATGTTTATCATATTTTTCTATCCATATTTATTGTACATGTTTGTACATAATAAATTTGATTTTGTAATTGCTGTTTTAATATTACTTTATTTTAGCTCTTTTTAAACAACAAATTTTCTATACTGTTAAATTGCTGACATAAGGGCAGATCTGCGTATGAATGGGTTTGAAGACTATGTTTAATTACTATGCAAATGCAGATTATTGTGGAAGATGTCTATTAAGGATGAAAGGTTAATATAATTTCCCTCCTAATGGATTGTCTTGTACAATGAGTTCAGTTTAATGGTCTCTGGGACAAAATTACCATTTATCTTTTTGTGATGTGGCACAGGTCTATTGCACTGACGATAGTCAGCTGAGCTCTAGCCATATAAAGCTCAGTATGTGTAATATATATCCAAATTCCTGCTGAGGTGGTTTACTGGCAAAAGCTAGGACACTAATGGAGAATGCACTACATTGGCCAATTTTTATTAGCTTAGATATCTGGTCCCAAATTAAGTAAGCTGCACAACTTCATCCAAACTTTGTGTCGACTCTGCACTAAGCTATTCATTTTGGCAGCGCATGTTGTTGACCTTCCTTCAAGTTAAGATTTTGCCACTTGCGTCCTTAAAGACACTGCAGTAGTAAAGGCACTCTGAGCTTTATGCTGAGTTCCGAAAGTATTTCTGTTATGTGGGAAGTTACTGTTCAAAGACATTTGCAGAACCTTTAATTTTGAAAGGACTATTCAATTTATTTAATTCATTTAAAATGGTTTAAAAGCTGTGTTCTATTTTGTGCAATGATTTGGATCATGCTATATCAATTTCTTATTAGAATGTTTTGCTCGGGACATAATTTTTAACTAGACAAAAAAACATTGTTGGATTCGCAACATCTAAAACAAACTAGTAAATGTTTTAAACTCTTCTGAAACAACCCACTACAGGACCATGAAGAGCAAAGACAATCCCAACTTTTTATCTTACTTGTACATAGTCTCTTTAAAAATCTCCTTTGCTCCTTCTGAACTCAGCTTCGACAAATGGTTTGAAAGGTTCAGGAGTTATTTTCACTAGGATTGAGACCATTCTGTTCAGCTGCCACTGCAGAACCCACACCGTAGCCTAATTTGCACAGTAATTTCATTGCAATGCTAATGTAAGCCTACTAATGACTAATAAACTTTCCTTTAACTAATCCCTCATCTTTGTTCGCTGTTCTCTCATAACTTCTCTGATCTCAACTATACACCAGATCCACCTCCTGCTTCCCAATGTGCCACCAAACTGAACACTAACATAGAGGGGTCTGGGCATTCAGATCCATGGTTCCCTAAAAGTGGCAACACAGGTGGCCAAGGTGATTAAGAAAGCATATGGCATGCTTACCTTCATCACCGGGGCATTGAGTATAAGAGTTGGGAAATCGTGTTGCATCTATATAAAACTGTGGTTAGGTCAAATTTGGAGTATTGCAAGCAGGTCTGGTTGCCACACTGCCAGAAGGATGTGGAAGATTTGGAGAGAGTGTAAAAAAGCTTCACCAGGATGTTGCCTGGTCTCAAGGGCATTGACTGTGAGGAGAGGTTGAATAAAGTAGGATTGTTTTCACTGGAAAGATGGAGGCTGAAGGGAGATCTGATCGAGGTCTACAAAATTATGAGGAGCATAAATGGGGTGGATAGTCAGAGGCTTTTCCCCAGGGTGGAAGTGTCAATTACAAGGAGACACCAGTTCAAGGTGAGAGGGGGAAAGTTTAAGGGAGATGTGCGAAGGTTGTTTTTCACACTGTATGGTGGGTGCCTGGAATGTGCTGCCAGAGAAGCAGGCATATTAGCAACATTTAAGAGGCATCTGGATGGATACATGAATAGGGAAGGAATAAAGCGATAGGAACCGAGTAAGGGCAGAATGTGTTATTTTTAGTTAGGGCATCATGATTGGTACGAGCTTGTACTTTCTTTGTTCTTTAAATCTTCTCCTGGCCTCCATGCTAACTGATACTGTAAATCTTCAGGAACTATACCCGTCTTTTTCAAAATAAATCATACCTCCCTCCACTAAAAAACACAATTCTCCTCCTTGTGCCCAAACTCTCCTCCTTAAATCTTTGAGCTTGTAATGTCTTTTAAATCCATATAAAAGCAAATTACTGCGGATGCTGGAATCTGAAACCAAAAGAGTAAATGCTGGAAAATCTCAGCAGGTCTGGCAGATTCTGTAAGGAGAGAAAAGAGCTGACATTGAGTCCAAATTACCCTTTGTCAAAGCTAAAAGACAAAGACTACAGGGTGAGGGAATGAAAGATGAGTCATAGCCATAGAAACCAAGGGAAAAGAATGCTAAGAGAGAATAAAGGATGTGAATAGCCAAATGGCAGAGAAGCTGTAAGCTGTGCCAGATGGATACTTTCTCAGAAGATTAAGGAAATTTGGCATGTCAGCTACAACTGTCACCAACTTTTACAGGTGCACCATTAAAAGCATTCTTTGTGGTTGTATCACAGCTTGTTTTGGCTCCTGCTCTATCCGGACTGCAAGAAACTACAAAAGGTTGTGAATGAAGCCCAATCCATCACGCAAACCAGCCTCCCGTCCATTGACTCTGTCTACGCTTCCCACTGCCTCGGCAAAGCAGCCAGCATAATTAAAGACCCCACGCATTCCGTATATTCTCTCTTCCATCTTCTTCCTTCGGGAAAAAAGATATACAAGTCTGAGGTCACATACCGACTCAAGAACTGCACCTTCCCTGCTGCTGTAAGACTTTTGAATAGACTTACCTTGCATTAAGTTGATTTTTCTCTACACCCTAGCTATGACTGTAACACTACATTTTGCACTCTCTCATTTCCTTCTTTATGAATGGTATGTTTTGTCTGTATAGCATGCAAGAGACAATACTTTTCACTGTATACTAATATGTGACAATAAATCAAATCAACATGAAGATATTGGGGGAGGGGGGAAAATTGGACAGAGGTAGAATGTAGAAAAGGGGAAGTTGGGGAGAAGAAAAGGTAAGGAAGGGGGATGAAGTAGGGGAAAAGAGTCGGGGGCGGGGGGGGAAGAAAAATGAAGAAAGACAAATCCAAGTCTGCCTTTCCTGCAATTTCAAGTTTGAACCTCTCAAAATCGAGAAATCAGCCCCTCCCACAGCACCAACATTTTCATGACCAAAGTGGCAAATGATATCCTGTGTGACTGCAACTGCAATTGTAGAAGTGAACCACAAACTTCCTCTTCCAAAGCCTCACTGCTTTTAAGCTCCTGTATCTGATCATTGCAGAGTGGATAGCCAGTCATGATGGAACTGCAATTTTCTCATTGGAAGACTGACTGTTATTTTAGATTTAGCAAAACCCAATCCCCATTCCCTATACAATCTCCTGTTCTGACTGAGATTGTCAGTTTCATATTGGAACCTCGTTAAGTTTTGATTCCCTATTCTCTACATTAGAAAGGCTGCCTTTTCCACCTTTTATAGCTCTCACTTCTGGCCCTGCCTCAGCCCATCTGCTGTTGAAACCTTTTGGTCGTGCATGTACATCCTCCTTTCCAAACTGCCTGAGCTCTCTAGATTGGCATCCCGTGGAATTCCCCTCCAATCTGATTTTCAGGTTTGCTGATGACACCAAAGTAGTGGGTTGATCGCAAACCATGATGAGACAAGTACTTGAATGAGATAGAGAATCTGGTGAACTGGTATGGCAACAATAATCTCTTTCTCAATGTCAACAAAACGAAGGAGATTGTCATCGACTTTAGGAAACGTAAAGGAGAACATGCCCCTGTCTACATCAACAGGAATGAAGTAGAAAGGGTCAAGAGCTTCAAGTTTTTAAGTGTCCAGATCACCATCAACCTGTCCTCGCCCCCCCACCCTCATGCCAACACTATAGTTAAGACAGCCCACCAATGCCTCTATTTTCTCAGAAGACTAAGGAAATTTGCCATGTCAGCTATGATTCTCACCAATTCTTACAGATGCACCATAGAAAGCATTCTTTCTGGTTGTTTCACAGCTTGGTATGGCTCCTGCTCTGCCCAAAACCACAAGGAACTACAAAAGGGTTGTGAATGTAGCCCAGTCCCATCACGCAAACCAGCCTCCCATCCATTGACTCTGTCTATACTTCCCGCTGCCTTGGCAAAGCAGCCAGCATAGTTAAGGACCCCAACACCCCCGACATTCTCTCTTCCACTTTCTTCCTTCCGGGGAAAAAAAAAGGTCTGAGGTCACGGACCAACCAACTCAAGAACAGCTTCTTCCCCGCTGCTGTCAGACTTTTGACTGGACTTACCTTGCATTAAGTTTGTCTTTTGCTACACCCTAGCTGTGACTGTAACACTACATTCTGCACTCTCTCGTTTCCTTCTCTGTGAAAGGTATTCTTTGTATAGCATGCAAGAAACAGTACTTTTCACTGTATGTTAATACGCGTGACAATAATAAATCAAATCAAATCAAATCCTCTACCAGGGTGTTGATGCTCAGAAGGAAAGGCCTGAGAGGCATAGAAGGTTAGTTTGTGCTTATTCCAGAGGGTTCAACCTAGGACAGTAACTGGAAAGAAATATGTTTTGTTTATTCCATGAACTGAAAATGCATGTTTGTCTTTCTTGGGTAGATGGAAGAGTAGTGCCATCTGTCTTCTGTTAATGTTGTAACAACTTGTTGCAATCTCTCAGCAAGTTTAATATCTAACACATGTCTCCCTCTCTTTAATTCTGATGAAGACCCAAACAGACTCAAAACATTAACTCTGCTTTCTCCCCCTACAGATGCTGCCAGACCTGCTGAATGATTCCAAAGGAGAAATTGCTGGAAAATCTCAGCAGCTCTGGCAGTATCTATAAGGAGAGAAAAGAGCTGACATTTCGAGTCCAGGTAACCCTTTGTCAAAGCTAAAAGGTATAGAAAGTGGGAGATATTTAACCTGGAAAATGAGGGAATGAAACTGATTCATAGCCACAAAAACAAGGGGAAAGGCTAAGAGGTGCTAATGGCAGTCCATAGAGCGAATAGAAGGTGTGAATGGCCAAATGGCAGAGAAGCTGAAATCAGAGGGTAAGATGTGGGTGGGAGAGAGGTAAAATTGAGAAAAGGTAAGAGAAGGGAATAAAATAGAGGGAAAGAGTTGGGGGTGATAAAGAAAGACAAAGATAGAGAACAGTTAAAAATGAAATAAAATTAAAACAAAGAGGTGGAGGTGGGGTAGAGCTAATCATTGTCTTGGTAAATACTTTATCCAACACTAGGAGAAATAGAAAGCAGTGAAGGTGAATGGGGTGGGGTGGGGGGGGGGGGGGGGGGGGGGAGAGACATGCGAAATCCTGTCAGAGAGAAGAGCAGTGCTTCTTCAGGGTAGGTATTCCTGGAAGAGAAGCTGCAGTGATTGGTTGTGATAGGGATTGGAGAGACATGAAAGGTATAAAGCTGGGTGACTGGACAGAGGGAAGAGCCTGAGAAGGGTCAAGGTGGACAGGATATGAGTGAAAACCAAAACACACTCAGGAGTAGGCATTAGAGAAAGGCGTGTCAGGTGAATGTGGTGGATTTTACCAATGGCAAGATCTGATTGTAAACAGAATGGGAAAATGTAGAGTGAGCAGAATGGAGAGTCTGAGGTTCTGTGGTGAGATAACAGGGATGATATCAGTTTGGAGAATCCGTGAATCAGTGTCTAGCTTCAGAAAGGGATCTAGAGTTTTTAATTTTTTAAAGTTTTTTTATTGATGTCACAAGTAGGCTTACATTAACGTTGCAATGAAGTTACTGTGAAAATCCCTCATTCGCCACACTCCAGCGCTTGTTTGGGTACACAGGGAGAAGTTAACATGGCCAATGCACCTAACCAGCATAGACTTTCAGACTGCAGGAGAAAACCGGAGGAAACCCACACAGACACAGGGAGAATGTGCAGACTTCACACCGACAGTCACTCAAGGCAGGAATGGAATGCAGGTCCCTGGCGCTGTGAGGCAGCAGTGCTAACCACTGTGCCACCATGTCAGATGTAGAGAGGAAGTAGATCCAGGAGATCTTTGAAGAGCAGGATGAGTGAGTTTGGTTTCTGAGATGTTGTGGTGGCTGTGAACCAAGGAGGAGTGAAAAGCTGACCATGAACCAGCAGATACAGTCCTTGGATCCATTGTAGTCGCAGAGTGACTGGGTGTTCACTTTGGGCACCGGTGGATCTGTGAGTGATACCCAACGAGCGGGAGCAGTGAACTTGGGGATGGGGGGGGTGGGAATCTGAAAGGCAAAGATATCTGATTGGAAGAAAGGAAGGAACAACTGCAGGGAAATAAACACACCAGATCAGGAGCAATAGAAACTTGAATATCCCACGCAGTGGATAAGGTCAGTGAAGAGTGGCAAAGGATTTCTAAATCACTGGCCACAGAAAGGCAAGCTGGTGGTAGTATGGGATCAGGTTGTCCTATAGGGAAGATGAGAATTTGCTCAATAAAGGTCAAAGTTCTCAGCGTGGTAGCAGAAAGCTGATCCCACAGAAACATACCTGGGATTGGGAGAGGGAACGCAGCAAGTTTGATTTAATTTGATTTATTATTGTCACATGGATTAACAATAAGTAAAAAGTATGATTTCTTGGGCACTATACAGACAAAGCATACCATTCATAGAGAAGGAAAGGAGAGGGTGCAGAATGTACTGTTTTAATCATAGCAAGAGTGTAGAGAAAGATCAGCTTAATATAAGGTAAGTCCATTCAAAAGTCTGATTTCTTGAGTCAGTTGGTACGTGACCTCAGGCTTCTGTATCCTTTTCCCAACGGAAGAACGTGGAAGGGAGAATGTCTAGGGTGCGTGGGGTCCTTAATTATGCTGACTGCTTTGCTGAGGCAGCAGGAACTGTGGACAGAATCAATGGATGGGAGGCTGGGTTAAAGAATAAAGTGACAAGATATCACTGCCAAAGCTGGGGATGACTTTAAAATAATTACCAAAATGGTAATGTCCTTTAGGGAAGAAAATCTGCCATCCTTACCTGGTCTGGCCTACGTGTGGCTCCAGAGCCACAGCAATGTGGTTGACTCTCAACTGCCCTCCAAAATGGCCCAGCAAGCCACTCAGTTTTATCACCTGCTCACCACCACGTTCTCAAGGGAAACAATAAATGCTGGCCAGCCAACAACACCCATGTCCCACAAGTGAATAAAAAGGTAATAGAGAAATGGAATTTGGCTCAAGATGAAAATGAATCATATCCAGGATCCAGCCTAGTTATAGAATAAACCACAATATTGAAATTAGTCCCCACCCCACAGTTCTGGATCTTGGTATGGTACGGTCCATTTCTCAGGTGAGGTATAGCTCCTGAACGTCCATCCACCCTGTTGGGGAGTCAGGATGTGCAAGACTCGGCAGTAACCTCCCATCACGGCTGAGTAGTATGTAGCTTTGACTTGCTTTTCTAGGAACATTCAAAGGGATTCACCCTGTCCAAGGATGAAACATGCTGGCTAAACTCAAACTCTCTGGATTGTATAATCTGGTCTGCCTAGTTTCACATAAGCAAGATATTGCTGGGAATCAAATAAAAGCAGGAAATGTTGGGAAAACTCAGCAGATCTAAGACAGAAACACTGTTAATGTTTCCAGTCCATATAAGCTGCCTGCTTTCAGTTGTGTTACAATTATTGCGACATGGTGCTGCTGCCTCACAGCTCCAGGAACCTAGGTTCGATTCCCAGCTTGGGTCACTGTCTATGTGAAGTTTGCACATTCTCCCTGTGTCTGAGTGGGTATCCACGGGGTGCTCCGGTTTCCTCCCACAGTCCAAAGATGTGCAGGTTAGGTGCATTGGCTATGCTAAATTGCTTAGTGTTCCAGAATGCAAAAATTAGAGGGATTTACTCGTTAGAGTTTAGAAGAATGAGGGGAGATCTCATTGAGACGTATAAGATGATGAATGGGATGGATAGGATAGAGGTGGAGACACTCTTCCCGCTCAAAAAAGACAGTAGGACTAGGGGGCTCAGCCTCAAGATAAAAGGGGGGCGGTTTAGAACGGAGTTGAGGAGGAACTTCTTCACTCAAAGGGTGGTGAATCTCTGGAATTCTCTGCCCGTTGAAGTGGTGGAGGCTGCCTCGCTAAATATTTTTAAGACGCGGGTTGATGGGTTTTTGATAAGATTAAGGGTTATGGGGAGAAAGCGGGAAAGTGGAACTGAGCAGCGACAGATCAGCCATGATCTTATTGAATGGCGGGGCAGGCTCGAAGGGCTAGATGGCCTACTCCTGCTCCTATTTCTTATGTTCTTATGATAGGGCCTGTGTGGGATTGTTGTTGGTGCAGACTCAGTGGGCCGAATAACCTCCTGCACTGTAAGGATTCTATGATTAATTGGGCCATAAAAATGTATTTTGTGCAATATTCGGTTGAAATCATTCTAATCGCTGCTAACACAACCTTCTTTACCCAAGTTGATTTAATCTTAACTTGACCATCTACTGTGGTGGGATTCCAGAACATTGCCCCAGATTTGTGGAAAACTAGATCAGTGCCCTATAACAGGAGGAACCTGGTAAGCAAAACGTGACTGTAAATCTGAGGAATACCTGGTATCATGGACAGAGAAACTGAGACCCCTTTGAAATTAAAAGCAAAAAACTGCGGATGCTGGAATTAGAAATGCTGGAAAATCTCAGCAGGTCTGGCAGCATGTGTGGAGAGAGGAATCGAGTCTGGATGACCTAACCTGAAGAGAAAATGCTGGAAAATCTCCGCAGGCCTGGCAGCATCTTTAAGGAGAGGAAAGAGCTGATGTTTCAAGTCCAGGTGACCTTTTGTCAAAGCCTAAACGTTGGTTCTATTCTCTCAATAAGAAGTCTCACAACACCAGATTAAAGTCCAACAGGTTTATTTGGTAGCAAAAGCCACTAGCTTTCAGAGCACTGCTCCTTCATTCTTTTTTCTGTTGGACTTTAACCTGGTGTGATGAAGGAGCAGCACTCTGAAAGCTAGTGGCTTTTGCTACCAAATAAACCTGTTGGACTTTAACCTGGTGTTGTGAGATTTCTTACAGTGGTTACCCCAGTCCAACGCTGGCACCTCCACGTCATGACTACCATCTATTCTCTCACTGTAGATGCTGTCAAACCTGCTGAGATTTGACAACATATTTTGTTTTGTGTCCCTTTGAAATGGTTGTTTCATGAACACGGAACTCCGAAACATTGTAAACAAAATCGAGAGAGCAAAACAAAACGTCCCTGAACAGCAATAAATCACTTTTCAAAGAAACAATTGAAAGAACTAAATGATAGTTTACTGGCGAATTGCTGTGGACAGCTCGAGATAATTTCTAATCCAATGAGTTGCTGTGATTAGCCGCTGTGGAAAGAGATCACTAATCATTAATTTTAATAATTGTAACCGCATTTAATTTAGTGCCTGCATGGGCTGTGTTGATGACAGGGGATTAAATGTTAGAGGTTCAGGAAAAGGTGGCCCACTCTGGCTGACTCCTCCTCTCAACGGTCTTATTGACTATTGATTATTATAACATTAGTAGGAGGTTCTCAGTGGTCTCCCGTTTAGCCACTTTTCTCAATTGAACGCCGAATGGACTGAGGGTTTTCTGTATTGCATTGCACTTCCCAATCCTGGGGAAACTTGAGGAGATGCCATCAATGCAAAAAGTCACCTTTTCCCCAGTTCCCAGGTATTTCAATGGAGGCACTCCGGAGAGAATTGGATTCCGAGCGTGTAGGATTAGGGGGAGAAGGCGGGGAAATAGCACTTGCTGGATTGCACATACAGAGAGCCAGCACATGATGGGCCGAATGGCCTCTTTTTCCGCTGCAGTCGCTCTGTCATTGTGTGTACAGCTTCAACAGGAGGTCGAAAGTACAGTTCCTAATAGCAGCCAAATGATTATTCCTACAAGAAGCAAGGAAAGTCCTGTCCGGCTCGGTTTTGGGGGCTGGAGGATCCCATTTCTTCCTTGTTGTAAATGACTGATGTGAAAATGAACCGGGAATACGGTGTAAATTGAAGTACACAGTCAGTCTGGTTCACTGTAAGATGTCCTTTATGGGCAAGATAATCACTTAAAAAGATGAAAGTTTATGAAGTGGCTCTAATAAGTTTATAGTATCGCTTATAAAACAATTAAACCATATTTAGTATCGAGCTGCTGTCTCAATGTTTCACATCCGGTATGTTGACGGAATTCCATAGCGTATTCTATGTTCCCTTTTTGGGATTTAATCCTGCTCGCACTCAGTTACCAGGCCAAACACAGAGCAACAATGTCCTTTCGTTTGCTTTGCTAGATTTGCCGAACAGTCCACTGGGTCGCCTTGTGTTTCTAAAAACAGTTTGTTTTTATGTCTTCCGCTCTCACACTCAATGTTGGCCACCTGGGGACGTGGATGGAGGTGGAAAGTTTCCCTTTCTATGAGCTTGATGCTTAAAGCAAACATTTCAGCAGCAAATGGGAAAATGCAGGGAGCCCCGCGTTTTTGGAGTCTACTTCCACTTCACTCTGCGGAAAGCTCCCCCCGTCTGGCCCCTAGTCAATGCTTTCCCCCAATGAGATCTCTGGAACCCGGGCTCCCATCCAGCCCAGGGTGACTTGCTGACCGAGCTGGTCTATATTATTTATCAGTGTCACAAGTAGGTTTACATTGACACTGCAATGAAAATTACTGTGAAAATCCCCTAGTCGCCACATTCTGGCGCCTGGGTACACTGGGGAAGAATTTAGCATTGCCAGTGCACCTAACCAGCACAATCCTTCAGACAAAGGAGGAAACTGGAGCACCTGGAGAAAACCTACACAGACGTGGGGACGACGTGCAAACTCAGCACAGACAGTGACCCGAGCTGGAAATCGAACCCAGGTCCCTAGCGCTAACTGTCCTGGCTGGAGACAATAACACCTCTTTAACCTATGTTTAATCTTCTCTCCACTCACATTGTCTGTACGTTTAAGATTTGATTACATGTAAAGACTCGCATTCCAACCATTATTTTGTAAATTGAATTTGTGTCTTTATATGCTGTGTTTGCAAACATAGCTCCTCATTCACCTGAAGCAGGAGTGATACTCCAAAAGCTTATACTACCAAATAAATCTACTGGACTTTAACCTAATGTTGTGAGACTTCTTACTGTGCCACCCCAGTCCAATGACATCATTATGAGGCAGCAGTGCTAACCACTGTGCCACCGTGCTGTATCCTGCAGTGCTGACCACTGTGGCACTGTGCTGTATCCTGCAGTGCTAACCACTGTGGCACTGTGCTGTATCCTGCAGTGCTGACCACTGTGGCACTGTGCTGTATCCTGCAGTGCTGACCACCGTGCTGTATCCTGCAGTGCTGACCACTGTGGCACTGTGCTGTATCCTGCAGTGCTAACCACTGTGGCACTGTGCTGTATCCTGCAGTGCTAACCACTGTGCCACCGTGCTGTATCCTGCAGTGCTAACCACTGTGCCACCGTGCTGTATCCTGCAGTGCTGACCACCGTGCTGTATCCTGCAGTGCTGACCACTGTGCTGTATCCTGCAGTGCTAACCTCTGTGCCACCGTGCTGTATCCTGCAGTGCTGACCACCGTGCTGTATCCTGCAGTGCTAACCACTGTGGCACCATGCTGTATCCTGCAGTGCTAACCACTGTGCCACCATGCTGTATCCTGCAGTGCTAACCTCTGTGCCACTGTGCTGTATCCTGCAGTGCTGACCACTGTGGCACTGTGCTGTATCCTGCAGTGCTAACCACTGTGCTGTATCCTGCAGTGCTAACCACTGTGGCACCATGCTGTATCCTGCAGTGCTAACTACTGTGCTATATCCTGCAGTGCTGATCACCGTGCTGTATCCTGCAGTGCTAACCACTGTGGCACTGTGCTGTATCCTGCAGTGCTAACTACTGTGCTGTATCCTGCAGTGCTAACCACTGTGGCACTGTGCTGTATCCTGCAGTGCTAACCACTGTGCCACCGTGCTGTATCCTGCAGTGCTAACCACTGTGGCACTGTGCTGTATCCTGCAGTGCTAACCACTGTGACACTGTGCTGTATCCTGCAGTGCTAACCACTGTGCCACCGTGCTGTATCCTGCAGTGCTAACCACTGTGGCACCATGCTGTATCCTGCAGTGCTAACCACTGTGGCACTGCTGTATCCTGCAGTGCTAACCTCTGTGCCACTGTGCTGTATCCTGACCTCGGCCCAGTTTCTAATGCAGTCCTCTTAAGACTACTTGGGAATAAAAGTGGAGAACTGAATGGGTTGGGAGAATGTCAGACCGTGCAGCAGGAGACGCTGTTGTGACATTGGGATTGAAGCATCTGGCTCACACACACAGATTTTCATTGGGAGAGGAGTTGGTGTCACTGTTTGAAAAATGAATAAAAACTGTCTGAATTTTGAGAACAGAATTCACAAGAAGAATCACAAAAATCCTTCGCCGAATACAACGACTGCAAACCCCAGTCAAATTAAAAGTCAAAGGAAAAGTTATTAATATCCTTCTATGGGAAAAGTCAGAGGATTAAGCATTATTGTGTGACCGGTTCTTTTAATTTTCTCGTTACATTTTGTACTTCTCGTGTAAAAATGTTGGGAATATACATATTTTAGTGATACGTTTATTCAAAGGAGTCAGTCAGATGAAATAGGTGCCAGAGTTTCCCCAAAGCTGGGAGGAGTTACCCCGCCCCATGTTAGTCCAGGCGCCCTGGTTAAATACTGAGGAGCGGGGATACCGCTTACTCGGGCGCTTCCCCACTGTGTGTGTGTTTCTGCTCCTGGACATCCGGAATCTAATCAACTTGCCGATCCAGCCAGTCTTCAGTGAGTAATCAGGACAAACGCGAGCTTTCATTCGTATTACAGATATAATGTTAATAAGGATGAAGAAAATGGAATTCTGTGACCCTCAAGTGGGTTTAAAGTCCTTGTCGGTGCTAAAGAACAGTCAGTGTCTGTAACTAGTACAGGTTTACAGCGGTGAGAAGTCATTAGTTAATAATAACCAATAACAGCGGCGACTGAAACATTAAAGGGCATGATTACAGTAGTTAATGATCAGTGGTAACTGCAATAGTGATCAATAATGGTTGCAATATATAGTATTGATCAGTAATCATTACAGCATCACTAATGGTTATATTGATCGGTAAAGTTACTGTATTATAATCACTAATAGTTACAACAAGTAACAGTCCAAATGATGTCAGCTGAGGGATTGGCTATGCTAAATTGCCCCTTGTTGTCCAAAGATGCGTAGGTTAGAGGAATTAGCGGGATAAGTATCCCATGATATGTCAGTTAGGTGGTTGGCCAGACTAAATTGCCCGTTAGCGTCCTGTGATGTGCAAGTTAGGAGGACTGGCTGGGTAAATGAATAGGGTTACGAGGATAGTAGGGGAAGGAAGAGGATTCTGTGATGTTAATAATCTGCAAACGTTTATAGGGACTGTCCTTAATAAGGAGCCCAGAGGAGCAGGCTGTATGTGCTGAATCTAGATGAAACTCTGTTTGGGGTAATTATGGAGTCGGGCTGAGTCTGTAATGTAAACGCACCCCATGAATAGATGGATTAGGAATACAATTCTCCTCGCTTGATCAGAGAAGTGCACGAAGGCGGTGATGCTGGCAGGGAGTGGGGAGGGGGGTAGAAATACAGGAAGCAGCTTTTAATCGCTCCCAGGTTTCCCCAATTCCCAGGTGTTTCAATGGAAGCAATCCAGGGGGAATTGGATTCCTGTTAGGGGGACAGCACTTAGAATGACCAATTCACTAAGAGGCAGCCCATGTGGGCCGAATGGCCTCGTTTCCCCGATGTGTGACTGTACGCTCAACTTCAACTGAGTCCAGTAATATTCGTGTGTATAAACCTGTCCAGGACACCAAAAGTTTCAGCGAATTGATGAGTTTATACTTGAATTATTTGTGTGGGGTTTACAGGGGGTGAGGGTCTGGGTGAGATGCTCTTGTCAGGGAGTCGGTACAGACTCGCTGGGTTGAATTTTTAAAGTTTATTTATTAGTGTCACAAGTAGGCTTACATTAACACTGCAATGAAGTTACTGTTTTTTTAAAAAAAAACACACTCCTTCTGCACTGCAGGGATTCTGAGTGGAGCCCTCCATACCTTATGTAGCAAGGAAAGCAGTGAGGGCTGAAGTTAATTCTATAAAGAAGTTATTTTTTTTCCTCTTAACGTGCACCTGGACAGAAGAACCTCCCCCATCAAAGCCAGAGGACGCTGTACAATATCTGCGAGAGACAGATGCGGCCGCAGTAAAACAGCGTGTGTCCTTATTTGATTAAAATATCGCTTGTTTACCAGTTTGACGTGAATATCCAGCATCTCATTATGACATTCCCTAAAAAGGATCTCAGTTCGGTTTTTGCTGGGAGCTCTCCCCCTCATTACGTTGCTCAGTAATCACCAGTTGGGAGAAACATCACCATACATGGTAACAAACCGCCCGGAGGATATGGTTTATATTCTATATCATTCACATGACGGAATTTCGAATGTTTAAAGTTCCACAGTAACATTTAGCCAGCCTGCAACCACTCACATGGGGAAATTTTAACATTCTTCTAACGTAGAAGGGGGGGTCTGATTTTCATCCCCAGGGCACCTCGCTCACCTTATTTGATCAGGTGTCATCCGTGGGGAATTCGCCGCCATCTCCTTTTATAAAAATAAAACAAAGCGGTTCTTGGAAATTATCACACAATGTGAGCCCCCAAAAGCGGAAGATCAAAGAGAGGATTACTGTCACTACGATGTGTCCAGAACGCTGGCTTGGAAATAATTCCCTATTTGCAGAGATTTCGGGCACTCGAGTGTAGAAAACCTCTGCCCCTTCCACCCCCGCTCACACTCTGCTGTTAAATTGAGAATATTGGAGCGAATTCAGCAAGTTTCTAATGCCTGTTTACCCTCCCCAAAATAAAAATCAATGTCCCCCACGCGCTTTGTGATGATACATTTCAATCTGACTTTCATTTTGGGTTGAAACATACTTGTGACACTAATAAATAAAAATTAATTAATGCAAGGTTAGACCACTATTTCCCTTTATACAGTTCCTGGAATTCCTGTATCTGGACTCCTAAACGGGATAAAGTCAAGCAAGAGTGTAATGACCTGGGGGAAGGATTGTCCCCATACACTTTTCAAATGACACCACCTGCAAGCCAGGGAGTTCACCAGACTACCTGCAAACTTTTCCAATGCTCCACGGAGTAGGTTATTCCCATCCACTTGCTGGACATGAACCCTGACTCTTTCCAAATCTATACCTGTGGTGATGTTTTGCAGCTGATTTTATTTCTATATAAGGCTGTCACTCACTGGCAACCAACTGAAGCATTCTAGTTCCAATCAGTGGGACACTCCTGCAGGAAATGTCCAGCATCCTGTGCAGTGTTAATAGCTTCTGTAAGCAAGCCTTATAAAGTAGAAAGGGAGTATGGTCCACATGTTACTGTGAAGTATATTGAACCTTTTCTTGTAAAGTGTGTTCCTAACCCCAATACTCATGGCTGTGTGTGGCCAGCATTTCATTGAATCCTACAGTGCAGAAGGAGGCCATTCAGCCCATTGGGAGTGCATGGACCATAATCCCATCCAGGCGCTATCCCCATAACCCCATGTATTAACCCTAGCTAATCCCTCTGACACTAAGAAGCAATTCAGCATAGCCAATCTACCTAACCCACACACCTTAAAACTGTGGGAGGATACTCACACAGACACGGGGAGAACATGCAAATTCCACACAGACAATGACCCAAGCTGGGAATTAAACCCAGGTCCCAGGCACTGAGACAGCAGTGCTAACCACTGTGCCACCCTATTTCTTGACATCCTGAACTGTCCTTGAGAGGGTGGAAGTAAGCCACCTTTTTGAACCACTATGCCAGAAAGGGTAAATTGGTTTTATCTGGATACAACTAAGTGACTTGGCTTGTAAGAAGTCTCACAACACTAGGTTGAAGTCCAACAGGTTTATTTGGTAGCACGAGCTTCCAGACTGCTTCCCCTTCATCAGATGATGCCCAGCCATAGATTGCTGTTGGAGACCGGAGTCACATGTAGTCCAGACAAGGAAAGGGTGGCAGATTTCCTTCCCTAAATGACATTAATGAGCTAGATTGCTTTTTTTTTTGAAAAAAGCAATGTAATCGTAGGTTCATGATACTAAATTTACAATCCAGCTTTATTGAATTAACTCCACTTAAATTCTCCACCCATTTTCTTCTGGGCTTTCATATGTCCAATTTTCACTAGCGGTAAGGCAATGGTCAACTTTCCAATGGTAATCAGTGCTCATCTTTAATCAGGCAACTGCAGCTAATGAAGCTGACCTGGCTCAGGCTCTTTTACTTGAGATCCCCTCTGTGAGGAGCAATGGCTGATGATGAACATCTCTCTGGATCCTGGCAAGACAGGTTGAGTCATGAGCTCTTCTGGCACCTAAACCTGACAACCGTTTTCACTGAACATGAGCCAATAGATCTTCCCAGAATACTAAGGATTGGAATTATTCTAAGTTGTATCTTTTTCTTGTGAGTTACTGGACAGGGAAAACCTGAAATGTGTGTTGTCCCAAGTAAGGGTTAAATTAGCATGCAGCCTCCAGTTTCTGTAAAGTAACAGCATTGCCCAAGTTAGATCTCTGCTGGAAAGACAGCACTTCCTTTTGAATCTGCATGTATTTCTCTTGTCTTAATGCTCCCCTCTTGGCCCCACCGTGGATTAGTTTATCACAATATTGAGGTGATGTTGATGAGGTCAGGTCGCATCTTTGAGCTGGAGTCTTATTGAAATTGTGAAGTGTTTGGCAATGTGTCTTCAGTACGGTTTTAGACATTGCCTATGTAAGAGTATTTTTTTTTAAAACTGTGTACTTTTTCTGAAATGGGTATGTTTGTCTTACTGTATACAATGAAATGTGATTGTTATTATATATAATGATTTCTGAAAGTATACCAAGCATTGCTATCAACTGTGTTGTCAGTGATCTTGATCTATTTGGATTTCCCCCTGCAATAAAAAATACCCTGTAGCTGCCAGCTGTAAACATGCACCATCTTTAAATGTACAACAGTAATTAAAATCTCTGGGAAATTCCTCTCCCAGCTCTGCAGGCAATTAAATAAATGTCAGGAGAAAAGGGTGACTGATAGCTCTACTACCATTTAAATGGCCATCTTCTAAAAGTAGGATTCTTTTAAATACTTACAGTTAATCCACACCCAGTACATTGCAATTGATTTCCAAGAAATAGGTTCTCAAATTATACCAGACTATTGTTTGAGTGTAGCATTGAAACCATTTCATATTGATGCATAATTGGGTTGCTACAGTTGCTCTGAGCATTTTGCTGATGGACATGTGTGGATACAAGAGCAGATCAGAGGCTGGGAATTCTGCAGCAAGTAACTCCCCTCCTGGCACCTCTTTTCCCCACCCCCATTCCCCTGTCCACCATCTACAAGGCACAGGTCAGGTGTGTAGAAATATTTTCCACTTGCCTGGATGAGTGCAGCTCCAACAGCACTCAAGAAGCTCGAGACCATCCAGGATAAGCAGCCTACTTGATTGGCACCTTAAACACACAATCCTTCCACTGCCAATGCACAGTGGCAGCAGTGTGTACCAACTACAAGATGCACTGCAGCAAGTCTCCTTTGTTGGCACCTTCCAAATCTGTGATTTCTACCACCACAAAGGACAAGGGTAACAGATACCTGGGAACACCATAAGTTCCTGTCCAAGCCACTCACCATTCTGATTTGGAAATGTAACACCATTTGTTCATTATCATTGGGTCAAACTCCATTCCTAACAGCAATGTGGATGCACCTATGCCAGATAGCACTTCAAAAGGGGGCTCACCACCACCTTCTTGAGGGTAATTGGATGTGGCTAATATAGGCTGGCCTACCCAGCAAAGCCCATAATCCATGAACAAAAAAGTAGGATTACATTAAGATGTAGTGACTGCCTCAATAGAATAAATAATTGATGCTCCCTGCTTGGATCACAAAGAGTGACTAACCTTTGAGCAAAGTGCTGAAGGACTTGGGAATTTGTTACAGCATAAGTTACCATCAGAAGAATCAGAGGAGCATAAAAGACATGCAGAATTAGCCGAGTTGCAGGATGCATGGAAACACAATTTTTTTCTTGTCACTACCATCCTTTATGTATCATGTACTGATTCTAGAACTGGCCCCAACTACAATCCACTGAACTAATTGGTCTTTGAGTTGCTTTACCAGAATAAGGCTCTGGTAATGAAGACAAAGATACTATCCTGTTATTTTTACATTGATTTGTGCTTGGATTTTAAACCTTTTTGTTTCATTATTTCCCACAGGTCATTACTGAGACATAATGGCGCAGAAGTCTGGCAGCCAGGGTGGAGAGGCTGATGCATTTCTCTTTGTGGATAAAACCCTCAACAATCCACTAGCCCAAGCTGACTGGTCAGCGAAGAAATTGGTTTGGGTGCCTTCAGACCGCAATGGCTTTGAAGCCGCGAGCATTAAAGACGAGAAGGGGGACGAGGTTACCGTGGAGTTGGTGGAAAATGGAAAGAAAATTACAGTTAACAAAGATGATATCCAGAAAATGAATCCCCCAAAGTTCTCCAAAGTGGAGGACATGGCGGAGCTGACTTGTCTGAATGAAGCATCGGTGTTGCATAATCTGAGGGAGCGCTACTACTCAGGACTTATCTATGTGAGTAAAGCCCCCACTTCTGAGTGTTTTAAAAGCAGGATTAGCAGAAACCCTCTCATAGGTTTTGCTAAACATTAGCACTGACCAAAGAGTGGAAGTGGATTCAGTTTCCACATCTAAATACTAACCAGGTTCAGGAACTAGTGTGCAAGGGGAAAAAGATTAAAATCAGTTGAATGTTGCACTTGGACACATTATGTTTAAAGTTTTTTTGAAGATTATTTATAAGTGTCACAAGTAAGCCTTCCATTAATGTTGCAATGAAGGTATTGTGAAAATCCCCTAGTCACCACACTGTTCGGGTACACTGAGGGAGAATTTAGAACAGCCCACGCACCAAATTCCAAAGATGTGCAGGTTAGGTGGATTGGCCATGTTAAATTGTCCCTTTAGTGTCGGGGGGGTTAGCAGGATAAGTGTCAGGTCACAAGGATAGGGCCCAGATGGGATTGTTGTTGATGCTGGCTGTGTGGGCCAAATGGCGGCCTCCTGCACTGTGGTGATTCTATAACCAGCATGTCTTTTGGATTGTGGGAGGAAACTGGAGCACCCGAAGGAAACTCATGCAGACCCAGAGAGAACATGCAGACTCCACACAGTCAGTGAGCCAAGCTGGGAACCAAACTCTGGATCCTGGCACTGAAGCGGCAGTGCTAACCACTGTGCCATCATGGGTCAATTATCTTTGTCCACTTGGTAGACATGGATAATCACATTCTAGCAATGTGTGGAACTGAATTGATTTCCCTCATTTCATTTGAGGAAGACTAGCATTTCATTTAAGGTATGTAAATCAGGCCTCTAAGGCATAGGACACAACTCAATTGGCAGCTGCCAATGCCAAACTGTGCTTGGGTCACTAAGCCTAATGGCAATGAATGATTCTTAAAGGAACAACTGTGAGATACACTCAGAAACCTGAATACTCCCCTCTGCCCACAGATATCTTCCAACCCAATGCTGGCCGTTCCATATTCCCCTTCCTGAGACCATCTTCCCCACTTTGTTTCCAATTTGCTGCTCTGCAGTATAGAATATGAATTTTCTGTTACTCCTGCCCTTATCTGTGAGCATTCGGATCTGTAACTGGCTAATTCCACACATTTGTGCCCAAACATTTCAATGTTTGGAACCTCTCCCTGGGAAAATATATCCAACATATGCTGAAATTCAAATCATCTCCTATACGTGGATCAACAATGATACAACACTTCAACTGAGGATATCTATGAACCATTGTTGTATTGAAGAAGTAGCTCACATTTCCTGGTATATCTTTACCAGTAGAAAGGCAAAGACTTTTCAAAAGCAACCCAAGAAATTAGGAAATTTTAAGCTCAGATACTGTAGAGTGCATTAATGACTTGGTATCTGCATTTCCAATGATAAAACTGTGTTGGCACTCCTCATCATTACTGTTTAACACTGACAGCAACATCTGCTGTCTGCATATATGGAGTGGCATCTACTGGTCTCGCTCACCCTGAAACCACAGTATCCCGCCTGAAGTCAAAAGACCTTACCATGACCGTCCCTCGCTCGCTCCGATTTCAGTGGCGGGCGGAACAGTAAAATTCTGGCCCATGAAGTCTGGAAGTTGCCAACAATGACATTCTGCTGCCTCTGAGGGTGGACTGTTACAGTCTCTATAGATGTAATCAACAGGGACCCAGCAATTTCAACTTTTTAATGCATAATTTTCTGCCAAAACATTGAACATGTTAAGCCTCTTTGAATGACATGTAAGTTTTTAGCTGTGTACAAAGTCATAATTATTGCACAACAACCTGTCTGGCCCTGAAAATCAAATTTTAAAATGTGGAGCATCATTCCCTCAATATTTAAACATTCCATGATTTTTTTAAATAAGATTTTAATTTGTTTGAAAGTCTTAAAGCAAGAAGCTCTAGCTGAAACAGAGTTTAAAAAAAAAATACAAAAAAGTCCATGGAAATTTTAGGGCGATGTTGCATACAGGGGAAAAGGGAGTGGGAGAGAACTATGCCATTGAGAAAATGCCTGTAGAAATGACAACCCAGTGGTGGAATGAGTGTCAAAGTATGGCAAATAGATAAGCATAGCAGCAAGAGTAGGCCATTTGGCCCATCAAGCCTGATCTGATCCACCATTCAATACAATCCTGGCTGACCATCCACTTCAGTGCATTTTTCCCCACACCCTTTTTATGTCATTGGTATTTAGAAACATGCCAATCTCTGCTTTAAACATGCTCAATGACTGAGCTTTCACAACCCACTGGGTCAGAGAATTCTAAAGATATACAACCCTCTGAGTAAAAGCAGTTCTCTTCATCTTGGTCTGAAGTGAAGAGTCTACTGGTTCTAGACTCTCCAGTAGGAAGTCTCTCAACACCAGGTTAAAGTCCAGCAGATTTATTTGGTAGCAAAAGCCATTAGCTTTTGGAGCGCTGATCCCTTGTCAGGTCTTCCCTGATGAAGGAGCAGCTCTCCAAAAGCTAGTTGCTTTTGCTACCAAGTAAACCTGTTGGACTTTAACCTGGTGTTGTGAGACGTCTTGCTGTGTTTACCCCAGTCCAACGCTGGCATCTCCACATCTAGACTCTGCAAACCGGGGGAACAGCTTGCCTGCATCTATCCTGCCTATCCCTTTTAGGTATTGTCAGTCTCAATGGGATCACCTCTCATCCCTAAACCTTAAAGAACATACACCCAGTTTCCCCAATCTCTCCTCTTAGGACTGTTATAACAATGGTTGTAGAGATATTTTGGTCTCACCACGCTCAACGTGAAGCACTGGTTAGTCAAAATGAAATGATTATCGGCCCTGACTTTATTACGATAAATGAGCAAGAAAATAAGGGTGATAGTGTTTCTCCAGGACAATAGCTTTGGAAGGTTATTGAAGCAATCTTAGCTGAACTATTCCAAAAAGTTGCGTGCCACACATGGGGCCCTTTTAATTACTATAAGTTGCTAATCTTTTCCTGGAAGCCCATTTAAAGTGTTGGTTAGACTTTGTGTTCAGGAAGTATTCCAGATAACAGGCCTCAATTGAGGATTAGTTAGCAGACTAACTGAGGATTGGTTAACAGACAGAAAACAGAATTTGAAAAATTGGTCATCTTCTGATTAACAGGGTGTAACGAGTGGAGTTCCACAGGAACTTGGCCTCAGCTGTTTACAATCGATATCAATGACTAGATGAGAGAACTGAATATAATATCCAGGTTTGCTGATGATACAAAATTAGTGTTTTTATTCTATTCTTAGTCCACAGAAACCTTTTAGAAATGGTGTCCCTGTCTCTTTTCCTTCTCTCTCTTTTCCCCCACCCCCCCCATTCAATGTATCCTCCACTGAAAATATAGAGATCACAGGAAGGTCTCGTGCAGAAATTCAACCCCATATTATCAGAGGCCATCAACCCTCTGCTATCCTTTCTTTAGGAATCTCATTGTAATAGTGTATTAGTTAATTAATAAATCAAACTAATCAACTCTGAACCCCTTAGAACATACAGATGTAAGGTGCAATTCAGAATAGATCACCTTACACACGTTTTCTGCTGGGACCTTGCTGAAAGAATAAATGGCAAATTAGTGTTTAAATCTAGTAAATATCAGGAGGAAACAAGTACACTGATAAACCAGACTAAACCTTGAATAGTGAAACACACAAAAATAGGTTCTGAGATTTCAACTAGCTTTGGAAAAAGACACACCACTTTCATCTCCCATTGGGGTTTTTTTTTTTGAATTGATGACTATCAGGAAAATTTAAATAATGCTTCCGGGTTCAAAGATTATCCGAGCCTTTTATAAAAATAATAAACTGAAGAGGCCTCCGCTGGAGAATTGTTTCCAATCCAGGAAGTTGTTCTTTCAGAAGGATTTCAAGCCCTAGAGGAGGGTAGATCATAGTCAGAGGTTTACAGCATGGAAACGGGCCCTTCAGCCCAAATTGTCCATACTGCCCTTTTTTTAAACCACTAAGCCAGTGCCAATTGCCAATGTCGTGCTATACCCATCAGACACACCAGTAAGATACGTGTATTCTGTTGAAAGTGTAGTTGTTCTCCTTGGGGAGAGAAAATGAAGGGAAATTTTGAACATCTGTTAAAATGATGAAAAAATTTGCTAAGAAAAGGCAAGTCATTTCACAGGAGGTCAGGAAGCAGGCATGGGATGGCACAGTGGTTAGCACTGCTGCCTCACAGCACCAGGGACCCCAGTTCCGTTCCTGGCTTGAGTCACTGTCTGTGTGGAGTTTGCATGTTTTTCCCCATGCCTGCATGGGTTTCCTCCCTCAGTCCAAAAGACCTGTTGGCTAGAGTGCATTGGCCCTGCTAAATTCTTCCTCAGTAGGCGCTGGAGGGTGGTGACTAGGGGATTTTCACAGTAACTTCATTGCAGTGTTAATGTAAGCCTACTTGTGACACTAATAAATAAACTTTAACATTAATAAAAGCAAAATACTGTGATGCTGGAACAAATCCCAACCCCCATGAAACCCACCCAGACACAGGGAGAACATGCAAACTCCACACAGACAATGACCCAAGGTTGGAATTGAACCCAGGTCCCTGGTGCTGTGAGGCAGTAGTGCTTGCCACTGTGCCACCCCAGAGATAACAAGCGAGATTTAGTGATCCTGTTTATTGTGGGCACAAATACCATTATGGCTGCTAAATCTCACGAGAGCCATAACAGGATTTGCGGCAGCAAGATTTTGGTTTGAGATCCCCATCCGCATTGGCGACGTCTTTTGATTCCCACCCAGAAAGAGCGTGAACTTGATTTCTACAGTTCTAAATGAATTTAAATATCATTGCAAGGCCTTGCGCCGTTGTACCCAGCCTTGCTGAATACGCTGATTTTTTTTTTTGAGCGTGCAAACGGGTCATGATGTCCACACCAAGGGCATGAGGGTGAATAGAGTCCCTGGGTGGGCAGTGCCATGGGTGGAACCTCAGGGGAGCCCCATGGCAAAGGGGCCTTGATGCTTAACAAAGTGAGGGTGCAGTAGTGCCTGCATTAGGATGGGAGTGGGGGGACATGCACATGGAGGAGGAGCTGGGTTGCACTAATGCTTGCATTGTGCTGGGGAGGCTTGTCAGTATTTCCCCTTGTCTGCTGAGATCCCAGTGTCTATGGTGGGGGGAGCCTTGATTTTAACTCTGAGATTGGGGCATCCTTTTTAAAGGGCCTCTCAGTCCATCAGGTCCTGCCTCCTGCCTTGCCAAACTGGTGGCACTAATGACATTATTGCCCATCCCTATGAGAGCCAACCACATTGCTGTGGCTCTAGAGTCACATGTAGGCCAGATCGGGTAAGGGCTCAGATTTCCTTCCCTAAAGGATGTTAGTGAACCAGATGGGTTTTTCTGACAATCCACAATGGTTTCGTGGTCATCAGTCGATTCTTAATTCCAGTTTTTTTTTATTGAATTCCAATCCCACCACCTGCCAGGATTCAGGTCTCCATAACATTAGCTGAGTTTCTGGATTAATAGTTGAGCGATAATACTGAAGGGCCGTTGCCTCCTCTTACTTAAAGTTGTTGACACAAACTAGATTAGACAACTGACCTCTTTAAGGTTCTTAGGAATCCAACGTCTTTGTACATTATAATAGGAAATACACTTAAATGACTTTATTGGCTATTAAATGCTTTGGGGGGCAGTCTGCAGCTTACAAAGTACTGGTTTAAATGCCAGTCCCATCCTTCTATCATGTAACTCATTTATTTCAGACAAATCCCTACAAGAGAAATTTCAGCCTTCTAGAGAATGCAGCTGACCGCTTCAATCATTTTGTCCTGATTGAATAATATGCAACTTAATATGGACAAAAAGATTGCTGTGCAAGTGTAAATGCTTGCAAAGTGTACTAAAATGTCAGATTTAGAATCATAGAGTCATAAAGATTTACAACATGGAAACAGGCCCTTTGGCCCAACTTGTCCATGCCGCCCTTTTATTTTGAAACCACTAAGCTAGTACCAATTGCCCATGTTTGGCCATATCCCTTTATACCCATCTTACCCATGTAACTGCATTTTTTTTAAAGACAAAATTGCACCTTCTACTATCTCTGGCAGCTCATTCCAGACACTCACCACCCTCTGTGTGGGAGGGGGGAAAAACATTCTCCCTCTGGACACTTTTGTATCTCTCATCTTAAATCTATGCCCTCTAATTTTACCTTTGGGAAAAGGTGTTAACTATCTAGCTGATCTATGCCCCTCATTACTTTATAGACTCGATGAGATTACTCATCAGCCTCCTATGCTCCAGGGAAAAAGATTCCAATCTATCCAGCCTCCCCTTATAACTCAAACCATCAAGTCCTGGCAGCATCCTAGTAAATCTTTTCTACTCTTTCTTATTTAATAATATCCTTCCTATAATAGGGTGACCAGACTGAACACAGTATTCCAAGTGTGACCTTGTGCAACTTCAACAAGACATCCCAATTCCTATATTCAATGTTCTGACCAATGAAACCAAGCATGCCCAATGCCTTCTTCACCCCTCTGTCCACCTGTGACTCCACTTTCAAGAAGCTATGAACATGTACTCCTTGATCTCTTTGTTCTGTAACTCTCCCCAGCACCTTGCCATTAACTGAGCAAGTCTTGCCCTGGTTCAATCTAACAAAATGCATCAATGCACACTTATATAAATTAAACTCCATCTGCCATTCATCAGATATTTCATCTGCCTGGAACTGAAGCAGCGCTAACCATGTTGGTGGTAATGTTTGAAGGGTTGACAGTTCCATCTTTTTCATTTTATGAGCAATCTCAGTGAAAGGTAATGATCCAGTTGTCCTGCGGATTATGCAGATTATTGTTATAGCTTAATAGAGAATTTAAACTTTGCTTCCGCTGCCAAACTCTGCAAACTTGTGTTTATGCAATTTCTGAAGCAAACTTAAGTCCGTGTTATTGTTGGGAGACTTCCAAAAGGATATGGATAGCTGAAAATGCTATAGCAAAGTTCAGGGATTTGGGGAGTAGGTATTCTTCCTGTTATGTGAGTAACATTCAGAGCTATTTCATTTTGACATTAACATTGGACATGAAGGAATCAAATAAGTTAAGTCTGCAAAACTTTAGAAATTATTGAAACAAAACCAGTTTTGTGTAAATGGATATTGAATAACATTTAAAGTCAATGTCTGCTTCAAAGAAAATGTAAACTTGAAATCATGTTCAGTTATTTTTAAAAAGTATATATTAATTTATATTAATTTTCAACATAGAATTTCAGTTGAAACCAAGGATTCCTTGGTCCGGAACATAGTCATAGAATCCCTACAGTGCAGAAAGAGGCCATAAGGCCCATCAAGTCTGCACTGACCACTATCCTGTCCAGGCCCTATCCCCATAACCCTATGTATTTACCTTGCTAGTCCCTCTGTCACTAAGGGGCAATTTAGCATGGCCAATCAACCTAACCTGCACATCTTTAGAGCGTGGGAGGAAAATGGAGCACCTGGAGAAATCCCACACAGACATGGGAAGAACGTGCAAACTCCACACAGTCACCCAAACTGGGAATCGAACCCAGATCCCTGACGCTATGAGGCAGCAGTGCTTGCCACTGTGCCGCTACTCCTGATTGCTGGCCAGTAACTGTATGGGGTAATAGGTGCACAGGGACACCCGGTGAGAATAGCTACAAGCCTGGCAGCGACGGGCTCCAGCCGACAAGCGCAGGCCCCTGTGGCTCAGTGAGGTTCTTCTCCAGCATCATCTTCTGGCTGGGAGAGACAAGGGGACAATGACCCAAGTGCAGAGTGCCCTGATAAAAGTAGTTCAAAGCTTGACTTCACCCTTGGGTCAATAAGTTTTAACAGTACACAACACTTGCAGCTCTGACCAGGCACAAGATAGAAAAGGGAAAGATCCCCACACTGCTTTCAGTTGTAGCCAAGTGCTGATAGGTACAATGTAAAGCACAGGAATTTACAAAGCAGAGTAGCCAGGATGTGTGCAGAGAATAGTTTCATAGTAAATTACTCTGAAATACACCAAGCTTCTTCCTGCTGTTTTTAGTTTTGTGCATTGGCAATATTAAAAATATAGGCACAGAGATATTTCTGTAAGTATAAGTTGCACAAAGGTAACTTTAACATCAGCAGAAATGTACATTTGATGGGGGGAACAGCACCACTACTGTGTTGTCCAATAAAAAGTGTTGAGTAACCTTAGGCAAAACTAGATTGATACTGCATTAGTCACATCCACTCTTTTGTAGTAGAAACCATCTTGCACAGAATACAAGTCATTTTTAACTTTAACCAGTCTGCTCCAAAGTTTGCAGTTTTTCTCTTTTCCCCAATGTTTGGGATTCTGGAATGAATTAATTAGACACGGCATATCTTAGGATTCTAGGTTCGTCTCTAGTAATTGCAAGAGGTACTTTTGAGAATACGCAGTGAGATTCACCAGATAATGTTCTAGGTCTGGAATGCTGTTGGCTACAGCTATCTCTCTGCGATAACGTGCCCTGTTGGAGCTGCTCACAATTAGCAGGCTTCCTCTCTCCTGCTGGCCTGGGACTTGTGGGCTGCCCAGCAACGCCCACATTCCATGAAAGAAAATATAAATAATTCTGTTTGATTAAACTGACCTTGACACCAGCTGCCCACTCCACACATAATTTTGAATGTTGGTGTTTCCATAGAGCTAAAGTCTGGCCTTTCTACTCCAGTTGCCCATCGTACTGGGAGACGATCAAGAAAACAAAAGATGCACAGTGATCAAAAAATATTTGGGATAGAATTTGACTGGCCTGGAATCGGGGCAGGGGAGGGTCATTGAACGGAATTCTTCATTAGCCTCGGGCGGGATTTTACGAGCCTCGCCCGAGCGAGGTTGTAAAATCCTGTCCTTGGTTTTTCATATCATTTCACCACAGTGACACAGTGGTTAGTACTGCTGCCTCACGGTGCCAGGGACCCCAGTTCGATTCCCGGTTCGGGTCACTGTCTGTGTGGGTTTGCATGTTTCCCCCGAGTCTGCGTGGGTTTCTACAAGTGGTCCAGTTTCCTCCCACGCTTCAGATGTGCGGGTTAGGTTGATTGGCCATACTAAATTGCCCCTAGTGTCGGGGGAACTAGCTAGGATAAATATGTGGGGTTATGGGGATAAGGCCTGGGTGGGTTTGTGGTCAGTGCAGACCAAATGGCCTCCTTCTGCACTGTAGGATTTTATGAAATATACAAGTGCATCTTCTGGAATATTGAATGGGATTCCACATCCTTTCCTGCAGTACATTTGATTGAATATCATCTTGTCTTTCTCATGGACAATTTGACAATTGTCTTAGTTATAACCTCTGGTTAATGAATTGTCCTGCAGTTTTTAGTTATTAATAGAACACTACAGCACAAACAGGCCCTTCGGCCCACAAGTTGCACTGATCATATCCCTACCTATAATCCTCAATACCATTAAATCCCATGTACTTATCCAGAAGTCTCTTAAAAAAACCTCAACGAGTTTGCCTCCACTACCACCGATGGCAGCCGATTCCACTCGCCCACCACCCTCTGAGTGAAAAACTTAATGTCATAAGTAGGCTTCTATTAACGCTGCAATTAAGTTAACTCTGGAAAATATAGAAACCATTCCTTCCTATCCAGTCAAAACCCTCAAAGTTGAAAACCATTTTAATAATCTTTCTTCTACAGCGATCAGCCTGTTTCTCGAGTCTCTCCATGTAACTTAATTTCCTCATCCCTGAAGGGACTGTTACACTCCTCTGCACCCTCACCAAGACCTTGACATCCATTCTAAAGTAGAACATTGGATATACACCATTCCACTTGAGGTGTATTCTATTTTAATAGGAAGAATATAATTCTATCTCAAATATGGAAATTTGAGAGTTTCTGTGTGGACTATCACAATCTGAGGCTGCTATAGTATTTTTTATCATACATTTGTCACCAAACCCAACTGGCAGACATCTTAAAAAGTTCCTTAAGTTTTGAAGTTTGTACTGATGTGAAGATGAGGACAAAAGGGAGAGAAGAACTTCAATCATTCGAGAGTAGGTACTAGACAAACTAATGGCACTAAAGGCCAACATGTCCCATTGACCTGATGGCCTTCATCCTAGGGTCTGAAAAGGAATGGCTGCAGAGATATTGGACATATTTCCTGCAACATCCAAAGTTCTCCAGATCCTGGCAAGATCTTGGCAGATTTGGAAAACCACAAATGTAATACCCTGTTCAAGAAAGAAGGGTGACTTTCTTTCTTTCTATAGGCTGGGGAGCCTAACATATGTCATTGGGGAAGTGCTGGAATGCATCATGCAGGAAGTAGTAGCAGGACACCAAGAAAATCAATGTGGGTTTATGAAAGGGAAATCGTGCTTGACAAACTTATTGGAATTCTTTTGAGGGAGTAATAAACCTCCTTGGTAAAGATAGATGAAAATTACTAATATCATACCTCAGATATGTTCCTGCCTCCCTTATGAAAATTTTCTTTTGTCACCAGTTGGCCTTACTCCTTTTGCTGTTTATTTGCTGATTTGAACACTATGGGATTTCCCTTCATGTTGGCTGCTAGTCTTTTCTCATAATCGTTCCTAGCTTCTCCCATGTACTTTTACACCTTCCCTCGGAGCTTGCTGCATTCCTCACGATTCTCAACTGTGTTTTCTACCTGACGCCTGTCATGTGCATTCCTTTTTCTCCTTGTCTCCTTTCTCATCCAGGGTGCTCTGGATTTGTTTACCTTTTTCATAGAATCCCTACAGTGCAGAAGGAGGTTAGTTGGCCCATTGAGACTGCACTGACTCCCCAACTGAGCATATCACTCTGCAGTCCCACCCTCCCCCTTCCTCATAACACTGCACATCTATCATGGCTTATCTATCTAACCTACACATCGTTAGACACTAAGGGGGCAATCTTACCAAAAAAATTCTAAGTGCCAAAGGAGTGGCACAGTGGTTATCACTGCTGCCTCACAGAGGCAGGGACCTGGGTTCAATTCCCAGCTTGTGTCACATCTATATAGAGTCTGCACCTTCTCCCCATGTCTGTGTGGGTTTCTCCCACAGTCCAAAGATGTACTGGTTGCGTGGATTGGCCATGCTAAATTGCCCCCTTAGTGTTGGGAGACCAGGTAGGGTAGACGCATGGGGGTTATAGGGATTGTGAGGGGGCAATCTCGGTGAGATGAATGGCCTCCTTCTGCACTGTAGGATTCAATGAAATCTGAGTGTGAAAATGGGAGTTTCAGATCCTTTTTTTTCAGAGAGGTTAAAAAAGTCCTACAGCATCAAGACAGTCTTTTAAACAGCCCACCTCGGAAGAAAATTCTTCCTGTGTTGACTGCCTTGCAGATGCCTCCAACCACCCCCCCTCCCCACAAGAATCCCATCCTTGCTGGCATTTCCCACCAAGGCAAACCGGGAATTTTCCCAACTTCCACCACCCCCCTTGGGTGAAAATCCAGGCCAATGTTCCTGTGGTTACAGATGCCAGCAAACGTCTTAGAGTAGAGTTTGAATTGTTTGTTGTACTTCCATCTTGAGAAATGACTGTACAATAGTAGCAGGAAGTTCCTACTTCAAACATTAGCTGCTTGAATAATAACACATGAAGCTGTGAACCTTGGAAGTATTTCCAACTCAAAATTTACTAATGGGGAAAATATTGTCGCGATGCAACAGACTTTTTTTAAAAGAAATTGGGATGTTGGTGTCACTGGCTAGGCCAGCATTTATTACCCATCCTGTTGACAGCAATTAGCCTTGGTTTAATTTTGACTCACTTGCCCAACAATTCTGAAATTTCTGCAGACTATATGCTGTATTTTACACGGACAACACGGATAAGTCCAACCTTGAGTCTTGTCCTCAAATGTCCTCATCTCCCAGCAGAGATAGTAAACCAGTAAGAGGTTTATTGGTAACACAAGCTTTCAGAGTGTTGCTCCTTCATCAGGTGAGGGGCGGTGCTCCAAAAGCTCGTGCTACCAAATAACCTGTTGGACTTTTAACCTGGTGTTGTGATACTACTTACTGTGCCCACCCCAGTCTAATGCTGGCAACTCCACATCATAGTAAGAGGAACTCTGGCCACTGTTTTGGGCTCCTTAGCTCAGGATGCCAAGATCCGTAATCTCCCTCTAGTCTGCAGGCATTGATGATATTTCTCACTCATTTAAGTAGGGCCCCTGGGCCGCACATCTCATGACTCCAACCCAATCCCAGAGCTTGGCTGGAATAAGGCAGTAAATGATGCCTTTATCATGACACATCCCTCACTGTGACACTTTTCAACATAACCCCCAAAAGTCCAGTGGGAGATTCAGGGGTTGGATGGGAATAAAAATCAATGCTAGTAACTTTTTTAACTTGGGTTACATCAACCAGGTATTATCACCCTCACTCGATGGTTATGCAAAATATTTTTTGTCTAAATGAGAAATAGAAGTTGAGTGAGGATTGCCAGAGAATATCAAAGTGAATCCTAATCCTCTTGTTTGGGGTTGTTACAGCATGGCTCATTCTTTAAAGATGACCTGGTTTAAAGGCAGAAATGATTAAACAATGACAAGTGTTAGATAATCAAACTTGTCTGACGTTTGTGTGAACACCATCTACATTTGTTACAGGCTTCGAAAGAATCCATTTCCATTTTAGATTTTCCGTGAAACATTGGAAAATGAAAACATGCTCCCTTTTAAATGAAAAGACTTGGGTTTGATTCCTGGCTTGGGTCACTGTATGTGTGGAGTTTACCCATTCTCCTCGTGTCTGTATGGATTTCCTCTGGGTGCTCCGGTTTCCTTCCACACTCCAAAGATGTGCTAGTTAGGTACATTGGCCATGCTAACTTCTCCCTCAGTGTACCCAAACATGCGCCAGAGTGTGGTGACTAGGAGATTTTCACACTAGCTTCATTGCAGTGTTTAATGTAAGTCAACTTGTCAGAGTAAATAAACTTTACTTAAACATCAATTTTCCAAGCTGAAATAATATTAAAGGATGTTCCTCGTTTCCATATGAATTGCAATGAAAATAAGAAATGACTCGGAGCATATTAAAGATTTAGAAATGTAACATTTTGCATTTTAATTGAAGACTGATACTTTATTGTCCTGTTTTTGAAATGTATGATGCATTAGTTGTTGCGAGCTAGGGAAATATTTATTGCCCTTGAGAAGGTGGTGATGGCTGCCACCTTGAATTGCTGCAGTCCATGTGGTGTTAGGGAGGGAGTTCTAGGATTTTGACCCAGTGACAGTGAAGGAACCACGATGTATTTCCAACATTTCTCCAACTGTTTCTCGATTTTCAAAAGGCGTTTGATAAGGTCCCGCACAAAAGGTTGCTTCAGAAGGTTAGGGGGCATGGAGTTGGGGGTAAGGTGTTAGCGTGGATAGAGGATTGGTTGTCTAATAGGAGGCAGAGAGTTGATATCAATGGGCGCTATTCTGATTGGCGGTTGGTAACTAGTGGAGTGCCCCAGGGATCGGTGCTGGGGCCTCAGCTGTTTACCATTTATATAGATGATCTGGAGGAGGGGGCTGAGTGTAGGATGATGAAATTTGCTGATGACACAAAGATAAGTGGAAAAGCAAATTGTGCGGAGGGTGTGGAAAGTCTGCAGAGGGATCTAGATCGGGTGGACGAGGACCTGGCAGATGGAGTACAATGTTAGCAAGTGTGAGGTTATCCACTTTGGCAGGAATAATAGTGGGAGGGATTACTATTTAAAGGGCGAAAAGCTGCAGCATGCTACGTACGGTGCAGAGGGACCTGGGGGTCCTTGTGCATGAGTCACAAAAACCCAGTCTGCAGGTGCAGCAGGTGATCAAGAAGGCGAATGGGATGCTGGCCTTTATAGCAAGAGGGATAGAATATAAAAGCAGGGAGGTCTTGCTGCAACTGTACAGGGCACTGGTGAGGCCGCAGCTGGAGTACTGTGTGCAGTTTTGGTCGCCGCACTTGCGCAAGGATATTTTGGCCTCGGAGGGAGTGCAGAGGAGGTTCACTAGGCTGATTCCGGAGCTGAGGGGGTTGGACTATGAAGAGAGACTAAATACACTGGGTCTGTACTCGTTGGAGTTTAGAAGGATGAGGGGGGATCTTATAGAGATGTATAAGATAATGAAAGGGATGGATAGGGTAGAGGTAGAGAGATTCTTCCCACTCAGAAAGGACAGCAGGACTAGAGGGCACAGCCTCAAGATAAGGGGGGGGCAGTTTAGATTGGAGTTGAGGAGGAACTTCTTCACTCAAAGGGTGGTGAATCTCTGGAATTCTCTGCCTGTTGAAGTGGTGGAGGCTACCTCGCTGAATATATTTAAGACGTGGGTAGATAGGTTTTTGGTAGGCAAGGGGATTAAGGGTTATGGAGAGAAAGCGGGAAAGTGGAACTGAGCCACGACAGATCAGCCATGATCTTATTGAATGGCGGGGCAGGCTCGAAGGGCTAGATGGCCTACTCCTGCTCCTATTTCCTATGTTCTTACATGGGTTGGTGTGTAACTTGAAAGGGAACTTGCAGGAGGTGGTGTTCCCATCCATCTGCTGCCCTTGTCTTTTTAGGTGGTAAATGTCGGGGTTTGGAAGGTGCTGTTGAAGGAGCCTTGGTGAGTCGCTGCAGTGCATCTTGTAGATGGTGCACGTTGTTGCCACTGTGTCAGTGGTGGAATGAGCAAATGGCGAAGACGGTGTATGAAGTGCCAATCAAGTGGCATCTTCCTTTGTGCTAGTTATGACTCTGACTAGTGCAGAGGTTTCTGCCTAATTCCTAATTTTACTAGGGTTCCTTAATGGCATACTTGGTCAAATGTTCCCTTGTCACCAAAGGTGGTCACGTTCACCTCACTTCTGGGGCTTAGCACTTTTGTCCAGGTTTGAATCAAGGCTATAATGAGGTCAGGAGCTAAGTGACCCTGGTGAAACCCAAACTGGGTTTACTGAGCAGTTGCTACTTGATAATAGTGTCATTGTCACCTTCCACCAATTTACTAATAGTTGGGAGTCGACTGAAGGGGCTGTAATTGGCCAGGTTGGATTTGCCCCACTTTTTCTGTACAGGACATACCCTGGCAATTTTCCACACTCTTGGATAAATGCCAGTGTTGTAACTGTACTGAAACAGCTTGGCGAGGGGTGCAGCAAGTTCTAGAAAGAAGTTTTCAGTAACACTATAAAATATTTGCAATTCTGATTTTTATCAGAATCTGATTAATATTTGCAATTCTTATTTCTGGACTGCAAGAGAACTGTTGCAATTTTGGCATCTTGAGTTTGTGTACCTTTTGCCAAAAAGAATTTGAATTTAATACACTAGAAAGCTCCTTTTTAATTAGATGACAGTAAGTATGAGATGAAACATTTTTGAGTTGTGACGCACCTGATTGTATTTATTGACCATTAACAGCCTGATTTTAGAGTCTTTGAATGACGTTACAAGTGTTATTCCTTCTTTTCAGACATACTCAGGTCTATTCTGTGTCGTTGTAAACCCATACAAAATGTTACCCATCTACTCGGAGAAGATTGTAGAAATGTACAAAGGGAAGAAGCGACATGAGATGCCACCACACATCTATGCGATTGCAGACACTGCGTACAGGAGCATGCTACAAGGTAAGCTGCAATCCCAGCCCACTCTGTGCTTTTACCATTGAATCTACCATTGTGACTTGCTGGTGAGTTAGGATGCAGTCACTTACTTTTCCGCACAGCTATTTGGCAGGTTCAGACAAAGCAGAAACTGCAGCATTTAACTTTAGTTCTGGGAATTGTCAAAATCAACTCCGATAACAGGAAACATATAAAAAAGAAACTATAACTGGGGCAGACAGTAAGGTTTGTCCTGTAAACTATAGGGAATTTATTTTGTTAGTTTCTATCTCTTCTGGTAGCTGTCATAATGTGTGATTATTTTTGGAAATTTCTCTTCAGTACTGTAGTAATGGGTCAACATTTAAAATGTATAATTCTGATATGGAGTCAGGTTTACAGAATGGAAACAGGCCCTTCAGCCCAATTTGTCCATGCTGCCCTGTTTTAACCACTAAGCTAGCCCATATCCCTCTATACCTATCTTATCCATGTAACTGTCTAAATGCCTCTTAAAAGACAAAATTGTACCCACCTCTACTACTATCTCTGGCAGCTTGTTCCAGACATTCACCACCACCTGTGTGAAAAGTTGCCCCTCTGGACTCTCTTTATGTCTCTCCCCTCTCTCCTTAAATCTCTGCCCTCTAGTTTTAGACTCCCAAGCCTTTGGAAGGGACTGTTTCACTTCTGTCTTTAAAATAAGTGGAAAATGCCAGCCTGAAATGATTATAAATTATAATCGATACAAAAATGTCATACCTCATCCTATAGTTGAAGGTTTCCAGCCTAAAAATCTGTCTATCTCTCTCATAATAATAGCAACTCGTGTATCCCTTGTCTTCAGCACTGGAACATTTTTCAATGTTAAAGTGAGCAGCACAATCAACGCTTTGGGAGAGCTAAAGGAAATAAATCGACATGAGTTGGAGATATGGGGACGCTCAAGGAGGGAAATCCATTGCAGCCCTCATCCTTTAACTACACTACTGACTCACAGGAGACCTGAGAGGATTGAAGAGAAGGATAATGATTTTCTGTTGTTGGGAGCTGGGTTTTCATTCAGGAGGAACGATGGATAAAAACCAGATTAATGGGACATGGGGAAACAGGTAGGGAGATGGATTTGAGGGCAGGGAGAGAACAGCTATGATCTGATTGAATGGCGGAGCAGGCTCGAAGAGTTAAATTGTTGATTTCTGCTCCCAATTCCTATGAGGATGTAGGCAGCAGAGTTTTCAATGATGGGGTGAGAGTGAGGCCATTGAAGAAATTGAACCTATAGATGGTGCGACACGGATAATGAAGGTTTCCACGGCAATGGGAATGTGATGGGAGCAGAGTTGGGTCCAGTGTTTCAGATGGGAAAAGCCTTGTGAGTTAGGATATGGAGTTATGAAATCCACTGATTGCAGGGAATGTGCACAGTTTCATCCCACTTGAACAAGGACAAGAAGTCAACAGCACGCCTGGGAGATTCAATCACTTCGTTCTTCTTGATTCAACTGGATGAAAGTCAGGCTCATTTAATGGTGTGGAGGCAGACACGTAGCCTAACAGTCGATGCCAAGATGGTTGTGATCGAAGGTAGAGGTCGGGTGAAACAGGTTGTAGTCAATGTGATGTATGTAAAGTGAATCCATGGGTGTGGGACGGTGGCCTTTAAAGTAGCTCTCTGGCTTGGATCAATGTCTGTGGGAGTTTGCACATTCTCCCCGTGCTTGCGTGGGTTTTCTCCAGGTGCTCCGGTTTCCTCCCACAACAACAAACAAAACGTGCTTTTTAGGCTGATTGGTGTCAATAAATTGTCTCTGAATTGGATCTCCCTTAATCTGGCGCACATATTATTCCCTAAATTTGCATCCCCTTTATTGTGGAGTCCACTAGAAGTAGACAAAAATGTCGACGATCGACGAAAGACTTGAATAAGGCACTCACTGAGTATTAAAGTGTGTGTGTGTGTGTGTGTGTGTGTGTGTGTGTGTGTGTGTGTGTGTGTGTGTGTGTGTGTGTAATGTAGTAGCTGGTTTAATTAGCAAGTTTGCAGATGATACTAAGATTGGTGGAGTTAGGATAGTGATGAAGATTGTCAGAATACAGCAGGATATAGATAAGCTGGAAAATTGGGTGGAGAAATGGCAGATGAAATTTTAATCTGGACAAATGTGAGGTGATGCATTTTGGTAGATCCAATTCAGGTGGGAGCTATAAAATAAATGGCAGGAGCATAGACACACAGAGATCTGGGATCCAGGTCCACAGATCCTTAAAATTGGCAGCACAGGTGGAAAAGGTGACCAATTCTGTTCACCACACTACCAAAAGGATGTGGAGGCTTTGGAGAGAATGCAGAAGAGGTTTACCAGGATGTTGCCTGATATGGAGGGCACTAGCTATGAGGAGAGGTTGAATAAACTGAGATTGTTCTCCCTGGAAAGATGGAGGCTGAGGGGCAATCTGATAGAAGCTTACAAAATTGAGGGGTATGGATAGGATGGAACAGTTGGAAGCTCTTTCCCAGGGCAGAAATGACAATTACAAGGGGGCACAAGTTCAAGGTAAGTGGGGAAAGGCTCAATGGCGACATGTGGGGGACATCTTTTTACATAGAGGATGGTGGGGCCTGGAATGCACTGCCAAGTGAGGTGATTGAGGCAGTTACATTAGCCACATTTAAGACTTATCTTGATGTGAACAGACAGGGAATAGAGGAATATAAACAGTTGGTCTAGATAGATAAATGTGATCGGTGCAGGTTTGGAGGGCCAAAGGGCCTGTTCGTCTGCTGTACTGTTCTTTGTTCTTTTGAATGTCACAGAGAGGCAAAGGAGAAAGGTGTGCAGTGACTGGAGTTTGTCTCTGGTAACTTTGACCAATGAGAACTTGGGCTTCATATAAATATATTCTTTCATGGGACGTTGGTGTTACTGGTTAGGCCAACATTTATTGCCCATCCCTAATTGTCCTTGGAAAGGTGGTGGTGGTGAGCTGCCACCTTGAACTGCTGTTGTTGTCCATGTGATTGTAGGTACACTCAGTGCAGTTAGGAAGGGAGTTCCAGGATTTTGACCCAGTGACAGTGAAGGAACGGGGATATATTTCCAGGTTAGGAGGAGGTTGTCCACTTTCCACAATTCCAAAGGCAGCTTATCTCTTCAAGGCTGTCCCAGGACAGTATCCAAAAAAAAAAGTACCTCACCTCTCCAAAATACTTTGACAAGTTTAGAGCAGGTCTAATCTGTGCACTTCCTGTTTTCCCACTCCTGGATAATGAAAATCAGACATGAGTGGAGACAGCTGATTTTTTTTTTTGATATTGGCATCTGCCATCATGGACAAACCCTGCAGCCATTCCCACCTTTGTGAAAATGGGCATTGTGTTTGGAGGGTGGACCTCTGGATTTCCACCTTCTCCATCATTTTGGTATCAGCATTGCTAAAACCTGGGCCTATATGCCTGAAAGACGTGCTGGTTAGATGCATTGGCCATGCTAAATTCTCCCTCAGTGTACCCAAGTGGGTGCCCGAGTGTAGTGGCTGGGGATTTTCACAGTAACTTCATTGTGAATGCAAACCCACTTGTGAGAATAAATAAGCTTATATATATATATTGCATACTTTAATATACAACAACAAACATCATGAATACTTAGATTAACATCATGAATATCATTGGATTGTGACCTATGGCCAATTTATTGCTCATCCCTAATTGTCCTTGGAAAGGTGCATGTGATCTACCTTCTTGAACCATTTTCTTGGGCAGTTCATGACTTCCCCACGAACAATGAATAAATACAAAAGGAAAATTCTGTGGATGCTGGAAATCTGGAATAAAAACAGAAAACGCTGGATAAACTCAGCAGGTCTGGCAGCGCCTGTGGCGAAAAATGGACTTATAAGCCAAAGTTTTCTGGCATTTCATGCCGGCTGGGATTCTCCACTCCCACTGCAGTGAAAGGAGATTTGGCTGAGTGCTACATTTTTCATCCTCGCTTACAACTGTTTGGCTGGATCGTTCAAGGATTAACCATATAATTTATAAGAGACATTGAAAATGCTGTTCACTAAACTCAGTTAAGCAGTCTCATTGTGTAGATATGTCTGGAAAGCTCTGAAAGTTTCTTTTATGTATGTTGTTAGGAGCCTCAGTAGATGGAGTCATTCTATAGTAAATCAGCTATTGTTTAGAGGGAACAGTGCATCCAGTATCTATCGCACATGGTTTTTGAGTTACGTGCACTGAAACATGGAATAATAGTGACTGTAGTTTAGCATAATAGAATAGAATCCCTACAATGCAGAAAGAGGCCATTCGACCCATCGAGCCTGCACCGACGACAATCCCAACCAGTCCCTATCACTAACCCCACATATTTACTTTGCTAGTCCCCCTGATACCAAGGGGCAATTTGGCATGGCCGGTCAATCCAACCTGTACCTCTTTTGGACTGTAGGAGGAAACCCATGCAGATACAAGGAAAATATGCAAACTCCACACAGACAGTGACCCAAGGCTGGAATTGAACCGGAGTCCCTGGCGCTGTGAGGCAGTAGCGTTAACCACTGTGCCACCCTGTATCTTGTCTAAATCCATTACTGCTGCTGGTGCAGTAAGAGTGATAGAAGTTACTCATATGCCATATCTGCTCTTTTCCTTCCATCATTACAAGAAATATCAGATTAAAGAGGTTTGATCCTGGGACATTTTTTTTTGCACTGCTGAAACCTGAGCTCAAATCTAACCCATGTGGGGAAAACATTTCCGTGCTCTGTTACTGGTTCCTGGTGCAATAAATTTGGGGAGTTAATCTAACCAAGCACAAGTGTGAAATGCAGGATGGTAATGTAAAAACAAGAGGCATGTTGTTCCTGTATCACTGTTCTCTGTCACAGCCTGCTTGGGTTATACTTTTGGCCAGAACATGACAGGACTGAGGTTCTCTGCACTGTGAATTCACAAACTCTGATCTTTTCTCACTCCGGACTATCCTCAGACAAGCCTTGGTAAGCTAGATCGACGGAAACGTAACTTAACGGGTGGCACAATGATTAGCACTGCTGCCTCAGAGCCAGGGACCCAGGTTCAATTCTGGCCTCGGGTCAGTGTCTGCGTGGGTTTCCTCCGGGTGCTCCAGTTTCCTCCCAGTCCAAAGATGTGCAGATTGGGTGCATTAGCCATGCTAAGTTACTCCTAGTGTCAGGGGGATTAGCAGGGTAAATATGTGGTGTTACAAGAATAGGGTCTGGGTGGGATTGTGGTCAGTGTAGACTCAATGGGTCGAATGGCCTCCTTCTCCACTAGGATTCTATGATTTAATATTGAGCACTGAAGTAGAATCACAGAAATATCTGGACAAAATGGAGAAATAGGGTAGCAAGAAATGGAAAGATAAATGTTTAGAGGGAAGAAGGAAATAAAAGAACAACCAGACTGAATTTGACCCAGAAGCACATGTTAAGCAATGACTCCAGAAATTAGGATTAATTCCCCAGGTCACTGAGGAGAAATAAAAATAATTGTTTTTTTTTGCATTGAAGTCTTGGGATCATCAATGGAGGAGGTTTGTACGGAGTGTGAAGACTTGCTGAGGGAGTGGTTGAGGACTCTAGGTCTGTACTCGATGGAGTTTAGCAGGATGAGGATGGGATCTTATTGAAATTTACAGGATACTGCGAGGCCCTGGATAGAGTGGATGTGGAGAGGATGTTTCCACTAGTAGGAAAAACTAGAACCAGAGGGCACAACCTCAGGCTAAAGGGACGATCCTTTAAAACAGAGATGATGAGGAGGATTTCTTCAGCCAGAGAGTGGGGAATCTGTGGAACTCTTTGCTGCAGAAGGCTGTGGAGACCAGGTCATTGAGTGTCTTTAAGACAGAGATAGATAGGTCCTTGATTAATAAGGGGATCAGGGGTTTTGGGGATTAGAAAAATATCAGCCATGCTTAAATGGTGGAGCAGACTTGATGGGCTGAGTGGTCTAATTCTGCTCCTATGTCTTATGGTCTCTAGGAAAATGGCCTGTTTCTGTTGTTAATACAACACAATGTAAGATTTCCATTTATTATTACAAAAATATTAAATATACATCCATTCCTTCATGATCACTGAGTCAAAACTCTAGAATTCTCTCCCTAACAGAAGTGTGGGTGTACCTACACCACGTGGACTGGAAAGCTTCAAGAAGGCAACTCGCCACCACCTTCTCAAGGGCAACTAGGGATGGGCAATAAATGTTCACCCAGCCAGTGATGCCCATGTCCCACGAATGAATAAAAATATTGGGGGAGGAAGAAAGGTTGGTTGCCTGGCAGTCACAAATTATCCAATTGCGTAATAAATACACTTCTTGCTTTCCAATTGGCAAGGGGAGGCACTAAGAGTGGATGACCAATGGCGGGGACCTGGAGGCAGGGCAGTTGAATGCAGTCAGTCATGTGTGCAGCTTTGGTCTCCTTTTTCTGAGGAAGGATGTTCTTGCTCTTGCAAAAGTTTACCAGGTTAATTCTGGGGATGGTGGGACTGATGTATGATGGGACATTGACTAGGTCAGGATTGTTTTCGCTAGAGTTCAGACGAATGAGGGGGGATCTCATAGAGACTCATTAAAATTTTAACAGGACTAGACAGGGTAGATACAGGGAGGATATTCCTGATGGTGGGGGTGTCCAGAACCAGGGATCACAGTCTGAGGATTCGGGATAGACCATTTAGGACAGAGATGCGGAGACGTTTCTTCACCCAGCTAGTGGTGAGCCTGTGGAATTCATTGCCACAGGAAGTATTTGATTCCAAAACATTGACTGTATTCAGGAGGTGGCTGGATACAGCACTTGGGGTGAACAGGATAAAAGGTTATGGGGATAAAGCAGGATGGGCTATAGAGTTGGATGATCAGCCATGGTTGTGATGAATGGCACAGCAGATTCAAAGGGTTGAATGGCCTCCTATCTTCTATGTTTCTATGTGATGAAACCTGCAGGCATGCATTCAACCCAAATTCACAATCCTAGCAACAAGGAGGTTTCCTTTCTTGGAGCACATATAGGGGTATCTGGGAGAAGATCAGCGCATTGAGAATTCAAAGAGTGACTTGTATTCCATTTACCCTATAAGCAGTTTGAGTGCTCCATGAAGTCCATAAAAAGGCAATTGTCAGAAATGTTGCTAAGTTTAGAAACCATTCAAATCTTGATGCCAATAGTTGCAAAGCTGCAGCACCATTCCTAAGAATTAATGGTTAAAAATGTAGCATTTAACAGAAGGTCTGTTAATTCTCTCTCAATCAGTTTCTTACATTAATTAGTAACCTCCATTTGTCAATTGTTGTAGAACTTTCTTTATTTAGTTTTTTGAGCAACAGGCACAGAGCAAACGATGAGTAAAAATACCCTTGTCAAATACACCGCATTCTGAATCCAGAATGACTTGCTGTTTTCTTCAAGACAGACATGTGGATGAAAGCTGCTGACTTTAAACTATAAATAATCTCCTGCCCTGTCCGTAAAACCAGAGAGCGCCGCAGTCAATTAGACTTCCTGCAAGATTAGTCCACAAATTCAGCCGAGGAAGAGGTGTAAACATTTGATTAGTCAATCTATCAGCCGAAGTACTGGAATTTGTTTGTGGCTGATACCCTGTCAGATAGAACCTGTTCACACTGTCTTAAGATGGGATGAACTTCAACGTTAAAATACTCAGTAATTCTGGTCCAAATTGTTTATTGAAATGTAAATAGGTAAGAGTGCCAGCAGCAGAAGACGATAGCCAGGAATGGCAGGCCTTCCAGAAAAATCTAACATCTACTGTTAGAACATTCTTTGTTGCTGACCTAGTGAAGGTTTCTCACAGTCACTGTTCTTGTTAATGATGACTTTTAACAATTAATTAATGAGATGTGGGCATTGCTAGCTGGTGCAGCACTTATTGCCAATCCCTAATTGCCCTTGTGAAGGTAAGGGTGAGCTGTCTTCAACCGCTGCAGTCCATGTAGGTACACCGACAGTGCTGTTAAGCAGTGAGTTCCAGGATTTTGACCCAAGGACAATGAAGGAACGATGGTATATTTCCAAGTCAGGTGATGAGTGGCTTGGAGGGGAACTTGCAAGTGGTGGTGTTCCCATGAATCTGTTGCCCTTGTCCTTCTAGATGTAATGGTCGTGGGTTTGGAAGATGTTGTTAAAGGAGCTTTGGTGACTTGCACAGTGCATCTTGTAGATGGTAAACATGGCTGCCACTGTTCATTAGTGGTCAAGTGATTGAATGTTTGTAAAAGGGGTAGCTATCTAACGGGTTTGCTTTGTCCAAGATGGTGTCGAGCTACTTGAGTGTTGTTGGAGCTGCACCTATCCAGGCAAATGGCAGGTATTCCATTATATTCCTGACATCTACCTTTGTAGATGTGGACAGGCTTTGAGGAATCAGGAAGTGAGTTACTCTCTGCAGGATTCCCAGCCTCTGACCTGCTGTGGTGGCCACAATATTTATTATAATTAGTCCAGTTCAATTTCTGGTCAATGGTAACCCCCAGGATGTTGATAGTGGCGGATACAGTGATGGTAAATGTGAAGGAGCGATTGGGGGGGGTTAGCTTCTCTTTTGATAGTCATTGCCTGGCACGTGTGTGGATTGAATGAGCTGTGGTAGTGTGGATATTGCCCAGATCTTTCAGCTTAAGGGCATTGACTGGTCCAGTATCTGAGGAGTCATGAACGGTGCTGAATGTTGTGCAATCAGCGAACATCCCCACTTCTGACCTTTAATGATGTAAGGAAGGTCATTGATGAAACAGCTGGTAGGGCCTAGGGCACAATCCTGAGGAACTCCTGCAGTTGGGTCCTGGAACTCGAATGATGGATCTCCCAATAACCACAACCATCTTCCTTTGTGCCGGGTACGACTCCAACCAGTGGGGAGTTTTCCCCTGACTCCAGAGGCTAGGGTTCCTTGATGTCACAATCTGGTTAAATGCACATTTACATTAAACGTTCACCGATGCCCTTTAGGAACAGTTTTGGTCCCTGTACCCCAGGAAAGCTATTCTTCTTCTCAAAACCCAACTGAAGTTAAAATTGTGTCTAGTGTATATGAACAGAAGTAGCTATCTGTGTTTTAGGCTTCATGTTATTGGTACCAGTGAGGTTAACCAGCATGGGGGAAACATAAATTTTACAAGTGTTTTGGGAAAAGCAAAACATAACTTTGTGGTTTGATCCTTAATTTTTAAGTGGAACTTCCAGTCATTCTTGATTTCTTGTGTGTTGCAGTGGGAATGAGATTGGCTTGCATTCATCCTCATCCTCTCTCATTAACCATTCATCTAAAAAGGAATTTAAAAGGAATTTTTTTTTTTTTTTTGAAATCGAACAGCTTTAGGGTAGAGGAAAGGTTACAGGAAAATAGTGAGTAGCTCTAATGTTCTTAATGAAACAAAGAAAAGTACAGCACAGGAACAGGTCCTTTGCCTCCAAGCCTCTGTCAGTCATGATGCCCTAACTGAACTAATACAAAACACTACCCTCTTTATCCCTCTATTCCCTCCCTATTCATGTAGCCGAACAGATGCCTCTTAAATGTTGCCTGCTTCCACCACCTCCTCTGGCAGCACGTTTCAGGCACCCACCGCTCTCTGTGTGAAATAACCTACGCCACACATCTCCCTTAAACTTTCCCCCTCTCACCTTGAACCTGTGCCCCCTTCTAATTGACACTTCCACCCTGGGAAAAGGCCTCTGACTATCCACCTTGTCAAATGCCTTTCATATTTTGGAGACCTCTATCAGATCTCCCCTCAGCCTCCGTCTTTCCAGTAAAAACAATCCTAGTTTATCCGACAACAACAAAAACAGAAAATGCTAGAAAAGCTCAGCGGGTCTGACAGCATCTGTGGGGAGAGAATAAAGACAATGTTTTGAGTCAGGGTGACCCTTCATCAGAGCTCAAATTTTTTTGAAGCAAAATTGATAAAACTTTCCAGATCCAAACAACACCAAAACAGTCATCGATGTGTATAAAGGAATTGTGGGAGGGAGTTAGAGTAGGACTGGAACAGGGAATGCTCCACATAACTCACAGAAAGACTGGCATAACTGGGACCCATGTCGGTGCCACATCTTTATTTGGAGGAGGTGAGATGAGTTAGAGGAAATTGTTGAGTGAGAAGTTCAGCCAGGGTGGTGGTAGATGGGTACTGTTCAGACCTCTGCTCGAGGAAGAAGTGAAGAGGCCATCCTGGTGGGGAAGGAGGTGTAGAGGGATTGGACATCCATGGTGAAGAGAAGGCGGTCTGGGCCGGGGAAGTGGAAGTCTTTGAGTCTTGGCGGAGGGTATCGGGGGGAATCGCGGATGTGGGTGGAAAGGGACCGGGTGAGAGAGAGAGATTGGAGTCGGGAGGAAATGAGTTCGATGGGGCAGAAACAGGCTGACGTGATCGGCCTACCGGGGCAGTCCTGTTGTGGTAGGAGGTAGAAGCGGGCTGTCCAGGGTTCAGAGACTGAAGTTGGAGGCTGTGGAGGGAAGATCTCCAGGGATGAGGTCGATGATATTCCTGGAAACAGTAGCTTGATGTTCAGAGTTACCAAAATTTAATAATTTGGTACTGCATCATAGAAATTGAAAATATATTTTAGGGAGAAGTAGCAATCAGCTAAGTCTTCAGGCTTGTTGATTGAAGAAACACAGATACGATTGTGAACCATTCTGTCTTTGTCCTCTGGCCTCTCTGTTACACAGAGACACCAGAGAGGCATCAGGATCAGCATTTCTCTCCCTGGTTCTGTGTGGGTCTTGAGTGACGTGGGCCAGCTCAGCACAGAATAGTAGATTTCCTTCCCTAAAGGGTATTAGTGACTAAAGGGATTTTTACTACAATCGATAGTCACCATCACGAAGACTAGCTTTCAATTCCAGATTTTATTAACTGAATTTAAATTACAGTCGCTGCTGTACTGGGATTTGAACCCTTGGCCTCTGGGTTATCATTATGCTGCCACCAATTTAGGCAACTTTAGCTCCTGCCCTGCATTATTGCCTAGAGGTCAATCTATTTTCATTGACAGCACCTCAATCTTCTATGCACAAAAAGCAGGATTCACTTCCCAATTTTTATGGAACACTGACCTATTTTTAGTCGCTTAGAAATACCAAACTTGACTATTACTGAAAAAAAAGACATACTGCCGAAGCTTTTTATTTTGTACTCAACAGGACAGATACAGGAATGACAATTTCCTGGTGCGTTCCCCATGGAAGCAGAGTGCACTTGCCAATCAGAACCTTTTTCACATGCTGTATGCATTGTTGCTCCCTTTGAAATCTGGCATTTTTGTGCCTGTCCTGATGAGTGCAGGATGAAAAGCTTTGATGGTATGTTTTTTTTTCCTCAGTAAATAATCCAATTTTTCATTGTTGCTCACTGTGACTCAGATGAAAATCTGACCTAACTAGCAAGGTGGAAAAAGGGAACTATTAAACGTTATATACCCAGACTTCTTAAAGGCATTCGATAAGGTGCTACACGAGATTAATTTGCAAGATAAAAATGCATGGAGTTGGAGGTGATATATAGTGTGGATAGAGGATTGATTAACGGACAGGAAACCAACAGTAGGCAGAAATAGAACATTTTCAAGTTGGTAGATGATGAATACAGAATGTCACAGGGGCCAGTGCTGGAGCCTCGGTTATTTACAATCCATATTAATGATTTAGATAGAGAGATGAAACATAGAAACTAGGAGGAGGCCTTTGAGCCTGCTCTGCCATTCATTTTGATCATGGCTGATCATCAAATTCAACATCCTCATATCCCTTGATCCCTTTAGCCCCAAGAGCTATACCTAATTTCTTCTTGAAATCACACAAATTTTGGCCTCCAATAGATTCTGTGGGAGTGAATTCCACACATTCTCCACCCTCTGGGTGAAGAAATTTCTCCTCGCCTCAGTCCTGAAAGGTTTATCCCTTATCCTCAAACTGTGACCCCTAGTTCTGGACTCCCCCCACCATTCTTCCTGAATTTATCCTGTTAGAATTCTATGAGTGTAATATATCTAAGATAGCTGATGATACAAAGATAGGAGAGAAAGTAAGTGGTGGGGACACAGGCTGCAGAGAGATATAGACAGATTATGTGAGTGGGCAACAAGATGGCAGGAAAGTATGAAGTCCTTCACTTCTGGAAGGATAGAAAAGCAGAATTTTTTTTAAAAGCTAAGAGACTTGAGTGTTTGTACAAGGAATGCAGAGACTGGGATCTACTAACTTGCCCACCATGGGATCAGCGCAGGTCTGACAACAAATCTCTGACCTCAGGCGAGGTTGTAAAATCCCACCCAGAGAGTTGGCGTGCAGGTGCAGCAAGCAATCTGGAAAGCATGTTGGCCTTTATTGCTAGGGGATTGGAGTGCAGGAATAAAGATGTCTTGATAGTTATACAGGGTTTTGGTGTGACCACATCTGGAACACTGAGGTTTTGATCTCCACACTTGAATAAACTGGGCTTGTACTCGTTAGAGTTTAGAAGAATGAGGGGAGATCTCATTGAGACGTATAAGATGATGAATGGGATGGATAGGATAGAGGTGGAAAGACTCTTCCCGCTCAAAAAAGACAGTAGGACTAGGGGACACAGCCTCAAGATAAAAGGGGGGCGGTTTAGAACGGAGTTGAGGAGGAACTTCTTCACTTAAAGGGTGGTGAATCTCTGGAATTCTCTGCCCGTTGAAGTGGTGGAGGCTGCCTCGCTAAATATTCTTAAGACACGGGTTGATGGGTTTTTGATAAGAGAGGGGATTAAGGGTTATGGGGAGAGGGCGGGAAAGTGGAACTAAGCAGCGACAGATCAGCCATGATCTTATTGAATGGCGGGGCAGGCTCGAAGGGCCAGATGGCCTACTCCTGCTCCTATTTCTTATGTTCTTATGAGAGAAGCTGAACTTACTTTGGAGGTCATGATCTGGAGATGTGTTGAACTAGGGTGGGCACAGTAAGAAGTCACAACACCAGGTTAAGATCCAACAGGTTTATTTGGTAGCGCAAGCTTTTGAAGTGCTGCACCTTCATCAGGTGAGATGAGGATTGGGCTCACAAACAGGGCATATATAGACCCAAACTCAATTTACAAGATAATTGTTGAAATACAAGTCTTAACAGGTAATCAAGCCTTTACAGGTACAGACAATGTGAGTGAAGAGAAGGTTAAGTACAGGTTAAAGAGATGTGAGTTGTCTGCAGCCAGGACAGTTAGTGAGATTTTGCAAGCTCAGGCAAATCATGAGGATTATAGATAGTGTGACATGAACCCAACATCCAGTTGACGGCATCCTTGTGTGTAGAACTTGGCTTTAGTTCCTTGGTGATTCTGCATTGTCGTGTGTTGTGAAGGCTGCCTTGGAGAGTGCTTATCCAAAGATCAGAGGCTGAATGCTGTTGACTGCTGAAATGTTCCCTGACAGGAAGGGAACACTCCTGCCTGGTGACTGTCAAGCGGTGTCCATTCAACCGTTGTTGTAGCTTCTGAATGGTCTTGCCAATGTACCATGCCTCGGGACATCATTTCCTGCAGTGTATAAGGTAGACAATGTTGGCCAAATTACAAGAGGTGGCACAGAGAAGGTTCACTAAACTGGTTCCTGGGATGGGGGGGTGCCCTGCGATAAGCTCAGCAACTTTTGGGTCTGTTTTCTTTGGAATTTTGAAGAATGAGGGATGATCTCATTTTGAGGGGCATAAGATTCTGAAGGGGCTTGATTTGAGTAGACTCAGAATTGTTTCCACTGGTTGGGTAATCTTAAAGGTGGGGGCATGGTCTGGGGAAAAGGAAGTCAACCATATAGGACTGAGATGCAGAGAAATCACTTGACAGAATCTTTGGAATTCTCCACCCCAGAGAGTTGTGGATGCTTCATCACTGAGTAAATCTCAGGCAGGAACAGACAGATTTTTGGGGATAAGGGGAGCAGGTGGGCAAGTGAAGTAGAAGCCCTGGCTCCTATTCAATAGTGGAGGGCAGCACAGTGGTTAGCACTGCTGTCTCACAGTGCCATGGACCCAGGTTCGATTCCTGGCCTTGGGTCACTGTCTGTCTGTCTCTTCTACTGTGTGGGTTTCCTCTGGGTGCTCCAGTTTCCTCCCACAGTCCAAAGATGTGCTGGTTAGATGGATTGGCTGTGTTAAATTGCCCCTTAGTGTCAGGGAGACTAGCCAGGGTAAATGCTTGGGGTTGTGAGGATAGGGCCTGAGTGAGATTGCATTTGGTGTAATTTTATGGGCTGAATGGTTGCCTCCTGCGCTCTCATTTTAATGAGAAGGCTCAATAGACCATAAAGTCTACTCTTGCTCCTCCTACTTATGTTCCTGTGAAGAACTGCAGAAATGATCCCACTCGAACCATTTCATGACATGGTGTATTTGAGGAGGAACTTCTTCGCTCAAAGGGTGGTGAATCTCTGGAATTCTCTGCCCATTGAAGTGGTGGAGGCTGCCTCACTGAATATATTTAAGTCACGGATAGATAGGTTTCTGATGGACAAGGGAATTAAGGGTTATGGGGAGAGGGCAGGAAAGTGGAACTGATCCACTTCAGATCAGCCATGATCTTATTGAATGGCGGGGCAGGCTCGAAGGGCTAGATAGCCTACTCCTGCTCCTATTTCTTATGTTCTTATTTGGATAATGAAGTGGTGTGTCTAACTGATTATTTATGGTGAGATGTATGCTGATGAAGAAAGATAAAACAACCTCCTTCAAGTGGAAGTCAACCATTGACACCAGTGGGATTTTCTGGGTCCCACTGCAGTGAATAGATATTTGGCTGAGTGCCAAGGTCTCCATCCTCACTGGCAGCAGTGATGGAGTGTGAACGCCACAATATTCCGGCCAGTATGTTGACCTGCCAAATCACATTTATTTGGAGCAAAGCAATATTTTGATTGGAAAAAATATTCATCTTTCAATGTGTTGAGAAGAAACAGATCTCTATGCCTGAGTTTGCTGTTTGCCAGCGTTCCTGCACATCGCAATGTTCACGGTAACGCAAAGTGGCAAAGGAGTTTATATAGAATCATAAAAGTTTACAGCATGGAAACAGGCCCTTTGGCCCAACTTGTCTATGCTGCCCCCCCTTTTTTTTTTAACCATTTAAGCTAGTCCCAATTGCCCACATTTGGCCCAAATCCCTCTATATCCATCTTACCCATGGAACTGTCTAAATGCTTTTTGAAAGACAAAATTGGACCCACTTCCACTACTACCTCTGGCAGCTTGTTCCAGGTACACTCAACCCTGTGTGTGGGAAAAAAATTGTCTCTCTGGATCTTTTTGTATCTCATAAATTAAACCTTTGCCCTCTAGTTTTAGACTCCCCTACCTTTGGGAAAAATTAACTATCTAGCTAATCTATGCCCCTCATTATTCTATAAGATCAGCCCTCAGTCTCCTACGCTCCAGAGAAAAAATTCCCAGCCTATCCAGCCCCTCCTTTTAACTCAAACCATCAAGTCCCAGTAGCATCCTAGTAAATCTCTTCTGCATTCTTTCTAGTTTAATAATATCTGTTCTATAATAGGGTGACCAGAACTGTACACAGTATTCCAAGTGTGGCCTTACCAATGTCTCGTACAACTTCAACAAGACGTCCCAACTCCTGTATTCAATGAAACCAAGCATGCCGCCTTCACCACTCTGCCCACCTGTGACTCCACTTTCAAGGAGCTATGAACCTGTATCCTTAGATCTCTTTGTTCTGGAACTCTCCCCAGTGCCCTACCATTAACTGATTAAGTCCTGCTCTGGTTCAATCTACCAAAATACATCGCCTTGCATTTATCTAAATTAAACTCCATCTGCCATTCGTTAGCCCACTGGCCCAATTGATCAAGATCCTGTTGCAATCCGAGATAACCTTCTTCACTGTCTATTATGCCACCAATCTTGATGTTGTCTGCAAACTGACTGACCATGTCTCCTAAATTCTCATCCAAATCAATATAAATAACAAATAAGTGGACCCAGCACTGTTCCCTGAGGCACATTGCTGGTCACAGGTCTCCAGTTTGAAAAACAACTCTCTACAACCACCCCCTGTCTTCTGTCATCTAGTCAATTTTGTATCCATTTAACTACCTCACCTTGGATCCTGAGAGATTTAATCTTGTGCAACAATCTACTATGCAGTACCTTGTCAAAGGCCTTGCTAAAGTCCATGTAGACAACATCAATTACACTGCCCTCATCTACCTTTTTGGTTACCCCTTCAAAAAACTCAATCAAATTTGTGAGACATGATTTTCCACTCACAAAGCCATGCTGACTGTCCCTAATCAGTCCTTGTGTTTCTAAATGTCTGTATGTTCAGCATAATTGCCTAGTCAAAATAAGACTTGGAGTGATGGAGGTTTACGGTGTGGAAACAGGCCCTTTGGCCCAACTTGTCCATGCTGCCCTTTTTCTAAACCCCAACACTAGTTCCAGTTGCCTGCATTTGGTCCATATCACTCTATACCCATCTTACCCATGTAAATATCTAAATGCTTTTTTAAAAGACAATTATACCTGCTTCTACTACTACCTCTGGCAGCTTGTTCCAGACCTTAATTAAGAAATTGTTAAGTTAAGAAATTTAACCTTAGTTAAGAAATTGCCCCTCTGGACACTTTGGCCTCTCTCCCCTCTCACCTTAAACCTATGCCCTCTAGTTTTAGACTCCCCTACCTTTGGGAAAAGATGTTGACCTTATTTATGCCCTTCATTATTTTTTGTGTGTAAAATCCCATTTTGGAACAGTTTGTGTACAAGACTAAATAGAAAGTAAAAATGCAAATAGGACAGGCATTAAGTTGTCATTTTACAACTTAGATTTTTAAGTTCCAAATTTGGAGCAGTGCTGTAGCACAATTTAAGTAAGTTCTATATCGTGTATTTTTTTTCAGAGGAATGAGCCAGTACAGTAAAGGGAATGCAACTTGGAGGCTGCAGACTGCTTGTTTGGCTTTTTAAAATTCTGTTTCTTCCTAATATGGTAAAAGTGCTGACTGGTTGTTTCCCTGTGATTGAACTTTGAGATTACGGTTGTGATACAGTCGACACATCTGCTCAGTTGGAGAGCAGAATTACTGACCAGCGTTACGCTGCCAAGGATGGCCCCCAAAAAAATTAGGCAGCAAATCAATTCACATTGAACTCAGAGTTAGCTGGTTCTTGGCAAAGTGTAGCTGTTCCCAATTCTTAAACAGTCTGCTTGTAAAATGAAATGTTCCAACGTGGAACTGGAATGGGAAAATAAAATCTCCATCATTCATACTTTCAAATTAGTATATAAGCAAGAGGTGGCACAGCAATTAGCACTGCTGCCTCACAGTGCCAGGGTCTGGGGTTCAACTCCCGGCTTGGGTCACTGTCTGTGTGGGTTTCCTCCGGGTGCTCCAGTTTCCACCCACAGCCCAAAGATGTACAAGTTAGGTGAACTGGCCATGCTAAATTGCCCCTTCGTGTCAGTGGACTAACTAGAGTAAATGTATGGGGACAGGGCCTGGATGGGATTGTAGTTGGCACAAACTCAATGGGCCGAATGGCCCCCTTCTGCACTGTTGGAATTCTATGATTTAAATCTTGCCCCTCGTATCTTAAACCTATGCCCCCTAGCAATTGATACTTCCACCCTGGGAAAAAGCTTCTGACTATCCAGTCTGTCCATGTCATAATCTTGTGGACTTCTATCAGATCGCTCCTCAACTTCCATTATTCCAGTGAGAACAAACCAAGTTTCTCCAACCTCTCCTCATAACTAATGCTCTCCATACCAGGCAACATCCTGGTAAATCTTTCCTGTGTCCCTTCGAAAGCCTCCACATCCTTCTGATTCTTTTGCCTGATGAAGGAGCAACGTTCTGAAAGCTTGTGATTCCAAATTTTATCGTAACTTCATTATGGTGTGACTGTAAGCCTACTTGTGATTAATAAATAAACAGCCACAACAGATCAGCCATGATCTTATTGAATGGCGGGGCAGGCTCGAAGGGCTAGATGGCCTACTCCTGCTCCTATTTCTTATGTTCTTATGTTCTTATGTACTCGTTAGAGTTTAGAAGAATGAGGGGAGATCTCATTGAGACGTATAAGATGATGAATGGGATGGATAGGATAGAGGTGGAGAGACTCTTCCCGCTCAAAAAAAGACAGTAGGACTAGGGGGCACAGCCTCAAGATAAAGGGGAGGCGGTTTAGAACGGAGTTGAGGAGGAACTTCTTCACTCAAAGGGTGGTGAATCTCTGGAATTCTCTGCCCGTTGAAGTGGTGGAGGCTACCTCGCTAAATATTTTTAAGAAGCGGGTTGATGGGTTTTTGATAAGAGAGGGGATTAAGGGTTATGGGGAGAGGACGGGAAAGTGGAACTGAGCCACGACAGATCAGCCATGATCTTATTGAATGGCGGGGCAGGCTCGAAGGGCTAGATGGCCTACTCCTGCTCCTATTTCTTATGTTCTTATGTTCTTATAAACTTGTTGAAGTTTAACCTGGATATTGTGAGACTTCTATCTCGTAGTACTGATGGATTATGGCTTTTCAATGTCATCTCTTATCCCTTACTAGGGGTGAGTTGCTGTTAAAAGTTTCCACTGACAACATAAACCATAAGAGCATTAGTTGAAGCCATTGATGATCATTACAGCACAAAAGGAGGCCATTCAGTCCATCAGCTCCATGCCAGCACTCTGTAGCAACTCATTCACTCCCACTTCCCCTCTCTTTATCCCTGTGTCCATTTCCTTCAAGGGCCTGTCCAATTTCCTTTTGCACTGTTGTAAAAGCTTAAGTTTGGGTTTCTGATCTGTGTTTGCAGGTCAGTTAAGCAACTTGCATTTATTATAGAATTTTACCAATGTTTCTCAAGTCAAGTTTGTTAGGAAGAAATAGTTTTCCAAGAAAATGTTTTGTCACAGCAACTTGGACTTTTAAAAAAAAAACTTTTGTGTTTTACCCCTTTATAAACACAAATGTCCCAACAATAACACATCTGGTTTGATACACAACTTGCACAGCAGTATATCATGAAATGTGAACAGGGTGCCTTACAAATTTGCCAAATAGTGGGTGTGATTTTCTTTCCTGTTTACCCAATGAAGTTTTATATTGTTCTTGCCAGCCAATGTTGCGTTGCTCTTTTTATCTGTATTCTATTCATATTTCATATTATGCTGAGAGTCACTGTGCCAGAATTATTCACAACCTCCCAGTTATGTAACTTTTATGATTATCTGTAATTCTACTCTTGCTCTATGGGTTTCTCCCATAAAATCATTGTCGATTGTCGTAAAAACCCATCTGGTTCATGAATGTGATAAATAAAACACATTTTACAGGAAAGATGTTATTAAACTGGAGAGCGTGCAGAACAGATTCACAAGGATGTTGCCAGGACTCGAGGGACTGGGTTATAAGGAGAGATTGGACAGGCTAGGACTTTTTTTTTCTTTGGAGTGTAGGAGACTGAGGGGTGATCTTATAGAGGCATATAAGATCATGAGAGTTATGGTTTGGGTGATGCACTCAGTCTTTACCCCAAGGTTGGGGAATCGAGAACTAGAGGAGATAGGTTTGAGTTAAGAGGAGAAAGAATTAATTGGCTGATGAGCAACTTCTTTACACAGAGGGTGGTATGTACGTGTAATGAGCTGCCAGAGGAAGTGGTTGAGGCAGGGACATTGACAAAATTTAAAAGGCATTTGGACAGATACATGGGTAGGAAAGGTTTAGAGGGATATGGGCCAAATGCAGGCAAATGGGGTTAGCTTAGATGGGCATTTCAGTTGGCATGGACCAGTTTGGGCTGGAGGGCCTGTCTCCGTGCCATTGCCAGGGATTCTATAAGTGAGCTGTAGTGCGAATCCAACTGATAATCTTCAAGTGCTGTAGACTCTATAACTCTTTGATTTTATTTAGTACTGTCACATGTATTAGTATACAGTGCAAAGTATTGTTTCTTGCACGCTGTACAGACAAAGCATTCCGTTCATAGAGAAGGAAACGGGAGAGTGCAGAATGAAATATTACAGTCGTAGCTGGAGTGTAGGGTCTATGCATGTCCTTTAGGGAAGGAAATCTGCCATCCTTGCCTGATCTGTCCTACATGTGACTCCAGAGCCACAGCAATGGGGAATAAATGCTGGCCCAGCCAGTGACGTGTACATCCGATGAAGGAATAAAAGAAACCACGTATTCCCTGGCTAAGAGACTTAAGACAGGCAGCTTACAGGCCTTAATACTCCACAGCTAGCCACTTGGAACAATGTCAGAGTTTGTTGTAGCTAAATCCTTCCTTCTGCTAGGTTGAAGAGCTTGCTGTATGGGTGATATCCCAGACCTGTATATTTTTTTTTCTGTTACTTTAGTGCACTCTAACCTGTGTGTGCTGCTGCCCCATTTCACAGCCTTGATCAATCCTCCTCCATCAGAGAAGTTGGCCTATCTTCCAGTATCGTAGCCAAGTGTAGAGGAGTAAGCATCAGCTTGCTGCAGGCTGGATCTCCCTTCCGTTTATTTCACTTCCATTTAAGGTAGTCGTTGATTCTAAGTTACAGTAAATCGCCAATGCAAAACACTGAGGAGATAAACAGGAAACTGGAGGAATGTTTAAGCATTTATTTGCAGATCCCAAGAGAATACTTAGTAAACGTTCCCAAGGCACGGGTTTACTGATAAAAAGTGCTGATAGAGGCAAATTTCCTAAAGGGGGTGGTGTCTTGTGTGTTAGAAATGAAACCTCCTAGTTTACTGTCTAGAACCAATCGTAAAGCTGAACATATTTATTGCTGATTGCGTGTCTCCCAGCAAGTTGAGATGGGAAATGCTGTAAACTGCAGATAGTTGCAGGAATTAATTTGGCACTGCCTGTATACATAGGAAGTTATTAAAATCATGATAAATACAAATAAAATCAGACAATGTCTTCTGACTGCTCTGTTTACTGGTTGTCCTTGAACAAGAGACAAAGAAGCAAAACAGTTTATTTCAAATTTCTCTTACTCATTTGTGGGACGTGAGTGGTGCTGGTTGGCATTTTGTTGCCCTTGGAGGGCAGTTGAGAGTCAACCACGTATGTTATGGCTCTGGAGTCACACGTAGGCCAGACCGGATCAGGACAGATTTCTTTCCCTAAAGGACGTTAGTGAATCAGAGGGGTTTTTCTGACAATTGACAATGGTTTCATGGTCATCAGTAGATTCTTAATTCCAGATAATTTTATTGAATTCAAATTCCACCATCCACCATGGTGGGATTCGAATCCAGGTCCCCAGAACATTAGCTGAGTTTCTGGATTAATAGTCTAGCGATAATCCCGCTAGGCCATCATCTCTCCGGGGTAGATAACTGTGGACCTTTTGCAGCTCCATTGACTTTGACTTTTGGGGCAGCACAGTGGTTAGCGCTGCTGCCTCACAGCGCCAGGGACAAGGGTTTGATTCCTGGCTTGGGTCACTGTCTGTGCAGAGTTTGCGTATTCTCCCCGTGTCTGTGTGGGTTTTCTCCCTGGTGCTCCAGTTTCCTCCCATAGTACAAAGTTGTGTGGGTTAGGTGCTAAATTGCCCCTTAGTGTCAGGGGGAACTAGCTAGGGTAAATATATGGGGTTGTAGGGATAGGGTCTGAGTGGGATTATGATCAGTGCGGACTCGATGGGCTGAATGGCCTCCTTGTGCACTGTAGGATACTATGATTCTACTGTGACTAAAGTGATGTGTACTATTGTGAATGTTAAAAACCCTGCATTCTTAGATCAAGCTGAGAGATGCCATCTGAATGTTAAATCATACTTTAGCCTGGAATAAAATGTCTCAGACTAGGCCCTAAGCTCTGGAATTCCCTCCCTTCAGCTCTTCATCACTGCCTCACTTTCTTATTACATCTGTTTGACCAAACTTTTGGTCATCTGACCAAACATCCCTTATTTGGTTGGGTGATATATTTTGTTTTATTATGCTCTAGTGAAATGCTTTCCAGATGTTTTATGTTTAAAAACACTATAAAAGATAAGTCATTGATTTAAATAATAACTTCATTCACGTCGCAATACTGATTTTTGGCTCCATCAGAGGATCGTGAGATTCCATCTAAAAACTCCCAAATTCAGTCTGGCTTTCACTCAGAATCTTCCACGTTGAATCATAGAATCCCTACAGGGCAGGAGGAGGGCGTTCAGCCCATCGAGCATGCACCGACCACAATCCCACCCAGGCATTTACCCTGCTAATCCCACCCCCGCCCGACAAAGGGCAATTTAGTATGGCCAATCAACCTAACCCACACATCTTTTGGACTGTGGGAGGAAAGGGAACCCACGCAGATACGGGGAGACTGTGCAGACTCCACATAGACAGTGACCCGAGGCCAGAATTGAACCTGGGTCCCTGGCGCTGTGAGGCAGCAGTGCTAACCACTGAGCTACTATGTCTCCGACGTGGAGAGAGGCGATCATTAGTATGGAAAATATCTCTGATGGTTTCCCTGTCACTTGCCCCTAATGGTCACCTCGAGAATACTATTGGTTAACGTTTAGGAGTAAATTGCCAAATGCTGTCTTGGGGTTAGTGCAAGGGAAAATAGGGAGATCTTATCACTGTAATATAGTTTTATAAAGATTCCTGTGTGATTTATTTTCCTTCTTTTGTGTGATTGACTTCAACATCTGTTAAGAATGAAGATCCGCTCGTATTAATCTAAAATGTTTGTGCAATAATTCAATTAGCAATGTTCTGTATTTCCAGAGTCTTGGGGTGAAATTGGTTTAGTGGTAAAGCGGACTGCCAGCAGATGGCTGGATTGTTTTACAGTGTGCATATTCACTTCAAAGAGAAACGAATCAGGAATCGTGTGACACAGGAGAATTCACCATGATCCCATTAACCAACAATTCCACCCCCAACCCTTGCTTCATATTACTCAGCAGAAGCCAGTCCAGAGAATAACTTTATTGAGATTTGACATGCTTCAGATCTTGGTCAAAGCTACTTTTGATGCAGAAGCTTTGGACAAATGTCACATTCTCCTGAAGCCGCTGCAACTAGAGTCCAGTATCCTTTTTTAGAAAAGGCAACATTTGTTGACATCCACAGGAACATAAGAATTGGGTAAATTCACTCCTTCGAGCCTGTTCTGCCATTCAATCAGATCATGGCTGATCTCTCCCTGGTCTCAAAACCACCTCCCTGCCTGTTCCCCATATACCCTTATCATTTTTTATTAGAAATATATCTATCCCCTCCTTAAAATAATTCACAGATTCGGACTCCACTGCACTACGGGGCAGCGAGTTCCAAAAATTCACCCCCCCCCCCCGCCGCCCTCTTAGAGAAGTAGCTCCTCCCCATCTCATTTTTAAATTTTATATCATCTCAGCCTATTCCTGTGACATTTTGTTCCAGATTGCCCCACTAGAGGAAACATTTGGTCTACTTTGAGTTTATCGATCCTTTTTTTTAAATTTTATACCTCGATCAGAACCCCTCTCGTCCTTCTAAACTCCAGCGAGTACAAACCCATCTGCAATCAGAGGCAGTAGTAGAGCTGGGTACGGTTTTTGAGACAGTTACATGGGTGAGATGGGTATAGAGGGATGTGGGCCAAATGCGGGCAATTGGGACTAGCTTGGGGGTAAAAATTGGGCAGCGTGGACAAGTGGGGCCAAAATGCCTGTTTCCGTGCCGTAAACCTCTATCTCTGATATTGCCCAGTAAGAAGACTCACGACACCAGGTTAAAGTCCAACAGATTTATTTGGAGTCATGAGTTTCGGAGCGCTGCACCTTTGTCAGGTGAGTGGAGAGGTAGGTTTCACAAACACGGCATACCTGATTGAAGGAGCAGCGCTCCAAAAGCTCATGACTCCAAATAAACCTGTTGGATTTTAACCTGGTGTCATGAGACTTCTAACTGTGCCCACCCTAGTCCAATGCCAGCAACCCCACATGATCATAGAATCCCTACAGTGCAGAAGGAGGCCATTCGAGTCATCAAGCCTGCACTGACCACAATCGCACCCAGGCCCCGTTCCCACAATCCCACCTATTTAGCCTACTTATCCCCCTGATATTAGGGTCAACTAATCATGGCCAATTAACCTAACCCGCGTATCTTTGGAGCATGGGAGGAAACCCACGCAGACATGGGGAGAATGTGCAAACTCCACACAGATGATGACCCAAGCCAGGAATCGAACCCGGGTCCCTGGCACTGTGAGGCAGCAGTGCTAACCACTAAGCCACCGCGCTGCCCCTCTGATCTGATATTGCTGAGTGAACAGGTTAGAGGGTAAGCAGCAGTGATCTGATGTACTGAATTGCTGATGGCATTTACATTACACAATTGTAGTATTGGGGTTACCTCAACCCCATTCTAAACATTCTTTTTGCTTCTAATCAGTGAAACAAAAGTTCACAAGTCCTGCAATCTAGGATTGGTTTAATTTGCTCCAGAGTAACTGGAATTGAGATTGGATTCATTCCATCTGTTCTCAGTGACGTCACTGGGAAACCATCAAGTTGCGACATTGTGTTCTGAATCACAGGAAAAAGCTGACCAGAACTGACCCATCTTGCTGAATCATACTGCCCACGCCATCTCTCCATCTTCTGAGCTGGCTTAATATAGTGATAGATTTCTGTGGGCTTTCCAAATTCTCTCTCACACACATATTCACTGGAAGGAGAGACAAAAACATTTTTTTTTGAAGCACTTCCCCAAGTGCATTTTTCAACCAACTGCACCATAAGTGCATTTGAAAGAAAAATGTTACAGCAAGTTTTTTATTTTGGCAAAGGTCGGAGGGGGGGAGTGGGGGAGAACAATCTATTTGTCTCAAAGTTTGTTAGGGTCCCGGTGCATTCTCTACAGTAATTGTGCCATCTCATAAATAAACCAACCAATCCAAGTGGAGTTGGTGCTAAACCTGGAATGAGAACTGGCCTCCGAGCGTCTTCACTTCCGCTATCTAAACCCAAACACAAATTAAACCAATTCCTCAAACACGAATCAAAAAGTTTCCCACTCCCTCAGCTGAATCACAAGAACCTTCTGACCAGAGATACACCGCTATCAGCTGTTGACCTTTTAAAGTTATCTTCACCAACTAAGCCACGGAAATTAATAATGACTGTTCAGCGTTGTTTAAACAGTGCAATGATTATAAAACTCCAAGAACGTTGCTCGTGAAAGGCTGCACAACCCAAGTTATCTTGGCGGAGATTTTAATTGTCCCCCATTAAAGATGATGCTGTCAGCTATGGTAGTTTCCTAAGTAATTGAAGGGATTGGTGACTGCACAGCATTGGGGGATTTGCAAGGTTGGAAAAGGGTGCAAAAAGGCACAGAATGGGACACATCCAAAAATCAAAATAAATTACGGCACTAACTTAACTCAAAGGCAGTGAAATGTCCCAGTGTGTTACGCAAGACTGCCATGGTTAAAGAGCCATGATGTGGATATGCCGGCGTTGGACTGGGGTAAACACAGTTAAAAAGTCTGACAACACCAGGTTTCAGTCCAACCGATTTATTTGGTAGTAAATTTACTACCAAATAAATCGGTTGGACTGAAACCTGGTGTTGTCAGACTTTTTAACTGGTTAAAGAGCAGTTAGGCCAATGAGCCTCACAACTGTGGTGGGCAAATTGTTGGAAGGTATTTTGAGAGACAGGATCTATAGGCATTTAGAGATGCAAGGACTGATTACGGACAGTCAGCATGGCTTTGGGAGTGGAAAATCATGTCTCTCAAATTTGACTGAGTTTTTTGAAGAGGTAAGCAAGAAGGTAGATGAGGTCAGTGCAGTTGATGTTGTCTACATGGACTTTAGCAAGGCCTTTGACAAGGTACCGCACAGTAGGTTGTTGCATAAAGTTAAATCTCACGGGATCCGGGGTGAGGTATCTAAAATGGATACAAAATTGGCTTCTTGACAGAAGCCAGGAAGTGGTTGTACAGAGTTGTTTTTCAAACTGGAGGCCTGTGACCAGCATCACAAGATTATATCAGGGTACTCAGGGCTGAAAGGGTTAATGTATGGGACAGGAGAAATAGTACCACCCACATAATGATGCAAGAGGGACAGAGACTCACGTGACTCAGAGTCGAGATGGAGTAGGCTCATGGCTTAGGCTGAATCAGATCTGTAGTTCTACATCTGTAAACAGTTATGTTCACCCAATAAACCAGTTATTGTCCAGACATATCTAGGCCTCTGCAACCATTCCTTTGCCAGGCACAACAAACATTACAACACTCATTACACTAATGGATATGGAAAAAAAACTCTTTGCAGTGTGCAATTGGTAATGAATTGGGATTACCAGCACCACTGACTTGGATTAGTATTTTTATATTCTTCCCTTGTACTAAATGAGGGAATTTGATTCTTTAGAGTGCCTGAACCATAGTTAATGATCAGATTCCCTTATTGTGAATCATTGTCACCATATTGGATGAGTTCCTTGCCGATCTCCTAGCTTATACCTTACAAAGCTCTGTTGTCCACATCCTAACTTGTTCATTCATGACTCCTGTGCTCACTGATTGACAGTGGATCCACAGATAAAAGCAAAATACTGCAGATGCTGGAATCTGAAACAGAAAATGCTGGAAAATCTCAGCAAGTCTGGCAGCATCTGTGGAGAGAGAAGAGAGCCAACATTTCGGGTCTGGATGACTCTTTGTCAGAGGATCTGAACCACTGTGATGAAGGTTCATTGAGACTTGAAACATTGGCCCTATTCTCTCCCCACAGATGCTGTCAGACCTGCTGAGATTTTCCAGCATTTTCTGTTTTTTTTTGTACATTGGATCCCAGTCTGGCAATGCCTTGGTTTTAAATTCTCATCCTTGCTTTCCAACCATTCCGCGGCCCAGTATCTCCTTCCATCTGTAACCCAATCCAGCTCTACAAAGATCTTTGTGCTTCTCCAATTCTTGTGCATCTGATTTTAAAGTCACCTGACCATGACGGCCATGCCTTCAGCTGTGCAAACTCCCAACGCCATTTCGCCCTCTCTCCTTCTTTAAGATGCTTAACTGTCCTAACATTCCCTTTTATATGGCCTGGTGTCAAATTATTTTCCTGCTTTCTCCCCATAACCCTTAATTCCCTTGTCTATCAGAAACCTATCTACCTGTGATTTAAATATATTCAGTGAGGTAGCCTCCACCACTTCAACGGGCAGAGAATTCCAGAGATTCACCACCCTTTGAGTGAAGAAGTTCCTCCTCAACTCCGTTCTAAACTGCACCCCCCCCCCCCCTTATTTTGAGGCTGTGCCCTCTAGTCCTGCTATCCTTTCTAAGTGGGAAGAATCTCTCTACCTCTACCCTATCCATCCCCTTCATTATCTTATACGTCTCTATAAGATCCCCCCTCATCCTTCTAAACTCCAACGAGTACAGACCCAGTCTATTCAGCCTCTCCTCATAGCTCAACCCCCTCAACTCCGGCATCAGCCTAGTAAACCACCTCTGCACTCCCTCCAAGGTCAATATATCCTTGCGCAAGTGCGGCAACCAAAACTGCACACAGTACTCCAGCTGTGGCCCTGTACAGTTGCAGCAAGACCTCCCTACTTTTATATTCTATCCCCCTCGCTATAAAGGCCAACATTCCATTCGCCTCCTTGATCACCTGCTGCACCTGCAGACTGGGTTTTTGCGATTCGTGCACAAGGACCCCCAGGTCCCTCTGCACCGTAGCATGCTGCAGCTTTTCGCCTCTTAAATAATAATCCTTCCTACTATTATTTCTACCAAAGTGGATAATCTCACATTTGCTAACATTGTACTCCATCTGCCAGGTCCTCACCCACTCACTCAGCCTGTCCAGATCTCTGTGCAGACTTTCTACACCCTCCATGCAATTTGCTTTTCCACTCATCTTTGTGTCATCAGCAAATTTCATTACCCTACACTTAGCCCCCCCCTCCAGATCATCTATATAAACAGATTCTAGCATTTTCCCAACTACAGTCGCTAAACTAACCAGCCTATAATTCCCTGCCTTTTGCCTGCTACCTTTTTTAAACAGCGGCGTAACATTAGCCATTTTCCAATCTTCTGGCACTTCCCCAGAATCCAGCCAAGTTTGGTAAATAATCACCAAGGCCTCCGCTATCACGTCTGCCATTTCTTTCAGAACCCTGGGATGCATTCCATCTGGTCCCGGGGACTTGTTTACCTTCGGTCCTGTTATTCTATCAAGCACTACCTCTCTAGTGACAGTAATCTCATTAAGGACCCCATTTCCTACCATCCTTCTATCTTTAATATCCAGCAAGCTATATATGTCCTCCTCCGTGAAGACCGAGGCAAAAAATTTATTTAAAGCCTCAGCCATTTCCTCATCGCCCTCTGCTAAATCCCCCCTCTCATCCTCCAAGGGTCCAATATTCACTGTAGCCAGTCTTCTCCTCTTTATATATTTGTAAAAATTTTTACTGTCTTTTTTTTTATATTTAGAGCTAGTTTAGCTTCATAGTCTATCTTTCCTTTCTTTATCACCTTCTTCGTCATTCTTTGTTGTTTTTTAAATCTTTCCCAATCTTCTAATCGCCCACTATTTTTAGCTGCTCTGAACGCATCAGCTTTTAATTTAATACTCTCCTTTATTTCCTTCGATAACCACGGCTAGTTATCCCTTCTCCTGCAGTCCTTCTTTACCATCGGAATATATTGCTGCTTAGTACTGAAAAAATCTCCTTCAAGGGTGGCACAATTGCACAGTGGTTGGAACTGCTGCCTCACAGCGCCAAGGACCCGGGTCCAATTCCGGCCTCGGGTGACTGTGCAAACCCTGCACATTCTCCCCATGTCTGCGTGGGTTTCCTCCGTGTGCTCCGGTTTCCTTCCACAGACCAAAGATGTGCGGGTTAGGTTGATTGGCCATGCTAAATTGCCCCTTAGTATCAGAGAAACAAGCAGGGTAAATAGTGGAATTAATGTCAGTGCAGGATTGATGGACTGAATGGCCTCCTCTTGCACTGTCGAGATTCTATGAAATTCAACCTCTATATCCACTTGACTTTATTGTACAGTAAAGTATTGACTTGTTCAGCCTCTGATCTACTATTTAATCTGCGTGCAGTTCTGAATCTTAAAAATCTCTTCCTCCATAGTGCCCAGTTCTCTTTCTGGTCTGGCTTTTCCACGTGGCCTGCATCAATCTGGCAAGGTGAATTTGGAATTCATAAACTCTCCAGTGATCTGCCTGAAGTTAGTTTTAAATATCTGTGGCAGTAATGGAGTTTCCCAGTATTGATCAGACTTTTGTTAATACCTGCTGTAGTCACTGACCCTTTGGGTGACTGGTCCTAACTTCACAGAATCTTAGAGATTATTATTAAATGTTGATTGAAAAAAAACTGATAGCATTAACACCAAAATAATCCAGTACCTCGCTGGGCAATGTGAGCAAGGCTTGGAATGTTATTTAACTAATCCTCAATTTCACTGAAGAATTCGTGCTTTGATATCAGTGCAAATGAAAAAAATATTTCAACTCCTATCTCAAAGTAAAAACAGTGTGGAATTCTAATGAGAGATAGCAGAGACCTTGATTGTAGCTATTTGTGCTGAAACCCTTCTGAATCCAGTGGTGTTGAGCCCAAATGTTTGTTGGGACATTTTAGAAAGTGGTTACAGAATGTTGCATGTTGAATGTTGCGTGTTAAATTGGTGAACACTGTCACACTAAATGGGCTGACGTAAATCAACAATTCATTGTACACTGTGCCTGAACAATCTTTTCCTGTTTGCTTTTATGAAAATGGTGATGAAATGCATTAGCTCCTGATCCACAATGAGCTTGTTTTGGGTTATTGGTGTAGACTAATTTCACTGGCGCTAAATCCAGATTACACTCTCTAAATTTAATGAACATTTTAAAACTATTTGATTTATTATTGTCACGTGTTGGGATACAGTGAAAAATATTGTTTCTTGCGTGCTGTGGCACAGTGGTTAGTGCTGCTGCCTCACAGCACCAGGAACCTGCGGTTCGAATCCCGGCTTGGGTCACTGTCTGTGCGGAGTCTGCACATTCTCCCGGTATCTTCATGGGTTTCTTCCGGGTGTTCCCACAATCTGAAAGACGTGCCGGTTAGGGTGCATTGGCCATGCTAAATTCTCCCTCAGTGAACCCGAACAGGCGCCGGAGTGTGGCGACTAGGGGATTTTCACAATAACTCAATTGCAGTGTTAATGTAAGCCTACTTGTGACAATAACAAATTTTTTTACAGCATACCATTCGTAGAGAAGGAAAGGAGAGGGTGCCGAATGCTTCAATGACGTGAATATGTTCAAACAAAACAGAGTAAATGCATCTGTGTTTTCATTTCTAGATGGTAAAAACATGAAGGGATATGGGAACTGTGCAGGAAAATAGCACGATAAGATTATCAACCAGGCTCAGAGGGCTGAATGGCCTACTCCTGCTCCCATATACTTTCCTTTTTCAGCCAGGAAAGCCAGAAGTCATAAAACCCGATCATGTGTTGTGCAGCATTCGATTGTAAAACACAATGGGTGGAATTTTACGAGACTTTTTTTTCAAAGTATCCAGCTAGTGTGAGAATGGGAGAGTTGTAGATTCATTTTTTTTCTTTGTGTTTTCACACCCATTCTTACGCATTCTGCCTCTGAAAAGATGGGCTAGTCAGTGTCTGGCCAGAGAGACTGTGAGCGGGGCTTAACCCACCAGACAGCCTGCAGAGGGAGGTATTGCGCATGTGCAGACCTCCTGATACTGCACATGTGCATTAGCAGATAGACAGAGAGAGCTGGCAGGCCCCTGCTACTTCAGAGAGGCCTTCTCTCCGCCTCCTGCCCCCATCCCATCGATGGGCAGGGCGAGCAGGTAACATTCCACCTCCCATATGGTTGTAACCTCTCGTTTAAAATGTAAATGCTAATTTGGTCATTTATATCTAGAAAGCTAATGGATTGTGAGTTATAACCTCAGGCAGTGTGGGTATTTCCTGGAGCTGAGTTTGATGTTTTAAAAAGTGCTCAGTTCAAAGTATCCATATTTAACAATCAAACTGCAACTCAAGTCAACAGCCATCATCTTTACATCTTCACAAAGCTGCCAATGGAATTATGCTAATATAATATCAGTGTAATACTTTTCTTTCCCAACTTTCACCTTTGTCGATCCAAAGGCCTTGGGTCTCGGCTGGGATATAATTCTTTGCTGGGCAACTTCTTGGGTAACTTGGCTAAGTTTACTTATTAGTCACAAATAATGCTTACGTTAACACTGCAATGAAGTTGATGTGAAATTCCCCTAGTCGCCCACACTCTGGCACCTGTTTAGGTCAGTGCATCTTTCAGAATGGGGGAGGAAACTGGAGCACGCGGGGGAAACCAACACAGACACGGGGAGAACGCACAAACTCCACACGGGCAGTGACACAAGTCAGGAATTGAACCCGGGTCCCTGGCGCTGTGAGGCAGCAGTGCTGCTATTATTCACCTGTGAGTCTTGGCAATAAATATCAATGTATTCAACCATTCAGGGTATGTCAGCCAAGTGAAATCCTGTCCTCATCATGTCTCCGTATGTCAACCGCACACACACACATGTAAATGCACATGCACAAAGACAGCTAAGAATGAAGCCAATTCCATTGTGTTTGACAACAAGGGGACAGGCATTGGAGGAGATTCATTGTTGGTCTTGGGATATGGCTAACATTGGCAAGACCGCATTTATTGCCCATCAACATTTACACTGAAGGCTCAACAATGCAATCAGGATTGACTAGTCAATTGTTTGATTAAAGGTGAAGGGAAACAAACCAAGATAGAAAAGCATTTAAAGAAGTTATGAACAAATTTGGCTTAATTTATTATGTGGTGAGACTCCCCTGTTGTGAATGAATTTATAGAAAATAGGTGGAGTAGGCCATTTGGCCCTTCAAGCCTGCACCACCGTTCAATATGATCATGGTTGATCAGGTACTTTCAGTATCCCATTCCCACTTTCTCTCCAGACCCCTTGATCCCTTTAGCCACAAGGGGCAAATCCAGTTCCCTCTTGAACATATCTAATGAACTGCCCCCAACAGCTTTCTGTGGTAGAGAATTACACAGGTTCACAACTCTCCGAGTGATAAAGTTCTCCCTCATCTCAGTCCTGAGTGGCTTACCCCTTTATTCTTAGACTGTGACCGCCTAGTTCTGGAATTCCCCAACATTGGGAACATTCTTCCTGCATCTAATCCTGTATAAACTTCACATTGACCCTTACTGGGTCACAAGATGGAATAGTTTGGCTAAATAAATATCCAGTCCCATCAGGATTCTATTTGTTTTTGTGAGATCCCCTCTCACTCTTCCAAATTCCAGTGAGTACAAGCCCACTCAATCCAATCTCTCTTCAAATGTCAGTTCTGCCATTCCAGGAATCAGTCTGGTGAACCTTTGCTGGACTCCCTCAATAACAATGTCCTTCCTCAGACTAGGAGACTGCTGATGAACAGATTTTGAAATTAAATCCCTCAATTTGTGAAGCTAGGTGAATTAATGAGTGATAATTTAATTATTTTTCTAAGGGTTCTCGTGCACTCCAGGCTTATTGGTGAACTAAGCAACAAATCTTTGTGTTAGAATGCAAATGACAGACTGTAGAAAATTCACCCACTTTCAGGTTGTAATTGGAATCCTTTCTTTTACAGATCGTGAGGATCAGTCAATATTGTGCACGTGAGTAAAACTCTTTCCCTTTTAACTCTTTGTAACATTTGCTGTTTTATTAAACGTGTTTAGAATGGATCATATTTGACTCCTCTACACATTACTCTTCAGTACTACAGAAGTGGTGAAGGAGGGAGGGATGGGGATTGGGATCTGCAGAATTCATTCACTGTGGGGTTGACATCAAAGAACTGCAAAATAAATAATGCAAATGTAATCTTTAAAAAGATGTACAATCAAGAACTCCAACCAGAGCGTGTTTCAGAAAAGTAGCTCGCATCTTAGACTACAAGGCATAGGAAAAGAAGTAGGCTGTTCGGTCCATCAAGTCTGTTCTACCTCTCAATGAGATCATGATTGATCTGATGTGATAATCGCAACTCCACTTTCCTGCCTTATCCCCGTAATCCTTGATTCCCTTACTGATTAAAAAATGTCTTTTTTATTTCTGGGATGTGAGTGTTGTTGGCTGGGCCAGCATTAATTGCTATATAAAATGTGGTTAGGCTACCTTTGGAGTATTGTGTGTAGTTTTGGTCATCACGCTGAAAGGACATGGAAGCTTTGGAGAGAGTGCAAAGAAGGTTCACCAGGATGTTGCCTGGTCTCGAGGGTGTTGATTATGAGGAGAGGTTGAATAAACTAGAATTGTTTTCATTGGAAAGACGGAGGCTGAGGGGAGACCTGATAGAGGTCTACAACATTGAGAGGTATAGGCAAGGTGGATAGTCAGAGGCTTTTTCCTAGGGTGCATGTGTCAATTACAAAGGGCACAGATTCAAGCTGAGAGGGTGGAAGTTTTTCGCGCAGAGAGTGGTGGTTGCCTGGAATACACAGCCAGAAGAAGTGATGGAAGCAAGCACATTAGCAACATTTAAGAGGCATCTAGTTGGGTACATGAATAGAGGGATACGGACTGAGTAAGGACAGAAGGTTTTTTTTTTGAGCATCATGATTGGCACAGGCTTGAGGGCCAAAGAGCCTGTTCCTGTGCTGTACTTTGTTCTGACAGGGATAAGTATTGGTTCACTTTTGTTTAGTTTCTATGTGAAGTAACGATGAGGCTTTGGGTTTACAGTTGGTGGTTAGTACAGTGCGACAGACCAGTATAAATATGGTATAGGAAAACAAAGGGGATTGTAAATTACTGTAAAAGGTCTTGGTGGTTCTTCACTTTTTCTCCGAGATGCTGAGTTATGAAAGACATTGCCTAATATGGAGCAAAGCCAGACAAACCCAGAAGGCTCCACTGTTCTTCGCTGAGTGACTCTTCAGTCTGGGTGTCACGAGGAGTGCAACTATTGGCCTCAATTTTTCCTAAGCTGAAACTGGAAATGTGTTTCCAGCTTGTGCCAGCTAAACTTAACTTATCGAGCTTGCTCAGTGACTCCTACACAATGCACATCAGCAGGTGAGAGCAGATATTGGCTCAGCTGGGATGCACAGAATGGTAACCAAGATTTCCAACCTTTTTGTTTAGGCTTGCGTGTGAGGAATGGCTGGAGGAGTTCGACACTTCAATGGAGGAGAAAAATATTATGACTGCTTTCATTTAAATACATTACAACTCCGACTAATTAGTTTAGGTTTCAATTTAAAGGAGGTCCCCCAGATTGATTCTGGGGATGGAAGGATTGAGGTATGAGGAGAGATTAAAGTTTGGGCTTGTACTCGCTGGAGTTTCGGAGGATGAGAGGGGATCTGGTTGAGCTGTATAAAATTTTAAAAGGGATTGATAAAGTAAACGTGGATCAGATGTTTCCCCTTGAGGGGAAATCTGGAACAAGAGGTCACAGGTATAGGTTGAGAGGCGGTAGATTTAACACTGAGATGAGGAGGAGCTACTTCTCACAGAGAGGGGGTGAATTTGTGGAACTCACTGCCCCCAGAGCGTGGTGGAGTCTGAATCACTGGTTACAAGAAGGAGATAGATATATTTCTAATAATAAAGGAAAGAAAGATATGGGGAACAAGGGGAGATCAGCCATGATCTGATTGAATGGCACAGCAAGCTCAAAGGGCTGAATTTGCCGACTTTTGCTCCTAATTCCTACGTCCTTAAGGAAAACGTCAGAACACAAATCACTGTCAGGGTTGGATAGAATGCAGCTGTCAATTGTGTGATAGTTGCCGTTAATGTTGGGATCATAATGAAGTATTCGCATTTCCCATTTCATAAGCAAATACCAGATTCCTGTGTGTGAGAGGCGGGTGGGGGGGTGGAATTCTTTGGTGGTATTCCAATGTGCTCAGTTTGTACAGAGAGCCAAAAACTGAGCAGATTAGGCATTGCAGAGTGAGACGCCCTCTGTGTGGTCAAACAAACTATCACACATTCAACCTGTTCAGAAGAAGCAGGTGGTGCTGGAGAGACTACACTGGGGAAGTTGGAATGTTGGCCGCCGTGGTGACCAGATTTTCCTTCTGCATTGGAGATTTCTGTACGTTACTGTGGTGATTGTCCCCTTTTAATCTGCAGAGTGACCCGGGGAACCAATGTAGGAGCAGGGTGGGGGGATCATCCTGGTGAGTGTAGCCTGCTGGACTCAGAGTCACTTCCAGACCTGATGGCAACCATGAGGCTGTAATCCTCTGTATAGTTTTAATCTGTAAATAAACCATCCTGTTTTCCCTAAACTGGTAAACGAGCGTCTTTACAATTATGGAGACTGCACTTAACAGGGACAGGAGGAGACCATTTATTGGGGGTATAAACAATCAAAGGCAAACTGATTAATTGCAGGGAATTCTAGAAACTGGGAAACTAGTTTAAGAAACGGCGAATGAAATTTGATGCCCGCAAGTGAAAGGCAATTAAATGGGCAAAGAAATGGTGGAACTGTTCTTTAAATGGTGCTGATATGACAAGAGGAAAGGAAATTGTGGGTAAGAGTGGACAGATGTTCAAAACTATCTGCCCAACAGGAAATAAAGAAGCCAAGTAGAAGTGCAAGTTGTATAGAGTGGCTGATCCCATCGGAAGTGTAGCGTGCAATTCTGGTCATCGCATTATAGGCTTGTTTGTATAAGAAACCATGAAACCAAGAGCATGATGCTGCAAGAGACATCTACGTTACAAAGAAACCATTACAAAATCCCACGCCCTCTCCAAATTTTCTCTGGAAGCTCCATAGCTGTTGACCCAAGTCAAAGCAAGTATCCCTGGATTTTTATAGTAGACTTTAAGTCTATAAAAGAAATATTGTTTAATTGGATATGAATAAGTTTAGAATTTGTTTCATTTTGTGTTTAAAGATTGCTCGACAGTTAAACTGTTTTACTTTGTTTTGGATATATTTAAACCTTATGAAGAAAGCTTGTTTTGATAAAAGATAAGAAGTCTCGCAACACCAGGTTAAAGTCCAACAGGTTCATTTGGTAGCAAAAGCCACAAGCTTTCAGAGCGCTGCCCCTTCATCAGGTGAGTGGTATTTCAGTTCACAAACAGGGCATATGCAGACACAAACTCAATTTACAAAATAATGGTTGGAATGCGAGTCTTTACAGGTAATCAAGTCTTAAAGGTACAGACAATGTGAGTGGAGAGAGGGTTAAGCACAGGTTAAAGAGATGTGTATTGTCTCCAAACAGGACAGTTAGTGAGATTTTGCAAACCCAGGCAAGTCGTGGGGATTACAGATAGTGCGACATGAACCCAAGATCCCGGTTGAGGCTGTCCCCATGTGTGCGGAACTTGGCTATCAGTTGATGCTCAGTGACTCTGTGCTGTCATGTGTTGTGAAGGCCGCCTTGGAGAACGCTTACCAGAAGATTAGGGGCCGAATGCCCGTGGCTGCTGAAGTGTTGGGGAACTCTTCAGTGGTCACGGGCATTCGGCCTGTGATCTTCAGACTGAGATGGTGAATGTTTGAAATAAAGTTCCCACGCAGGTGATTGAAGATGAATACAAGAATGATACCTGGATTCAGCAGTTTTTAAAATGATTTACACAAATATTTAGCAGCAAAAGCTCAGTGAACTGTGATTTTCCTGTCTTGAACTCTGATTTCCCACTGAAAAAGCTGAAGTATTTTCCAACCCCAGCCTGACTCGGACTGGCTGGCTGAGTGGGCAAATACAATATAATGTGGATAAATGTGAGTTATCCATTTTGGTGGCAAAAACATGAAGGAAGGTTATTATCGGAATGGTGGCAGTTTAGGAAAGTGTAACATGACCTGGGTGCCGTGATGGAACATTGGCTGAAGGTTGGCAGGCAGGTACAGCAGACGGTGAGGAAAGCCATTGGCATGCTGGTCTTCATAGCAAGAGGATTTGCGTATAGGAGTAAGGATGTCTTGCTGCAGTTATACAGGACCTTGGTGAAGCTCCACCTTGAGTATTGTGTGCAGTTTTGATCTCTTATCTGAGGAAGGACATTCTTGCTATTGAGGGAGTCCAGCAAAGGTTCACCAGACTGATTCTGGGAATGGCAGGACTGACATGTGAAGGGACACTGGATCGACTGGGCTTGTACTCACTGGAATTTAGAAGAATGAGAGGGGGTCTCATAGAAACATATAAAATCCTGATGGGACTGGACAGGCTGGATGCGGGAAGAATGTTCCCAATATTGGGGAAGTGCAGAACTAGGGGTCACAGTCGAAGAATAAAGGGTAAGCTCTTCAGGGCTGAGTTGGGGAAGAACTTCTTCACTTGGAGAGTTGTGGACCTGTGGAATTCTCTAGCACAAAGCTGATGGGGCCAGCTTGTTTGATATGTTCAAGAGGGAGCTGGACGTGGCCCTTGTGGCTAAAGGGGTCAAAGGGTATGGCGAGAAAGTAGGAGTGGGATACTGAGAGTCCATGATCATATTGAATGGTGGAGTGGGCTTGGAGGGCCGAATGGCCTACTCGTGCACCTATTTATTATATTTCTATATTTATCCGGATGTCTGTGTCAGTAATGTGTATTTGGCTCGTGACTGGTTGTAGGGAACCAGGAAGGAAAGCTTCATTCTGATGAAACGAGTAAAGATATCAGTTGCTACATGAAGCAGTGTGTCTACACACTGCAACTCTTACCGGAATTATTATCAAATATACTCTGGGGCATTAAAGCCATTTTTCCTTGTATTAAACCCCTGAAAAACAAAATACAAAACCCTGGTTGGGTCCCACTTGGAGTCACTGTAAGGAGATCTGGACATCATACTTTAGAAAGGATATATTGTCCTTGGAGGCAGTGCAGTGTAAGTTTACACGATTGATAAGTCCAGGCATTGCAGTGTTAATGTAATTTGATTTATTATTGTCACATGTTTTAACATACAGTGAAAAATATTGTTTCTAGCGCGCCATACAGACAAAGCATACCATTCATAGAGAAGGAAAGGAGACAGTGCAGAATGTAGTGTTACAGTCATTGCTAGGTTGTAGAGAAAGATCAACTTTACACAAGGTAGGTAATTCAAAAGTCTGACAGCAGCAGGGAAGAAGCTGTTCTTGAGTCGGTCAGTACATGACCTCAAACTTTTGCACCTTTTCTTGACGGAAGAAGGTGGAAGAGAGAATGTCCGGGCTGTGTGAGGTCCTTAATTAAGGACCTGCTTTGCTGAACATAGAACATAGAACATTACAGCGCAGAACAGGCCCTTCGGCCCACGATGTTGCGCCGACCAGTTACAAAACAATGACCCACTAACCTAAACCAATCCCTTTTCGTCCATAAACCTATCCACGGATCTCTTAAACGCCCCCAAACTAGGCGCATTTACAACTGCAGCAGGCAGGGCATTCCAGTCCCTCACCACCCTCTGGGTAAAGAACCTACCCCTGACATCTGTCCTATAACTACCCCCCCTTAATTTCAAGCCATGCCCCCTCGTGCTAGACTTCTCCATCAGAGGAAAAAGGCTATCACTGTCCACCCTATCTAAACCTCTAATCATCTTATATGTTTCAATAAGATCCCCTCTTAGCCGCCTTCTTTGCAGCGAAAACAACCCCAAATCCCTCAGCCTCTCCTCATAGGACCTCCCCTCCATACCAGGCAACATCCTGGTAAACCTCCTCTGCACCCTCTCCAAAGCCTCCACATCCTTCCTGTAATGTGGGGACCAGAACTGCACACAGTACTCCAAGTGCGGCCACACCAGAGTTGTGTACAGTTGCAACATAACGCTGCGACTCCTAAATTCAATCCCCCTACCAATAAACGCCAAGACACCGTATGCCTTCTTAACAACCTTATCTACTTGATTCCCAACTTTCAGGGACCTATGTACACATACACCTAGATCCCTCTGCTCATCTACACTATTCAAAGTCCTCCCGTTAGCCCTATACTCGACACATCTGTTATTCCTACCAAAGTGAATTACCTCACACTTCTCCGCATTAAACTCCATCCGCCACCTCTCGGCCCAGCTCTGCAAACTATGACACCCTTCCTCACTATCTACCACACCTCCGACTTTGGTGTCATCAGCAAATTTACTAATCCACCCAACTATACCCTCATCCAGATCATTAATAAAAATTACAAACAGCAGTGGCCCCAAAACAGATCCCTGAGGCACACCACTCGTAACCGAACTCCATGATGAATATTTACCATCAACCACCACCCTCTGTCTCCTATCCGCTAGCCAATTCCTGATCCAATTCCCTAGATCACCCCCAATCCCATACATCTGCATTTTCTGCAGAAGCCTACCATGGTGAACCTTATCAAAGACTGAGGCAGCAGGAAGTGTAGACAAAGTCAATGGATGGGAGGCTGGTTTGTGTGATGGATTGGGCTACATTCACGACCTTTTGTAGTTCTTTGCAGTCTTGGGCAGAGCAGGAGCCCAGACCAAGCTGTGATACAACCAGAAGGAATGCTTTCTATGGTGTATCTGTAAAAGTTGGTGGGAGTCGTAGTTGACATGCCAAATTTCCTTAAACTCCGGAGAAAGTAGAGGTGTTGGTGTGAGTCTAATAAATAAACTTAAAAATTTAAAACATTGCCTACAATGCCATCTGACTTTGTGTCATTAGCAAAATTTAGATATGACTTTTTGTCATTATCCAAATTTTTATTTATGTGAACAATTGAGGGCCTAATACAGATCCTTGTGGGACACCACTAGTCACATCCTATCAAACTGAGTACCCACCCAGTATCCCTATTTACTGTCATCTGCCACTCAACCAATTTCCCAAACAAATTCTCATACGCAGTGGCTCAAATTGAGTTGGTGCACTTAATGACTCCACTAGTAATCATGCATGTCACTCAAAAGATGCAAACACATACCAAATTTCTACGTTTCCTACTTTAGCGAGTGTGACATGTGCAAATTATGGAAACAGTGCCAGCGACAGACTGCCTGTTGCCTTTCATTTCAGTTTTTTCTTTATCAGAGATACATCCAGTCCCGACAGGAAACATATTTGTGACCGTCAGCACAGTCAGTCTTTATAAATAGAAGCCACTCAATAACATTTCCGTGCGTCCATCCCTAATGCCTTGATCTTTACAATATGGTTCACTTTTAGGGGGGGAAATTATTCCAAAGTGCACCAAATAAGGAAATGTCCCAGTGATTGTGCAGAGAGGGCCGGAGATAGGTAATCTCTTTGAAGAGAGGCAGGAAGTAAAAACTGTATGACACTGGCCACAAAGTAATGCCTTATTCCTGAGGGAAAAAAAAACATACCTCTACGGACATTTAGTACCTCTGGAAAAAACATAAGTTCTGAAAGAAGAGGAAAAATCAATTGCTCGGATTTAAATACGTTCCAAAATTCAATGTTGGCGTAGCTTTTTGATTGTTTTCAGGAACAGAAAGATAAGGAGCTTTTCGGAAAGGTACATTGTGCTTCTTTCTCAGGATAAAGTCTGTCTCTGGATCACTTCCAATTTTCTGTTACCAAATCCTATCAGATTCAAGTTGAATTATTTTGAATCCCTTGAGCTGAAATGGGTGGGAAGTAAAAACTTCTTGTAATTTTATGTATTTTAAACAACACTTTTCCTGTAGTGGGGTTAGGCATGTTCCATTGTTGGCTTTGTTTGCCACAGATATTAGGCTCTTGAACAAAAAATTACAGCACAGGAACAGGCCCTTCGGCCCTCCAAGCCTGCACCGACCATGCTGCCTGACTGAACTAAAACCCCTTATCCTTCCGGGGACCATACCACCACCCCATTCCCATCCTATTCATATATTTGTCAAGACGCCCTTTAAATGTCACTACTTCCCCCGGCAGCGAGTTCCAGGCACCCACCACCCGCTGTGTAAAAATAAAAAAACTTGCCTTGTACATCTCCTTAAACCCTGCCCCTCGCACCTTAAACCTGTGCCCCCCCCCAGTAATTGACTCTTCCACCCTGAAAGAAAGCTCCTGACTATCCACTCATTCCACGTCCCTCGTAATCTTGTAGACTTCTATCAGGTCACCCCTCGACCTCTGTCGCTCCAGTGAGGAGAAACCAAGTTTCTCCAACCTCTCCTCGTAGCTAATGCCCTCCATAGCAGGCAACATCCTGGTAAATCTTTTCTGTACCCTCTCCAAAGCCTCCACATCCTTCTGTTAGTCTGGCGACCAGAATTCAACACTACATTCCAAGTTCAGTCAAACTAAGGTTCTATAAAGCTGCAACATGACTTGCCAATTTTTAAACTCCGTGCCCCAGCCGATGAAGGCAAGCGTGCCGTATGCCTTCTTGACTACCTTCTCCACCTGCATTGCCACTTTCTCTTGTTGGAATTGCTTTTGATGCAGAACTAGTTGAGAATAAGGGTAGAAGTTAGTTCAGTGACAAAGGTGATTTTTAAGTAAATGATAAAGATTCCTGGTTTCTTGTGCTAATTGACATTGAATGATGTAGACAATTATCTTTGAAGCTTTACCGTGAGTGAAGGTACTTGCCTGGGTTGTAAAGAGAGGTTGCCTAGGGCTGGGGTTGCTTTCCTTGGAGCAGAGAAGGCTGAGAGGGACCTGACTGAGGTGTACAAAATTTGAGGAACATAGAATTGAGAGGAAGAAACTTTTCCCCATTATAGATGGGTCAATAACCAGGGGGCAGAGATTTAAAGTATGGGGCAGAAGACTCGGAGGGGAATTAAGAAAGGATTTTTCACCCTGTGGATGGTGGGAATCTGCCTGAAAGGGTGGTAGAGACAGGAACCCCCCACATTTAAATGAGCACTTGAAATACTATAGCATCCAGAGCAAGTACTGGAAAATGGGATTAGAATAAATAGGTGCTTGATGGCTGGCGTAGACACGATGGGCCAAAGGGCCTCTTATGTGCTATAAAACTCTAGGGCATGATCTTACTGGCCATTCACGTCACACTCCTGCTGCAGTGAGGTTGGAGAATTTTGTGTTCTGACAAAATCTCTGTTCACTGTGGTGGGATGGGAAAATCCCACCACTGAACGGTTAGAAGATTCCAGCCATTGACTTCATTTTGGTAGGACAAACCTGAATGCAGATTACAGGGTCAACAGCAGGGTTCTGAGGAATATGGAGGGACAGAGAGATCTTCAGGTTCATATCCACAGACCTCTGAAGACTGCCACTCAAGTGAAGAAGGCTTATAGAGTGTGAGCGTTTATTAACAGGGGGTTTGAGTTTAAGAGCCGTGGGGTTATGCTGCAACTATACCCGGCCTTGGTGAGACCACGTTTGGAATATTGTGTGCAGTTCTGGTCACCTCACTATAAGAAGGATGTGGAAGCATTGGAGAAAGTTTTTATGAGGAAAGGTTGAGGGAGCTGGGGCTTTTCACTTTAGAGCGGAGGAGGATGAGAGGCGACTTAATCGAGGTTTATAAGATGATGAGAGGGATAGATAGAGAAGATGTTCAGAGGTTATTTCCTAGGGTGGATGTAGCTGTAACTAGGGGGCATAACTATAAGGTTCATGGTGGGATATAGATTCTTCACTGAGTGTCTACTGCTGTGATAGTGGAGTTGGACGCTTTAGGAACTTTCAAACGGTTATTGGATAGGCAGATGGAGCACACCAGAATGATGGGGAGTGGGATAGCTTGATCTTGTGTTCAGACATAGCTCAGAACAACATTGAGGGCCAAAGGGCCTGTACTGTGCTGTACTGTTCTATGTTTATTAACTCTAACAGAGACCTTCCCATTACTAACCTGTAAAATATTGACTATTTTTGTGGGTAAGTAAATTGCCCAAGTCTTTGAGATACTACATGAGAATCTATTCCAATAATGAAAGATGAGTAAATGTTGCAGCTACCTGAGAGTGGCACCTTCCATCTATCCACTAAACAGCAATCCAGCTCCTCAATATTTGTGTATCGAGTTGACCCAACTGTGTTGTATATTTGATTCTAAGACGGAGGCTGTGGTTTAGGGCCTGACCCCTTAATTTGATCATATAATCTAGGCCGGCAACGCAGCCTGGTACTGCGGCAATAATGAGGAATCAGAGGGTATATACCTACTTTAAACGTATGTGTTGTTCATAGAATCTGTACAGTGCAGAGGGAGGCCATTGAGTCTGCACTGGCCACAATCACACCCAGACCCTAACCCCCTGTAACCTCATGCCCCCTAATCTCCTGATACTAGGATCAATTTAGCATGGCCAATCCACCTCCTTTGGAGTGTGGGAGGAAGCTGGAACATCCGGAAGGAACCCACACAGACATGGGGAGAACATGCAAACTCCACACAGTGACCCAAGGCTGGAATTGAACCCAGATCCCTGCAACTGGTGAGGCAGCAGTGCTAACCACTGTGCTGTGGTGTTTCCCCCTTCCCACCGTCATCCCCACACCCACCGCGTTGTTGTGGTTGTGCCTTTCCTTTTTGATGAAATATGAAGATTAAGTTGGAATGTTCCATTAGATTAAAGATTCTGTTTGATTATTTGAGGACAAACAAGGAAGGAATTCTACAATGTCCTGGACAACATTCCTCCTTCCAGCCGATTAACGGGTCAATCATCTCTCTGTTATTCTGGGCATTGAATTGTGCACATTATAAATGATCTATGGGAGTAATTTTGTTGTATGTGAGATGCTTGGATACATGGGCCAAAAATCCAGCAGACCATTTAAAGGCCAGTTGAGCTCAGGTGGAAATTTCTGATCTGGGGAGGGGAGGGGGAGGGGGAGGGGGGGGGGGTGGTCACGGGGGCACATGGCAGGAGAATCCCACCCACTGTACGACAGTGCACTAAAGGAGGTCTTAAGATATCAAAAATCAATGGATAGTGTGATTCTTATCACTTAGACATCAGCAAAGTCTTAGTCAGTGTATCAATTTTAAGTTCTTTATTGAAATGTGAACAAAACCAGCTTATCCCTAACCAGGGCAGCACAGTGGTTAGCACTGCTGCCTTACAGTGCCAGGGACCCGGCTTCGATTCCAGCCTCGGGCCACTGTCTGTCTGTGTGGAGTCTGCACGTTCTCCCCACGTCTGCGTGGGGTTCTTTCCTCCCACGCTCCAAAGATGTGCAGGTTGGGTGGATTGCCCATGCTAAATTGCCCATTGGTGTCAGGGTTATGGAGATAGGGCCTGAGTGGGATTGTGGTTGGTGCAGACTCGATGGGCTGAATGGGCTCCTTCGGCACCATAAGGATTCCATGATTCTCATTTCCCTTGAGAAAGTGTTGATGAGGCATCACCTTGCGCAGTGACAATGACGCACGGTGCTTTTAGGAATGGAATTCCACGATTTTGAATGCAATGCAAATGAGCTGTGAGGTTATTTTTATGTGGATAAAGATAATGGGGTTCTGGCAGTGTTTTATGGGCAACTAAATACTCAGGACATCTCTTGACAAAAGGGTCTTCTCACCTGAGGGGAGAGAAACAACAAAAAATGAACAGTTAAAAACCTCAACTCAGTTACCTGACTGAAAATGAAACAAGGTTAATAGTTTTTAGGATCTTGGGCTGGAAGAGTTATTGTGTTTGGCTCGCCTCAATGATCCAGCTTCACTCCACAATCTCCTGTCGACTAAGAGGGCAGGCCTGGGGTCCAGCTGGAGACAGAGAGAGAGAGAGGTATTGGTTTAACTTCTCCTGGTCTTGCAATCTTTCCTGTTTAATTTTGCCTGTGAAAGTGCAGTGACTAACACACACACACAGAAATTGCCCAAGTGTCTGGTGGTTCTTGTGCCCTTAAGAAAAGGTTCATGAATTTGGAGCTCTGTAGAAATCCAGAGGCTGTAAGGTATCCTGGGAATCCAGATGCTCTAATACCAGGAAACTCAAGGACATGACTGGTCCGAGCAGAGAGACTTTGCCTTTTATGGTGTTGCACAATTCTGCAGGCATGCTGTGGACATTATTCATCTCCATCCTAACACAGGCTGAACCCGTGCCAAAGTTAGAAGTGAAACCCTGACAAAAAATGCTTTTTAAAAACACAGTTGATAATTACATACAAAAGAAAACCAAGCTGATGGGAAGAAAAATTAAAATGAGCGCACAGAAGGATGAAGAGTTACTTTAAGGTGGTAGAATTAACCATAGGTAAAAAGCGCAAATGCTTAAACTGTTTGTGCCAATGGGGTTTGCTGTTTTACTGACAGGAACGAGACTCACTCTCCCTCCTTTTTAAAATGGGGGAGGTGGAGGCAGGAACAGCGCGTCTGAGCTCCAGGGCCAGTGGGAAAGATGAGCGAATGTCAGTCGTGGGGGAGGTGGGTGATTTCTTTGTTTATTCATTCACGGGACACGGATATTACTGGTTTCTCGTGCCTAGTTGCCCTTGAAACTGAATGGCTTGCTGGACCATTTCAGAGGGCAGTCGAGAGTCAACCACATTGCTGTGACTCGAGTCACATGTAGGGCAGACCAGGTAAGGACGGCAGATTTCCTTCCCTAAACGACATTAGTCAAACAGATGGGGGTTTTTCTGACCATCAACATTGATTTCATGGTCATCAGTAGATTCTTTAATTCCAGGTATTATTTTGTTGAATTCAGATTCCACCATCTGCCGTGGTGGGATTCGAATCCGGGTCCCCAGGAAGTTAACTGAGTTGCTGGATTAATCGTCTAGTGATAAAACCACAAGACCATCAATGATTTAATCCAGAAACTCCAGCGGTCTGGAGATCATCTGCTTTCCCCCCCCCCACCAACTGCTTGCAGTGAGGATCTCGGCCAACTGGCAAATCGACAAAGGTGAATCTGTAGCAGGCAAGAGAGGACAGGCTTCAGTTAACTGGTTTTAATCCTGCACCCCGCACACGCGCACACACACACACACACATACACACATACACACACAGACGCACACACACACTCTCCACTCAGCAAGGGGGGCAGAATGTTAAAATTGCAGACAAGTGGTTTTGGGATCGGAGTCTGAGATTTTTCGATCAGACTGGTGTGCGGAGTGGTGTGCGGAGTGGCAGTAATGTCTGGGTCTCCTGTACAGGGGCGAGTCTGGAGCTGGGAAAACAGAAAACACGAAGAAAGTCATCCAATACCTGGCCGTGGTCGCCTCTTCCCACAAGAGCAAGAAAGATGCCAGCGCTATCGTAAGTCAATCTCTTTGTTCAAGTTTTCTCGTTGTCAGCTAACATTTCCGCTCAGAATTGCTTCCAAACATCAACAGGAGATTCTGGAAAGCTCCAGAACTGGCATTCACCATTGAACTTCTAGTGAGTGTGATGACCCCTGATAACTGAATATTGTTTGATTTTATTTTGCACATCATAGTCATCATCAGGGAATGGACCGAACATGACCAGCTCAGCATTGTTTAGTTGGAATTGAACATCCAGTCACTACATTCACAGTTAAATTCAGACATTCAGAGGTTGCTGTCTAAGTTACCCTGCTCCTGCAGTGACACAGCAAGAAGTCTCACAACACCAGGTTAAAGTCCAACAGGTTTATTTGATAGCAAAAGCCACTAGCTTTCGGAGCACTGGCTGCCCTTTCATCGTGTGAAATAAACCTGTTAGACTTTAACTTGGTGTTGTGAGACTTCTTACTGTGTTTACCCCAGTCCAACACCGGCATCTCCACATCATGACTGCAGCAACTGCACAAACAGTACCTTCCCATTCAAAGCCATTAAACAGTAAATATTAAGGCTTGTCCATTCTAGTATAAGTCCCATTTTAATAATACAAGTCTTAATTACTGCCAAATAACCTATCTGGCATTGAAAATTAACATTTATAAGTGCGGAATCCATTCCTTTGGGTTTTAATTATTTTTGGAGATTTAAAACAAATTGAAATAATGATTTAACTGTTCTCGTTCTCTCGTTCTTTCTCTCTGCCTTTTGCATTTTGTGCTTATTTGAAATTGAATTTGATATTCTCATTGACTCTTCCTGGTTGTGACTGTGTTGATCATTAATGACTCCTCTTTGGTTTGGGTGGGGAGGCACACTGTTGCTTGTCCTGTTCACAGGTCTGGGTGTCCTGTGGAGGAGGTGACGCGTTGTTTTTGGGTAGGTGGCTGACAGGAATTTTTAATGCAAAGGCTCGTAGACAGTCCACATTTAGCCACCCAGCACTCTGAGCAAAATCCAACCCAAAATGAAAATAACCTGTTGCAAATAGAAAAGCTACCATTGTGCCATGTTTGAATTTACTTTAGAACAATCTGTGTTGCTTGGACTGACGGAAATGAATGGTGGAGAATGGAACTCTTTGCGTTTTCAGGCACTTGACGCCAGGATCAAATATTTCCAAATCCAGTGAAACACACCCAGGTTCTGTTTAAAGATTTCTCTACGGTACCTGACAGTGACCATTGACAATCCCCCAGCTGTAATCCAACTGGAGCAATGAGAGACTAATTTTCAATGATTCAATTTTGCTTTGCCACTGTCTGAACTTTTTAAAAAGGACCTGACTGAACCAATCTCAACTTCAAAGACTGAGAATTGCCCCTTTTTTTGAGGAAAACGCAGAAAAAGGGGCCCAGAAGCTGCAAGGGTCCATAGACAGTACCGTCCTCAGCCTTGGGTGACCTCCACACCTGTACGGACCAGTCCCAGCGGATAACGCTCCTGTCTCCCGTTTGCTGCCGAGAAAGAGCGACTGGAGTCAGAAGCAACGAGATTCTAGAACTGGACGGGATGTCTCTCCACAATACAGTGAGAGGCAAGCACATCCGCACTGTACTTGAAGTCATCATGTCCACCCCCAGACAAGGCCACCAAAACAGGCAAAACATGGACCGTCTTCCAAGAAGTGCCAAAAATAAATACTCGCAAAGGACCATATGAGTAAACCCTGGGGTACCTTTGGCTTGTGCCATTTTTCAAAGGGTACCCAGAGTGGCATCCATCTGGATGACTTTTAATCTCCAAATCTATCGCAAAAGAAGCGAGAGTGTGGAACCTTCGACGCCAGGTGGTGGCTGAAGCGATTTGCATACATTTAAGTTGAAACTAAACAAGTTTATGACAGGGAAGAGAATATAGAGAGTTAGGATGATTGATCTAGATGAGGAAAGATGAGGCTAGACTTGTGCATAAACGTGTTATGGGCCTATTGGGCTAAATATCCAATGGAATGTGCATCATAAATCCAACAGAATCAAAGTTGCTGCAGGGAGTTTATTTTGTATATTGTGTTTTGCAAGTGGGACTAATTATTACTTTTTAAAGGCTATCACAGTGGTTAGCACTGCTGCCTCACAGCACCAGGGACTCAAGTTCAATTCCAGCCTCGGGTCACTGTCTGTGTGGAGTTTGCACCTTCTCCCCGTGTCTGTGTGGGTTTCTTCCCACACTCCAAAGATGTTTGGGTTAGGTGGATTGGCCCTGCTAAATTGCCCCTTAGTGTCAAGGGAATGAATAGGCTGAATACATCAGGTCATACCAAACCTGGCAACCTTGGAGGCACCTTCAGCATAAAGAGATCAGGAACGATTGTGGCAAATGCCACAAGAGAAATACTTTGCAAATATCAAATAATTGCTGTCAGCCAATATACTAGACCGTTGTGACCTTGAGGCCACCCATTATAATCTGTGACACCTCCCGCTGTGGAATAGGAGCGGTAATTTCACTGGGATGATGGGATGGAATGTCCAATTGCACATGCATCACGAATCTTAATGGATGCAGAAAGGAAATATGTCCGGATTGAAAAACATGGCCTGACCATAGTGTTTGTGGGGGGGAGAAAAGTTCCTCCAGTACATCTATTGTCAGCATTTCACCATAGCAACCAATCGCAAACCTTTGCTGGGCCTCTTCAAAGAAGAGAAGCTGATTCCTCCCATTGCGTCAACCGGGATTCATCACTGGGCGCTGTTATTGAGGTATATGGATATACCTCAGAACTTTATCCAGGGAGACATAGTACCAACGTGGATTCCACTACCCACCAGACTACCTTTCCCTCTGAAGATGGATGAAGTTGTCATATCTCTGGACGTCATGGATACTCTGCTAGTATCTGCCAAGCAAATCCAGGCATTGACCCAAAAGGACCTCCCCAAAAGTAGGGGAGTCTAAAACGAGAGGGCATTGGTTTAAGGTGAGAGGGGAGAGATACAAAAGTGTCCAGAGGGGCAGTTTTTTCACAGAGGGTGGAGAGTGTCTGCCAGAGTGGTAGAAGCGGGTACAATTTTGTCTTTTAAAAAGCTTTTAGATAGATACATGGGTACGATGGGTATAGAGAGATATGGGCCAAACGTGGGTAATTGGGATTAGTTTAGGGGTTTAAAAAAAAAATCTGTGGCGTGGAGAAGTTGGGCCAAAGGGCCTGTTCCATACTGTAAACCTCTATGACTCTATGATATGCTGATGAATCTAGGTCATGTCGTCCCAAGTGGTGGATCACCAGGGGCACCCTAAAGAGGATTTGAAACCTTATCTCATTAAATATCAGGAGTTGAGTTTAGAAGGTGGTATCATCTAGCGGGGAGCCCGGGTGATGAACCTGCATCCAGGCTAATACTTCAAGAATTGCACAATGGCCACCCAAGGAATTTCTAAGATGGAAATACTTGCAAGGAGCTGCGGCTGGTGACTTGGCATAGACACTGATATTGAAAACCTGGTTAAGTGTGCAGTTTTGGTCTCCTTTTCTGAGGAAGGATGTTCTTGCTCTTGAGGGGGTTGCAGTGAAGGTTTACCAGGCTGATTCCAAGGATGGCGGGACTGATGTATGAGGAGAGATTGACCAGGTTAGGATTGTTTTCACTGGAGTTCAGATGAATGATGGGGAGATCTCATAGAAACTTACAAAATTCTAACAGGACTAGACAGGGTAGATGCAGGGAGGATGTTCCCGATGGTGGGGGAGTCCACAACCGGGGGTCGTTGTCTGGGGATATAGAGTAGCCATGATGTGGAGATGCCGGCGTTGGACTGGGGTGGGCATAAGAAATCTCTCAACACCAGATTAAAGTTCAAGTTTATTTGGTAGCACGAGCTTTCAGAGTCTCGCTCCTCCTTCAGGTGAGTGAGGAGTTGTGTTCATACATAGACACCAACTCAATTTACAAGGTAATGGTTGGAATGCTGGTCTTTACTGGTGATCAAGTCTTCAAGGTACAGACAATATGAGTGGAGAGAGGGTTAAGCACAGGTTAGAGGCTGGACACCCCATTTATCTTGTAAAGTGAGTTGGTGTCCATTTATGCCCTGTTTGTGAACGCAACTCCTCACTCACCTGAAGAACGAGCGAGACTCTGAAAGCTTGTTGGATTTTAACCTGGTGTTGTGAGACTTCTTACTGTGATATAGGGCAGACCATTTATGATGGAGCTGAGGAGACATTTCTTCATCCAAAAAGTGGTGAGCCTGTGGAATTCATTACCCTTGGGAACAGGCAGGGAGACCCAGAGCGCGAATACATGTAGATATAGCCCCATGTTTTTATGCCCATTGCGCCCATTCAGAATGGAGCGATGTGCACCAGACCCCCTCCACTGCCTCTTTCAATACCCTAGAGAAACTCCGGCAATCTTTTACTACAAATGGCATACCCAAGATTCTCGTGACAGACAATGGGACCCCGTTAACCAGCGGGGAGCTTCAGATCTTCATAAGTATGAACAGAGAAAGGCACGTTCACACGGCACCAACCTGGCCTTGCAAGTGGTCTAGACATTCAAAAGTGACATGAAGAAAGAAACCACAAGTTCCCTGGATGTAAAGCTCCTTTTTAGCTATTGGACTTTGCTACGCATGGCAACAGAATACCCCGGTGGAGCTATTGATGGGCTGACTCCTTCAGGCTGACCGTTCTAGTTACAAGTCCAGAAAAGTGGCTGTGATGGCCTGAGGCTGGATAGAGGCAGGAGATACAGTCCACATGAGGAACTTTAGAAACGGTTCTCTGTGAATTCTGGGAGGTTTTCTCCAGAAAACGGGACTGGTGTCATACAAGGTAAAAACCAGGGAAAGACCTTAAAGAAACAGGTGGGTCACCTCCTACACAGGGAACCCACTGCAGTGTTTGTGTACAATGTTTACATATCTTTTCCTGTTTTATCAATCATTTTTTGAGATTTTTGTTAAGCTGAGTGGGTTTTGGGTTGTGCTCAGTTGGAAATTCCCCAAATGCTCCAGTCGTGAGGCCTGGAAAACTTTTAATTCCCAGGCAAAATTCCTGACTGGTGGGAAGGTGCAGGAGCCAACACCACAAGGTAGGTGATGGGACCAGCTTCAGATTCATCTGTTTGAATTCCAGTTTCAAACTTTGTGTTTGGTGGAATTTGTCCAAGAAAACAGGAAGAAGCCCTCATCAGGGTGTCACGGTACCGGCCCAATTTCACTGTCCTGCCTGCCACGGGGAACTGTGCGGGTGAGAGGCAGACCATGGTAAGGTCCACTGACCTTGGGTGGGATTTTATGGTTTTGGGATGAGCTGGAAAATCCCTCCCCTTAACTCAGCACGGATCCACTCCTGGATCATCTTTTTCCTAATTCAGGTTGATACCACACTAACCATAAATTTTACAACCATCGTACAATCTAATGTTCTGGCATCAATCTAACAATCTAAGAGAATGGGACTGGTTTGCTGGTGATCTCAACAAAGCAGACTTAGCCACCCGCTGTCCAACTGCAGAGTTAGCCATCCAAGGAATGTGCGAGTGATACCAGGGTTTCATTTGATGCCTTGGACAAGAGTTATTTTTCTGTTTGTGACTTCAGTTCTAGGCAGAGCTATCACCAGAACAACAATGTTTAAAGTGTTATGTTTATTTTAGTGGAGCACGGCTTTGTGTCACCTGTTCAAACACATTTTTTAAAAATATCTAAAATGTATCATTCATGGGGTGTACCACAAAATTAACAATGTTATTGATTGTTGTTCTCCTTCATTGTGCTGTGATGTAGCCACTAGGACTGGTTGCATCCATTTCTCTTTGTAAGTGGTTTATAAGAGGATGAATAAGAATCAGGGGTTAACCAGAGTTTTATTCCCTCCCACTGGAAGTGTTTGGACATCGCTTGGCACGAACATGGCTGAGATACCACCTGGAGATGCCTACCTTTCTTCATTCTAGACATTCCTCGGGTTAAATGCACATCTGAAATGGTGTCACTGGACTTTGGGATGAGGTTGATTTCTGTGTTTATAGAGAATTACCTGACCTTTATTACTCTACTGATATATTTATTTTGTACCATATTATCCAACTACAGCAAGATCCCGGTTTTGCATACGTGAGTAATTCAGAATGTTCGATTTATGTGTTTCGAGCACAAAGTACATACTGCACGTTATTCCTGCACAGAATCTTGATGTTGAGGTCAAAGAAGGTGTCACTCACTCCACGGATAAACCGAAATACAACAACAGCACAGTAGCACAAAGGGTTGCATGCTTTTATAAAGTTCATTTAAAGTGGTCTTTATCAGTTACTAGGCAATATTTTGCCACTTCATCCCCAAACTCAATTCATTCAACCTGCAAGGGCCATGAAAAGCGAAGACTGGAACATTTCGCTGTTCCAATCTTCACCTCTTATCCAAATGTCTTTCCATTTGCAAAATGTTCACAGTTTATTGGCAATAAACCTGGCTTGAAAGGAGAGGAAAAAAAAAAGCTAGGGCTACAAGTAGGAGGAATCAGGATATTGAATTCAATGATCAAAATGAATGGCTGAGAAGGCTTGAAGGGCCAAATGGCCTCATCCTGCTTCTAGTTTCCATGTTTCTATCCACCTCTATTTGTGCCACTAATTGTTTGGTCTTTTTGGAATGGCAGAGAAGGGCCAAATGGCCTACTCCTGCTTCTAATGTCTAAGATCACAACTTTGAAAGTCACCTTCAGGGATGTAGTGACAGACATGTTACCATTCTCTCCAACATGATAACCAAATGTTCCCTGCAAAAGCGTAACCCAAGCCTCCTGGCGCAAGGGTTAAGTGAGTCCTCCATTGAGGGGGATGCCTGGGGCATTCTGGTATTTTGTGCCACTGTTATTTGCCCAGGAACGGTGGGGGGGGAAACAATGGAAATTATTATCTGTATTTACACACAGGCCTTGCTGGTTGAATTTGAGTTTAGACAACAAACTGGAATCAGGATTGTTGTGAAATAAAACCCGCAACAACCGTAACCACCTTAACTGAAGGAAGGACATCTGCATGGCTTTAATCGACGCTACTGCATTTATCTTCAATTCTGATCTATCAACTGGCTTGGTAGCTTGTCGTTGCTGCAATTGTTCATTGCTATTCAATAAGCTCTCCGATGCAAACGTAAATCTGCAGTAATGTAAGCTTGACATCTTGGTGCATTTTGTGAGCTAAACCTTGGTCTGGTAACTAACTGCTAAACCTTCTCTTACACTGAAATAGTGCAATGGTAAACAATCTTCCCAATTAAATCCGTGATTCACTTCTGGATATTGAATACAGGCCTAGCGGGTAGCACAGTGGTCAGTACTGCTGCCTCACAGCGCCAGGGACCCGGGTTCCAATCCCGGCTGTCTGTGCAGAGTCTGCATGTTCTCACCATTATCTGTGTGGGTTTCCTCCCAGGCGCTCTAGTTTCCTCCCACAATCAGAAAGATGTGCTCTTGGGTGCATTGGCCATATTAAATTCTTCCTCAGTGCACCCAAACAGGCACCAGAGTGTGGCAACCAGAGACTTTTCACAGTAAGTTCATTGCAGCGTTAACATATGCCTACGTGTGACTAATAAATAAATAACAGTTCATCGAACTGAAAATTTGATTAAACGATAAAATATCAAATCTGATGATACAAGCTAGGGGGAGCACAGTGCTATTGTCACTGGATTAGTAATCCTGGGACCCCGAGCAAGATTAGGGACCCAGATTCAAATCTTCCCCATGGCAAATAGTGGAATTTGAATTCAATAATAATCTGGAATTAAGAATCTACTAAGGACCGTGAAACCATTGTCAATTGTTGGAAAAACCCATCTGGTTCATGAATTTCCTTTCGGGAAGGAAATCTGCCATCCTTACTCGGTCAGGCCTACCTGTGACTCCAAAGCCACAGCAATGTGGCTGACTTTCAAATTCCCTCTGAAATGGAGGGCAGTTAGGGACTTAATTAAAGCCCAGCATAATTTTTAATAAATGCAAACAAGATGTATAATTTCAGGTTCTGTTTTATGTGAGGTTAATTTTTTTTTGCCATCTGAAGTCAAAAAGACAGTTTCTGGATAACTCCAAACAAAAAGAGTCACAATTTGATCATTTTTAACTTTGAGGAAGTGAGTTTGTCCCTTTTAATCTAATATTGAAGAAATAGCGCTCAGCTGGTCAATTTACCGTGTTAGCTTCATGCAGATTGGGGAGTTAGCTGATCTCAGCCAGAGGATGATGCCCTCGGCAGACCAGAGGGCTGAAAATTGTCCAGTTTCTGGTTGATGATTGGCCATGATTGAAATGAATGGGGGAGCAGACTCGAAGGGCCAGTTGGCTGACCCCTGCAAGAGAGTGTGAGGGAACCCGTGGCTGAATCATCTTCCAAAACTCTGGAGTGTCAGTATCTTCAGGAAAGTCCGGAAAGAAATTGGGAAGGATTGTTTACAGTAATTTGGTCCAATCCAATAAATCTGGAACCTTTTTTTCTGCACCATTTGAAACAATAAACACAAATATTTGAGAGGATGTTCTTATCACAATGTACTGCAAATGCTGATGCTCTGGCAGGTAGATGTTGTGTGCCTAATTCTTCTTGCATCTTTTTAACCAGTTGTAACCACGTGACAATGCATGTGTATCGTTTCTGTAATCATTTAATGATGGTTTCAATATTCATTTTTCTCAGCCAGAAAAATGAATTCTATTAACATCCTTTTAGAAAATGCTGCATAGTGGCTGCCTGCAGTCAGATATGTAACTAAATTGTGCTCATTTTAGATAAGCAGTCATTAAAAATTTAATATGTTAGAACATTTCCATTTCTTTTTGTGCTTGGTCATTGCAATGTTTTCTTCCTAACCATAATTAAAAATCCTGGCAAGGCATTTAATTTAGCAACAACTCTCTCTAAGCTCTCGAAAGGTTAGCAAACAATATGTTTACATGTTGTGCCTTGACTCGGACTGAGATTTCCCATCTGAACACCAAGCAACGGGAAGGAGGTTTTAAACTGGAGGTGCTTCCTACAAGACTGGGCTGATCTCTTTCCCACAGCGCAAGAGCCACGTGGAGTGTTGGCTTAGCTCAGTCGGTTGGATGGCTGGTTAGTGATTTCAGAACGACGTCCACAGTGCAAGTTTGATTCCCGTGGTGTTCATGAAGGCTCTGCCTTCTCAAACTCTCCTGAGGTGTGGTGATCCTCAGGTTAAATCACCACCAATCACCTCTTTTCCCCCCCTTCAAAGGTTCATCTAGGACTATGGTGACATCACCAAAGGCTATGTAAACAGGCGTGGCTATGGAATAAGATTCCTGAAGGACATCGAGGCTAGGTCCTGGCAGTGGAAGTAAGCTTGGCACAGCCAAAACTGGACACAATTTCTTGAGGACCTGCTTGTGCTAAAGACGCTTCAGCAATCTGTGTTTTTATTAGTGGCTCGATTTATTGTAGGTTCCTTTTGGAACTTTGATCAAATGCCAGCTATTTTAATCGCAAATTATTATTCGTGTGGCTAAGATTCAAGGCCATTATAACGTTAAGAGACACAACAGCTGATGTGATATTATGATGTGGTAACAGTGAATTGGGAAAACTATTAGAAAACAACAGAAAAAACCTCAATCGAAAAGCAGAAAACTGCAAATGCGCAAGATCCGAAATAAAAGCTGAAAATACTCAGCAGGTCAGGCAGCATCTGTGGAGAGAGAGGGGGTGTTAACTTTTCTGACCTTGCATCAGAATTGGAAAAAATTGGAGATGTAAAAGATTTTGAGTAAAGCTGGGTGGAACAAGGGCAAACACCAAGTCTGTGATCCATAGAACCATTGTGCAGAAGAGGCCCTTCGGCCCAGCGGGTCCACATCAACATGCGAAGAACACCCGACTTGGCACCAAATCCCTTTTACCTGCACTTGGCCCACAGCCCTGAATGTTTTGACATGCCAAGTGCTTTTTAAAGGTAAAAGCAAAATACTGTGGATGCTGGAATCTGAAACAAAAACAGAAAATGCTGGAAAATTTCAGCAAGTCTGACCAGCATCTGTGGAGAGAGAATAGAGCCAATGTTTCCAGTCAGAGCTCTGACGAAGGGTCACCCAGACTCAACGTTGTCTCTATTCTCTCCCCACAGATGCTGTCAGACCAGCTGAGATTTTCCAGTATTTTCTGCTTTTGTCCTTTTTTCAGGGAAAAAAAAGGACTACCCTCCCAGGCAGCACATTCCAGACCGTCTGGGTAAAAAAGCTTTTTCCTCAACCTCCTGCCCCTCATCTTGATCCTGTGTCCCCTCGTGACTGACCCTTCAACTAAGGGGAACAGCTGCTCCCTATCCACTCTGTCCATGTCCTCCTCAATTTGTACACCTCGATCAGGAAGCAGATTGAGTGAGTGACGAGGGGAGATTGAGTGAGTGACGGTAGGGTTGTTGGTCTTCAAGGGACAAAGAAAATAGTGATGAGGCAAAAAAATTCCCAGATGAATGGAAGCTGCCGACTGAAAGCCAAATGAAAAGCTGAAAGTGTAAACTAAAGGCAACAATATCGGTGCTATGGTGGGGGTGTGGAGATTAGTCTAACATTGTTGAGTTCAGTATTGAGTCCGGAAAGCTCTGGGATCCTCGAGCTTACATTAAACTCCACTGGAACAAGGTCGAGGACAGGGATGTGAGAGAATTAAAACGGCAGGTTTCTGAGCAGGAATTTTTTTTTGTTGTTTCTTCCCTTACCTCCAAATTCAAAACCTGCACGACAAAGAACAGCACAGGAACAGACCCATTGGCCCACCAAGCCTGAGCTGATCACGTTGCCCTATCTAGACCAAGTGCCTGTATCCCTCTATTCCCCATCTGTTCGTGAGTCTATCCAGATAAGTCTTAAATGTGGCTAACATATCTGCCTCAACCACCTCACCTGGCAGTGCATTCCAAGCCCCAACCACCCTCTGTATAAAAAAAAACTTCCGCTGCACATCTCCACTGAACCTTTCCCCCCTTATCTTGAACCTGTGCCTACTTGTAATTGTCATTTCTGCCCTGGGGAAAAAGCTTCCAACTATCCATACCCCTCATAATTTTATAAACTTCTATCAGGCCACCCCTTGGCCTCTGTCTTTCCAGGGGGAACAATCCCAGTTTATTCAATCTCTCCTTATACCCTCCATGCCAGGCAACCTCCTGGCAAACCTTTTCTGCTCTCTCTCCAAAGCTTCCACCTCCTTCTGGTAGTCACATCTCTAACTTTTCCCAGTTCCAATTACTTGAAAGATTGATTCCATTTCTCTCCCCCGCAAATGTTGCCTGCAATCCCACTGAGTATTTCCAACATTTTTCTGTTTTTTCTAACATGATCACCCTTGCACAGAGTGACCAGAGATCATACTTTGTTAGGGCAATGCAAAGAATGCTGCAAGCAATTAGCACATGAGTCACTGCCTTAATGTCTCACAGACTAAGATAATCAAATGTAACCCATCTTTCGTTTTAGGGGGAATTAGAAAAGCAACTCCTTCAAGCAAACCCCATTCTGGAAGCCTTTGGAAATGCAAAAACAGTAAAAAATGACAACTCCTCCCGGTTTGTGAGTATTTTTTTTTGCCTTTATGGTTGAGTTTGTGTTGAAGTTCCCACGATTGTACACATCAGAAGTTTCTAATACTTGGTATCTCAGTAACATAGGAGAAAATAAAACCACTACAAAACTCAAAACGTGGCAAAGGGCAGCTTGTGATATAGTGATTTATCTGCGAGTCCGTATCGGTCAGTTTAGCAATGCTTCCAAGATTTGAACAACCAAGTTACAACATACCAATTACTTGTACAGCAATATGGGAACAGTATTAGCCCTTTACTATGGAAGCCATGGAATCCCCATGGTGCAGAAGAAGGCCATTCAGCCCATCGGGTCCGCACCGACTCTCAAAGAGCATCTCACCCAGGCCCCACCCTGCCTGTTTACCATGGTTACTCCACCCAAGGGGCAATTTAGTTTGGCCAACCCACCTAACCCGCACATCTTTGGAGTGGGGAGGAAACCCACCCAGACATGGGGAGAGCATGCAAACTCCAGACAGGCCAGAATTGAACCCGGGTCCCTGGTGCAGTGAGGCAACAGTGCTAACCACTGTGCTACTGTACCAGTCTGCTGACATTCAGAAGAACTGCTCCAAAGGCATGGCACTGCAGTGTGTATTGAAATGCTGCTTCTAGGGACATTCTGCATCTTTCTTGTAAATTTCTTTCAAATTTTGGATCTGATTCAAGAAGATATTTTACAGTAATGATTAAGTATTCTGTTATTGAAAATGCACTGTTTAACATGAGTGCGTGATAAACCTTGTACCATCTTGATCTTCCATCAAAAGGAGTGACACCAATCGCCTGTAATCCCGAGCGATTATGGTTCAGTTCCATTTTGGTAATATCGCAGGAGACCCCTCCCTTGATGGCCATCTCGATGTGGCGGAGAGTCTTGTACGCTCTGACGATCCTTCATTGTGAGCTCCCTGCTCCTGACTATCCCATGACAGCCAGATCGGGCGAGGCACCAGATAAAGCACAGCCCAAAAGGTTGTCAAAAGCAGACCTGGCAAAAGAAGTCTGTGTCTCTCTGTGTCTCCAAAGGCGGCAGAAGTTATGAACAAGACCAGGAACTCTTCATTGCATCCATCAACTTGAGCACTGTGTTGGACTGAGTCAATTGCAAACATCCCCCAAAGGTTTTGGTGCCAGAAAACCTCATCACAATCCTGAAACTGCCTCACTGTGTTGTGGCTGTAATTCTTACCGTGTGAGAGATTTCTAACCAGGGCACCCTCAGGATCTAAACAGGGATTTGGCGAGGCTGTGTGAAACCTTGCTCCCCCTCCCCCATACAATTTCCAATCCATCTAATGGTGAATATTCACCTTTATCAAAGATTAATTGCCCTCTGGTGTGAGTGTTAAATATCAACGAAAACTCTTTAACTTCAGTCACCTCCATGCCATGAATATACTGAGCGATATAGACATGCACATCTCTGGCACTGTGGGAGGAAACTGGAGAACCCAGAGGAAACCCACACAGACACAGGAAGAATGTGCAAACTCCAGACACAGTGACCCAAGCTGAGAATCGAACCCAGGTTCATGATGCTGTGAGGGAACAGTGCTAATCACTGAGCCACCGTCACTCTGGGAATATCTTGATCACTTTCTACGCAGTGGAAGCTGCCTCTCTCAAAATGCGATTATTAGTGAAGAGATGCAACACCGGATCAGCTACACCAGTTCAACTTCTACAGACAGCAGTAACTGTTTGACAACAGATATTTATAAGTCAACAATAGTCCCAGAAGAGAGAGTGTTGCCACACTAGGTGTTGCAGTGAGACCTGGAGTGTGTATTAGTGACATCCTAAAAACATTCTATTGACAATATCTCTGTCACATTCGATGCAGGAGCATGAAACAAATACTAGCGAGCTTCACAAGCACAAGGTGATGGCCTAGTGGTATTATTGCTAGATTTCTCAATCCAGAAGATCAGCTAACGTTCTGGGGAGATGATGGATTTTCACCACGGCAGATGGTGGAATTTCAATTCGATAAAGAAAAATCTGTAATTAAGAATCTACTGATGACCATGAAACCATTATCAATTGTTGGGGAAAACCCATCTGGTTCGCTAATGTCCTTTTTTTAAGGAAGGAAATCTGCCGTCCTTACCCGGTCTGGCCTACAAGTGACTCCAGAGCCACAGCAATGTGGTTGACTCTCAACTGCCCCTCGGGGAACTAGGGATGGGCAATAAATGCCAACCAGGCGCCCGTGTCCCACGAATGAAAAAGAAATCAGGCAAAATGATTCGAGGAATGGTCACTGCCATGCCTTTAATTGCAAGAGTGATAGGTACCCTGCCGTCTTGCCCAAACAGTATTACTTCCAGAATGTTCTATCCCTACGCACGTGGACCCAAGCGCAGTTGCTGTAAGGTCTGTATGCTGGGGGTGGTGGGTAAGATGTATTTCCCTGTGTATGTGGCTTGATATATTTCACAGTTTAAAAAGTCTGACAACACCAGGTTTAAGTCCAACCGATTTATTTGATAGTAGACTCACTAGCTTTCGGGGTTAGTCCCTTCGTCAGGTGAATGGCCATTCATCTGACAAAGGGACCAACCCCGAAAGCTAGTGAGTCTACTATCAAATAAATCGGTTGGACTTAAACCTGGTGTTGTCAGACTTTTTAGTGTGTTTACCCCAGTCCAACGCTGGCATATCCACATCATTGATATATTTCACCAAAGGTCCACCTGAGCAAATTCAGTCACTACATGGAGTGCAGACGGTACAAAACATTAGCGATCTGTATCCGTGGCCCAGAAACGTGGGCTCCTTCTGGGTGGGAAGGTCAACCTGTCAGGGATAAAATGTCCTGGAAACTCCAGCAATTCACAAAGTGGAAGATAGCAGCAATGCCTGATTCTCTCTCAGACCACGCGCTCAGAATCCAACTCATTTTATCCCGACAGCTTGAGATTTTTGCTATTTCCGCAGTTTGTGTTTTCTGTTTGCTACGACTTTGCTAATTATTTGTCGTGCAGGGAAACGAGAAGTTGACTAGCGATTTTACTGCTGGTATCCTCAAAATGTCACACTTCTGCCACACAGCAGTTACTGCACAAGTCTCTGGCGTGTAGTGCGGTGATGAGGGGATTTTCGCAGTAACTGCATTAGAATGTTAACGGAAGCCTACTTGTGACACTAATAAATAAACTTTTGCTTTAAAGGAGACACTGGATCAAGTTAATTCCGTCTATGGATTTGCTCCAATGTCTCCACACATTCCATCAACTCGCCTCCCACTAGTTCAGGAGGAAAAGATATCATCTTACCTCCCGATAACCACTTGTGACGTTGCGCGGAGTGGAAAATTCTGACCAGCGAGGCTGGAATGTGAATCAATCATTAACATTTATCATTTAAGACGGAACCTCCTTGTGTGTGTGCAGCTGCAAACTTTGCGAAACTGTGGCAGATGTGAACTCTTGTTATCCCACATCCCCCTCACCCCTCACCTCCGTGCCCATCCCAACTCCATATCGGGAATCTGCTCAACTCGATCTGGTTTAGGCGGAATTACCAAGCTCTATGCAAGCAAAATCACAAAAAGTGACAGTGACGCTACTGGCTAATCACTTCAGGGCCCAGTAAACGTACAGAAAGATGTCCTGACCATTGTTGTCTCGCTTCCAACAGGGAAAATTCATCCGGATCAATTTTGACGTCACTGGCTACATTGTTGGAGCAAACATCGACACGTGTATCCTTTTTTTGAATGGGTGTTTAAAGACAACAGATTCGGAATTTTAACTAAAAAGACATAACGAGGCACACCTTTTTTTTTTCCCCCCCCCCATTGCAGGGGGTAACTGCCTCTGAAGCCTCCACCAGAGGCAAAGTCCCTGTGAACTGATCTGGCCCAAAATTTAAAATTCTAAATTGGGGCAAGGCTGATTTTGATGGTATTAGACAGGAATTTTCAAAAGTTGATTGGGTGGTGAGTGTCTGGAACAAACTGCCAGAGGTAGTAGTGGAGGCAGATACAACTTTGTCTGTTTAAAAAGCATTTAGACAGTTACGTGGGTAAGATGGGTATAGAGGGATATGGGTCAAATGTGGGCAATTGAGACTAGTTTAGTGGTTTTAAAAACTGGGCAGCATGGACAAGTTGGGCTGAAGGGCCTGTTGCCATGCTCTAATCTCTATGACTCTATAACCTCCTCCAGCAACAGGGCCAGGACTTTCCTGCCCCGTCATGGTGGGACCTGCCACATGGGATGGGGAACTCCAGCCAAAAGCCCAGTTATGCTGGGTGATCCCAGTGGCAGAATGGCAGGACTGGCTGATCCCAGCAGCTGGACTGGGCAGTCCTGGCGGTGGGGCTGGGCGATCCTGGCAGCGGGACTGGGCGATCCCAGCGGGCGGGGTGGGAGACGGGTCTGAACGATCAGTGCAGGCTTGGATTTCTGAAGGGCTTGCTCCTGTGCTGAATTGTTCTTTTGTCCTTTGATCCCAGTGGCTGTCGGGCAAGGCTGGAAAATATCCAGTTCGGGAAATGAATGAACTAGTGTTTCCTGTTCCCTCTGAGAGTTTGCTAATCCTTTTCAATGATGTTTCACCTCCCGTGAAAATGTAGGAACAGGAGAAGGGCATTTCTTCCCCTTGAGCCTGCTCCGCCATTCCGTGAGATCGTGGCTGATCAGCAAACTAAGTTCATGTAAAACAAATTACAAACAGGAGCATATGATACGAGTTCAGCCCCCAGTGCTCATTAATATATCAACACTCGTTAAAGGAGTAATAGTGATTATTAGTGCCTTTTTATTGGGGTGACAGAGCCCATCAGTAGCCAGCTGAGTGGATTCTATCCCCTGGTGTAGTGTTTTAGGGGAACTCTGCAGCTATTGCCAGCATTAAACACAGGAGGCTGAGAATGGAACGAGAGTGAGGACAGCACAGTGGCTAACAATTACTCTCACGGGTTACCCCAGGTCTGGGTCTGTACTCCCTGGTCTCCCCGTCTGTTGGGGGAACCGTGCATTGCAGCTCAATGAAGAGGCAGAATGCAAGGAAAAGTCATATTGAAGCACTGTTTCAGAACCAGTAGAGGACACTATAGCAGCTGAGCTGGTTTATATCTCCTCAGCAAGATGACTGAGGTGCTCTCGGCCACGTACGCCAAGTTATCTCACAATCCCTACAGTGCAGAAAGTGACCAGCTGCCCCATCGAATCTGCACCAACAATACTCCCACCCAAGCCCTATCTCTGGAACCCCACACTTTTATCCCGCTAGTCCCCTGATTCTAAGAGGCAATTTAGCACGGCCAATCCACCCAACCCGCACATCTTAGGACTGTGGGAGGAAACCGGAGCACCTGGGAGAAAGCCAAGCAGACACGGGGAGAATGTGCAAACTCCGTGCAGACAGTGACCCGAGCTGGGAATCAAACCCAGGTCCCTGGAGCTGTGAGGCAGCAGTGCTAACCACTGTGCCACTGTAGCCCCCTAATTTTTGTCCTGGACAGTACTTGTACTTGTTACCTCCAGAGGCACCTGCCAGCCCCTGAATGTTCTGAGTATGAAAGGATTGAGTCTCACTGACAACACATCCCCATTCAGGACTAGTCTCTGCTTACATAACATTCATAAAGCTAAAGAGTTTTAATCCTCTAATGTGCAGATAGTACGTGACCACAAATGTGAGATAACAGATGCTTCCCTTGGGGAGTCCATAATCTCTAAATCCTGACCATCTTCTTTTTGATAAAGACATTAGTACTCCCAAGATAATTAGGAGATGCCTTGAAATGAGAAGAATTCAGATTCTGTCTGAGGATGAGGCCTCACTGTTAACACAACAATAATACTGGGCAGGGTTTTACTGTCCTGCCAAAGTCAACGGACATTTGAAAGGTTTGCCACTTGTTACAGCCCTGTCCCCACCTCAACAGCACTGTAGAATTCCGCTCGCTAACACAACACTGAGTCCCCCCTTCAGCTGAAGCCTGGACCCTGGGATGTTACTGTTGTCCTGGGAACAATTTCTGGAGTAGTCTCAGCATCATCTTAACAGTAGCAGTGCTGAGTGTGTGGTACTATCACTGGTTTACAGACCTGGCAACTATTGAATAATATTAAATATCTCACCAGCATCACGGTCCTTGGGGAATGTGCTAGGGGCTGCTGACTATAAAGTTCACCAACGTTCCAGGGATGGAGGAAGCCTCCCACATTTACCTGCGAGCATCCAGATCCATCCCAGAAGCTTTTTGAGATATTTTTGTCCAATGTTAAAGGTCCTGAGGTCTGAGGTATGTTCATTATTTTGTTGGGTTTGGTGGAGGCAGCAGTTGCATAGAAACCTCCTTCCCAGTTGGGGAGGCAGTGGTGTAGTTGTACTGTCGCTAGACAAATAATCCAGAACCCAAAGTAACGCTCTGGGGACCCAGGTTCAAATCCCACCACGGCAGATGGTGAAATTTGACTTCTGAAAATTTCTGGAATTAAAAGTTTTTAATGATGACCATGAAACCATTGTTGTATAAATGCAATGTCCTTCCTTTATGGAAGGAAATCTGCCGTCCTAACCCAGTCTGGCCCACATGTGACTCCAGAGCCACAGCAATGGGGTTGATTTGCAGCTGCCCTTGGATAGACAATAGATGCTGGCCCAGTCAGCAACACCCACATCCTGTAAATGAGAAAACAAGTTGTGGCACTGTTCCCAGCCTTACTGATCTTTTATGAAGATTCCCCCAAAGACACTCATTCTCCAGTAGTGCTTTGAGATTAATTGCCCTCTTGATGTACCTGCGCCCCTGATTCAACAATTAAAGCATCTGTCTGTCTATTTAGAGTTGCACTTGACAACCCTTCACCTGTGAGAAAGGGAAATGGGAGAATTCAATCATGTGCAAATGAAAATTATTGCAAAATTACAGTAATTCAAATTGCATCAATACTGCAGGGTTTGAAAACTCTTTAGCTTTATGAATGTTATGTAAGCAGAGACTAGTCCTGAATGGGGATGTGTTGTCAGTGAGACTCAATCCTTTCATACTCAGAACATTCAGGGGCTGGCAGGTGCCTCTGGAGGTAACAAGTACAAGTACTGTCCAGGACAAAAATTAGGGGGCTACAGTGGCACAGTGGTTAGCACTGCTGCCTCACAGCTCCAGGGACCTGGGTTTGATTCCCAGCTCGGGTCACTGTCTGCACGGAGTTTGCAGGGTTTGAGAGTAATTACAGCACAGGAGGAGGTCCATTGATTCTGTGCCAGCTATCTGTAGAGCAATCCAGTCACTTCCAGTCCCCTCTCTATCCCTGGGTCATTTCCCTCCAGTGCCTATCCAATCTCCTTTTGAAATTCTTGACTGATTCTGTTTCTACTACCTTGGTAGGCATTGAGTTCTGGGTCTATGCAATATATTGTACTAAAAACCTTAAATCAGTAACCCTTTGTCCTTGGACAATCAGCTTCCTTGGTCTATCTGATCACACCTTTTATATAACTCTATCAAATCTCTCAGTTCAAATCATAGAATCCCCACAGTGCAGAAGGAGGCCATTTGGCCCATCGAATCTGTACCGACAACAATCCCAGCTAGGCCCTATCCCTGTGACTCCATGCTACTCCCTCTAACCTGCATGTCCCAGGACACTAAGGGGAAATTTTAGCATGACCAATGCACCTAACCCACACATCTTTGCACTGTGGGAGGAACGTGCAGACTCTGCACAGACAGTGACCCAAACTGGGAATTGAATCCGTGTCCCTGGCGCTGTGAGCAACAGTGCTTGCCATTGTGCCAACGCGCCATCCCAAGCTTCAAGGACAACAACCCCAGCCTCTTCAACCTTAACTTTGTGGCTAATAATCCTTACCCCCAGAACCATTTTGGAAGGGAAACCTCAGCATTGGCTAGGAAAATTCCTAGCCAATGCTTTTCCCTCAAACTTCTGTTCCTAGGCAACCTGTTATCTTGATCTTGTACATTAAATTATTCAAGAATAGGCAGAGAGGAGGGTTCTAAAATAAATGTCAATTAAAGAACCAATACCCAATGAATGAACCTGGTGGGTGGTTTAGATCAACAAGGCCTGAAGCATCATTCACAATCTTGGTGACAAAGGTGTACATCAGGTACATCCATTCCTTACCCATTGAACACATCCTTGTTCATTGGCTGAGGCACACCCATCTTTGTTTCACAGTGTCTGAACTTCCATAGAATCATAGAATCCCTACAGTGAAGAAGGAGGCCATGCGGCCCGTCGAGTCTGCACCGACCACAGTGCCACCCAGGCCCTATCCCAATAACTCCAAGCATTTACCATAGCTAGTCTCCCTGACACCTAAAGAGGCAATTTAGCATGGCCAATCCACCTAACCTGCACATCTTTTGGACTGTGGGAGAAAACCGGAACACCTGGAGGAAACCCACACAGACACGGGGGGGAATGTGCAGACTCTGCACAGACAGTGACCCCAGCCGGGAATCGAACCCTGGTCCCTGGCATTGTGAGGCAGCCGTGCTAACCACTGTGCCACTGTGTCACCCTTTCCTTTGAGAAAGGCTTCAAAATGAAAGCCAGGTTGAATTGGGCCCATCTATTCAAGTCTGATCTATTTGTACAGTATTCGTGCAATACTGTGCCACCCAGTGGGTCCACTAAGCTTTGTACCTGATTCCCCAATCTGTGCTTCCATCAGAATGGCGTGGTCTAACTTTCTATGATATATATGGGGTTGAGAAACTTATCAGCCGCGATTGAATGGTGGAGCAGGTGCAGTGGGCCGAATGGCCTAATTCTGCTTCTATATCTTTACCATCTTATGATCTTTTCCACAAAACACTGGAAAGGGAATAGCAATGCTAGTCGCAACCAGAGCGAAACAACAACTAATCCATACAACTTGGGGGAGATTTGTATCAGTCATTTCACAGGGGAAGTCCAAACCAATCCCCCAGTGTAACCCTGAACTATTTGAAAGAAAACCTCCTGTTACGAGAAACATGTGTCTGCATGACCCATGGCCAGAAAGATTCTGGCCTCTGTTCAGTTTCTGACAACTGTTTCTAACTTTCTTGTCTGGGAAATGTCTTTATAAAGATGTGAAAACGAGGCCAGAGTGAAAGGACACAGCATTACCGTCAACTGTGGGAAACAGCTCTTACAGAGAGTTGGCAGTACAATTAGAGGCCATTTGGCCCAACAGGCCCCTGCTTGTGTTTACGCACCATATGAATCCTTACGTTCATGCAGGAGACAGACTGAGGCAGGTAGACCGAGGTAAATGTGGTCTAAATGTTATTACTTTTGGGTGGGGCTCGTGGGGTGAGTGACAGGCTTGCTTGCTAAGGCTGGAGGGGGGGGCGGATTTTAATTTCTGGAACTCGCTCACAAATCCCGTAGGGATCTGTCTGCTGGACAGCAGTGAGAAATCAGGGAGCAAGAAAGATCCAGCAGGAGATGTGCGAGGTGATACATTTTGGCAGAAGGAACATAGAGAGTCAATATCAAATAAGGGGTAAAATTCTAAAAGGGGGCAGAGGGAAATGGGTGCTCAAATGTGAGGTAATGCATTTTGGAAGGTCTGATACAGATAGGAAATATATAGCAAATGGCAGAACCATTAAGAATATTGCTAGGCAGAGGGATCTGGGTGTACAGGTACACAGGTCGTTGAAAGTGACAATGCAGGTGGAGAAGGTGGTCAAGAAGGCATACGGCATGCTTGCCTTCATCAGCCGGGGTGTTGAGTTTAAAAATTGGCAAGTCATGTTGACTCTTTATAGAAGCCTAGTTAGGCCACACTTGGAATATAGTGTTCAATTCTGGTCCCAAATTACCAGAAGGGTGTGGAGGCTTTGGAGAGGGTACAGAAAAGATTTACCAGGATGTTGCCTGATATGGAGGGCATTAGCTACGAGGAGAGGTTGGAGAAACTTGGTTTGTTCTCACTGGAACAACAGAAGCTGAATGGCGATTTGATAGAAGTCTACAAGGTTATGAGAGGCATGGACAGAGTGGATAGTCAGAAGCTTTTTCCCAGGGTGGAAGAGTCAGTTACTAGGGAGTATAGGTTTAAGGTGTGAGGGGCAAGGTTTAAAGGAGATGTACGAGGCAGATTTTTTTACACAAAGGGTGGTGGGTGCCTGGACCTCGCTGTCAGGGGAGGTAGTGGAAGCGGATACAATTGTGACTTTTAAGGGGAGTCTGGACAAATACATGAACAGGATGGGAATGGGGGGATATGGTCCCCGGAAGGATAGGGGGTTTTAGTTCAGTCAGGCAGCATGGTCAGTGCAGGCTTGTTCTTTGTATCTTTGCATCAATTGTTAAAGGTGGCAGGACAGGTGGAGAGAGCAGTTAATAAAGCATATAGCATTCTGGGCTTTATTAATAGGAGCACAGAGTACAAGAGCAAGGAGGTTATGCTGAACTTGTACAAGACACTAGTTAGACCTCAGCTGGAATATTGTTCTGGGTGCCACACCATAGGAAGGATGTGAACATATTGGAGGGAGTGCAGAAGAGGTTTATAAGAAACTTCAGTTACGAGGATAGATTAGAGGGGTTGGGGACTGCTTCAGTCTCAGCTGGTTGTCAGTGAGGGGGATGGAGCTCCGGACACAAAACCTAAACTCACCAGCCTTTTGCAGAAAGGCTCGATCGTTCTGGGTGGGGGTTGTGGGAGGGAGGGGAACTGTAGCTGAGAAAACTATGGACAATGTCATCTAGCATGGAGGTCCAGAATGGAAGTCGGATGGTCAGGAATTTGGCAAGGATAGAGTGGAGAAAGTCAGTGGGAGGGCTGATGAATGGGATAAGCCTGAAGGAGAGCATGGAAAATATGGGAGAGAGGCAAGAGAAAGATGGGGAATTCAAGGTGGCCTAGTAGGGATGGGGAAGCAGCAGATACAGATGACCTCTCACCGGCTAACAGATATCCAGGAACTCCCCAAGTTTGGGTGAAAGTGGAGGAAGAATTGAGATCCTCTATTCGAGAGTTACAAGTGTAGCTGAACCTTCATTTGTCTTAACTAAAGCAGCCAATTGAGAAGTCTATAGTCTGTAATCTGGGGTTCTTATGATAAATTCTGAAATTCAAAAGCATTGGGTGGAATTTTATGGCTTTGCTCGTCCCGAAACCATAAAATCCAGGGCAAGATTGATGGAACATTCCCATGGTCCACCCCTCGCCTGCTCCGATTCCCAAGGTGGGCAGGGCGGTAAAAGTTCAACACAGGGAAATAGGGATTAAAAACCAATAACAGCAGCAAGGCAGAGTGTTGTTTGGAATTCCCTCTCTGACAGCCTTGTGGGTCATCCCACAGAAAACGTGGACTGCAGCGGTTCAAGAAGGCAGCTCACCACCACCTTCTCAAGGGCAACTAGGGATGGGTAATAAATGCTGGCCCAGCCAGCAATGTCCATGTCCCATGGATGAGTAAAGAAAAATTATAGGTTAACTTCAAATATGTTTCATTCGCTTCATCTAAGTGATCGCATTCCTTCAGCAAGACTTATTGCTACAAAATAAGTTTATTTAAAATCTAACATCAAATGAATTAATCAACTTGACTGTAATAAACAGATCTGCTTGAAAAATCCCGAGCAATTCGGCAGGCCCCAGAGGAAAGAACATTTCATATTTTCTATTACCTTCTTTCTGGTGCAGGAGTGAAGATGAAGGGTAAGTTAAACTATTGTGTTGTGTTTTGATTTGATTTATTATTGTCACATGTATTAATATACGGTGGAAAGTATTTTTTCAAAGAACAAAGAAAATTACAGCACAGGAACAGGCCCTTCGGCCCTCCAAGGCTGCACTGACCATGCCACCTGACTTAAGCCCCTTATGCTTCCCGGGACCATATCCCTCTATTCCCATCTCATTCGTGTACTTGTCAAGACGCCCCTTAAAAGTCACTAATGTATCCGCTTCCACTACCTCCCCCACAAAGAGTTCCAGGCACCCACCACCCTCTGTGTTTAAAAAAAAAAACTGCCTCATACGTCTTTTTTTAAACCTTGCACCTCGCACCTTAAACCTGTGCCCTTGAATAATTGACTCTTCCACCCTGGGAAAAAGCTTCTGACTATCTACTCTGTCCACACCTCTCATATTCTTGTAGACTTCTATCAGGTCTCCCCTCAACTTCTGTCGCTCCATTGAGTACAAATCAGGTTTCTCCAACCTCTCCTCATAGCTAATGCCCTCCATACCAGGCAACATCCTGGTAAATCTTTTCTGTACCCTCTCCAAAGTCTCCACATCCTTCTGGTAGTGTGGCAACCAGAATAGAACGCTATATTCTAAGTGCAGCCTCACTAAGGTTCTATAAAGCATCAACATGACTTACTAATTTTTAAACTCAATACCCTGGCCGATGAAGGCAAGCATGCCATATGCCTTCTTGACTATCTTTTCCACCTATGTTTCCGGTGTGCTATACAGACAAGCATACCGTTCATAGAAGGAAAGGAAAGAGTGCAGAATGTAGTGTTAGTCATAGCTAGGGTGTAGAGAAAGATCAACTTAATGCAAGGTAAGTCCATTCAAAAGTCTGATGGCAGTAGGGAAGAAGTTGTTTGTGAGTCGGTTGGTACGTGACCTCAGACTTTTGTATCTTTTTCCCAATGAAGAAGGCAGAAGAGAGAGTGTCCGGGGTGCATGGGGTCCTTAATTATACCAGCTGCTTTGAGGCAACGAGAAGTGTAGACAGATTCAGTGGATGGGAGACTGGTTTGCGTGGTGGATTGGGCCACATTCATGACCTTTTGTAGTTCCTTGCAGTCTTGGGCAGAGCAGAAACCGTACCAAGCTGTGATACAACCAGAAAGAATGATTTCTATAGTGCATCTGTAAAAGTTGGCGAGAGTCGTAGCTGACATGCCAAATTTCCTAGTCCTCTTGGAAAGTAGAGGTGTTGGTGGGTTTTCTTGTTTGTATAAGGCCTCACTTTGTTCTCCGAGGAGCGGGAATTTGGTCTAACTCTCTCTTGTTTTACAATTGGCAGAGGATCTACTGTTGGAACCATTCAGCAACTACAGGTTCTTGGCCAACGGCCATGTTCCAATTCCAGGGCAGGATGATAAAGACATGTTCGAAGAGACCACAGAAGCCATGACCATTATGGGATTTTCCAATGAGGAACAACATGGTAAGGATCTCTGAGTTTTGGGTTTTCTGAATTCAGCTGAATGCTAACAGTGAAAATGTCAACATCAAACATATTAATTAAACTCCAAATTAGTGGGAATTCCAGGAAGAAATCTACAAAATGAGCCTGATTTTTTTTTTACAGGGATTCTCCTGGTTTCCAAATGCGTACAGACATTACCATTGGAAATGAGGAGATTTCAATGGAAGACTGTAATCATGGGCTGCCTCTTTCCAGGATTAACGGGCATTTAGAGTCATTGTGGTTCACAGCATGGAAACAACAGGCCCTTCGACCCAACTTGTCCATGCTGCCCATTTTTTTTAAACTCCTAAGCTAGTCCCAATTCCCCGCATTGGCCCATATCCCTCTATACCCATCTTATTCATGTAACTGTCTAAAATAAAATGTGCAAACTCCACACAGACAGTGACCCGAGGCTGGAATCGGACCTGGGTCCCTGGCGGTGTGAGGCAGCAATGCTAACCACTGCCACCCATGCCACCTAGCTCAGTTTGTGCTGTGCTCTTAACCCTACATTTTAATGCTAGTTAACCAGCTTGTCTGGGAGGCTAGTTAGCTTAGTTAGCCAGCTGGTTAGCAAGTGGACCAGAGTCAACTCTGCAAGTTTGATTCCTGTTCCAGCTGAGGTAAACTCGGGACCTACCTCTCCGCTCTGTCCGTGAGAGTGGAAGGCAATGGGAAGCCACCGTTGACCAAAAAAAGGGCCAAGGAAATGGCATCAGCCGAGGATCTTGCTTTGGGCATTGCAGCTCATAAAGGAAGGAAACAGATTCTCTGACAGGCTGAATGACGTGGACCATTTAACTAATGTTAAAATCAACTTCCATTCACCTAGTAGAAATGTCCCAAAGCTCTTTATTGACATGTAGTCGGACAAAAAAGCCGAGGCTGAAGATATTGGCAAAGATGACCAGAAAACTAATGAAGCATCTCGGAGAAGGAAGTGTAAGAGTGATAAGGTTCACTAGATTGATTCCAGAGATGAGGGGTTTGTCGTATGAAGAGAGATTGAACAGTTTAGGCCGATACTGTCTGGAATTTTAGAAGAATGAGGGGAGATCAGATTGAGTTGTACAAGATGATGAAAGGTCTGGATACAGTAGACATGGAGCGGATGTTTCCGTTTGTGGGGCATTCTAGGACGAGGGGTAGCAAATTTAAAACACTTCCAAAGGGTTGTGAATCTGTGGAATTTGCTATCCCAGAGGGCCGTGGATGCTGGGACACTGAATAAATTTAAGAGATTGATTCCAGAGATGGGGAAAAGTTAGATTTGTAATTGGTAATGTGTTGAAGGGTTATGAGGATGAGGGCATATCGGCCAGGATTGAATGGCAGAGCAGACTCAATGGGCTGAATGGCCTAAGTCTGCTCCTATATCTTATGAATTATAAGAGACAATTCCACTACGTGGATCCCAGACAGCAGATGGAAGTATTGTCATTCATAAAAAATCACAATCATAAGAACTAGGAGCAGGAAGAGGCCATCCAGTCCCTTAAGCCTGCCCCGCCATTCAACATGATTGCGGCTGGTTGTGATTTAACCTGAGGATCCCTACACCTCCAGGCGAGGGGTTTGACCAGGCGGGGCCTTCGTGAATAACCTTGGCCGGTGGGGGAATCGAACCCATGCTGTTGGTGTCACTCTGTCATAAACCAGCCATCCAGCCAACTGAGTTAATCGACTCCATCACTCACCCCCCCCCCCTCCTTTTTTATGACATATGTCAAATTGAAAGTGTGCATCGAATGTCGTGACACAATGACAGAGGCCACTGTAAAATAGTGGATTTGTCTTGGTTCTGAAGACTTGGAGACCTCGCTTAAAAATGAGCTGTTGGATTCTCAGCGAAACACCAGAAGTGTTATGGCATTGGCTGATTGCTTCAGGACAGATTGTCCATAAATGGTGCTTAACAGAAAGAATAGTGATACGTAGCCAACCACAGCCAAAGAGCATCTCAATTGGTGAATAGTGTATTTTGTCATCTTGGCACAGTGGATGGAAAGAATGCCAAAATGAATGTACAAAGTTTTTGGAGCAATCACCAGTCTAAGTCCACGTTAGGAAACCTAAAGGAGAGCAATTAAAAGTACCTTTTTGGTGATTCGAATGCGGGCGGGGGCTCCTCCTTCCCCCAATAAATTACATTCAGAGATGCAACATTTGTGGACGAGCCATAAATAACTTTCAACACTTCAATTCATCTGCTAGCAAAATGTCAGCTGGTCATAACCTCAGTTTAAATCATTCCAGGGCTGGACCTCTGACCCTGTAAATGCTACAAACTGTAAACCAAGAATAAAAGACACTTAATTATGTCAATGCTGTTGGTTAAATGTTGCATTTTTCAGGGACAAATTCAAGGATTCTGCTCTCTTTTATTTTCTCCCCCCCCCGGAGAAAGTCAGAACCGGATTTCTGAACAGTTTCTGTCTCATGTTCAGGATCCTGAGTTCAGAGCAGCGCAGGTCAGAAACACCCACAAATACATTTCTAATCAGTATCAGCACCGACTTTCTCCCAGTTTATTATCAGATCATGTTTTCGTAAAGGGTCAATCCAATCAAAATCTTCCTGCACGCAAATCAGTCTGCATTGGCACAGTAGTTAATGCTGCTGCCTCACAGTGGCAGAGACCCGGGTTCAATTCCAGCCTCGGGCCACTGTCTGTGCCGAATTTACATGTTAAAGTTCATTTATTATTAGTCACGAGTAGGTTTACATTAACACTGCAAGGAAGTTACTGTGAAAATCCCCTAGTCTCCTGTTCGGGTAGAATTTAGCACGGTCAGTGCACCCAACCAGCATGTCTTTCAGACTGTGTGCGAGAAAACTGGAGACCCGGAGGAAACTCATGCAGACACGCGGAGAACGTGCAAACTCCACACAGTGACCCAAGCCAGGAATCAAAACCGAGCCCCTGGCGCTTAGAGGCAGCAGTGCTAACCAGAGTGCTATTGTGCCCTCCACATTCTCTCCCTGTGTCTGCATGGGTTTCCTCCGGGTGCTCCAGTATCTTCCCACACTCCGACGATGTGTAGGTTAGGTGGATTGGCCATTAGTGTCTGAGGATGTGTAAATAGGGGGAATTAGTGGGGTAAATGTGTGGGGTTGTGGGTGTAGGCCTGGAGAGGGCCTGGGTAAGATGCCCTTTTGGACTGTCAGTGCAGACTTGATGGGCTGAATGGCCTCCTGCTGTACTGTAGGGATTCTGTGATATATGCAAATATAGAAAAATGAGTTTTAGACAAAATTAGTTAAAGGGAACAGTAAAGGAATCTGTTCTGTTCACACGCGTGCTCCAGATATATCTTGTATCCCTAGTTAGGATTTACTTCTTGTAAGAGGCATTTGTTTCTATGGAAGGATAGAACAAGACTCTGTCCATTAGCATCTTTCTCCGAGATTATATTTCCTTTCTTGGCAATGATTTGGTGATGAGCTGTAGTGATCTCACTGGCTTGAGAATCATGAGCATTCCTTTCTGTATTTTACAATCGTGTCGAAAAAGCCTCTTCTCCACAAATTTGTTTAAATAAGCTTTAGACTTTGTGCTTGTTAATCTTGCTGCTGTGTGCAGCAGCCAAAGCGCGCTCTGGAAGGAAGCTGCAGAACTAATAGCATTTCCAAACAAAAGTTTTGGAAAGCTGGTGGGATTGTTTATGATGCAGTCAGACATGACCCAGCTAGCACTGATGGTTAAATCCTCTGCTCTTTCCAGCCATCCTGAAGATTGTTTCATCTGTGCTGCAGCTGGGGAATATTTCTTTCAAAAAGGAGAGAAACACTGACCAGGCCTCGATGCCGGACAACACAGGTACGTTTCTCACACACGCAGGGTTTTGACCCAGGAAATTAGGCTGGCCTGATTGTGTGCGTGTAACAGGTTCTGTGATCTCTCTCTCTCTCTCTCTCTCTCTTTTGTGAAGTTGCACAGAAGGTGTGTCACCTGTTGGGTATGAACGTGACTGATTTCACCCGGGCCATCCTGAGCCCCCGCATCAAAGTCGGACGTGATTACGTTCAGAAAGCCCAGACCAAAGAGCAGGTAAGGATTTCCAGACCTGACCTCCTAACTTGTACCTTCAATTGTTGGGGATAATCTGGCTACAAAGCCTCATTACAATAAGTGAACAAACAATTCTGCGCCTCACCAACTTGATTGACTTCCTTTAAAGAGATGACAAAGATAATTGAGGGAAGAGCTGTGGATCTAGTTTATATGGACTACAGTAAAGCGAGTACTGTGTGCAGTTCTGGGCACCACATTTATAGGAAGGATGCGATTGCACTGGAGGGGATTCACCGGGATGCTGCCTGGCTTGGAATATTTATGAAGAGAGGTTGGATAGGATTGGGTTGTTTTTTCTGGGGCAGTGAAGACTGAAGGGTGACCTGATTGAGGTGCTCAAGATTGAGGGGCATGGACAGAGTGGATAGGGAGCAGCTGTTCCCCTTAGTTGAAGGGTCAGTTATGAGGGGACACATGTTAAAAAGTGGGGGATGGGAAGTTTAGTTGGGATTTGAGGAAAAGCTTTTTTACCCAGAAGGTGGTGATGGGTCGGAATGCGCTGCCTGGGAGAGCAGTGGAGGCGGGATGCCTCACATCCTTTAAAAAGTACCTGGATGAGTACTTGGTATACCATAACATTCAAACTATGGACCAAGTGCTGGCGAGTGGAATTAGGTGGGCAGGTCAGGGCCTTTCATGCATTGGTGCAAACTCAATGGGCCAAAGGACCTCTTTGCACTGTAATATTCTGTTCCACATGGCAGACTGGTACAAAAACTAAAACCACGAGATTTGGGGTGGACTGGCTAGATGGATACAGAACTGGCTTTGTCATGGGAGACAGAGTCGTGGTGGAAAGATGTTTTTCAGACTGGAGATCTGTAGCTAGTGGTATTCCCCAGGGATCAGTCCTGGGACTTCTGTTGTTTGTAGTATATATAAATGATCTGGAGGAAAATGTGGGTGGTCTGACCAGTAAGTTTACAGATTACATGAAGATTGGTGGAATTGCTGATAGGGATTGTCAGAGGATACAACAGCATATCGATAGATTGGAGACTTGGGCACAGAAATGGCAGATGGAGTTTAGTCCTGAACAAATGCAAGATGATGCTTTTTGGAGGATCAAATTTAAGTTTGAATTATTCTGTAAATGGCAGAACCCTTAGGAACATGAACATACAGAGGGATCTGGGCGTGCAGATCCACAGTTCCCTAAAAATGACAACACAGTTGGGCAAGGTGATTAAGAAGGCATGTAGCATGCTTGCCTTCATTGGACGGGTCATTAAGTACAAGAATTGGGAAATCATTTTGCAGCTATATAAAACCTTGGTTAGGCCACATTTGGAATATTGCATGCAGTTCTGATCACCACATTACCAGAATGATGTGGAAGCTTTGGAGAGAGTGCAAAGAAGGTTCACCAGGGTGTTGCCTGGTCTCGAGGGTGTTGGCTACGAGGAAAGGTTGAATAAACTAGGAGTGTTTTCACTGGAAAGGCAGAGGCTGAGGGGAAACCTGATAAAGGTCTAAAAAATTGAGAGGCATAGACAGGGTGGATAGTCAGAGGCTTTTATCCAGGGTGGAAGTGTCAATTACAAAGAGACACAGGTTCATGGTGAGATGGGGAAAGTTTAAGGGAGATGTGCGGAAAAGTTTTTCATGCAGGGAGTAGTGGGTGCTGGAAGCAGGCATGTTCGCAACGTTTAAGAGGCAAAAGGATGGGTACGTGAATAGGGAGGGAATAAAGGGACATGGACTGAGTAAGCGCAGAAGGTTGTTTTTAAGTTTAGTTAGGGTATTGTGATCAGCACAGGCTTGGAGGGCTGAAGGGCCTGTTCCTGTGCTGTACTGTTCTTTGTTGTTTTGTTTCTTTGTTCTAATCTAAAATGGCACATAACATTGCATCGCATTTACAGGGCAAGTAGATCAATGTCAATGATCCACAGGAACTTTCTCCCACACGTCTTCATCTCACTCCATCACTAGATCTTTCTATTGTTTGTTCCCTTTTGTACTGGATCTAATTTAACATTTAACCTGTATTGCATAAACATCATTTATTAAAATTACAATTTTATAATTCTTAATTCCCATTTTAAATTTCTTAACTGGAAGATACTATCATTTAAGAATTATACAGTGGGTTAACACTGCTGCCTCACAATGCCAGGGACCCGGGTTCATTTCTGGCCTAAGGTCACTGTCTGTGTGGAGTTTGCATGTTCTCCCTGTGTCTGTGTGGGCTTCCTCCCCAAAGATGTGCAGGTTAGGTGATTGGCCATGCTAAATTGACCCTTGGTGTCAGGGGGACTAGCAGAGTAAGTGGGGTTATGGAGATGGGCATGGATGGGATTGGGATAGGTGCAGATTTGATGGGCCAAATGGCCTCCTTCTACATTGTAGGGATTCTTGGACATCCCATCCATTTCTGACAGACTTTTTAAATGTGTTTGAGGTATTTTTCTCCATGTTTGTTGCGCATCCTGAAACTGCTTTTCGTGCTATGCCGGGAATGCATCTAAGAGTTTCGCAAAACCCGAGGCTCGGTACTTTCAGGTGTGGAGCTGGGTTTCCTAACCCTTACCCCAGATTTCCACACTACCCTGGAATGTAGAATAGAGCTAAATCTGTAGCTGCAGTAGGACTGGCCCAGCACTCAGCTCAAGGGGGAAATTATTCCTGATTTCTCAGCTGGGAAGCAACCAAGCACCTGGGGCTCTTCCCAAAGCTCGAATTGGTCTTGAGCTGGGAACTTGGGGCAGCACAGTGGTTAGCACTGCTGCCTCACAGTGCCAGGGACCCAGATTCAATCCCTGGCTTGGATCACTGTCCGTGTGGGTTTCCTCCGGGTACTCTGGTTTCCTCCCACGCTCCAAAGATGTTTGGGTGAGGTTGATTGGCCATGCTAAATTACCCCTTAATGTCTGGGGATGCGTAGGTTAGAGGGATTAGCAGGGTAAATAGGCCCAGGTGGGATTGTGGTCAATGCAGACTCGATGGGCCGAATGGCCTATTTCTGCACTGTAGGGATTCTATGAACTCCCTTCGACCAGGTGTTTTTCACTGATGCCCAGTAGCTGCCTGAAGAGGTCCCCAAGGTTAGTTTTGAATTTGCTTTAGATTATCTGCAGATCTTTGGAGCTTGGAGCTTCGAGCTTTGAGCCCAATGCTGGTGGAACAAGGGAAGCCTCCAGTGGTGCTCGGAGTTGTTCCTCCTTCTGCCAGTGCACATTGCCACCAAAAGGTGAAGTGGAATCGGGGTTACCCCCCAGCCCCGGGCTAACAATCAGGACAGGAAATTGAAGCAATCCCAGGCTTAGATCAAATCTGTGGCTTGGAGTGGTTTGCACAGGGTCATCTAGATTATTTAATTCACCTTTTAAAATAAAGTTTATTTAGTTATTGGTCACAAGTAGGCTTACATTAACACTGCAATGAAGTTACTGTGAAAATCCTGTAGTCACCACACTCAACGCCTGTTTGGGTGAATTTGGCATGGCCAGTGCACCTAACCAGCACATCTTTCGGGCTGCCGGAGGAAACCCATCGCAGACACGGGGAGAACCTGCAGACTCCACACAGACGGTGACCCAAGCTGGGAATCAAACCTGGGTCCCTGGCACTGGTGAGGCAGCAGTGCTGAGCACTGTGCCATCATGCCACCTATATCTGTTGTCCTTTTTTTTTTAAATTGTAAATCTCACCATTAATAATAGATTTAAGTGTAGTTTATGGTGTAGCAGAGGGAAGTGCCTGGAAGAGGTGGGGTGGACAAAACCCTCTGCTTCCAGGGCAGTCTAATCGCATTGTCTTCCAGCTATAGAAAGGTGTTCCTCTTGAAGGAAACACCCTGCTATTAACACAGCCTGGGATGAGGGTATGCGCAAACTGCCAGATTCCCTGTTGGTGACCATATTTTGGTTAGTTTAAAACAACACGGTCCCTTTGACAGCTTCCAGATTTGTTCTTTCAACAAGTGGAAGAGTCCAGGTGGAACGTCAAGTTGAAGAAAACTTCAGGATTGCATCCAATCAGAGATGATGCTTTCCATATATGCCCAAAAAAAGCATACAACACCAATATTTTATCATTGGAAACATGCCAGAGCTATGTTTCAGTCGTGGTAACATCCATCCAAAATGATCCTCTGTAACTTTCCTTTTACCAAATGGTTAATTTGATGATCTCACTCATTACCATGTTAGGTCTTGGGACCACCTCTCGTGGAGAATCATAGAATCCCTACAGTGCAGAAGAGGCCATTCAGCCCATTGCATCTGTACAGTCTGACAGAGTATCTTGCCCTCTTCCCTGCCCTTTTCCTGTAACCCTATATATTTACCCCATTAGTCAACCTAACCCTAATCTTGGGATATCAAGGAACAGTTTAGCATGGCGAATCCTCCTAACCTACCCATCTTTGGACTGTGGGAGGAAACTGGAGCAGCTGGAGGAAACCCACGCAGACACGGGAAGAATGTGCAAACTCCACGCAGACAGTGACCCAAGGCTGGAATTGAACCTGGGTCCCTGGTGCTGTGAGATAGCAATGCTAACCACTGTGCCACCATGCTGCCCATGTGATTGACCCAAGATTATTCTGAGAAAATGCTGGGAATAACCTTCTCTGAAGTGAGCCTGACCAGCATGTCACGGTGCTTGTGTCAAACACAACAGAGTGGGTCACAGAAACTGATGTTGTGTCTAATGCTGGGGTTTATCTTCCTGACACAGGACTGCTATGTACTTTGAGAGTGTTCTCCAGTTCAGAGCACCGAGGCAATGTGTCATCATCAAATACAAAAACCAAAGAAATGTTTGGAATGACAACACAGTCTGAAATTCAGAACTAGCACTGAGGATGTTAACCTGGATTTAATTACAGTTTCTAAATTTTATCATTCTACATCTTAACTATTTGTGAATAAGGAGGTTGCTCTTGAAGATTTTCATCTGGCACTTATCAGGACAAATGCAAAATTTCAAAGGGAACACTAATTAATACTTGATTAGAAGCATAGAAGATAGGAGCAGGGGAGGCCATTTGGCCCTTCGAGCCTGCTCTGCCATTCATTACGATCATGGCTGATCATCCAACTCAATAGCCTAATCCTGCTTTCTCCCCATAACCTTTGATTCCATTCGCCCCAAGTGCTATATCCAGCCACCTCCTGAATACATTCAATGTTTTGGTATCAACTACTTCCTGTGGTAATGAATTCCACAGGCTCACCACTCTTTGGGTGAAGAAATGTCTCCTCACCTCCATCTTAATGGTCTACCCTGAATCCTCAGACCCTGGGTTCTGGACTCCCCCACCATCAGGAACATCCTCCCTGCATCTACCCTATCTAGTCCTGTTAGAATTTTAAATGTCTGAGATCCCCCCTCATTTGTCTGACCTCCAGTGAAAACAATCCTAACCTGGTCAATCTCTCCTCGTACATCAGTCCCATCCCCGGAATCAGCTGGTAAACCTTCGCTGCACTCCCTTCTCAGAGAAGGAGTCCAGGACTGCAGACAATACAGAAAAGGGGAGCCGATTGGTTGACCAGTTGACTCTGGTCAAGACGTTGCCATGGAGAATACTCAGGGAGCTATGACCCCTCCTGCTTCTGTTTTAAATCTAAAAAAGATGCAATACCTGGACATGTTCCTTTTGCCTGCAGAGCACAGGTCCCTGCATTTGAATATAAACAGCTTCCAGCAAACCACCTTGCACACACAACCTCAGATCCTCTGTTGGCATCTATTTAATTCCACATTTGAAGTGTGATGTTTTTAAAATGCTAATACTTGTTTCTGTCACAGGCTGACTTTGCAGTGGAGGCTTTGGCCAAAGCAATGTATGAACGCCTGTTCCGTTGGTTGCTTATTCGTATCAATAAAGCACTGGACAGGACTAAGAGACAAGGGGCCACGTTCCTCGGAATTCTGGACATTGCCGGATTCGAGATATTTCAGGTACTCATTTGCCAGACAGATAGCTGTGCGCTGAAACCTATACAGTTTTTGGATTTCTGTCTGTCTCTCTGCGGGATAGAGTCACAGTAACTTCATACCTGTGGGGAGGGGCAGCTGATTGACTGGAGATTGTAGCATTTATCCCAGCCTGGATACATCCAATTCTGCCTTGGAACAGTCTGTTGGGGGATATGGATAAGTAACACAGATCAGTTCAAGAGAGAGTGAGAAGCAACCCATTGGGAACAGAGACAGAAGAAGACAGGCTCTATACGGCTGAAAGACTGCGCTGGGAACCTGGGCTCCGAGAGGATGGGGAGGGGATGCTGCGGGCAATTTGGTGCCGGGAAGCAGCTGTGGTGATCCAGTGGGGCACAGCTGTAGCAGAAGAGATTGAGCAACTGGAAAGCAAAGTGTCAGCCTGGGACAGCCTGAGTTGGAAGAGTTGTTGAGGGAATGTAGAATCTGTATTCTTAAAACAGGAGTCGAAATCCATAAGAACATGAACATAACATAAGAAATAGGAGCAGGAGTAGGCCATCTAGCCCTTCGAGCCTGCCCCGCCATTCAATAAGATCATGGCTGATCTGTCGTGGCTCAGTTCCACATTCCCGCCCTCTCCCCATAACCCTTAATCCCCTCGCTTATCAAAAACCCATCAACCCGTGTCCTAAATATATTTAGTGAGGCAGCCTCCACCACTTCAACGGGCAGAGAATTCCAGAGATTCACCACCCTTTGAGTGAAGAAGTTCCTCCTCAACTCCGTTCTAAACAGTCCCCCCTTTATCTTGAGGCTGTGTCCTCTAGTCCTACTGTCCTCCAAGGAAGAGTTTTGAAGAGTTTTTGTGACTCACTGAAGTCTGGGGGGGTTGCTGAGAAAATTTGGGGGACCTTTCTTGGATTGTGACTGCTATTTATTGCACAGTTTGTGGTGTGAACAACCGCTGTTTGCCTGTTCTTTCATGTTTTCTTTGTGTTAATTCTGGATGTCAGGAGTACAAGGTAAATAGTACAGACTAATTGCTTTGTTAACTCAGATATAGTAAAATTTCTTCTGTTTAAAACTGTGAATCTTGTAGATTGATTATTTTAGTGAGCAACTGGAATTTCCAATTTTCTCTACCTTAATAAATAAGGTTACAGATCACCAAACGGGACGTGACAAAATTCAGGGGTTTTATTTGTCAGTTTTATTTGTGATTGGAACAGATGTTTTCCATTTCCCAAATGTATAGTTTACACCGCAAACAGCCAACCAGTTTCTCTTTCCAGTTGTCAGATCAGAAATGTTCTTATTCCGGTCTTACTATGAAGATAAGTGTTCAATACTCGGATGTAAAATACTGACAGTGCCAATTACTGATGAAAAATTCCAGATCCGATGTTACTTAACCTTTTATCCCATCTATCCTGAATGCCATCAGTGACGTTAAGTCAATGGGTTAATTTGCAATTGCCACAGAACTCTTTATGATCAGCAGCCAGAATGTTTTTTTTATTCACTCGTGGGACATGAGCGTCGCTGGCTGGCCAGCATTTATTGCCCATCCCTAGTTGCCCTGGAAGGGCAGTTGAGTGAACCACATTACTGTGGAACATGTAGGCCAGACCGGGTAAGGACGGCAGATTTCCTTCCCTGAAGGACATTAGTGAACCAGATGGGTTTTTCTGACAATTGACAATGGTTTCATGCTCATCAGTAGATTCTTAATTCCAGATATTTTTTATTGAATTCAAGACCACCACCTGCTGTGGTGGGATTCGAACTGATGTCCCCAGAACATTAGCTGAGTTTCTGAATTAATAGTCTACCTCCAACAATACTCAAGAAGCTTGACACCATCCAGGACAAAGCCTGCTTGATTGGCACCACATCTATAAACATCCATTCCCTCCACCACTGATGCTCATTAGCAGCAGTGTGTACTGTCTACAAGATGCACTGCAGCAATTCACCAAAGATCCTTAGAACCCTCTAAACCCACAACCACTTCCATCTAGAAGGACAAGAGCAGCAGATGCATGGGAACACCACCACCTGCAAGTTCCCCTCCAAACCACTCACCATCCTGACTTGGAAATATATTGCTGTTCCTCTGCAGTCGCTGGGTCAAAATCCTAATTGACCCATTGTGGGTCAACCCACAGCACATGGACTGTAGCGATCCAAGAAGGCAGCTCACCATCACCTTCTCAAGGACAACTAGGGATGGGCAGTAAATGCTGGCCAGGCAGTGACGCCCATGTCCCACAAATGAATTTTAAAAAAGTAATACCACGAGGCCATTGCATCTACTGTTGATGAGAGAGCAGCAGACACCCCAAACGGGTGACCGTGAAACCATTGTTGGCACAGAAAGCAGCATACAATCATTCATTGTTTCTCTGCAGTTTTGCCAACTACAATATACAACATACAAATGTTTCAAGTCCAGATAACCCTTTGTCAAAGCTTTCAGCATCCACTGTAATTGTTTTTATCCAGTGGAAACAACCTCCTTGCTTCTATCTTATATATTCCCTGCATAATGTTGTATGTTTCTATAAGATCTCCCCTCATTCTTCTGAATTCCAATGAGTACAGCCCCAGTTTACTCAGTTTCTCCTCATAAGCCAACCCTCTCAACTCTGGAATCAACCTAGTGAATCTCCTCTGCACCCATTCTGATTTTACAGCCACTATAAAATATCTGCATATTCTATATAATAGTGACAATGCTAAAACACTCTTCAACATTGCAACTTCTTTTATCTTTACAGGACAACTCCTTTGAGCAGCTCTGCATCAATTATACCAACGAGAAACTACAGCAATTGTTCAATCACACCATGTTCATTCTGGAGCAGGAGGAGTACCAGAGAGAGGGCATCGAGTGGAACTTCATTGACTTTGGCCTGGATCTGCAGCCCTGCATAGAACTGATTGAAAGAGTGGTAAGGAGCATCATCATCATCCAGTGAGGAAGAGGGAGAGAGAGAGCCAACATTTTGAGTCTGAATGACTCTGTCAGAGCTGTGACAAATCTCCGATGAAGCACTGTTGAAGGGTCATCGAGATTGGAAACATTGGCTCTATTCTCTTTCCACAGATGCTGTCAGACGCACTGAGACTTTCCAACACTCAGATTCCAGCATCCACAGTATTTTGTTTTTATCATTTTTTTAAAAATTCAGTCATGGGATATGGGTGTCGTTGGCTGGTCAGCATTTCTTGCCCATCTCTAGAGCTGGTTAAATAGTCACGGACACTGATACAGGTAGCTGTTGAGAAATATACATTGGGACTGGATGGATCACAAGAGAATTTTGGTTGCGAACAGGCCATTTGGCCCATCTTAATTCCTCCATGCAGAGAGATCCCCATTGTTTCCTAAATGATTCTTGTTTCTTTTGCCTCCATGTTTCTATTTATCTACTCCACTTTTTGTGTGAAGACGTATTTCCTGATATCTGTTTTTAAATGATATTTTATCCACCTGAATTGGTATCCCTTTGTTCTACTCATACACTTTAATTAAATGTAACATTCCAAGTTGAGGGTTTCTATATAAGTAACAAGTTTATGTTCCTCTAAGATTTCACCTCACACATGTCCGTCCCAGACTGGAAAAGCAAAGTCTTTGCCATCCTTCCTCCTAATTCAGACCTCTGGAGTTTGGAGCTCGGCTTGTGGCCCTTTGTCATGCCAATTCCAGTGAAATTAGTGCCTTCCTTCCTTTAGTTGGGATTCAAGTTACAGTCTGGTAAAAGTACCATGAGATTTGAACACTCGCACCTCTTGCATGCCCTGTTTATTTAATGATGTAGTTCCGTATCGTGTTGCTATTGCTGATAGCTGTTATGTAGCCATTGGACATGTTTAGTATCGAGTGTTTAGACTCTCAATCTCCTTCAGTTTCATCAATTGCCATTTCAACACCATTCATGGAATATCTGCGTTTTTGAATTATCTTTCTATTCCTCGCACTGTACATTAGTCTGGTTACATTTCATCTCCTTTTGATCCATCCACTGTCTTTCCCAACTCGTAGAACGTAGAACACTACAGCACTAACAGGCCCTTCGGCCCACAAGTTGCGTTGATCATATCCCTACTTACCAGGCCTATCTATAACCCTCAATCCCATTAAATCCTATGTACTCATCCAGAAGTCTTTTAAAAGACCCCAGTGAGTTCGCCTCCATCACCAATGGCAGTCAATTCCACTCACTCACCACCCTCTGAGTGAAAAACTTACCCTGACATCTACAACTCATTGGATAATTTCTCAACAACCTCTTCCAGTTTCTTGCTCTCGCTTGTTTCGTATCATCTGTAAAACAGACTACATTATGCTGCATTTCTGATTCCTCTACATACACGTGAACTAGAAACAGGACTACCAAGTCCCGTTCTTCACCCCATTCTGACACACCCCCTCAACAGTCAGGCAGCATGGTGGCACAGTGGGTTAGCACTGCTGCCTCTCAACAGCAGGGAACTGGGTTCGATTCCTGGCTTGGGTCACTGTCTGTGCGGAGTTTGCACATTCTCCCTGTGCTTAACGTTTATCCCATCTATCCCTGTAACCCCATAAATTTACCCCATTAAGTTTCCTCCCACAGTCTGAAAGATGTGCTGGTTAGGATGCATTGGTCGTGTTAAATTCTCCCTCTGTGTGACCCAAACAGGCGACGGAATGCGCAGACTAGGAGATTTTCACAGTAACTTGCTGTGTTAATACAAGCCTACTTGTGACAATAATAAATAAACTTTAAAACTCACTAGGTAAGATTTTACAGCCCCTCTCAGGCAAGGTTGTAAAATCCTGCCTGAGACCAACAGAGATTTCTGTTCTAGGTGGGCCAGGTGGTTAGGTTTTGGCCAACATTTCCTGTCTTCCAACATACTTCTTACCCATTCCCAGGGTCTAGTCTGAATGCCCACAGTTTTGGGTTTAGTTGTATAAGTTGTGGGTTACTGCAGTCAGTCTGGGTTTTAGCTTCCCCATGGTTAACTGGGCAGGATCTCTCCCCTCGATCAGTGTTTGGTCCAGACACACAACTGGAAGAAATGGACAGAAAATTTCCACAAGGCTCCAGAGGGAGCTAAGAATGTGCAGCCTGAACCCAGATATCATTACAGGCAAACACAGTGAAAAACCCAACCACTAACCAGCTGGTGCAGTTGCTGGGTGAAAAACAGCAGTGTTTCTTCAATAGAATAAGGGTGTCATTTTGAGTCAGTGATTGAGATATGTTTATGTGCTGTTACAAAGCCAGAAAGATCATGAACACTGCAAATCGGGTGCAGTATCTGGCCCAGTGGTTAACACTGCTGCTCACAGCACCAGGGACCCGCGTTTGATTCCTGGCTCGGGCCACTGTCTGCGTGGAGTCTGCACGTTCTCCCCGAGTCTGCAAGGGTTTCCTCCGGGTGCTCCAGTTTCCTCCCACTACTAAGATGTGCTGGTTTGGTGAATTAGACACGCTAAGTTGCCCCTTAGTGCCCTATGATATATAGGTTAGATGGATTAGCGGGGTAAATATATGGGTTACAGGGATAGGGCCTGTGTAAGATGCTCTTGTGGAGAGTTGGTGCAGATTCAATGGGCCGAATGGCCTCCTTCTGCACTGTAGGAATTCTGTGATCATTTTCCAATGTGAAAAATATCATGTTATTTGCAGTCCCTGCAATATCTAATTCAGGAGTTTATTCTTAAACTGTAGAGAAATAATGGGTTTCAGAACCGTTCACCTTTCTCCTGAATAATGAGAATGATTGCAATTTTTAAAACCTATTCCCCACGGCAAAATGTTTGATTTTCGTTTTGGCATTATCTCAAGATGACTTGGATCAGAATTGAAATTCTGAGTGTGGAATTACAGAAACAACTCGAATGTGGAATATTAACCTAATCATCGGAACTGTCTTGCCACAGAGAATATTCACATCACACAAACAAACCATTTGTACCTCGTCTCTTTAACAAACTCCTATTTAGGAAATTTTATCAGTGATTTTTTTTTTTCTTTTACTCATCAAGTCTTTGAGTATTTTTGTTTAAACTGATTTTCAGACGAACCCACCGGGTATTTTGGCTTTGCTCGATGAAGAATGTTGGTTCCCCAAAGCCACGGACAAGTCATTTGTGGAGAAGGTGGTTCAGGAACTGGGCAACCACACTAAATTTGCCAAACCAAAGCAACTGAAGGACAAAGGAGACTTCTGCATTGTTCACTACGCTGGCAAGGTAGGAACCAAGCAATCAAGGCGACATGATTGAAATGTGCCTATCTTTTCAAAACCTCACCTGTGAAATGTGTCCAGCTGCACTATAATAATTAGAATCGTAGAGCTTTACAGCACAGAAAGAGGCCCTTCAGCCCATCATATCTGTGCCACCCCACCAAGCACCTACAAAGAACAGAGATGTGCAACACAGGAACAGGCCCTTGGGCACCAACCCCCTCCCAAAGCCCATGCCAATCAGGATGCCCTAACTAAACGAAATAAAATCTATCCATCAACTATTCTAATCCTATTTCTCCAGCACTTGGTCCACAGTCCTGTGTGTTATGGTATTTCAAGTACTTGTCCAAATGCTTCTTAAATGTTGAGGGTTCCCGCCTCTACCATCCTATCAGGCAGCAAGTTCCAAATTCTCAACACCCTCTGGGTTAAAAAGATTTTTCCTCAAATCTCCTCTAAATCTCCTGCCCTTTACCTTACCTCTGGTGCCTTCCTGGTTATTGACCTCTCTATCAAGGGGGGGAAAAGTTCCTTGCTATCCACCCTGCCCATGTTCCTCATACACCTCAATCAAATCCCCCACTGCCCCAGCCTTCTCTCCTCTAAGGAAAACAGCCTCAACCTATCCAGCCTCTCTTCATAGCTGAAACATTCCAGCCAAGGCAACATCCTGGTGAATGTCCTCAGGAATAACTGAATTTTATAATCAGCTGTTGCAGACAGGGAATGGGTAAGATGGCCAACCACTAGTTTCTCATTGTCAAAATCGATGGCACTCATCAAAGCCAGAAACCTCCTTTCAAATCTGGTTTTGCTTCCAGATCGCAACATGTTAAATTTAGATTGAACTTGTCATCATTTTCCTTATTTCTTTGGCTTTGCCGTACCAGTTGTGATTGGATTAAGTTGTCTATCCATTAGTTGGGTTGAATCTATTGCTGTGTGATTGAGTGGAGCTGGTGTTTAGCCATTAGGATGGTTTCCAGGGACAGGGCTGGGCTTCTGGATCTCTGTTCCAGAGAAAATAAACAAATGTGTAGAATCTTTTAAAGAAAAATTCTGACATACCATCATAAACAGTTTCAGGCAATAGTATATTTTCCAATATTTATTAATAAAGCTCATACTACAGAGTCAAGGCAACATCATGAAACAATGCAAAGGGCTGAGGTATTAATGGTCTTGTTCTTCAGGTCCCGTACAATGCTGGAAACTGGCTGACGAAGAATATGGATCCATTGAATGACAATGTCACCTCACTACTCAATCAGTCATCGGATAAATATGTAGCAGAACTGTGGCGAGATGGTGAGAATATTATTGATAATACAGAATCCATTGGGAATACATAAGCCATTAATTACTAATTAAAAATAACATTTTGGGTGTTTTTTTTTTAAATGTATTTATTAGTGTCATAAGCAGACTTGCATTAACACTACAATGAAGTTGGTGTGAAAATCCCCTAGTTGCCACATTCTGGCACCTGTTCGGGTATGCAGAGGGAGAATTTAGCACAGCCAATGCACCCAACCAGCACGTCTTTTGGACGCAGACACGGGAGAAAGTGCAAACTCCACGCAGACAGTGATCCAAGCTGGGAATCAAATCCGGGTCCCTGGCTGTGAGGTAGCAGTGCTAACCATTCTGCTACCGTACTGCCCCCGTTTTTGTACTCATTTTTACACAGAATGCCAGTGCTGAGCTTTACAATCCTTCCGCAATTTCCTCCCTAGCCTCCCACAATGTCCTGGGATACACTTCAGGTCCCGCAGATTTAACTACCTTAATGCACTTTAAGACTTCCAGCACCACCACCTCTGTAAAATGTACACTCCGCAAGACATCAATATTTATTTCCCCAAGTTTCCGAACATCCATGCTTTTCTCAACAGTAAATACTGATGAGAAATATTCATTTAGGATCTCGCCCATCTCTTGTGGATCGGCACAGAGATGACCTTGTTGAACCTTAAGAGGCTTTACTCTCTCCCTTGTTACTCTATTGCCCTTTGTGTATTTGTAGAAGAATTTTGGATTCTCCTTTGCCTTATCTACCAAAATAATTTTGTTCTCTTTTTGCCCTCCTGATTTCTCTTAACTCTACTCTTCAAGAGATTCACTTAGTCCCAGCTGCCTATGCATGCCATGTGCCTCTTTCTTCTTCTTGACCAGGGCCTCAATATCCTGCGTCATCCAAGGTTCCAGACTTCTGCCAGCCTTGCCCTTCGCTCTAAGAGGAATGTGTTTACCTTGGACCTTGGTTAACACACTTTTGGAAGCACGCCACTTACCAGACGTCCCTTTTCCTTCCCACAGACTCCCCCAATTAAGTTTTGAATGTTCCTGCCCGATGCAATCAAAATTGGCCTTGCCCCAGTCTAGAATATTAACTTTTGGGACAGACTTATCATTCTCCATCGCTATCTTAAGACTAATAGAATTATGGTCATTGGCCCCAAAGTGATCCTTCACTAACATTTGTCATCTGCCCTTCCTTATTTCCCAAAATGGGGTCAAGTTTTTCCCCCCTCTCTAGTTGGGCCATCCACTAGGTGCTGTGGCGCAGTGGGTTAGCACTCCTACCTCTGGGCCAGGAGTTCTGGGTTCAAGCCCCACACCAGGACTTGTCAGCCATAGAAATCTTGAGTGGTCATGATGTGGTTCACAGAATCATGTAACCCCCACAATGCTGAAGGGAGGCCATTTGGCCCATCGAGTCTGCACCAAGTCTGTCTTCCCAGGCCCTATTATTGTAACCCTGCATATTTACCGTGGCTAACCCCCATAACCAACACGCCATTGGAAACTAAGTTTCAACTTAGCATGGTCAATCCACCTAACCTGCACGTCCTTGATGTGAGAGAGGAAACCAGAGCAACCGGAGGAAACCCACACAGACGTGGAGAGAACAGGCAAACTCCACACGTTGGGAATTCCACACCCAGGTCCCTGGAGTTGAGAGGCAGTAGTGCTAACCACTGTGCCACCATGCCACCCCGCGCACAGGCTGATAATCTGCCCTTCCATCACCTCCCCACTAATCCCCAAGGGAAAGGAGAAGTGTGTGGAAAATTTGCTTAAAAATAAGGGGTGGAGATGGGTGAGAGATAGATAGATAGGTTGTTGATTAACAAGGGGATCAAGGATTACAGGGACAAGGCAGGGGAATAGAGATGAGAATTGTATCAGCCATGATTGAGCCTGCTCTGCCATTCAATGGGCCGAATGGCCTAATTCTGCTCCTCTATCTGATGGTTTTAGATCAGCGAATGATCCTTACAGAATGGCTAAATAGTGTCAGGACAATAAATGGCCTACTCCAGTTCCTGCAAACTATCAATACTGATTATATCTCATTCATATTTCACAGTGGACCGTATTGTTGGATTGGACCAAGTAGCTAAAATGAGTGAAAGTGCCCAGGGAGCCTCAAAAACCAAGAAGGGCATGTTCCGTACAGTGGGGCAGTTATACAAGGAGCAACTGGGCAAGCTCATGACCACACTGCGAAACACCAGCCCCAATTTTGTGCGCTGTATCATTCCGAACCACGAAAAGAGAGTAAGTTAATACGATTGGCTCAGTTTTATACAGAATGTAGTCGGGGACAGCTGCATGAGGATTCCAAAATAGAAGTTGTACCGCTGATTGATTGTAATGTTACTTATATCTTTTCCCAAAAGTAGAGGAGTCTAAAACTAGAGATTTAAGGTGAGAGGGGAGAAATACAAAAATGTCCAAAGGGGCAATTTTTTCGCACACTGGGATGGTGAGTGTCTGGAATAAGCTGCCAGATGTAGTAGTAGAGGTGGGTATAATTTTATCTTTTTCTAAAAGTATTTGACAGTTACATTAGTAAGATGGGTATAGAGGGATAAGGAGCAAATGCAGGCAATTGGGACTAGTTTAGTGGTTTAAATAAAAAGGGCAGCATGGACAAGTTGGGCCAAAGGGCCTGTTTCCATGCTGTAAACCTCTATCACTCTCTGAATGGATTGGGATTGCACTGTGCGATATTAGGAACCAGCACGTTAAAATGCTGATTATGAAATTCATTTAACAAAAGCATTAGGTTGTTTGTTTTAAATGGGTTCACGTTTTAACTGAAACAGCAAACAAGACAGGTTAATGTCTTCATTATGAATATAAATCAATGAATTTCTTATAAATGCACTCACGTTCATCAGCCAAGTCAAAACTAAAGGTGTAAAAGTTAGTAACATAAATGCAGTGACAGACAATGAAAGGCCTAGAGGTTCACCCAGCACTCTCCACTGAATGAGCTAACAAGGGCTTTGCTCCGATAGGCTGGCAAGCTTGATGCGCACCTGGTTCTGGAGCAGCTCCGGTGCAATGGTGTTCTGGAAGGCATCCGAATCTGCCGTCAAGGATTCCCGAACCGGATTATCTTCCAGGAATTCCGCCAAAGGTGAGTGAAGGTTATTGGACTGATGTTGGCAAAGCTTCAGCCTTGTGTCATTTTTCTTAGCCAAAGAATTATGCAGAGGGCTGAATGGACAGACTCAATCTAGTTAGAAACCCTATTCTAAATGCCTGCAATAGACCACTTAATGTATAATAACTTTGGTTATAAAGCTTTTCCTGGTCATATTCATTTGGGTGCAGAGCAAAATTTGAAGATGACACAAAACTTCGTATCATTCATAAAATAAGGGGTTTTGGCAACCAATGTCAAAAATGAAATTGTTGTACAGAGCTCACTTACACAGTCTAATTGTTAAACTTAGACTCGATAAATAGACTGAATTATTCATCTATAATGTTTCTTTTAGATATGAAATCTTAACGCCAGGTGCAATTCCAAAAGGGTTCATGGATGGAAAACAAGCCTGTGTACTTATGGTATGTAATGTAATTCTGTCAAGGACTAGATCGGAAACTCCAAGGTGTTTTGTGAAGTTAGCCCAGACCCTAACTTTACATTTGATTCTGGCATTGGGCTGAGCATAAGGTGTTTCACTCTAGGTATGATTCCAGTGACCCACTAGGGAGCTTTTATCAAAACAAACTTTATTCAAGAACACAGTTAGAATACAACAAAAATAATTAGCATAACTTATACCAATTAAAATACTTAAACATAACCATGTATAATTCTTAACAGCTAGCTATCTCTATTGTTCCCAGTTAGCAGAATCCCCCATAGATATAAATCCCTTCTTTAAAGCCAGTTAGCACGGAGAGCAAAGATGCTTATGTATGTACTAGATATCCAACCTTTTGACACTTCTGGAGAGTGATCCAGACAGATATTTGTCTTCTGATTCTCATGCAGAAACTTCCAGGAAAAAGCTCAACCCCCAGACCGTAGAATCTCCAAGGAAAAGGCTTGTTTCATGGCAGATTCCAATCTCCAGACAGTGCAAGAGTTAGAGAAAGTGACCCCTCTTTCTCTCTCTCTCTCAAGATCCCAAAAGCAGACTAACTTGAGTTCTCTCTGAAAGTCTAGCTGTGCCCAGCCATATGGCTTTACCTGTCGACCAACCTAGTTAAATCCCACTCTGAAATATCCCAAGGGGAAGCACAACATAACAATACCCTGTGTTCGTTCAGATTTAAACAAATTGTGTAGTAATTAAGATCAATTATGCTGCTGTGGTGACAATAGAGGATATCGGTGGTACAGACAGAATGTCTCCGAGTACATAGAACAAGTCCTGCACAAAAACCATGTCTTCAAGGCAGATGTTGTCGCAATGCAGAGAAATAAAAGAGCTGGACAGATTGTACTGAAACCACTCTGTTACCAGAGAGTTCCAGACAGGAACAGGATAGTCGGAAGTTAGTTATTTGCTGAGAAATCAATTAACCGGCTCCCCTTACCGGTTCCCCACCAATTCTTGCATTTCCCATCGGAAATGATGAAAAGTTGAACATGCCCAAAATGATTTGAGTGGGTACGTTCAAAGGATACGTTAATATCGGTTGTATAACGCCCAATGCGTTTTCACAGTTAATGCCACAATATATTAACGCATTGCATTGGAAAGTTAAACTTGCACAATCCAGTTTGTGCTGGATCTTCCACGCTGATTAATTTGCGATGAAAAAATGTTAATTTCAACTAAACATTAATCGCTAATTATCAGTTGGACCTGCAAGGTATTCACTTTGACTAAAGCAGCAATTGGGTAATAAATACATAAAAGCATCCTCTTTTTATATAATCTCCGTATTCTTACTTACACAGAGTGCATTTGCAACCAACCAAATAAAAACCATGATCTTAACACCGTGGTTTAGTGCAGATCCCACCAGCAGCTTTAGTAAAAAGATTATTTACTTTCTCTTTAGGTTAATAAATGGAATTTGTGAATTGTGACTATTTTAGATCAAAGCCCTGGAACTCGATTCGAATCTGTTCAGGATCGGACAAAGCAAGATCTTCTTCCGAACTGGTGTTCTGGCTCACCTGGAAGAAGAGAGAGACCTGAAAATCACCGATGTTATTATTTCGTTCCAAGCTCGAAGCAGAGGTTTCCTGGCCAGAAAGTGAGCACTTTGGATTTCAGTAACTTCTAACGTTTTGAAACGTGCCCAGTGTTCATTTGACAAAAGGTTCCACCAGTATTTTGCACTGAAACTTGACTGTGTGCCATTGGTTTACTGATTTGTTGTCCTAAGGTGCGAGTGCAGAATGATAATGATTCTCTGACTGGTTGCAGGGCCTTTGCTAAGAGGCAGCAGCAGTTGACTGCAATGAAAGTGATTCAAAGGAATTGTGCGGCTTATCTTAAACTGCGGAATTGGCAGTGGTGGAGACTGTTCACCAAGGTTTGTTCAAAATAATGTTTGTCTGCTTGTTAATTTCTTAAAGGATCATGTATGTATTCTAACGTTAAACCAGAGGAGCATCATGCGTATGGTAATACCCTGGATAATAACATCATCTTCATGGTGAATGTTAACAGAGGAAAGAAAATCCTTTTAAAGCCCCTTTAATGGAGTAGCACAGTTGCTTCACAGCAACAGGGACCCAGATTCGATCCCCAGCTTGGGTCACTGTCTGTGCGCAGTCTGCACATTCTCCCCATGTCTATGTGGGTTTCCCGGGATTTTCTGGTTTCCTCCTATAGTCTGAAAGACTTGCTGGTTAGGTGCATTGGCTGTGCTAAATTCTCCCTCAGTGTACCTGAACAATCGCCAGAGTGTGGTAACTAGGGGATTTTCACACTAACCTCATTGCAGTGTTAATGTAAGCTTATTTGTGACACTAATAAATAAACTTCATTAGTATATTGAAGTTAGCATTAGCAGGGTAAATACATGGGTTTACGGGGATAGGGGCTGGGTAGGATTATTGTTGGAGCAGGTATGATATGTAGGTATTCTATTCCAATAATCATTAAAAAATATATAGTAACTGTTCTTTCAATCTGTTTTTGAGTTTAGAGTTTTATGACATCTATGATCAGAAATAGTGAGATTATTTGTTTACCCTTAGAGGACCAAAAATAAGTTCCTGCCCTTTGGTCACACCACCTATTCTTCAAAAATTTACTGCCCATAAAGATATATCATTACAAAAACCCATCCCTCTTACACCTCACTATTGTTAGGCAATGAAAATACCCAGGACAACTGTCAGTTACATCATAAGATGTTTGTTTTTTTGCTATTCTTCACATACACATTTCTCTGTAAATATATTCGAACTAAATGTTAATTAAAATCTACTTGTATACAGCTTACGTGTCAGCATTAAGATTAGGTATATACCTCTCGTTCACTGTGTGAACATTGATACAGACAATATTTGAGCTCAGGTCTTGCTTTTCACTCAGTCCTCTAAGTGGGTGATAAGATGCCTGGGGTGTTTTTATTGGAAAGTAACGAGGAATCTCTGGTGAATAAAGATGCAGATCAATAATGCTGTAACATTCACTCTCTGGCTACAGGTTAAGCCACTGCTCCAGGTCACTCGTCAGGAAGAGGAGATGCAGCTCAAAGACGATGAGTTGCAGAGAACCAAAGAAAAGCAACAAAAGGCAGAAGGTGCTCTTTCAGAACTTGAAAAGAAGCACAGTCAGGTAAGATCATAGCACCAAATTTACAGAGGTCAAATGGGCTTTCCATCCATAGTCCAAAGATGTGTGGGTTAGATTGACTGGCCCTATTCAATTGCCCCTTACTGTCAAGAAGATTGGTAGGGTAAATACTTGGGGTTATGGGGATGAGGCCTGGGTAGTATTGTTGTTGGTGCAGGCTTGATGGGCCAAATAGCTATAGGGATTCTACAATTGAAGTGTGGGAACTAGATTTTAAAAAAGGGTGGCATGCTGGCACAATGGTTAACACTGCTGCCTCACAGCATCAGGGACCCGGGTTCAAGTCCAATCTCGGATACTTGTCCATGTGGAGTTTGCACTTTCTTTCCCGTGTCAGCATGGATTTCCTCCAGGTGCTCTGGTTTCCCCCCAACTCCAAAGATGTGTGGGTTAGGTGGATTGGCCGTGCTAAATTGACCCTAGGGGGATTAGCAGGGTGAATGTGTGGGGCTATGGGAATAGGTCCTGGGTGGGATTGTGGTTAATACAGACACGATGAGCCAAATGGCCGCCTTCTGTGCTGTCGGGATTCTATGATATCTACTCCACGATAACAACATATAACAGGGTTTACGTGGAACGTTCAACTAAATTGCAACAAAACATGCATTTTGGTTGGCTTAAAGATTATCAAGATCTGAACAAGTAGGGCAGAGGAATTTTCAAGGGATCCAGTAAATAAATGTTGCTTCTGTGCTTTTCCTTTTTGTTAATTTTGAAGTATCTTCAATAACTAAAGTTTTTTGACTTACACATTATGCACAAAGGGTGAAATTTTCCCACCCCGGCTTCAACAGGAATCGGAGAGGGTGGAACATGGACCATGCAAAGGTGTTAATTTGTAGATGTGTTTGGAATACAGCTGTGCCAGGGATGGTTAAGTTTTGTTTTTAATTTTGCTAACAGGCTGTGCCAGTTCTAAGACAGTGTAATGTTGTATACCCATCCCCATGAGATAAATACCAGCGTGCATTTATTGTAAACTTTACCACTTGTGTTTGTTGTTTTTTTTTCCCACTAACTCTGATGTCGAGAGGCGCTGTAAATGGTTCACAGTTACATTGTCATGATGTTTGTCTCCTTTCTGTGCCTTTAGATGATGGAGGAGAAATGTTCCCTGCAGGAACAGCTGCAGGCTGAGACGGAATTGTACGCTGAGGCAGAAGAGATGAGGGTCCGCCTTGAATCTAAGAAGCAAGAGCTAGAGGAGATTCTCCACGAGATGGAGGCAAGGATTGAGGAAGAGGAAGATCGAAATCAGCAAATGATCGCTGAAAAGAAGAAAATGCAGACCCAAATCCTGGTAAATGAGTAGCTGCAGAGGGTGAAGTCCAGTTGGAATGGCTTCTCGTGGATAGCTTGATTTCTCTACATCTTACTGTTTTCTTTCCTCCTTTAAAAAGCTCCAATTGCAGTCTCCACAGTAATGATTTCCAATGAAAGGTTATTGTTGGTGTTGAGTAGAATGCACCTTACGAATTCCACTGTCATCAGCCTCTTCTTCATCCTCCTTGGGAGATCCTTCCTATGTACTGACAAGCGAATCTTCGCCCAATTGATCATTTTAGTGTTTGCATTTCGCGAGAGGTCTTTACTTACACCTGTACTGTTACATCTTCATAAATCTCTGCACTCTTTCCAGTTGATCAATGCCTTTCCTATAACAGGGTGAACAAAACTGTACACAACAGTCCAGGATTGTCCTAATGTTTTCAGTGGTATTTCTCTGGGGATCGGAAAAATGGCAGAGAATCTAAATGATTACTTTGCGTCTGTCTTCACTGGAGAAGAATCAAATCGTTAGAGATCCAAGGGATGAGGGAGAAAGAGAAATTGAAAGAAATTTGTATTAGTAAGAAGGCTATATTGATGAAATCAATGGGAAGTGAAGGTTGATAAGTCCCCAAGCCCTGAAATTGTGTATCACAGAATGTTAACAGAGAGGATGCTCTGGGGATAGTGGATGTACTGGTGATCATCCTCCAAAATTCTATAGATTCTGGAATGATTCTGCAGATCGGAAGGTAGCAAATGTCACCCTGTTTAAGATGGGAGGGAAAGAGGAAACGAGGAACTGCGGCTCTGTTAGCCTTTCATTAGTAACAAGGAAAATGCTAGTATCTACGATAGAGGATGCTATAAGTTGACAGTTGGATAATGATGATCTGATTGGGCATAGTCACTGTGGATTTATGAATGGGAAATCATGTTTGATGATGTTTTTGAGATGTTACTAACAAAGTTGATAAAGGAGAATAAGTGGCCATGGTATACTTGGATCTTCAGGTTTTTAATAGTGCCCCACAGGCAGTTAATTAACAGAATGAAAGCACATGGGATAGGAGACAATATACTATCAGGGATTTGAGGATTGGCTAACAGACGTAAAACAGAGAGTAGGAATAAATGGGTCATTCTCGTGTTGGCAGCCTGTGCCAAGTGTGGTACCAGAAGGATCAGTACCTGGGCCCCAGCTGTTCACAGTATTTAACAATGATTTGTACGTGGGGACGAGATATTTCTAACTTTGCGGATGATACAAAGCTAGGTGGGAATGAGTATTATGACGAGGATGTAAAGCAGCTACAAGAGGATTTGGACAGACTCAGTGAGTGGGCAAGAACACGGCCAATGTTTAAAATGTGAGGTGATCTACTTTGACAGGAGGAACAGAAATGCAGAGTATTCCCTAAATGGTAAGAAATTAGAAAATATAGATTTACAGAGGGACCTAGATGTCCTTGTCCATAACTGATTGAAGACTATCATGCAGGTGCAGCAAGCTATTAGAAAGATTAATAGAATGTTAGCCTTTATCGTGAGAAGATTTGAGAACAGGAGTAGTGAGGTCTTGCTTCAATTGTGCAGGACCTCGGTTAGACCACACCTAGAGCACTGTGCAGTTTTGGTCCCCTTACCTTAGAAAGGATACCATTGCCACAGAGGGAGTGCAACGAAAGTTCATCAGACTTGTTCTGGGGAAGGTGGGACTGTCTTATAAAGAGAGATTGGATAAATTGGGCCTGTATTCTAGAATCTCAAAGAATGAGAGGTGATCTCATCAAAACTTACAAAATACATAAAGGAATAGACAAGGTTGATGCCAGTACCATGTTTCTCTTGGTTGGGGAGTCTGGAACCGGGGGGACACGATTTCAAAATAAAGGGGATGCCACTGAGGACTGAGATGAGGAGAAATTTCTTTCCACAGAGGGTTGTGAACCTTTGGAATTTTCTGCCGCAGAGGGCAGTGGAAGCTCAGTGACTGAGTCTGTTTAAGGTAGAGATTGATAGATTTCTGATTAATGATAACATGAAGGGCTCTGGGGAGTGTGAGCCTGCTCCGCCATTCAATAAGATCATGGCTGATCTTTTCATGGACTCAGCTCCACTTATCCACCTGCTCACCATAACCCTTAATTCCTTTACTGTTCAAAAATCTATCTATCCTTGCCTTAAAAACATTCAATGAGGTAGCCTCAACTGCTTCACTGGGCAGGAAATTCCACAGATTCACGATCCTTTGGGTGAAGAAGTTCCTCCTCAGCTCAGTCCTAAATCTACTTCACCTTATTTTGAAGCCATGCCCCCTAGTTCTAGTTTCACCCACCAGTGTAAACAACTTCCCTGCTTCTATCTTAGCTATTCCCTTTATAATCATATACATCTCTGTAAGATCTCCCCTCATTCTTCTGAATTCTGATGAGTATTGTCCCAGTCTACTCAGTCTCCACTCGTAAGCCAATCCTCCAGAATCAATCTAGTAAATCTCCTCTGCACCCCCTCCACTGGCAGCCAGTGGTATACTGATATTGTCACTGGACGAGTAATTCAGAGACGCAGGGTAATTCTTTGGAGACCTAGGTTTGAAGCCAGATGGTGAAATTTGAACTCAATAAAAATCTGGATCTAAGAATCTACTGATGACCATGAAACCATTGTCGATTGTTGTAAAAACCCGTCTGGTTCCCTAATGTCCTTTAGGGAAGGAAATCTGCCGTCCTTACCTGGTCTGGTCTACATGTGACTCCAGAGCCACAACAATGTGGTTGACTCTCAACTGCCCTCCAAGGGCAATTAGGGATGGGCAATAAATGCTGGCCAGCCAGTGACACCCAAGGCGCACAAATTAATAGAGTACAAATGTTATCTTCCAGCATCCTCCCCCCCCGCCCCCCCCCCCCCAATTAGCCAGGACCACGTTGGTTGATGGAGCAGGCTCGATGGGCAGAATGGCCTACTCCTGTTCCTCTGCTCCCAGTGAGAATGGCCGATTCCATAGATTAGAAATGTATCTTTTTTAAATTTTGGATTTAATAAGGGATTGAGAGAATCTTGTTTGTGTATTTGCGTTGTTCAGTCTGCAATCAAAATGTGAAAGTTGTTCTTGTGCCAGTATATGCTCACACGTGTATTCTGTTTGAAAGGATCTGGAGGAACAGCTGGATGAGGAGGAAGCTGCTCGACAGAAACTGCAGCTGGAGAAAGTCACCCTCGAGGCTAAGCTCAAGAAGATGGACGATGACATCATCATCCTGGAAGACCAGAATATCAAATTTGCGAAGGTCAGTGTCTCGGCAGGTTTATCGGGTGTCACAGCACCTCTGAACTCTCACATCATCAGCTCCGGCGCAGAGACTGGGCGTGAGGCTTGTTTTACATACGGCCTGATTGTGTTCCCCATTGAAGTCAATAGACAAAAGGGGCAACACAGTGGTTAGCACTGCTGCCTCTCAGCGCCAGGGACATGGGTTCGATTCCCAGCGTGGGTGACTATCTGTTCGGACTCTGCACGTTCTCCCTGTGTCTGCGTGGGTTTCCTCTGGATGATCCGGTTTCCTCCCACACTCCAAAGATGTGCAGATTAGGTGAATTGGCCAGGCTAAATTGCCCCTTACTGTTGTGGGGATTAGCAGGGTAAATATGTGGAGTTATGGGGATAGGGCCTGGATGGGATTGTGGTCAGTGCAGACTCAATGGGCTGAATGGCCTCCTTTTGCAATGGGGTTCTATGATTCTATTTAAAGTTTATTTATTAGTTAGAAGTAAGGCTTACCTTAACACTGCAATGAAGTTACTGTGAAAGTCCTCAGCCGACACACTTCGGTACCTGTTCGGGTACACTGAGGGAGAATTTAGCATGGCCGATGCACCTAACCAGCACGTCTTTTGGACTGTGGGAGGAAACTGGAGCATTCAGAAGAAACCCACGCAGACATGGGGAGATCGTGCAGATTCCATATAGTGACCCAAGCTGGGAATCCCCACCACTGTGAGGCAGCAGTGCTAACCACTGTGACACCATGCCACTATGCAAAGTGTGGAACCAACATTCCACTCAATCACATGGGTTCTCCTCCTGATAGTTAGGATATAAACCTCAACTACCCAGATGTGACTGTGGCATTGAATGAGATGTTGTTTGGAGCAGAGAGAAATTGCAGGGCCCAATACAGTTTCTGTTCACTTACACACTCTGGGGTTATTGCTGAGTTTTATCAGTGATATGGGGGCACAGTTTAAAAGGTTCAGCAGCGTGGGCTGAAATGAGTGATTTGACGAGGGAGGGTCCATGTGTAGCCAAAGCATGGACACAGAAATGGTGGGTCATTACCTGTTTGCACTGGGACATTTTTTACATTTGGCGATGAGACTGCAGAATGTATCATCCTGGTTTGGAGAGACCTTCACCACTCGTGCACAATGCATAGAGACACGCTCGTGTAGTCCTGGATTCAGCATTGTCTCAATTCTGTACCCACAACAGGAGAAGAAAATCCTCGAGGAGAGAATAGCTGACTTTACCACCAATCTAGCAGAAGAGGAGGAAAAAGCAAAGAACCTGACCAAACTGAAGAATAAACATGAATCTATGATTTCAGAGCTGGAAGGTAAACAAAGTTAATTTACTGACCATAAACTGATAATTTTACTGAAACATTAACTATCCGGTGCTGTAAAATGCAGCCTGCTTCTAAGTGCAGACTTTATTAAGACTATGGGAGATCTATACTTCAATTCCAATTGCCTGCCTTAGCTGCCTATCCCATGATACCGTTAACTGATTAAAAATTAATCCAATCTCCAATCTTGAAAATTTCAATGGATTTTGTGGGAGAGATTTCCTGATCTCCACTGCCCCATGTGTGGAATAGTTTCTCTGGAATTCACACCTGAACGGCCTGACCTATGCCCCCTTCATTCTGAGATCAACCTGCCAGAGAAAAAGCTTCACGGTCCAAGCGCTATCCAATCACTTGTATCATTCCTCTACCACAGAATCTCGCTATTTGCTAAATTGACTGCTTTTTAAAATCTATTTCAAAGTATACAAAGGGCCATAAGAACTAGGAGCAGGAGTTGGCCATCTGGCCTCTCGAGCCTGCTCCGCAATTCAATAAGATCATGGCTGATCTTTTTGTGGACTCAGCTCCACTTACCCGCCCACTCACCATAACCCTTAATTTCTTTACTGTTCAATTATCTATCTATCTTTGCCCTAAAAACATTCAATGAGGTAGTCTCAACTGCTTCACTGGGCAGGGAATTCCACAGGTTCATAACCCTTTAGGTGAAGAAGTTTCTCCTCAACTCAGTCCTAAATCTACTTCACCTTATTTTGAGGCCATGCCCCCTAGTTCTAGTTTCACCTGCCAGTGTAAACAATTTCCCTGCTTCTTTCTTAGCTATTCCCTTTATAATCATATACATCTCTGTAAGATCTCCCCTCGTTCTTCTGAATTCCGATGAGTATTGTCCCAGTCTACTCAGTCTCCACTCGTAAGCCAATCCTCCAGAATCAACCTAGTAAATCTCCTCTGCACCCCCTCCACTGGCAGCCAGTGGAATACTGATATTGTCACTGGACGAGTAATTCAGAGACGCAGGGTAATTCTTTGGAGACCTAGGTTTGAAGCCAGATGGTGAAATTTGAACTCAATAAAAATCTGGATGTAAGAATCTACTGATGACCGTGAAACATAGAACATAGAACACTACAGCACAAACAGGCCCTTCGGCCCACGAGTTGCGCCGATCACATCATCTCCTATCTATAACCCCCAATCCCATAAAACCCCATATACTCATCCAGAAGTCTTTTAAAAGACCCCAGCGAGTTCGCCTCCACCACCACTGACGGCAGCCGATTCCATTCACTCACCACCCTCTGAGTGAAAAACTTACCCCTAACATCACTTCTGTGACAAACCATTGTCGATTGTTGTAAAAACCCGTCTGGTTCCCTAATGTCCTTTAGGGAAGGAAATCTGCCGTCCTTACCTGGTCTGGTCTACATGTGACTCCAGAGCCATAGCAATGTGGTTGACTCTCAACTGCCCTCCAAGGGCAATTAGGGATGGGCAATAAATGCTGGCCAGCCAGTGACACCCAAGGCACACAAATTAATAAAAAGAATACAAATGTTATCTTCCAGCACACCACCCAACCCCAGACCACCATCTCTTCCTGATCCACCCCCCCCCTCCAATCCCTGCTGAAATTTGAACTGTTTGACTTAAGTTGCCAAGTTAACAGGTAGAATATTTTAGTTGGGCCTCATTCAAAATGTAAGACACCTCTTTAGTCAGGAGAATGAACAGTCTTCATACAGATGTCCATCAGCGCCTGATCACAAGTGGGCTTTACTCATTCACTTAACAACCGGGCTATGTCCAGAGCCACCAAGTAGCTGATTTATTGATGTTGGCTTATTATGGATTTGCAAAACACAATTTGTTCACATTGTTATGAAATAAAGGATTTGCATTTTCCAATTTATTCTGTATAATATTTATTCAGTCGCATCACATTTGGCTGACTTCAAAACTAAAATTAACTTATTAATCCAGATATTCTCCTCTGCATGGGTTGATGAATTCCTGCATTGCAATCGCTGGCATGTGTGGGGCTTGCCTTGCTATTGAATGTTAAACCCTTGTCTGCAGTGTGCTTCTGAATGAAAGATGTAAGTACTCGAGATTACAACCAGATCCCTGCGTCTTTCAGTGCGGCTCAAGAAGGAAGAGAAGACGAGGCAGGAGCTGGAGAAGTTGAAGAGGAAATTGGAGGGAGAGGGTGCGGATCTTCACGACCAGTTGGCGGAACTCCAGCAGCAGATTGCTGAGCTTAAGATGCAGCTTGCGAAGAAAGAGGAAGAGTTACAGGCAGCTATGAGCAGGTAGGTAAAGGAAAACCCAGTTTGTGCTGGTCTAATGGTTTCAGCAGGATTTTAGCTCTTTTGCATAAACCAAGAAAGGCAAACAATAGCCCAATCTCTCGTCATTACATCCACTATGGTGAAGCCAGCTGATGTTGCACAACTGAAAGTATATTCTAATCTGTGACTTGACATCAAACGTGTGTCTTTGACTCTATTTATTATGGGATGTTATAAAATGAGTCACTTTGACCCGAAATTTGGCTGGAATTCTACCATCTCGCCTGCCACAGAATTGGCATGGGCGAGAATCCGGCAACAGAAATCTCTGTTGAGCTGGAGCGGGAATTCTGGTCTGGCTCGAGGTGAGGCTGTAAAATCCTGCCCAATGTAAATTAACAAGGCTGTGCTCAACTCAGAGTTAAATTTACAAAGAGTTCAAATTATCAATTGTAGAGTCATGGAATCAGGCCCTTTGGCCCAACTTGTCCATGCCACCCCTTTTTAACCATTAAGCTAGTCCCAATTGTCTGCATTTGGCCCATATCCCTCTATACCCATCTTACTATCTAACTGCTTTTTAAAAGCATTTTAAATGCTTTTTAAAAGACTAAAATTGCACCAGCCTCTGCTACTACCTCTGGCAACTTGTTCCAGACACTCGCCCACACAGTGTATGAAAACAATTGCCCCTCTGGACACATTTGTATCTCTCCCCTTTTCCTGGAGTTTTAGATGCTCCTATCTTTGGAAAAAGATATTGACTATCAAGCTGATCTATGCCCCTCATTATTTTATAGACCTCTATAAGATCACCCCCTAAGCCTCCCATACTCCAGGGGGAAAGAAGTCCCAGTTTATCCAGCCTCTTTTGCGGATAGCGATGAGGACCGTGCCACACTACCAGAAGGATGTAGAGGCTTTGGAGAGGGTACAGAAAAGATTTACCAGGATGTTGCGTGGTATGGAGGGCATTAGCTAAGAGGAGAAGTTGGAGAAACTTGGTTTGTTCTCACTGGAATGGTGGAGGTTGAGGGGCAACTTGACAGAAGTCTACAAAGTTATGAGAGGCATGGACAGAGTGGATAGTCAGAAGCTTTTTCCCAGGGTGGAAGAGTCAATTACTAGGGGGGCACAGGTTTAAGGTGCGAGGGGCAAGGTTTAAAGGAGATGTACGAGGCAGATTTTTTACAGAGGATGGTGAGTGCCTGGAACCCGTTGCCGGGGGAAATAGTGGAAGCGGATATGGTAGTGACTTTTAAGGGGCGTCTTGACAAATACATGAATAGGATGGGAATAGAGGGATATGGTCCCCGGAAGGGTAGGGGTTTTAGTTAAGTCGGGCAGCATGGTCGGTGCAGGCTTGGAGGGCTGAAGGGCCTGTTCCTGTGCTGGAATTTTCTTTGATCTTTGTTCTATTATGTGGTTGAAGTTCTTAATAAACTAAGTGTATTAAGCAATATCCCTTCAGATGATTTTTATAATTGTAAAGGCTAGTAAAATTACAAATGTCAGAATGGATCGAGGCCACCTTTCCTGGTACCTTCTGTCCTGGCCTCTCACTGGAGTTAGGTACATTAATCCCAATTCTCTGTCCCTTCCAAATTCCCTTTAATATTTCCCTCTCCATATGAAATATATTCCATTTACTTGATGTTAGAACACCGTGATCACACTTTGCCTCAGAAATTTCTTCAACTGTCCGAAGTTTGACACTCGCGACTACTAAATGAAAATAATCATTTATTTATTTATGCTCTCAAACTCGCAAAGATTTCCATTGCATCTTTGCTCCGTCCTCTTTGTTGAAAAGGATAACAACAGTTTTGATTGTTTGAGTCCTTTGGCATCACTGGCAAATCTGCATCGCGACCTTCCTATATCTGTGACACCGTCACTCAAAGACATCACACAAAAACTGTTTTTCTCTCCATTGTTAATTTTTTGAGTCTGTAGGTCAGGGCAGTTCTGTAGAACGGTCACATGGACTCAGAACATTAGCTCTGTTTCTTTCTCCACAGGCACTGCCAGACCTGCTGAGGTTTATCCAGCATTTTGTTTTTGGATTTCCAGCATCCCCCGCATTTTGCTTGTGCTTATCACAGAATAATTAATACATCCATGGCCAAAGGTCTCGTATAGATTCATGGCGCCCTCCTTGTTTTAGCGTTTGTGTGTGCAAAATGTCTGTTTAGATCATAGAATCCTACAGTGCAGAAGGAGGCCATTCGGCCCATTTGAGTCTGCACCGACTACAATCCCACCCATCCACAACCCCCATAGCTCCACGCATTTACCTTAGCTAGTCCCACGACACCAAGGGGCAACTTAGCATGGCCAATCCACTTAACCCGCACATCTTTGGATTGTGGGAGAAAACCCATGCGGACACGGGGAGAACATGCAAACTCCACACAGACAGTGACCCAAGCCAGGAATCGAACTCGGGTCCCTGCTGCTGTGAGGCAGCAGTGCTAACCACTGTGCCACCTCTCTATCAGCTGGGGAACACCACTGGTTGAATCATTATCAGCCTGCAATGATTCATTTCCTCATACCACTCAGTCTCTTGTTCAGCCACGGCCCATTTTATCCTCACTCCCATAGGTCTTGTCTTATACTGAAGTTTAAGGCCGGGATGTTAGCGGCTCACCGCTCTTTTTCCGCCCCCCTCTCTCTCTTTTTTTCCCCCCCCCCCCGCCCCCCCCCCCCCCCCAAATCGATGGGTGGCGTGAGCCAGTAAAATCGTCTGAGATTTGAGAAATCAGGATTCGCAGCTCTTGTGATTTTATGAAACTTGGATTTCTGGCACAGTCAGATATGGGTGAGAGGTTGATTTATCTTAAATTGGAATAAGTTAATGCTCGTTCCCGTGGGTTTAGTGCGCCCGGCGCTCAATCATAAGAACATAAGAAATAGGAGCAGGAGTAGGCCATCCAGCCCTTCGAGCCTGCCCCGCCATTCAATAAGATCGTCCAGGTTCACCTGCTCTTGTGGCCTTGTCTCTCCAGCGACTTTAAGATATAGGGGCAGAATTAGGCCACTCAGCCCATTTAGTCTGTTCCACCATTCAATCATGGCTGATATTTTTCTCATCCCAATTAGAACATAGAACATTACAGCGCAGAACAGGCCCTTCGGCCCACGATGTTGCACCGACCAGTTAAAAAGCAATGACCCTCAACCTAAACCAATCCCTTCTCGTCCATAAACCTATCCACGGATCTCTTAAACGCCCCCAAACTAGGCGCATTTACAACCTCAGCAGGCAGGGCATTCCAATCCCTCACCACCCTCTGGGTAAAGAACCTACCCCTGACATCCGTCCTATAACTACCACCCCTTAGTTTAAAGCCATGCCCCCTCGTGCTAGATTTCTCCATCCGAGGAAAAAGGCTATCACTGTCCACCCTATCTAAACCTCTAATCATCTTATATGTTTCAATAAGATCCCCTCTTAACCGCCTTCTTTCCAGCGAAAACAACCCCAAATCCCTCAGTCTCTCCTCATAGGACCTCCCCTCCATACCAGGCAACGTCCTGGTAAACCTCCTCTGCACCCTCTCCAAAGCCTCCACACCCTTCCTGTAATGTGGGGACCAGAACCGCACACAGTACTCCAAGTGCGGCCGCACCAGAGTTGTGTACAGTTGCAACATGACGCTGCGACTCCTAAATTCAATCCCCCTACCAATGAACGCCAAGACACCATATGCCTTCTTAACAACCTTATCTACTTGATTCCCTACTTTCAGGGATCTATGTACACATACACCTAGATCCCTCTGTTCATCCACACTATTCAAAGTCCCCCCGTTAGCCCTATACTCGACATATCCGTTATTCCTACCAAAGTGAATTACCTCACACTTCTCCGCATTAAACTCCATCCGCCACCTCTCAGCCCAGCTCTGCAACCTGTCTAAGTCACCCTGCAAACTATGACACCCTTCCTCACAATCTACCACACCTCCGACTTTGGTGTCATCAGCAAATTTACTAATCCACCCAACTATACCCTCATCCAGATCATTAATAAAAATTACAAACAGCAGTGGCCCCAAAACAGATCCCTGAGGCACACCACTCGTAACCGAACTCCATGACGAATATTCACCGTCAACCACCACCCTCTGTCTCCTATCTGCTAGCCAATTCCTGATCCAATTTCCTAGATTACCCCCAATCCCATACATCTGCATTTTCTGCAGAAGCCTACCATGGTGAACCTTATCAAACGCCTTACTAAAATCCATATATACCACGTCAACTGCCTTTCCCCCAACCACCTCTTTGGTCACTTTCTCAAAAAACTCAATAAGGTTAGTAAGGCACGACCTCCCCGCTACAAAACCATGCTGACTATCTCCAATCAATTCATTACTCTCCAAATAACTATAAATCCTATCCCTAATAATTTTTTCTAAAACCTTGCCCACAACAGAAGTAAGACTCACCGGTCTATAATTCCCGGGGAAGTGTCTGTTCCCCTTCTTAAACAATTCTCCTGCCTTTTCCCTATAACCCCTGATCCCTTTATTAATCAAAAACCTATCTATCTGTGTCTTAAAGACACTCAATGACCCGGCCTCCACAGCCTTCTGCGGCAAAGAGTTCCACAGATTCACCACACTCTGGCTGGAGAAATTCCTCCTCATCTCTGTTTTAAAGGATCGTCCCTTTAGCCTGAGGTTGTGCCCTCTGGTTCTAGTTTTTCCTACTAGTGGAAACATCCTCTCCATGTCCACTCTATCCAGGCCTCGCAATATTGTGCAAGTTTCAATAAGATCCCCCCCTCATCCTTCTAAACTCCAATGAGTACAGACCCAGAATCCTCAATCGTATACTTCAAGCTCTTCATTCCAGGGATCATTCTTGTGAACCTCCTCTAGACTCTTTCCAAGGCCAGCACATTCTCCTTTGGATATGGGGCCCAAAACTGCTCACAGTACTCCAAATGAGGTCTGACCAGAGCCTGATACAGCCTCAGAAGGACATCCCTGCTCTTGTATTCTAGCCCTCTCGACATGAATGCTAACATTGCATTTATCTTCCTAACTGCCGACTGAACCCGCACGTTAACCTTAAGAGAATCTTGAACAATGATGCCCAAGTCCTTTTCTGTTTCTGATTTGCTGAGCATTTTCCCATTTGGAAAATAGTCTAAAACAGTGTAGGCAGTCTACAGCATGAATGAGGAACAGTCGTGTTGGCCTCGCAGGTGGAGTTAGAGGCCGTTGAGGCACACTGGGGAGGTTGAGGGCAAGGGGGCATTGGGCAGTGCCAGGCTGGCACCTGGAGATGCCTGGTGGATAGTGCCCGGGGGGGGGGGGGGGGGCCTGAAGGGGGCTGGGCCAGAAGGGATGGACCTAAAGGGGGCCTCAGCCTGCTTGGGGAAGTGGGGTTGACCCTGCGCACTCAGCAGATGAGACTGGATTGGGGATTAGGGAAACACAATTAGTCTGGGTGGCAGGGGCATGGCAGGGGCTAGACTTCCGTGTAGGACCTATGACTGAGGTTTGGGCAGATGAGTTAGTTCAGGCTGTCTGCAGCAGCAGGAGCCTGACAACTCTCTATCTGTCAGACCCCTGCTGCTGAAATTGCACATCTCCAGCATCAGAGGTCTGCACATGCGCAGTAGTTCCCTCTGCAGGCTGGCAGAGCCCAGCCCACTGCCTGCAGCAGCTCAACAGCTGCATCATTTTTTTTCAATGACTAAATCGGCATGATTAGGCATGAAAACTCGTCCGAAGAGCGGACCCTCCCATCTGCACGCCAGCTGGACACTTGGAATCATTCTCATAAAATTCCACCCTAAATGTTTATTTTGAAAGTCCAAACTAAGTATTATCCATGGCATTTTTTCATGTTTAAAGACCATAATTAATTATTTAAATTGTAGGGTGAATATTGACCTTGCTGTTGTGTTTGTGGAACTTTGCCCTGTTGCTCAAGATCTATCTTGTGTTGCTCTACACGTGACTATAGAGAGAGAGATTCAGTGGAGAACTTTTTAAAGCAATGTCTACAACCTGACTGCATCAAACTTCACTTCATCATTAGTCATACCAGTAATGGAAATCATAGTATAATCGAGTCCTTGCAGTGCAGAAGAAGCCATTTGGCCCATCGAGTCTGCACTCGTGACAATCCCACCCAGGCCCTATCCACGTAACCCCCCCGTTTGCCCTTCTAATCCCACTGACACTAAGGGGCGATTTACCATGGCTAATCCATCTCACCTACGTATCTTGGGATGCTAAGGGGCAATTTAGCATAGCTGATCCACCTAACCTGCACATCTTTCGGACTGTGGGAGGAAACTGGAGCACCTGGAGGAAACCCGTACAGACTCCACACAGGCAGTCATCCAAGCTGGGAATCGAACCCAGGTCCCTGGTGCTGTAATAAACACAAATTTCTACGTACTGGGCTTTCTCACCTTTTTCTCTCAAAGATATTGGTAAGTCTGCAGTTAAGAACACTCAGAATTGCTCTGGGACAGTCCCAGAGTTTACTCCATCTATATATTCCCACTCAATCATGTTGGCATCAAGTAGTGGATTCCAGGGAAGTGTGGGTGCTGGTGCCACCAAACAGAGCTTTTAAATTAATCCAGTTGTTACAAAAAAAATCAAAGCCAGATGTAAACCCTTATCCCTCCCAGCACTTTTCCAGAATTACAGACGTGCATACATACAATGTACTGGAGCTGTGATAACACAAACCATTGATGTGGCTTCATTGAATTGTATTCACCTAGGCTTGATGAAGAAATTGCACTAAAAAATAACGCTCTGAAGAAAATTCGTGAGTTGGAAGCCTTTATATCGGATCTTCAAGAAGATCTAGATACGGAGAAGTCAGCTCGTAACAAGGCTGAGAAACAGAAGAGAGACCTGGGTGAAGAGCTGGAAGCCTTGAAGACAGAGCTTGAAGATACTTTGGATAGCACAGCCACGCAACAAGAGTTGAGGTACTGCAAAACCATCTTCAACAAATGAATATGTTTAAACTCTTATCAAATGAGTAGAATAATGGGCTGATTTGAGTTAATGGGACAGCAGATCACACAATAACCTGTAAAGGATTCTTCCAAGCTTCGACAGAAAGATGTTATCAATTTTATCAAAGAGCATGCCTGTAACAAAATACGATGTGATATTTAAGACTGTACATGTATCAGATTTGTTTACATCACAAAATAGATACAGTTTAATGAGAAATATCTCCGTAATTTATTTAGGGAAGAATCAGACCAGAGGTAACTTCTCCTTTCCCATGAACAGGGCCAAGAGAGAACATGAAGTTTCTGAGATGAAACGGGCTCTAGAGGAAGAATCTAGAACACACGAGGCTCAAATTCATGAAATGCGACAGAAACATGGGCAAGCTATAGAGGAAGTGACAGAACAGCTGGAACAAGCAAAACGGGTACTTGTGACATGAATAAACCAGGTCCACACAGAGCATTTAGATGGCAAGCTGGTGACATAGTGGTAATGTCACTGAACCCAGAGGCTCTGGGGACACAGGTTCAAACCCCACACGGCAGCTGGTAGAATTTAAATTCAATTAATTGATTAAAAGTTGATTTTTTTTTTAAATCTCGAATTGAAAGCTAGCGTCAGTCATGGTGACCATGGGTGGAATTTTCTTGTCCTGTCCGCCATGGGAATCGTAGCGGGTGGGACAGAAAATTTGACGGACCGTTTAAAGATCCGTTGACATTGGGCAGGAATTCCCAGCCTTGGGAATCCCACCTCGTGTAGCTATCATCAATTGTCATCAAAACCCATCTGGTTTACTAATATCCTTTTTAAGGAAGGAAATCTGCCGTCCTCACCCGGTCTGGCCTACATGTGACTCCAGAGCCACAGCAATGTGGTTGGCTGTCAACTGCCCCTCGGGGAACTAGGGATGGGCAATAAATGCTCACCAGACGCCCGTGTCCCACAAATGAATAAAAGCAAAACAATGACTTAAAGTTTTCACTTTAATTACCTGTACTAATACTCAAAATAAATGAACAATATCTATTAAATCCTCCCAAAAGAAAAACCAAGGCATGAAAGAACTGCCTTAAATTTCAAGGATATTTATAGAAATCATAGAATCCTACAGTGCAGACGGAGGCCACTCGGCACTCGAGTCTGCACTGACAAAAATCCCACCAAGCCCTATTCCTGAAACCCCGCTAACTCCCCTAACCTGCGCATTCCAGGACACTAAGGGACAATTCAGCATGGCCAATCAAACCAGCCCGCACATCTTTGAATTGTGGGAGGGAAACCAGAGCATCTGGAGGAAACCCATGCGGACATGGGGAGAACATGCAAAATCCATGCAGTCGCCCAAGGCTGGAATTGAACCTGGGTTCCTGGCGCTGGGAGGCAGCAGTGCTAACCACTCTGCCACCGTGCCGGCCTTATTAAATAAACTGTTTAAACTTTCCTCAACAAAACCTTCTCTATGTCCTGCAGGCTCGGGTAAACCTTGAGAAAAACAAGCAGGCTCTGGAGAAGGAGAACAGCGAGCTCTCAAACGAGGTCCGGGTTCTGTCCACGGCCAAAGCGGAGGTGGAACACAAGAAGAAGAAGCTGGAGGGTCAGGTGCAGGAGTTCCAGGTGAAGGTGGCCGATGGAGAGAGGGCTCGAGCTGAACTCAACGACAAGGTGCACAAGTTGCAGGTCAGTGCAAACGTTCCCGTGCAGGTTGGGGGTTCCTGTGTCCTTGTGTGTGACAGCAAATGGAATATTTTAATATAATTCATTCCGTGGATTTATATCCCTATTAAATTGCCTGACCGAGTACTCTGCTTGTGAAGTCGGGAATGTTGACTAGTTTCTGGGAGAATGCTTCTCCTCAGCGTGGAAGCAGAACAGTAAAAGTTGTATCTCTCTCTTTTATTATTCAAAAGAGGTTAAAGGTAAAGGATGGATAGCACATGGTGCTGAGCACAGGGGCTGTGGGGTGCATTTACAACAGGAGATCACGTACATTAGACCTTCCCACCCACCCTCGGGTCACCTCCATAATACGTGGGGGAGTGGGCAGGTTACTTAATCACCATCTGCCCACCATATTCAAGATATTGCCCATAACTGTCGTGGGTGGATTGGCAATGGTCAGCCTGGTTTTAAAGAAACACTTTGATTTATTATTGTCCCATGTATTAAATTATTCTGTAAAGTATTGTTTCTTGCACACTATACAGACAAAGCATACCATTCATAGAGTACATGGGGGAGAAGGAAAGGGCAGAATGCAGAATGTAGTGTTACAGTCACAGCGAGGGTGTAGAGAAAGGTCCTGTCGAAAGTCTGACAGCAGCCGGGAAGAAGCTGTTCTTGAGTCAGTTGGTACGTGACCTCAGACTTTTGTGTCCTTATCCCAACGGAAGAAGGTGGAAGAGAGAACGTCCTGGGTGTGTGGTGTCCTTAATTATGCTGGCTGCTTTTCCGAGACAGCGGGAAGTGTAGACAGAGTCGATGGACGGGAGGCTGGTTTGCGTGATAGACTGGCTACATTCACAAAGTGAAGATGGAAGTTGCGGGGGGGGCACTGTCTTCAGGGATTGCACTTGGCGGATTGGGGTTCAGCCTCGCAAAGAAAGAACTTAACTTACCTCCTATCCATCCTTTACCTTTAAACCAGCCACCGCCCCCCCCCCCCCCCCCCCACTCCCTCCCCTATCCCTAGCCCACCCAAACCCTCCCCGACCAAGACCTGTTGCCAGGATCCATTGGGTGGTTTCTCCTTCCTGCCCACAGTTCCAACAGCGGCCACTAATGCCCCCCTGGCGCCACTGAGACTGACGGAGCAGCTGGCCAATGGGCTGGCCTGCCTGCGGCACATGATGGTCCAGGGTGGGGGGGCGATTGGGGGGGGCAGGCTGGCACGGGGGGGGGGGGGGTGGGGGGGCAGGCTGGCCCAGAGCGGGCAGGCCCCACACCAGCACTGCTACCGTGCCGAATGGATGGATGCCTGAGGTGAGGAATTTGCAGGCGCTAGTTCTGATATAACAATAAATTAATACCTTTACAAAAAGGAGGAATGAAAATTGCAACAAGAGTAAAAAAATATGCCGCATCACTAATGGTCTATTTTGACCCTGTTTTTTCCCCCACTGCAGAGTGAGCTTGACAATGTCACCACCATCCTGAATGACGCTGAGGGCAAGTCCATTAAACTCGCCAAGGATGTGTCCAGTCTCAGTTCACAGCTACAGGACACACAGGTAAGAGCAGCTTTTAACAAGGGACAATCCGTGAGAAAGTTTATAAAAGCTACACAGACGATAGCGAAGGGACAAGTCAATGGGCTATACTCCTCCATCAACTCTTTTTTAAAATTCTAACAAGCAAAATTACTGAGAAAGTTTGTTTTTGTTTGTTTTGTTTTGTTTTTGTACATTCGCTGAACAAATTGAAATAAAGAGTGGGATTTTCCAGCCACGCTCGCCCCCCAACTGGAAAATCCCACCCGAGGCCAACAGACCTCTGCATGGTTTGCCCCCCACACGCCACCAGCTGCGATTCCTGTGGCAGGTGGAACAGGAAACCTACTCCCAGCATCTTTGTGGAAAAGTATTTGGCGCGATTCTCTGGACTCCCCCCACCCGGTGGCAGGATCTCCTGGTCACGCCGATATCCATGAGGTTTCCCCGCACTACACCAGGAAATACACAGTGGGAGCATGCCGTCAGTGAGTTTGGAAGATCCCACCAGCGTGAAGCGTAGGAAGATCTCGCCCGCTATTTATTTTGATGACCAGTTAAGTTATATTTATGATTTCCTATGAAACATATATCTGGTTTTGTTTTTCTACAGGAACTGCTCCAGGAAGAGACTCGTCAGAAGCTGAACTTGTCGACCCGACTGCGCCAACTGGAGGATGATAAGAACAACCTTCAAGAGCAGTTGGATGAAGAGGGAGAAGCCAAGAGGAACCTGGAACGTCAGATATCCACTTTGACGGTGCAGGTAAATAGAATGACTTCAATTCTGTTTCGAACTACCCAGATCACCTTTCAACCCAGTAAACTTGAAATTGAATTCGCACGACCACAGGGAAAAATCAGTCTGTTTGTAGATGGCTAGCCTCAAATAATTATTTATCAGCCATCGTTGGATACAGTAAGTTGCTTTGATTAGAACTGTAGAAATGTAATAGTCTAACAGGACTAGACAGGGTAGATATAGGGAGGATGTTCCCAATGTTGGGGGAGTCCAGAACCAGGGGTCTCACAGCCTGAGGATTCAGGGTAGACCATTTAGGATGGAAGTGAGGAGATATTTCTTCACCCAAAGAGTGGTGAGTCTGTGGAATTCATTCCCACAGGAAGTAGTTGATGTCAAAACATTGAATGTGTTCAAGAGGCAGCTGGATATAGCACTTGGGGCGAATTGGATCAAAGGTTATGGGGAGAAAGCAGGATTAGGCTATTGAGTAGGACAATCAGCCATGATGGTGATGAATGGCGGAGCAGGCTTGAAGGGTCAAATGGCCTCCTACTACTGCTATCTTCTATGTTTCCATGAATATTGCACTGACACAAGTCATTTCCCAAATGGGAAATATTGATATTTACACACACAACACTCCAGATTCTCATACTGTACAGATATTAACATTCCCTCCAGCATCCCACATCCAACCACCAGTTGTGGGATCTTGCTGTGCATGGATTGGCTGCCATATTTGTTCACATAATAGCAGCTGCGTCAGGAAGTAGTTGATTGGTTCTGAACCGCTTTGGAACTTGCCAAGTACCTAACAGCGGGGAGGCGATGACCTAGTGGTATTATCGCTAGACTATTAATCCAGAAACTCAGCTAACGTTCTGGGGACAGAGGTTCGAATCCCACCACAGCAAATGGTGGAATTTGAATCAAATAAAAAAAAATCTGGAATTAAGAATCTACTGATGATCATGAAACCATTGTTGGGAAAAATCCATCTGGTTCACTAACATCCTTTAGGGAAGGAAATCTGCCGTCCTTACCTGGTCTGGCCTACATGTGACTTCAGGGCCACAGCAATGTGGTTGACTCTCAATTGTCCTCAGGGAACTAGAAATGGGCAATAAATGCTGGCCAACCAGCGATGCCAATGACAAACGAATAAAAAAAAAAGTGTTTATAAATACAAAGCTGTGCTTTATTACTAAAGTATTGATTTCTTCACAGCTGTCCGATGCCAAGAAGAAGTTAAATGATGATGTCTCTACACTGGAAGGCCTTGAAGAAGGAAAGAAGAAACTTCAGCGGGAAATTGAAGCAATTACTCAAAACTTTGAGGAAAAGGCAGCGGCCTATGACAAGTTGGAGAAGACAAAGAACAGACTGCAACAGGAACTTGATGATCTCCTTGTCGACCTCGACAATCAGCGGCAACTCGTTTCCAATTTGGAGAAGAAACAAAAGAAATTTGATCAGGTAAATATTTTCCTCCACAACAGACCAGTTATAGAGTCATTGGCCAAAACTCTACAACCTTCCCTTCCCCGACTCCTTCCCCCTGAACAGAAATCTCCACAGGCCTCAGCCAAGTGAGGCCATAAAATTCCACCCGTAGAGTTTTACAGCACAGAAAAGGCCCTTTGGCCCATCGAGTCTGTACTGACACTTTCTACCTCTAAAGATGCGCTAATCCCATTTCCTTGCACTGTTCCCAAAGCCTTGAATGTGCTAATATTTCAAGTTCTTATCCAAATATCTTTTTTAAACATTCATACAATCCTATAGTGTGGAAGGAGGCCATTTGACCGACCGAGTCTGAACCAACAACAATCCCACCTGGTCCCTATCCCAAATATCCCACTTATTTTCCCTGCTAATCCCCCTGACACTGAGGGACAATTCAGCATGGCCAAGCCACCTAACCCGCACGTGTTTGGACTGTCGGAGGAAACCAGAGCACCCGGAGGAAACCCATGCAGAGATGGAGAGAATGTGCAAACTCCGTATGGATAAGGGCGGAATTGAACTCGGGTCCCTGGTGCTGTGAGGCAGCAGTGCTAACCCACTGGGCCACCATGCCGCCCTGTGGTTTGTAAGGTTTCAGGCCTCCACTAACTTATGATTTGACGTGTCTTAAGTTTCTATGTACTTTTTGTTTCTGTTCGGGGCCATTCCCCCTCCTTTTTGGGGAGCCGTCCCCTCTTTTCTTTGTCCTAATGTAATTTGAGTTTGTTTACTTGGTTTGACCTGAAAGACCCCCCCCCCCCAGGCAGTGCTTTCCAGTTCCCATTATCTGCTGAGTGGAAAAAAATGTTTTCTCAAATCCCCTCTGAATCTCCCGCCCCTCACCCTAAAACTACACCTCCTCATGATGGACCCCTTAACCACGGAGAGCAGCTGTTCCCTACTCACCCTGTCCATACCCTTCATGATCTTATACACTTTAAGCATGTCCTCCCCTCAGCCTTCTCTGCTCTAGAGAAAACGACCCAAGCCTATCCAGTCTCTCCTCCTAGTTCAAATGCTCCATCCCAGGTGAATCTCCTCTGGAACCCCCTCCAGTGCAATCACATCCTTCCTACAGGTGAGGCTATGTCAACATTTAGGCCAAATACATTTTCCTGTTTATTCCTACAATTCACCACTGACGTTTTTCAGGATTGAATTTTGATTTTAAAATTCATGATCCCTTGCTCAAAATACCACAAACTCTGAAGATTGATCTGACGTATAACCTGAATAATTCCCAGCTAAGGTGTGCTATCTTCACTCTTTTTCAGATGTTGGCAGAAGAGAAGAATATCTCTGCGAAATATGCAGATGAGAGGGACAGGGCAGAGGCTGACGCTCGTGAAAAGGAGACAAAGGCCCTGGCGTTGACACGTGCTCTGGACGAGGCCTTGCAATCTAAGGAGGACCTGGAACGGGTCAATAAGCAGCTGCGAGTGGAGATGGAGGATATCATGAGCTCCAAGGACGATGTAGGCAAGAATGTAAGTAAATATGTGGGATCCAACATGGGCTGAAGACAAGGGGGGGGGAGAGAGAGGTCGTCAAAATTGAGGCCCCCTTCAACTAACCCTTCAGCTATTTGTTTGATGGTTATAATATTGAGGCAATACAGCTGCATTGTCAGTTCCAGTGTACAAGTAAAGCAAGGCTCTGTTTTATTTTGAATTAATACCAAATGGATTTTTAGAGAGAGGCTTTTGATCCAACACTTAAAATTGAAATCCCCATTTGAACAGACACTGCTTTCACAGGTGCTAAACCCATTTTCCCCGGTCTCAGGGAGGGCCTGACGTGGGAAAGGGTTTCTCCATCCAGCCAGAGCAAAGTGCCAGCTCCAATCCCATTCTGATCTTAACCAATCATTCCTTAATCGGGGCCCTCATTCCTCCATGGCAGCAGGGGGTAGCGAATATGGCTCAATATAGAGGGAGGTGGCAGAGAAAAGATTTAGAATTCCATTCCCAAATACACACCCAGGCATGCACACATTCACATATGATGTACAAACACATACCCATGCACACACATGACCACACACCAGACATGCACATGGACAGATACACATGTGCAAACACACGTGTCTGCGCACATGCAGTGCACACACATGCACATGTACACACACATCAGACATATACATGGATACATGACACATGGACATGTGTACACATGCAAACATACGTGTCCACACACCAGGCATACACATGTGCACATCCACATACACCACCCCCGTGCAAAACACACACACACACTTGCTCCATATTCTACACTTTGTTGATTTTAGTTTATTTGTTAACAAAAAGAAGCAAACACTCTCCGTTCTGATGGAGAGCAGCGCGGTGGCACAGTGGTTAGCACTGCTGCCTCTCAGCACCAAGGACCCGGCTTCAGGTCGCTGTCTGTGTGGAGTTTGCACGTTCTCCCCATGTCTGTGTGGGTTTCCTCTGGGTGCTCCGGTTTCCTCCCATTCTCCAAAGATGTGCAGCTTGGGTGGATTAGCCCTGCTAAATTACCCCTTAGTGTCAGAGGGGTTAGCTAGGGTAAATACATGAGAATAGGACCCGGGTGGGATTGTGGTTGGTGCAGATTTGATGGGCTGAATGGCCTCCTTCTGTGTAGTAGGATTCTGAATCTGGTAGTGAATGATTACATTGAAACAAAGGTTTAAATATCCAAGCTGTGTGAGGGATTGTGATTTTTAACATTCAATAAACTGAAAGTACAATGCTGCTTTTCAGAAAATGATTCTGGTCTTTCTGAAAGCCTGGTTCACAGTTTAATTTCTCTTTTGTTCTGGACTTTATCCGTTCAAATAATTCATTCCCCGCCTTCTGTCTCTGAACTGGAAGGTGCACGACCTGGAGAAGTCTAAACGTGCTTTGGATCAGCAAGTAGAGGAGATGAAGACTCAGCTGGAGGAACTTGAAGATGAGCTGCAGGCCACAGAAGATGCCAAGTTACGATTGGAAGTGAATTTGCAAGCTATGAAAACACAGTACGAGCGTGAACTACAGGCCCGGGATGAACAGAATGAGGAGAAGCGCAGGCAGCTGGTGAAGCAGGTACACCGATTCCCGAGCACAATACAGCCAGCGCTCGCGTTACTGCCCTGATAAACTGACTACTTTCACTTAAAGCTAATAAGCCCATTGTACACGGGTGGGACGGTGGGTTAGCACTGCTGCCTCACAGTGCCAGGGACCTGGGTTCGATTCCCGGCTTGGGTCACTGTCTGTGTAAAGTTTGCACGTTCTCCCTGTATATGCGTGGGTTTCCTCCGGGTGATCCAGTTTCCTCCCACATGCCAAAGATGTATAGATTAGATGGGGGTGGGTAGAGTTGAGGGGGTGGGTTGGGGGGTTGGGTTTTGGGGAGAGGGTAGAGTTGAGGGGGTGGGTTGGGGGGTTTGGGTTTTGGGGAGAGGGTAGAGTTGAGGGGGTGGGTTGGGGGGTTTGGGTTTTGGGGAGAGGGTAGAGTGGAGGGAGTTTGGAGGGGAGTCTGGGGTGTTGTAAAGCTGAAATTTTAAATGACAATTAACCCCAGTTAATCCATTTCCAATATCGGTGTCCCTTCCTTTTTAAAATGTGAAAAAGACATTGTTGAGGTGACAGTAATCCCCCAGACACCAATAAATAAAAGACTGCAGAGAGATAAGGGTGGCTAATAAAACGATGGGGATTGTACTGTGAACATAACAAATCTCTGAAGTCAATGAGGAATATTAAAGACGCAACGTCAAACTTTGTTTCCACTAAGGTCCATGAGCTTGAGAGTGAACTGGAAGATGAGCGTAAGCAGCGCACGGTGGCTGCTGCAGCCAAGAAGAAGTTGGAGATTGATTTAAGTGACCTCGAAGGTCAGGTTGAAGTTGCCATCAAGGGTCGTGAAGATGCCATGAAACAACTCAAAAAGCTCCAGGTGGGTGAAGTCTGACTAACTGGAGCCAGTTCCAAACTGAATTAAAACCAGAGAATACACAGTGTAACCATTACTAATCATATTGTGTAATAACACAAAGCTCAGAAACCCCCACATCGGACACTAAAAGAAGGTGATATCGTGTCCAGGTCCTAAAGAAAATTCATTTCTGTTCATCTATTTTAAGACCACTCATCGATGCGTGTGATTGGGTGAAGTCATTTTTTTTAATATGAAGGTGATTAAATTGGTTAGGGTGAAATCTCAGCAAATAAAAACCCTGCCTACTTTGTGTGACAACAGGCTCAGATGAAGGATTACCAGCGAGAGCTTGAAGACGCTCGGAACTCACGGGAAGACGTCTTGGCTCAGGCAAAAGAGAACGAGAAGAAAGCCAAGAGTCTGGAGGCTGATCTGCTGCAGTTGCAAGAGGTAAAGATCAGGGGGTAAATGAGGTCACGCAGGGATTTGGGTTTCCAGGCGGTTCATTTATTGGAAAGGTCAGGAGAATGGTGGCACAGTGGTTAGCACTGCTGCCTCTCAGCACCAGGGACCCAGGTTCAATTCCCAGCCTCGGGTCGTTACCTGTGTGGAATCTGTACATTTTCCCCATGTCTGCGTGGGTTTCCTCTGGGTGCTCTGGTTTCTTCCCACAGTCCAAAGATGTGCGTGTTGGGTAGATTGGCCATGCTAAAACTGCCCCAAAACATGTAGGGGGATTTGCAGGGAGGCGATGGCCTAGTACTATTATCGCCAGACTATTAATCCAGAAACTCAGCTAATGTTCCAGGGATCTGGGTTCAAATCCCACCAAGGCAGATGGGGGAATTTGAATTCCAAAAAAAAAAATCTGGAATTAAGAATCTACTGATGATGATGAAACCATTGTTGATTGTTGGAAAACTCCATCTGGTTCACTAATGTCCTTTAGGGAAGGAAATCTGCCGTCTGTATTCGGTCTGGCCTACATGTGACTCCAGAGCCACAGCAATGTGGTTGACTCTCAACTGCCCCTCGGGCAACTAGGGATGGGCAATGTTTGTGCAGAAACATGGATTTGGGCCGGTGTCTGTGAGAGTTTGCGCATTCTCCCCGTGCTTGCGTGGGTTTTCTCCAGGTGCTCCAGTTTCCTCCCACACCCCAAAGATGTGCTGTTAAGCTGATTGGAGGTAATAAATTGTCCCTAAATTAGTTTTCCCTCAATGTGGAATGCCATAATCATAGACAAGGGTCATGGGTGGAGGGGGGTCTCATAACGTTAAATGGCGGTGCGGGCTCATTGGGCTGAAGGGCCTGTTTCCCGGGCTGTTTTGTTCTTTGAACACTGGCCTAGCCAGTGATGCCCATGTCCCATGAATGAATAAAATAAAATGTGTGGGGATAGGACAGGGAATGGGGCTAGGTACAATCCTCTGTCAGAGTTGAAGCAGACTCGATGGGAGGGGATCTCATGGAAACTTATTAGACGGGGTAGATCGAGAAAGAATGTTCCCCGTGGTGGGGGGAGTCCAGAACTAGGGGTTATAGTTTGAGGATAAGGGGTAAACCTTTTTAGAGCTGAGGTGAGGAGACATTTCTTCACCCAGAGGGTGGGGAATGTGTGGAATTCACTCCCACAGAAAGTATTTGAGGCCAAAACGTTGTCTGATTTTCAAGAAGAAATTAGATATCGCTCTAGGGGTAAAGGGATTATGGGATATGGGGGGAAGCAGGGATCAGGATATTGAATTCAATGATCAAAATGAATGGCCTCCTCCTGCTCCTAATTTCTATGATGGGCTGAACAAGTTCCTTCTGCACTGTAGGGTTTCTACTGTTAACTACACCATCAGACTGTGTTTGTTTTTTTTTGGAAGGAAGGTGGAGATATATAATTTTATCACTGGTGTAGAATTCGAATGATGAGCGGTAGCAAGTATTCAAAAACATCACTTCCTTTATCCTGAATAAAGGTACAAATCCAAATTGTCAGCATTTAGAATTGGAAGAGACAGAGCCATTCTGGCCATCGGACCAATGTTGGGTTTTTGGAAACAGGTCTTCAGTTAGTCCCCAAACCTCTGCTCTCTCCTCACGCTCCTGCGATGTTTCACCCTTCACAGATATCTTCAATGCGTTGAAGGATCTCATGTCATCTCGTTTTAGAGCATCTTAAAGCCATTAATAGCAACTTATTTTGCCGTTAACTAGGCTGTCGGGTATTCTTAAAACAGGAAAGGGAATGGACGAAACATTCAGGACCTAAAATGAGGTAAAACCCAGGTGGCTGGTGGGAGGAGCTTTGGTCATGTCTCCAATGTGGAATACTTGCTTTGGCCAGGACGGCACAGTGGTCAGCACTGCGGCCTCACAGCGCCAGGGACCCGCGTTCCATTCCCGACTTGGGTCTCTGTCTGTGCAGACAGTGCACGTTCTCCTTGTGCCTGCGTGGGTTTCCTCCCACGGTCCACTGATGTGCGGGTTAGGTGGATTGGCCATGCTAAATTGCCCCTTTTAGTGTCAGGTCGATTGGCAGGGTACATGGGGGGGTTAGGGGGACAGGATTAGGGTGGGATTGTGGTTGGTGCAGACTTGATGGGCCACACGGACTCTTTCTGCGCTGTAGGGATTCTGATTCGAAGTGAATTTTCTCTCCCCAGGACTTGGCAGCGGCAGAACGGTCCCGACGTCACGCTGAACAGGAGAAGGAAGAGTTAGCAGAGGAATTGGCAGGACATGTATCTGGAAAGTACGTCACAGAAAGACCTTTTATTTCTTTGGATTCTTGTCTTTTTTCTTTTTCAATTACACTCCACATTAAAATAATTGATTGCCTTTCACACCTTGTTCACCATATCTATGAAATGGGAGGGTGTGTTTTACAAATGTTTCCAGCCCCGCCTGAAAAATGACATTATATTAATAAAACCAAACTTTAAACAGAATCCAAAATAATTACCAGTCACGTCGCGTCTGAAGTGGTTTCTAGAATGCAATCTAGGCGTACGGGGCAGCATGGTGGCACAGTGGTTAGTACCGCTGCCTCACAGCGCCAAGGACATAAGAACATAAGAACATAAGAAATAGGAGCAGGAGTAGGCCATCTAGCCCTTCGAGCCTGCCCCGCCATTCAATAAGATCATGGCTGATCTGTCGTGGCTCAGTTCCACTTTCCCGCCCTCTCCCCATAACCGTTAATCCCCTCTCTTATCAAAAACCCATCAACCCGCTTCTTAAAAATATTTAGCGAGGCAGCCTCCACCACTTCAACGGGCAGAGAATTCCAGAGATTCACCACCCTTTGAGTGAAGAAGTTCCTCCTCAACTCCGTTCTGAACCGCCCCCCTTTTATCTTGAGGCTGTGCCCCCTAGTCCTACTGTCTTTTTTGAGCGGGAAGAGTCTCTCCACCTCTATCCTATCCATCCCATTCATCATCTTATACGTCTCAATGAGATCTCCCCTCATTCTTCTAAACTCTAACGAGTACAAGCCTAGTTTATTCAGCCTCTCCTCATAGCTCAACCCCCTCAACTCCGGTATCAGCCTAGTAAACCTCCTGGGTTCAATTCTGGCCTTAAAGTTGTGAAGTTATGTTGACGTTGGTGAGGTGACACCTGGAGTATTGTGTTCAGTTCTGGTCACCTTTGCTATAGGAAAGATATTGTTAAGCTGGAGAGAGTGCAGAAGAATGTTGCGAGGACTCGCGGAACTGAGTTATAGGGAGAGATTGGACAGGCTAGGACTTTTTTCTTTTGAGGGGTGATCTTATAGAGGTGTATAAGATCATAGGTAGGGTGAATGCACTCGGTCTTTTTCCCAGGATTGGGGAATTGAGAACTAGAGGGCATAGGTTTGAGTTAAAAGGGGGAAAGAATTAATGGAAACCTGAAGAGCAACTTTCTTTACACGGAGGGTGGTACATGTGTGGAATGAGCTGTTGGAGGAAGTGGTTGAGGCTGGGACGTTGATAACATTTAAAAGGCATTTGGACAGATACACGGATAGGAAAGGTTTAGAAGGATATGGGATTAGCTTAGATGGGCATTTTGGCCAGCATAGACCAGTTTGAGCTGAAGGGCATGTCTCCGTGTCATAGATTCTATGATTGTCTGCATGTTCTCCTTGTGTCTGCATGGGTTTCCTCCGGGTGCTCCTATTTCCTCCCACACTCCAAAGATGTATGGGTTAGATGGATTGGCCGTACTACAATTGCCCCTTAGCATCCAAAGATGTGTAGATTAGATAGATTCACCATGGCAAGTGTATGAAATTGTGGGGGTGGGGTAAGCAGCCTGGGTGAGATGCTGAGTTGGTGCAGACTCGATGGGCCAAATGGCCTCCTTCTGCACTGTAGGAATTCTATGATTCAAATATCAGTTGTTCAAATTTATCAATAATCTGCCGTAATTGGAAAGCAAATAGTTTCCCCAGTGAATCGTAAAGATTAGTTGCACTAAAAGGGTTGTGGGGCATGCCTCATGCTTTCTGAAACCTCATTGCTCACTCATTGTGAGTGAGAGGTGGGAAAGTGGAACTGATCCACTTCAGATCAGCCATGATCTTATTGAATGGCGGGGCAGGCTCGAGGGGCTAGATGGCCTACTCCTGCTCCTATTTCTTATGTTCTTGTGTTCTTAAAGTGCTGCATCCACATTTTAAAAAGTTGACCTTTTTTGTGCATCTTTAAAAAAATGTCGCAGGTCGTCGCTTTTGGATGAGAAGCGACGTCTGGAGACCAGAATATCCCAAATGGAAGAAGAGCTGGAAGAGGAACAAGGCAACATGGAGGCACTGAATGACCGTCTGAGGAAGGTTGTCCAGCAGGTAAGAGAATGGAGAAACTCAGAAGCTGCCCTCAGCCACAGTGAGTCTTCCAGCCGCTCCCCGGGGGGTTCCATGAAGCAGTTGATAAATCTGGCTGAAATTCCTGAATCTGAGATTATCGACCAACACAACATCCCACAATTCAGCCTGCAGTAAACACCAATAAACAGCCCCTTCCCCATCGATCCCTGACAAAGCAGCTGGAGGATGTGAGTGAAAATAAAAGATTTGGTGAAATTAGTTTACCCACATTTGGAAAACCCAACAAGATCCAGCACTTGTGTCGCACTGTTGAGGCAATCCTTTTCCAATAAAATTCTCCAAGGAGAATGTTCCACGGATTGGGTTCTGGGTGTGACGGCTGAGGGCATTTGTCTGCTAATCTTGCTTTTTTAAAACAACACTAATGTAATTCAGAAGCAGTATCGTGCGTGGGCTCCGCCTAAAGGCAGCTCCTCAGCTCAGACTGGGCTCTCAAACGTCAGTCTTCTCCTTTGCCAAAGGAGTCCTTTAATTTTCAAGACATCCAACGTTGATATTCCCTTCTTCCCTCCGGAGTGTGGTTCTACAACTCTGTCTGATCTCCACGTGTAACTGCTGCTGACGTGTGTGTGTGTGTGTGTGTGTGTCATTGTGTCACTGTGTGTGTGTGTCATTGTGTCACTGTGTGTGTGTGTCATTGTGTCACTGTGTGTGTGTGTCATTGTGTCACTGTGTGTGTGTGTCATTGTGTCACTGTGTGTGTGTGTCATTGTGTCAGTGTGTGTGTGTGTCATTGTGTCACTGTGTGTGTGTGTCATTGTGTCACTGTGTGTGTATCAGAGTGTGTGAGTAATACAACAATCTGGCAAATCACAGTTGTAAAAACAAGTTTAATTAAAAAAGGAAAACAGTAGCACAGTGGTTAGACTGCTGCCTCACAGGGATCCAGGTTCAGTTCCCGGCTTGGGTAATTTGTCTGTGTGGAGTCTGCATGTTCTCCCTGTGTCTGCGTGGGTTTCCTCCAGGTTCCTTCCACATTCTGAAAGACGTGCTGTTTAGGTGCATTGGCCATGCTGAATTCTCCCTTTAATGTCAGGGGATTAGTGAGAGTAAATGCATGGGGTTACGGGGATAGGATCTGGTGGGGTTGTTGTCAATGCAGACAAGATGGGCTGAATGGCCTCCTCCCTGCACTGCAGGGATTCTGAGTCTACGATTCAATGGGGAGTGGCCTCCCAGTGCCGTCACAGTTGTGATTTTTGACACTCTCTTCCTCCGTTGTCAGTCTGAACAGCTTTCTAACGAGCTGGCAACTGAACGCAGCACCAACCAGAAGAACGAGAGCGCCCGCCAGCAGCTTGAGAGGCAGAACAAGGAGCTGAAAGCCAAGCTGCAGGAAATGGAGGGCACGGTGAAGTCCAAATTCAAATCAACAATAACCTCTCTGGAATCGAAGATTGCCCAATTAGAGGAGCAACTGGAGACAGAAGTGAAGTAAGAACCCTCAACAAGTTTACCCTCTGAACTGTAGAGTTATTTTACTTGCTGGTGTTCCACTGCATTTAATTTTCTCTTGTCGCGCCCTGCCTTATAAATAATAAATCCAGAATTCTGCAGCTTCCAGATAGTCTGTCCTTCCCTGTGACTGGTTAAAGGAAACATCATCAATATAATTGAAATGTAATACCGGGGTCAATCACATACTGCCTTTGGCTTTCTTCCCTGACATTCCCAGTTTTAAGTAAAACACACAATAGCTCCCACAGTCTGTAAGTGGGTTTCAGGTTTGTTCTGTTGCAGTTCCCTGTATATTCCTCCCTTGTCCTGCAGGGGGGGAGTGGGAATAACTCCATTTTGGCAATTGCATGGGTGCCCACAGATGTTTGTGGATTTAAACCATTATAGGATTAAGCCTCCCTCTGTGTACACTGGATAACTTTTCCACTGACTGTGTGTACATCCCCACAGGTTGGACAGTCGGGTCTTTTTTTTTTGATAAGGCAATCCATTTGGTATCTAAACAGCTAATGGCTGTTTGTTTGTGTCAGGAGATTTCGGTGTAATTAAACACATATACACAAGTCTGTCAACAGCCGGACAAACTGTTCCGACGTAGCTGGTGGACCTCTTGTTGTTGAGACGATGTTCTTGGACCGGTTTCATACGCTCCATCTTTCACTCTGCAGGGACAAACAAGCTATAACGAAGGGAGCCCGCCGCACTGAGAAGAAATTGAAAGAGGTGATGATGCAGGTGGAAGACGAGAGAAGACACGGAGAGCAGTACAAAGAACAGGTAGACCCACCCCCTCTCAGTGAAACAGCAAACTTACACCCCTGGCATGGTCTAAAAACACTGCACGGTGCTTTCCAGAAATCACAGTGTTAGTTATAAAGCGGGGACTGATGGCTGGTGTCAGGAGTGTAGAATTGCAAATGATCAGTCAAGCTTTTATTTGTCTTAGAGTCCAGAACTTCCCTAAAGACCACAGTCGCTGTTAGAGAGTGATTGATTAATTTGTATTTTCATTCTTACAATTAAAAATTTTAGCTACACCCAACACATTGAGCTAGTGTCCGGAACGTTCTGCTCAACTTCAACGCAAACAAAGATGTACAAATTTTTTTTTTACACAGACTGGCGGGTGCCTGGAACTCGCTGTTGGAGGAGTTGGTGGAAGTAATTACGATAGTAACTTTTTTTAAGGAGCGTCGGGACAAATACATGAATTGGATGGGAATAGAGGGATCCGGTCCCTGGAAGGGTCGGGGGTTTTAGTTCAGTCGGGGGCAGCATGGTCGGTGTAGGCTTGGAGGGCCGAATGGCCTGTTCCTGTGATGGAATTTTCTTTGTTCAAACAGAAAATGCTGGAAAATCTCAGCAGGTCTGACACTAAGTTAATCTTCCGCTACTACTGTAACACTACATTCCGCACTCTCTCCTTTCATTCTCTACGAACGGTAGGTTTTGTCTATACAGTGTGCAGGAAACAATACTTTCTATTGTATACCAATACCTGTGACAATAATAAATCAAATCAAAAGCACCTGTCAAAAGGGACTAGAGCCAATGTTTTGATTCTGGATCCTGACTTGAAACATATTGTCTCTATTCTCTCTCCATAGATGCCGTCAGACCTGCTGAGATTTTCCAGCGTTTTCTGTTTCTTTCAAATTCCAGCATCCGCAGTATTTTGCTCTTATATTATTCTGCTAAACATTCTCTATATGTATCTGAGCGATACTGTGTAAATATTCTGGGGGCCGTATTGTGGATTCCTGTCTAAAAGAGGCAGATTTCTGAGCCTGTGCTGCATGTAATTTGGCACGTGCACAGTTCATAAAGTTAGCAGACGAGACAAAGAGGTGGAGTTGTGGGAAGTGTAGAAGGTTGTCAAAGGATACAGCGGGGGGATATAGACCAGCTGCAGATATGGGCAGAGAAATAGCAGATGGAGTTTAATCCGGGCAAGTATGAGGTGCTGCACTTTGGGAGATGTAATGTTAAAGGTAAGTGTACTGTTAAAGGCATTACTGATGTACAGAGGGGTCTTGGGGTTAAAGTTCTTGACTCCCTGAAAGTGGCTGCACATGTAGGTAGGGGGTAGGTAGATGGCTGCACATGTAGGTAGACGGCACGCTTGTCTTTGTTGGTTGGGGCACAGAGTACAAGAGTCAGGATATCATGTTACAGCTTTTAGAATATCGCCTTCAATTCTGGTTGCCATATTACAGGAAGCTTTGGAGAGGGTACACAAGAGTTTTACCAGGATGTGATAGTGAGTGATGAAGATAATCAGAAGGATATAGATGGGCTGGAGAAATTGGACAGAGAAATGGCAGATGGAATTTAACCTGGACAAATGTGAGGTGATGCATTTGGATAGATCCAATTCAGGTGGAGCTATAACATAAATGGCAGAACCATCAGGAGCGTAGACACACGGAGAGATCTGGGAGTACAGATCCACAAATCCTTAAAAGTGGTAGCACAGGTGGAAAAGGTGGCGAAGAAAGCACATGGAATGATTGCCTTCATCGGACGGGACATCGAGTATAAAAGTTGGTAAATTACGTTAGTGATATAAAACGTTGGGTAGGCCACACTGGAGTGTTGTGTCCAATTCTGGTTGCCACACTACCAGAAGGATGTGGAAGCTACAGATGAAGTGCAGAAAAGGTTTACCAGGATGTTGCCTGGTATGGAGGGTATTAGTTATGGAGAGAGGTTGGAGAAACTGGGATTGTTCCCCCTGGAAAGACGGAGGCCGAGGAGCAACCTGACAGAAGTCTATATACTTCCGAGAAGTATAGATAAGGTGAACAGTTGGAAGCTTTTTCCCAGGGTAGAAATGACAATTACAAGGGGGAACAAGTTCAAGATATGGGGGGAAATGTTCAGTGGAGATGTGCAGGGGGAAGTTTTTTACACAAACTGTCTGGAATGTGCTGCTAGGGATGGGGGTTTAGGGAGTTTTAGATAAACACATGAATATGTGAGGAATAGAGGATAGAGAGCAAGGGCAGGCAGAAGGGGTTAGTTTAATTTGGCATCATATAAAACACAACAGCTGAATTTGATTTTGATTTATTATTGTCACATGTATTAGTATACGTGAAAAGTATTGTTTCTTGCGTACTATACAGACAAAGCATACTGTTCGTAGAGAAGGAAAGGAGAGGGTGTAGTGTTACAGTCATAGCCAGGGAGTAGAGGAAGATCAGCTCAATGCAAGGTAGGTCCATTCAAGAGTCTGACAGCAGCAGGGAAGAAGCTGTTCTTGAGTTGGTTGGTTCGTGATCTCAGACTTTTGTATCTTTTTCCTGACGGAAGAAGGTGGAAGAGAGAATGTCCGGGGTGTGTGGGGTCTTTAGTTATGCTGGCTGCTTTGCTGAGGCAGCAGTTAGTGTGAATGGGAGGCTGGTTTGTGTGATGGACTGGGCTCTGTTCATGACCTTTTGTAGTTTCTTGGAGGGTCTGTTCTATAGCGCAGTGAGAAGTCCTGGTATGTGGCTGGACTTCTCGAATCCCTGTCGATTGGACTCTGCCGGGTTACTTAGCCTGTTTTTCTTAGAACTACATTTGCTGCTTATTTTCTGCCGCAGTTTCCTGCCTGCTGGCTGGTGGTATCTGCTTGGGTTTGCTCATCATGTTAGCTGTCACCTTTTGGTCAGTCTTAGCACTTTATCAGCATGATCCAGGCTGTACCAATAGCACCCTCTTGTGTTTGCAACTGGATCTTCGAGTCTTTTGAATGAATGTTTAATCTCTTTGAAGAAACACTAATTCGGCAAACTCTAAGCAATAAAAGGCCTGAAGTGAATTAAAAAGCCACTTTATTTTCCCATTTCACACACTCAGAATGTCATTTATGATCAGCCTCATTTGATTTAAATAATAAAACTGGTTACATGATAAACAAAACGAACTGACCGTGTTTGTGAATCACCTTATTTAACTCAAACAGGCTCTTGTAGATTTCGAAATGTCTGTACACATTCAATTTCAAAAAATTATTTCATCCCCGTCCCCACCTTTTCTAACAAGGCTAGATCTGTCGATGCAGGTCAAAGCATCCGTTAAACACTCACACCATTACACTCTTGGTTTGGCAACTTTGTGCAGCTCTATTCCACTGTAGTCACGTTTAAGGTGGTGTTGATACGTCCATTCTTCCAGTGGAACAGGCAGAGAGGGGAGTGATTTTTAGAGAGGAGAGCCTGGTTTTAAGGAGCTCGTCACTCACGGGTGCGAGAGGTTTTAAGGAGCGTCTGAAGGGGAGCGAGGCAGAGAGGTTTAAAGATGGAGTTTCAGCCCCTAGCCAGCTGGACACAGCCAGCAATGCTGCAGAGACGAAATCGAGGGACTCGCGTGAGCTGGAATTGGGGAGTGTCAAAGTCTTAGGGGATTTTAGCGTCTGAGGAGATTTTGGAGATGGGGGGGAACTGAGGGCTTGTAAAGACTTGAAGATAAGGAATCTAATTTTAGAGTCAGGGTGTTGCTGAACCAGGAACCAAAGATCACAGTGACAAACAAACAGAATTAGGTACAAGTTAGAATGTCAGCTTCATTGGTTCATAAGATATAGGAGCAGGATTAGGCCATTCAGCCCATCAAGTTCACTGCTATTTGATGATGGCTGATATGCTCCTCATCCCCATTGTCCTTCCTTCTCCCCATAACCCTTCAACCCATTACCAATTAAAAATCCGTCTAACTCCTCCTTTAAATTTACTCCCTGTCCCAGCATCCACCGCACTTTGGGGGGAGCGAATCCCACAGATTCACAACCCTTTGGGAGAAGTAGTTTCTCCACAACTCTGTTTTAAATTTGCTGCCCCTTGTCCTAAGACTAGGACCTCTCGTTCTAGAATGCCCCATAAGAGGAAGCATCCACTCCATGTCTACTTTATCCAGACCTTTTATCATCTTGTAAACCTCAATCTGATCTCCCCTCATTCTTCTAAATTCGGCCTAAACTGTTCAATCTCTATTCATACAACAAAACCCCTCATCTCTGGGATTAATCTAGTGAACCTCCTCTGAACTGCCTCCAATGTCACTACATCTTTCCTCAAATACAGGCACCAAAACTGTGCACAATACTCCAGGTGCGGCCTCACCATTGCCTTGTATAGTTGCAGCAACACTTCCTTACCTTTTATATTCTATTCCTTTAGCAGTAAATATCAACATTCCACTCACTTTCTTTATTATCTGCTGTAACCATATGCTAGTTTTCTGTGACTCATGAACAAGGACACCCAGATCCCTCTGCACCGGAGCACCCTGAAGTCTCTCCCCGTTTAGATAATAAATCACCTTCCCAGTTTTCTGACCAGTTGTGAAGATGCACTTCAATGTTGAATGGTCATCTCCTCCAGTTGGGGTCACTGTGTATTCTACAACCACGTGTAACCAGATTTCCAACACTTGGTTCAGTCCCCAACCATTCTTTATCCATTAAGGTAAAGCGCTGCTCTATATTCCAGGGTCACCTTGATTTTTAAGGGTTAAAGAACTTGTCCCATGTTGTAAATCTGTTGCATATTTTTTTCAAAACCAGGGAGCCAGATTTTGTTGCAGAAATAACACTGAGGCTTACAGTGACTCATCATTATTAAACTGTAAATTAGATAATAACTTCTCGCACCCGTGAGCAATGAGCTGCTGAAACCAGGAAGTTGCTTTGAGTTGCTGTGCCCTCACAGGAGCTTTGCTGTATCAGTGCCTCACCACGGGATGCAGTGATGGAACACACACATACTGAACTGAAACTAGGAATGGGCAAGTAAAGTTTTAATGGTGTGATACGGGCAGCACAGTGGTTAACACTGCTGCCTCACAGCGCCAGGGACCCAGGATCGATTCTGACTTCGATCACTGTCTGTGCAGAATCTGTATGTTCTCCCCATGTCTGCATGGGTTTCCTCCAGGTGCTCCGGTTTCCTCCCGCAGTCCAAAAGACAGGCTGGTTAGCTGCACTGGCCATTCTAAATTCTCCCTCAATTTATTTAAAATTTATTTATTTATTAGTTACAAGTAAAGTTTACATTAACACTGCAACTAAGTTCCTGTAAAATTCCCCTAGTCGCCACAGTTCGGCGCCTGTTTGGGTCAATGCACCTGAGCTTTGGACTGTGGGAGGAAACCGGAGCACCCAGAGGAAACTCATACAGGCAACGGGGAGAACGTGCAAACTTCATAAAGACAGTGACCCAAGTTAGGAATTGAATCTGAGTCCCTGGCGCTGTGAAGCAGCCGTGCTAACCACTGTGCCACCCAATGGGCACCAAGTGTAGCAACTAGGGCATTTTTCATAGTAACTTCATTGCAGTGTTAATGTAAGCCTACTTGTGACACTAATAAAAACTTAAGTCTTAATTACTGCCAAACAACTTCTCTGGAACTGAAAGTTAACATTTACAAATGTGGACTTTCATTCCTTCAGATTTTAATTATTGTTGGAGATTTAAGAAAAAACACTAAAAATTCAAAAACATTATTTTTTTCTTGTTCCTCCTGCCCCTGATCGCTCTTAATCCCATCTTTCTTTATTTCTGGTAAGTTCAGTATTCTAACCAACGCTTCCTGGTTTAGACTCCATGCTGCCTGTTAATAAATCCTCAAACTGATTGCTTAAGAGATAAAAGGTTGCTTGCTCTGATCCCAGATTATCTGGAGAGGCGATGTGCCAACCTGACTCTCTAACTCAGAGTGAGTTTCAGTGGAACAGTCGCGCGGAGAGTCTCAAATGCCAGTCTCAGGATAAGGGGCAGCAAATTTAAAACAGAGCTGAGGAGAAACTACTTCTCCCAAAGGGTTGTGAATCTGTGGGATTCGCTCCCCCAAAGTGCGTTGGGTGCTGGGACAGTGAGTAAACTTAAGGAGGAGTTAGACAGATTTTTAATTGGAAATGGGGTTGAAGGGTCATGGGGAGAAGGCAGGAAAATGGGGATGAGGAGATATCAGCTGTGATCGAATAGCGGAGCAGACTCGATGGGCCGAATGGACTAATTCTGCTCCTGTTTCTTATGAACTTATAACGAATGGCTGGTCCTGTTCAAATACCCCAGAGGGTAAAATCTTCCTCCTGTAGTGAGATACCCACTCCATCCCTGGAAAATTGGTGTTTTCCCATCGCACATTTAGCGCATTTTAATGTCCCAAGTTTAGCCTGTGTGTGTGTGTATGAGATAGACAAAGACTTGCTTCCACAATGTTACTATGGGAACATTTAAACATATTGTTTTGGTCCTGAAGGCAGACAAAAGCAACTCCCGGGTGAAGCAGCTGAAACGGCAGCTGGAGGAAGCGGAGGAGGAATCCCAGCGGATCAATGCAGCCCGCCGCAAACTTCAGCGAGAGCTGGAAGAGGCCACGGAACAGAATGAAAGCATGAACCGCGAGTGTAACATGCTGAAGAACAAACTCAGGTAAACGCGGCGGGCGCCCCATCTGAAGCCGGACTCAGCGATTTTAACCTCCTTTCCCGATTTGCCGGGACTTTCTTCGGAGCTGTTCCCGCTCTGTCTCCGTAACTTTGCCCCAAGTACCGGGGATGAGCTATTTTTCCCGCGCACGAACCGGATTTCTGCCTTAGTCCCAATGAATCTATGGTGACGGAGTGTAAGAAACTCCCAGGAAATACCCGGCCTGTGGTAGGGTTTCCAATGCTACAGGAGTAAGGTGAAAATGTTGATATTTGTAGAATGAGATAAAGGAAAATATCCCTTTCGGTATCAAGAAATATTTGACTAACAAATCCAGCCAATCAAAGAATGAATGTGCCTCTGTTATTGAGTGATATGCAATGAAAAAAACAGTAAAATACTGACTGTTCCCACACTTAAGACTTGTTCATTAATTTCTTTAATGACTTTACTAGGGTGGCACAGTGGTTAGCGTCGCTGTCTCTCAGCGCCAGGGTCCCAGGTTCAATTCCCGGCTTGGGTCGCTGTCTGTGTGGAGTTTGCACATTCTCCCCGTGTCTGTGTGGGTTTCCTCCAAAGGTGTGCAAGTTCGGTGGATTGGCCGTGCTAAATTGCCCCTTAGTGTCAGGGGGTCTAGCTAGGGTAAAATACATGAGGTTATAGGGATAGGCCTGGGTGGGATTGTGGGTGGTGCAGACTCGATGGGCTGAATGGCCTGTGCTGTAGAGATTGTATGTCTATGTTCTGCTAGGTTTTATTTTATTGCCTCGTGTCTAATTGGGTTGCTAACCCATTCCAGTTTGTCTGGGAGTCTCCCAGGATCGATGTCTGTTAGGCAAATTTGGAAGAATCTTGGAGTTTAATTTGGAGTTAACTTCCCAAGTCAGAGCTCTGAGGAAGATTCATGCAGACTTGAGATGTTAACTCTCTCTCTCTGTCTCCCCAGATGTCGCCAGACCTGCTGAGTCTTTCCAGCTACTACAATAGGCATGTTATCCAACCTCCAGAAATAGATTGAGGGGCATGGACAGGGTGGATAGGGAGCAGCTGCCTCCCTGAGGGAGGCACAGTGGTTAGCACTGCTGCCTCACAGCGCCAGGGACCCGGGTTCGATTCCTAACTTGGGGTCACTATGTGGAGTCTGCACATTCTCCCCATGTCTGCACGGGTTTCCTCCAGGTGCTCCGGTTTCCTCCCTACTCCAAAGATTTGGTGGTCGGTCTACAGACACTTTTTTTTTCTCTGCCAAACTGTATTTAGTTCTCGGGATATGGGTGATGCTGGTCAGGATCGGTTGCCATGGAGAGGATGATGGTAGGCCTTTCCACTTATACAACTGAGTGGCTTACTCAGTCACATCAGGGAAACAGTAAAACTAATCAGATAGTGTGAACTTGGAGTCGTGTCCTCACCAGAGCCAGTGAGATAGCAAGATCCCATTCCTGAGAGCATTGATGATCTAGTTAAGTCTTAATGACAACAATCCCATAACTTTTAGTCACTTTGTCTGGTAGCATCTCAACATTTTAACAGATTTGTTGAATTGAATTTTGTAATGTGCCGCTGGGGATTTGAACCCTTTGTTCACTAACCCAGTTTTATAACCAAAACACTTGTGAAGATCTTTGCCTGGTATAGAATCATAGAATCCCTACAATACAGGAGGAGATCATTTGGCCCATCGAGCCTGTATCAACCACAATCCCACCCAGGCTCGACCCCTGTAACCTAATGTATTCACCCTGCTAATCCCCCTGACACTAAGGGGCAATTTAGCGTGGCCAATCCACCTAACACGCACATCTTTGGACTGTGGGGGAAACCAGAGCACCAGCAGGAAGCCCACACAGACACAGGGATAATGTGCAAACTCCACACAGACAGTGACCCGAGGCCAGAATTGAACCCAGGCCCCCGGCGCTGTGAGGCAGCGGTGCTAAGCATATATACCCCTTTAAAAAGCCAGAGTAATGCAGGTATGCACATTTACTCTACATGATCGCTAATGACACTGTGGAGAATACAGTAAGAAGTCTGACAACACCAGGTTTAAGTCCAACCAATTTATTTTTTAGTAAACTCACTATCAAATAAATCAGTTAGACTGAAACCTGGTGTTGTCAGACTCCTTACTGTGTTTATCCCAGTCCAATGCCGGCATCTCCACATCATGACTGTGGAGAATAACAGTGCAGAGGAAGTTTATTAAATATCGCTGCATATTTAATAAACATAGCAAAGGAACTAATCTGTGACATCGAGTGGATTTTGCAATCGTTTTCAGTTGACTGCTATCTACAGGATTCTGCTTGGTAAGATTTAGAGACGTTCTCTGTTGTAGACCTCTGCACGCTGCATGCAAGATCGGATTATTATTGTTTTACGGATCATTTATAGTAGGAATAATGTGTAACCCTGAGGGAAATCTTGTCTTTATTACAGAGGTGCTCATGAACCAGCTCAGTGAAATCCCAGGTACCTCCCAAACCTCCGCTACGCAACTCTCCACACTGCTCAAACTTCCATCTCTTTTTTTTCCTCCTTTTTTAAGTACTGACAGCTTCTGATAACTCTGAAGGCTGAAGACAAATATCGGGGAAAGGAAAAGAGTGATCTGGACAGAGAAGAGCCAGCGGATTTGATTTATATCCAGTGAGGACACTGAGTGAAATATAAATCTTATCCTGTGGCTCTTTGACATGTTTTCTGTTTACACCACATGTCAGATATCGGAGCAATCAGATTGTAATCATTCACAGCAACATAGAAACTAGAAGCAGGATGAGGCCATTCAGTCCCTCAAGCCTGCTCTGTTATTATTTTGATCTTAGCTGATCATCAAATTCAATATCCTGATTTCCCCTCCACATCCCTCCACCCCCCTCGATCCCTTTAGCCCCAAGAGCGATATCTAATTTCTCCTCGAAATCACACAACGTTTTGGCCTCAACTACTCTCCCGTGGTGGTGAAATTCCACACGTTCACCCCCCCGTGGGTGAAGAAATTTCTCCTCGCCTCAGTCTGTGCTGAATTTCAAATTCAAAGTGCGTTACATGTGGTACAAGTAAATGGAATAAAAGTTCAAATTAAATAGGTGCAGAGAAGGGCTTAACACTCTTAACACTGCTCGGCACATGCAGTGGAATGTGCAACTTCCGTACGTGCTCCAGGCTATCACTAACAATTCCTGCTGTCATTGAAAAGACCCTTACACTGCCGAATTATCTCAAAGCTTTGTGAAACTTGACTCTGGCCTTGACATTTTTTTTTCTCCCCTTTCTTTTTCCATTTCAAATCTCACCAGATGTTGTTTGAGCTCAGCCTGACACACAGCTGGGAGCTAAACTTCAGGTGGGCTGGGATTTTTTTGTTGTTTTGGAGAGGTACAGATGGCAGGCTGTGGATCTGGCCTTGCATTCCTTACCCCGTTCCTCCTCCCCAGAAAAGTTTTTTTTTAAAACCTCCTTGAAATGTAGGAGATGGAAAACTAACCAGCTGTCACCACTCGGTGGCGAACCCGAACCACAAATCATTCCTGGAAAAGAAATCTGCTCCTAAACGCAAAGGAAGCGACTTCCCCCCCCACCCCAGGGAAACAGTCAATTAGGCGTCTCTCAAAGCAAAACTTTGCGGCAGTTAAGGGTTTGACCCAGTCTGCTTTATTAATTCCAAGTTATGGAGCTGTTTTATTTCCCCGAGCCCTTTGAGGATCGAATGAACAATCTTGTGTACCAGAATTTCCATTGTATCATTTAACAAAAACATACTTTTCATTCTGGTCTGTTCTGTTCAATATTAAATGAGAATTTGCCTAAAACGTTAATGTAGATTGGGCAACTTTATGTCATCTCTTAGTCCTCAAAGGGTTTCCAAAACAGACCTGCCAAATAGGAAGCATGGCTTAGGCTTGTTCACTTAAAAATATTAATTATTAAGAGAGATGCAAACAAAGTTATAAAGTTTGCTTATCATGAAATAATGAAGGATTTTGAGATTGTCAATTGTATTTTGCGCCCGTTTAAGCTTTTTACTGTTCACATCAGGACATTGGAACCACAGAGTGAATAAATACACAAACAATTATTGCCAAGTTTATTTACAACCGCAATAAAATAAGGCCGACTCACTTTACCATTTATCTAATCCACATGTACGTAGAATTAAATTGCTTGAACATAACTGTAAATGATGCATTGATTGGATTTTTACTCCTATGTACATATAAGGCCCCCCACCTTGTCTGCGTTATTCCTTGCATGTGTGGTCTCAGAGCACATCAGTTTGCATGTTACAAAGCTACAACAGTAATTTAGCACCGAGCGGGTGTAATCACTGCAATCTTGCCCCGTTTGGCTGACGGTAAAACTGCTCAGGATTCAGCCGCACCTACTGCAGGGACTAGAGATTTGGAAATCAAAACAGGTTTCCATCTCACCCAGAGCCTTCAAGTTGGGGAATGCGGCAAAAAGCAAGTTTCACCAAGACAGCAGGAAGATTAACATACCTGAGATCGAGGTCTGCTGCTTAGAATCACAATCCTTCGTTACAGATTTCAAAAAGAATTCAATTACATCAGTTGCATCAGAATTCAATTACAGATGTAGTGACCTCCTCACCCAAGTTTTATATAGGTCCACAATCACTTTTCAGTTTCAGAAAAGGTAAAGAATTACTCTCACGTCATGGTTGGTGGAATGGCACAGTGGTTGGTACTGCTGCCTCACAGCGCCAGGGATCTGGCTTTGATTCCCACCTTGGATCACCGTCTGTGCGCAGTCTGCACGTTCTCCCTGTGTCTGTGCGGGTTTTGTCCGGGTGCTCCGGTTTCTCCCCACAGTCTGAAAGACGTGCTTGTTAGGATGAATTGGCCGTGCTAAATTCTCCCTCAGCGTAACCAAACAGGCGCCGGAGTGTGGCAACTAGGCATTTTTCACAGTGGCTTCATTGCACTAATAAATAAACTTGATTAGTCTCGGGAGGTTGGAGGCCAATGTCCATCTGAACCAGTTTTAAACATTTTAGCATTTCTTTTACAGTCTCACTCGTCCCGAAACTGTGAAATCCTGCCCGAGGTCAATGGATCTTTTCTGTGCTCCGGCCCCCACTAGCTCCCATTCCCATGGCGGACAAGAGTGGTAAAGTTCTGGCCATGATCTCACACACACGTTATTCAGAGGTGTTGTCTAAACGTGGGATTACTTCTTGTTGGGTTTCACTTTTTTTTTGCTCTTTGCTGACATGTGGAATTTCCTGACGCAGACGTGGAAACGAACCAGTGATGGGTGGCGGAGCGAGGCGGTCTGGTGGCAGGCGAGGAGTGGTTGATAACGCTTCACTGGAAAACTCTGACGAAGATATTGGAGGACGAGACGCAGATTTCAACGGCACAAAATCTAACGAATAATGGGAGTGCAGCGTGATGCGGTATGGGATAGAAGGGGGAAAATTATACACAAGATGGTCAGAGAAGCTTGCAAAAGGGTCACACACTTATGGTATTATCAGGGCACATTTTTTTTTCCATTTATTAAACTACTCCTTCACAATTTAAAAAAAAATTACTTTCACGTGCACGTAGCAGGAACTAGTTTGCTAAATATTTTATATGTATCAAAGTTTGAAATGAACATTTAAAGTACATTGTAAAAACCCTAATGTGCACTGCCTGATGGGCTGAGATTTTGAAATGTTTATATTTTCTTGCTACACCAGAAATGAAATAGCCTCAAAATTATATTGAAAATAAATCACACTTCCTTTTATACTGAAATGATTGCATCTGTTTCAGCAGCACAATGATATTGGAGATGGATGGTGCCCCTATATAGGAAAAGCCAAGCACATTACTGTACTGTTTGCAGACCACAGCAATACTGGTCACAAAATTCGATAGAATTGCTTTGTTTAATCACTCAAACTACTGGATTTCAAAATCAACTACTGTTTGCAGTAATATATCCGGATCATGCTAAACTTAGTCCGCAAAGTGTTTCTGAAGCCGTTTAATGACTCACTATCACAAATAAAGGACTTTGTATCACGACGCAAGGCATTGGGCAATTTATTTTTTTCCATGTACCCCCTCTTTCTGCAGCTTTTCTCAAAGTAAAGTTTGTTTATTTAATAAAGTTTTATTTACTAGTGTCACAAGTAAGGCTTACACTAACGTTGCAGTGAAGATCCCAGGTACACTCCAGCACCTGTTTTGGGTCAGTGCACCAAGCTAGCACATCTCTGCAATGTGGGAGGAAACCCATGCAGACATGGGGAGAATGTGCAAACTCTGCACAGACAGTGACCCAAGCTGGGAATTGAACCCAGGTCCCTGATGTTGTGAGGCAGCAGTGCTAGCTACTGTGCTGCCCTGTGCCATACCTGTCACCTGCCCAAAATAACAATTATAAAGCTACAATTTAATTGGACGTTTTAAGGGACTCTAACTCAAAACAGATGAGAGAGAATTTTATCTTCTTGACACAAACTGGCCTGGTTTAATCGAATGTTTTTTTTTCTATTGACCGACTACCTGTCACAGGTAAATGCAATCATAGAATCTCTGCAGTATAGAAGAGGCCATTCGGCCCACCAATTCTAGACCAGCTCTCTGACAAAGTATCTTCCTCACCCTATCCTCATAATCCCACACATTTCCCATGGCAAATCCATCTAACCTCCACATCCTGGGACACCAGGGGGTAATTTAACATAGCCAATCCACGTAAGATACACATCTTTGGAGTGTGGGAGGAAATTCATGCAGACATTGGGAGAATGTGCAAACTCTCTCACACTCTCTCTCACACACACAAACACACACCTGGGTGCCTGGCACTGAGAGGCAGTAGTACCAACCACTATGTCACTGTGCTGTCCTTTGAGTTAATCTCACTCAGAACACAGCACAAAATTGCCCAGGAATTCCAGAATTCATAATCTCGTGGGTCAAAAACAAGTGAGATTGTGAATGGAAATGTCAGTATTTTCTGAACAAAAACTAAGATGCCTAAATTCAACTTTGCGTAAGGACCAGGCAGCTATTACAGCGATAGAATTAGGTAGAGTCATGAATGAGAGGAATGTAATTATAGAATATTACAGTGCAGGAGGCCATTCAGCCCATTGAGTCTGCACCAACCACAATCCCACCCAGTCCCTATCCTCATAACCCCATTTACCCTAGCTAATCCCCCTGACACTAAAAGACAATTTAGCATATCCGATCCACCTAACCCGCACATCTTTGGTCTGTGGGAGGAAACTGGAGCACCTGGTGGAAACCCATGCAGACACAGGGAGAATGTGCAGACTCCACACAGACACTGCATCCAAGCTGGAAAGTGTAAACACTTTTTGAAGCAAGTTCTTGGATATAATTGGGTGTTTTGAGTCTCATCTGTAATGTTGTGTTTCTGTTGCCACCTTAAGATCTCTGAAGTTTCACCAAAATTCTGAGCAGCAGAGAAATAAATGCCTTGGCTAGTCTGTTTAAAACTTTTATCTGATTGTTTTGTCTCTGCTGCGGTGAGACAGCAGTGCTAACCACTGTGCTGCAAGCATATTCCACCCACTACACCCTGTTAACAGTATTGAGAAAAATCCCACAGGGAGGTGAGAATCATAGAAACCCTACAGTGCAGAAGGAGGTCATTCGGCCCATCAAGTCTGCACTGACTACAATCCCCCCCAGGCCCTATCCCCATCACCCCATGCATTTACCCTAGCTAGTTCCCCCTGACGCTATAGGGCAATTTAGCCTGGCCAATCCACCTAACCCATACATCTTTGGCTCGTGAGAGGAAACCAGAGGAACCCATACAGATATGGGGAGAACATGCAAACTCCACATAGACAGTGACCAAAATTGAACCTAGGTCCCTGGCACTATGAGGCAGCAATGCTGGCCACTGTGTCACCATGCCACCTTACAGTGAACTAGGGTCAGTGCCGACAATCTACACAGGGAGGCCCACAGTGGCAAATAAGAGAACAGGTGTTAGAATGTGACCGTCACTGCAGTCAGAGATTGAATTTTGTGTTAGAGCAGGAACAGACCGCGAGGAGGGGGTTCTCTTTCCCCATCAGCCTCACTACTTTCAGTGTGAAGAGTAAACTATTCCATGGTGAGTGCTTTGTCTTTTCTCCAGTTTGACATTTTTCCCTTGTGTCATATTGCAAGATTTCTGATCAGGAAAAGGATGGGGGGGGATGGGAAATGCCAGTGGAAGTTAAATTAAAGTAGCAGAAGCAATGTGGCACCGGGAGGAAAGTACAGGAGTGAAACCTGGGCAGTTTACGGTGAATAAACAGGGAAGGTGCTTTCCACTGGTGTGGATAGATGGACCAGGGAGTCGAAGTCAGGTTAGAAGGAAGGTGGCTGAATAGAAAACTATTAGACCATAAAATACTTCACTGAAAGTTCTCGTTGATGTAGGGACAATATTATTATTTAAAATGGAATCTGGGTGGAAAGGATAACTGCCCTGAGAACAAGTACCTGGCAAGGGAGCGCAGGGAGGGAGGTAGGTCCTGTTATTATTTTATGAAAATTCTTTTCCATTAAGGTCAGGCCTTTGTTTAGAAACACAAATTACTGCAGATGCTGGAACCTGAAACAAAAACAGAAAGTGCTCTTAGGCTGATTGGTGTGACAAAGTGTGCCTAAATTAGTCTCCCCTCAATCTGGTTTCCAATGTGGAGTGCCATAACTGTAGACAAGAGTCGTGGGTGGAAGAGGGAACTCACAATGTTAAAATGGCGGCGTGGGCTCGTTGGGCCTGTTTCCCAGACTGTGTTGTTCTTTGCTCTTTGCTGGAAAATCTCAACAGGTCTGACAGCAACTATGGGGAGAGAATAGAGCCAATGTTTCAGGTGTAGGTGACCCTTCATCAGAGCTCAAAACATTGCCTTTAGTTTTTTTTTAATTCATTCATGGGACAGGGGTGTAGCTGTCTGGGCCAGCATTTATTGCCCATCCCTAATTGGGTGAGGGCAGTTGAGAGTCAACCACATTGCTGTGGCTCTGGAGTCACATATGGGCCAGACCAGGGTAAGGAGCAGATTTCCTTCCCTAAAGGACATTAATGAAAAAGATGGGTTTTTCCTGACAATTGACAAAGGGTCATCAGTAGATTCTAAATTCCAGATTTATTTTATCGAATTCTATTTCGCCATCTGCTGTGGTGGGATTCAAACCCGGGTCCCCAGAACATTAGCTGAGTTTCTGGATTAGCTGTATAGACCACCTGTTCCACTTGGCCATCACCTCCCACCCTTTCAAAAGGCAATTATTTTCACCATGAAGCAGTGTCTCATGTCCAGCCACCCTCGTAGATAACAGCAGCATGGCAGAACTAATTCTTTTGGTCAAAGGACGTGGGTTCGATTCCTAGCTTGGGTCACTGCCTGTGCAGAATCTGCACATTCTCCCCGTGTCTGTGGGGGGATTTCCTCCAGTTTCCACCCGCAGTCCAAAAGACATGCTGGTTAGGTAAATTCTCCCTCGGTGAACCCGAACAGACACCAGAGTGTGGCGACGAGGGGATTTTCACAATAACTTCATTGCAGTGGTAATGTAAGTCTACTTATGAGACTAATAAACAAACTTTTTAAAAAAAAGAGAAAGGTACATTGCCAATACAAAGGAAAGGGAACAAAAAGTGGCAGCTGGAATTCACCAGGTGATCGATTCAGCATTTAAAAACAATTATAGTGAATGGAGGGAGTCCAAGGGACTGCTGTAGATGAGTGGCAAGGTGGTGCTGGTCATGGAGAGGTTGTAAAGAAAGCTCAAGAAACATGAGCAACAAATCTTCACATAGTCTTAACAATGAATCATTGAACATAAAACTCATGACTCTTTATAGTGTAGAATATAAAAGGGCACAGCTAACACAAGAACAAGACAGCACGGGAAACAGGTTCTTTGGGCCAACATGCCCGTGCCACCATATTAACAAAGCATTTTTCCTACACCTCCCCTGACCCGTGTCTATGCTTATGGTTCCCCCATTGGAAACCAGATTCAGGGGAGAATAATTTAGAGACAATCTGTTACACCAATCAGCCTAAGAGCACATCTTTGGGGTGTGGGAGGAAACCAGAGCACCCGGAGGAAACCCACGCAACCACAGGGAGAATGCACAAACTCCCACAGACACCGGCCCAAATCCATGTATCTGCACAGCAAACTGTGATAGTCACTGAGCTGTTGTGGTGCCCATCTGCTGGTCCAGTTTTAAGCACACACAACGACGCGAAGTACTAGGCCACTCTTGAAACATCTAAGAGCAGCCCACGCACGACCCACCGTGTGCATGCCCCTCGTTTGACAACAAGGTGGACCGACACGCCTGCGGAGTAAAAAGAGACAAAACATGTAGCATTAGCTTTCCAGTAACGTCCCGCGGCTCTGACCCGCATTTAAAACTGTCTCCTATAACCCTCCATCCCTGTTTCGCTTATGTGCCTATCTAAGTAAACCTTAAACAAGTCCAGCGTGCCTGCCTCCACCACCTTACTTGGCAGTGCATTCCATACCCCCACGACCCTCTGTGTGAAAAACCTCCCTCTAGCATCCAAATTATACCTCTCCCCCCTCACCCTTAGCTCGTGAGCCCTTATGATATTTGTCTCCAATCTAGGAAAAAGCCTGCCACTGTTTATCTATACCCTTCATTATTTTATACGCCTTTAATCAGATCCCTCCTTAATCTCCGTCTTTTTAAGGAAAAGAGCCCCAGTTTACCCAATCTTTCCTCATAACCCAGTCCTTCCATACCAGGCAGCATCCTGGTAAACCTCCTTTGCACTCTCTCCAGGGTCTCCACGCCTTTTCAGGTGACCAGAACTGGACACAGTACTCCAAATGCGGTCTAACCAATGTTCTGTACAACTGTAGCATTAGATGACAGCTCTTATACTCTATACCCCTGCCTATAAAGCCTAGCATACCGTAAGCTTTCTTCGTAACCTTCTCCACCTGGGTTGTCACCTTCAGCGACTTGTGCACTCGCAGTCCCAGGTCCCCCTGCATTTCTATACTCTTAATTGGTCTACCCTTTATCATGTAACTCCTCCCTGCATTATTCCTTCCAAAATGCATCACCTCGCATTTATCAGGATTAAATTCCATCTGCCATCTATCTGCCCAATATACCAGCCTATCTATAGCCTGCTGTGTCACCTGACAATCCTCCTCGCTATCCGCCAATTCTGCCATCTGCAAACTTGCTGATCACACCACGTACGCCCTCTTCCAAGTCATTTATATATATTACGAATAGGAGGTCCCAGTACTGAGCCCTGCGGCACACCACTAGTGGCAGACCTCCAGCTAGAGAGGGATCCTTCCATTACTACTGTCTCCTGTTGCCTAGCCAGTTTTCAATCCACCTAGCTACCTGTCCCTGTAGCCCATGAGCCTTAACCTTTTCTACCAGCCTACCGTGAGGGACTTTGTCAAACACCTTCCTGAAATCCATATAGCTGACATCAACAGCTCGTCCATCGTCAACCGTTTTTATCACCTCCTCAAAAAATTCTACCAGATTCTTAAGGCAAGAGCTCCCCTGAACAAAGCTATGCTGCGTATCCTTAATCAGATCGCAACGCTCCAAATGCTTATACATCTTATCCCTAAGAATTTTTTCCAACAACTTTCCTACCACCGATGTCAAACTCACTGGCCTATAATTACCAGGGTTATCCCTACTGCCCTTTTTAAACAGCGGTACCACATTCGCTATCCTCCAGTCCTCTGGAACCTCACCTGTGTCTAAAGAAGAGACAAAGATTTGCGTCAGAGGCCCAATTTCATCTTTCACCTCCCTAAGCAGCCTGGGATAAATATCATCAGGCCCTGGAGCTTTATCAGTTTTTATGCTGCCTAAAAACTCTAACACTTCCTCCCTCATAATGGATATTTCCTTCAACTGGTCTACAGCTCCCTCCAAGACATTACAAGACACCAAGCCCTTCTCCTTCATGAATACCGATGCAAAGTATTCATTCAGGATCTCTCCCATTCCCTCAGACTCTATGCACAGTTCCCCTCCTTTGTCCCTAACAGGGCTAATTTTCCCCCAACCACCCTTTTGTTCCTAATATAAGAGTAAAATGCCTTTGCATTTTCCTTAAGCCTATCAGCCAAAGCAATTTCATGCCCCCTTTTCGCCCTTCTAACTCCCCTTTTGAGCTCCCTCCTGCTTTCTCCATTCCCAGTTGCTTAGACCTAACATATGCCTCTCTTTTCTTCCTGACCAAGTCCTCAATATCCTCTGTAATCCACGGCTCTCTAATCCTGCCTTTCCCATCCTTCCTGCAACCTTTTCAGTTTGCCCTTGAAAGCCTCCCACTTGCCAACTGTGGACTTACCCGCTAACAACCTCTCACAGTGTCCTTCAGCACCTTCCTAATCCGGCTATAGCTCGCCTTCCCCCAGTTCAGCACCCTCCCATTCAGACAGCACTCATCCTTTTCCATTTTTATCCTAAAGTAGACAGACTTGTGGTCACTGTTAACCACCTGACCCGGCTCATTACCCAAAACTAAATCCAGTATAGCCCCCTCCCTAGTCGGGCTAGTTTCATACTTTTACAAATTCCTCCTCATCCGAACCCCCAGCTCTAGGCCACAGGGATGTGTTGTTGCAGTTGCACAAGACCTTGGTAAGGCCACACCTAGAATATTATGTACAGTTTTGATCTCCTTTTCTGAGGAAGGATGTTAATGTGCATAGATCCCTGAAAGTTGGCACCCAGGTTGATAAGGTTGTTAAGAAGGCGTACAGTGTGTTAGCTTTTATTGGTAGAGGGATTGAATTTCGGAGCCGTGAGGTCATGTTCCAACTGTACAAAACTCTGGTGCGGCCGCACTTGGAGTATTGCATACAGTTCTGGTCACCGCATTATAAGAAGGATGTGGAGGCGTTGGAAAGGGTGCAGAGGAGGTTTACCAGGATGTTGCCTGTTGTGGTGGGAAGGTCTTATGAGGAAAGGCTGAGGGACTTGAGGTTATTTTCGTTAGAGAAGGTGGTTAAGAGGTGACCTAATTGAGGCATACAAGATGATCAGAGGATTGGATAGGGTGGATAGTGACAGCCTTTTTCCTCAGATGGTGATGGCTAACACAAAGGGACATAGCTTTAAATTAAGGGGTGGTAATTATAGGACGGATGTCAGAGGTAGGTTCTTTACTCAGAGGATAGTAAGGGCGTGGAATGCCCTGCCTGCAGCAGTTGTGGACTCACCAACTTTAAAGGGCGTTCAAATGGTCAGTGGATAGACAAATGGATAACATTAGAATAGTTTAGGTTAGAGGGTCATTAGATTGGTTCCATTGGTCGGCGCAACATCGAGGGCCGAAGGGCCTGTACTGCGCTGTAATGTTCTATGTTCTTGCTCTCAAGTGAGTGCAGTGAAGGTTTACCAGGCTGATTCCGGGGATGGGACTGATGTACGAGGAATGATTGACTAAGTTAGAATTGTTTTCACTGGAGTTCAGACAAACGAGGGGGGATTTTCATAGAGATTTATAAAATTCTGACATGACGAGACAGGGTAGATGCAGGGAGGATGTTCCCGATGGTGGGGGGAGTCCAGAACCAGAGGTCAACAGTCTGAGGATTCGGGGTAGATCATTTAGGACGGAGATGAGGAGACATTTCTTCACCCGGTGAGCCTGTGGAATTCATTACCACAGGAAGGAGTTGATGCCAAAACATTGAATGTATTCAAGAGGCGGCTGGATATAGCACTTGGGGTGAATGGGATCAAAGGTTATGGGGAGAAAGCAGGATTAGGCTATTGAGTTGGATGATCAGCCATGATCGGAATGAGTGGCAGAGCAGGCTCAAAGGGCTGAATGGCCTCATGCTCTTATCTTCCATGTTTCTATATAAAAAAAAACCTACAACTTCAGTTAACTTACTGTGTGCAGTATTGGGCTCCACACAACAGTAAGAATATTGATGCTTTTAGAGATAAATGCCAACTAACTAACTAACACGCTGCCTGGAATGAGGAATTACAATTAAAGGCTTTTTCATTTGAACAAAGATTAAAGAGAGGTTTCCTCAAATGCGAGAAGATGGACAAGATAGAAAAAAGCAGATTGTTTTCAGTGGTTTAGGCTCAAGAATAAAAGGGACCACTGATATAAGATTAAATGTATAATTCCTGGGAGGCTATGGAATTTACTCAAAAGGTTAAGTAACAGACATTGAAATTATGACAACGGTCAAAGTGGGATTGGATGCGTACACAAAGGAAAAGGAACCACAAGGGACATCGAACTCTGGCTGGTAACCGAATCAGTCAAAAGGCTTTCTTCATACACAAAGTGCCGACGGGACTGATTGAGCCACCATCTGAAACAACGCAACCCCATTAGTCCGAGATGCAGAAACCTGGGACAGTGGAGCACCATTTAAACCGCTTTAACTCTCATCCGTCCTCGGAGCTCAGAATGCATCCGGTGTTCGACCAAAGTGTAGGAATATTTGGCCACATTAAGTGATAGCTCATTATAAAACCGTTCAAAGCACAATGCCATATTTAAAACAAAACACGGGAAAATCTTAAAGACGTGGACTGGAATGTCAATTATTGGTGGTCTGTAGAGAGAAATGTTTTGTCTGCATGAAAGTGGTAAGAGTCCACCCGAATGGAGCAACTTCCTCCCAGCTGCTTTCCTGAAGGTGTCACCTTGTTTGATACAGATCCCACGTGGCCATTCTTTGGGTTGGAGACCAGAAGATGAAGGGGGTTATTTGGCAATGGAAAAATTTGATTGGAATTATAAATTGTTGCAATGAGAGACTCAAACACATTTAAAAAATTGGAATAATGCAAAGATGTCAAACAAATGGGGAATGATAGTTTTATTTCAGTTGAGAAGTGCAGTTAAGATTACAGACATAGGATTATAAACTTGGATATGGCAAGATTTTGTAAAAACAAAAGTCCAAATCTACAACAATACATTCCCGATAAGTTATTTTCACAACCCTTATCAGTGAATTCACGATTTATGAAATGTGTTACTCTTCAGGGCGAAGACAGGCAAATCACAGACCAGGATTTTGGATATTTCACCAGCCCCCAGCTTCCAAATTCACTTCCCTTCTCCTCTCACTGGCAATGCAAATAGTAAACTCAGATCATGATTACGTCCCTCCCTGTTTATTGTAGGAAAACTTCCTTAGCCACCAACAACCATTCACTTATGATACATCGTTTATTTTTTTCCTCAACATTGAATTTGCGACCCAGCCTGGAAAATGGAGGTATCTCAGCAGTGAATGTTGCTGGAATTAAGGCACCTCACAGCAGCGCAAACCCAACTAAATACAGGCACCAGGTGCAAAAAAGAAAATCTGGAAACCTTCCATTCTCCAACATGGAGATCTAGTAATGAGCGCAAAAAAGAGTGATTGAATCCAAATCTCAATGCCAGGACACGGAGACAAGACATTAGTGCATTCTGTATGGAGTCAAAATTAAATTTGCAAGAGATGGCATCAATCTCATCATGTGTTCCAATAGAATCACAGTCCTACCTGAACAGTCCCTACAAGAGACATCATCTGTGGCCTTTCAAAGACTGGGTGGCCTTTTGTAAACCAGTGTGCATTGGACAAATCTATAAATAGCACAGTTTTGGTTGATGGCACAAACAATTTTCTCCTCAACAGCTTTCTTCTTTCCTGGGGAAGGGAAGGTCTTGCTGCATTTCCTCCCATTTCTATGGGCTTCAGGATTAGAACAACAGTCACGGTGAATCCTAAATGCATCTGTTGGCTTTGGTTAATCAACTTTTCTGATCAGAAAACAAGCCCTCTTTCTGTCAGCCTGTGGCTCTGTCCTAGCAATGACCCAGACTGACCTCCCAAGGGTTGAGCTTTGAGTAAATGTTTCATCAGCTAATAGCTTACTAATGCTAGGATTAAAACTTGAAGTGGCTTTCTCACTACCTGTAGAATAAATCATACATTAACATCCACCAGAAATTGAAGATTATTCTTCATTGAGGTTAAACCCTTAGATTAACCAGTTTATGTGGTACATAATCAACTCATCAACCAAACTGAGATCTGACACAGGATCCCAACCTCCTCTTTCATAACCCAAAGGCACTATGATCATTAAGGCACTATTCAGTCTACAATTTGTCCTCCATCTGCTTAACACTTCTACAAAGTCATTCTCAACTCAAAATGTAACAATACTAAGAATGTCATCCCACTTGACATATTAAATCGATATTGATCTTAAAACTGCTCTTACCAGCATCTCAGCTGCTCCAACTAAGTGATCTGATACATTTTCCTAAGCACTCAATTTGAAAGAGAACATGAGACCAGATCTTCTTGGGAATCACATGAAATCCTTCAGTAAATTCAGTTTTCAGTCAATTTCTGATCAAATGCCTCTATTTATAAGCAGTAACAGGGTATATAGTAACAGAACACTATCACGAGCATCATACCAGAGATATATTTCACTCTGTATTCACGTGCAAACGAAAACTAGTAATTCAGCAACCAGTTCAAAATTCTGTCCATTCGAAGGACTTTTTTTTTGGAAACAAGTGCTCATGTTTGGCATATACAGTAAATGGATTTGTGCTTTTTGAGACATTGCTACACACTTGCGAACACAGTTTTTGCATAAAGCGGCATTAAGCACAGGAAGAATTCTGGAAACGGATGCAGTTAAAGCAACAGGAACACACTTGAACTTTCACTGGAGCTTGCAAGATAGATGGACAGGTAACAGAATAAATATTTACAAAGGTGAAAACAGAAGTGTTGACTGCTTCAATAGCACAAGCATGCATAAATAAAACTACTCAAATTAATATAAAAAGACATTTTTGACTATACGACATAAATTGGTATACAGTCGTCACAGTTACATATGTGAAATATGTGTCTTACATATTATAAACATAATTTTAACCTTCAGCCAAAAAAAAGGGTCCAAAGAACTGGGGTATTACAATTTTCTTGATCCACAGTAATTCCAGTCTTAAGGTATTTAGGATAAGTAAACTGATCCACCATCAAGATCACCAATGCAAGGCTCAGGGAGATTAAATAACAGAATGTAACAGAACCTTCAGTGGCTACAAGTTTATGTGGAGGTACTTGCACTGCACGCCACCATTTTTACCAGCCCCTGTGGTTATGATGTCCAATTAAATATGAAGGGACTCAGTTTCAATCTAAGAGCTTGAGTACCAAAATGCTAAGATACCAATTACCAAGAAGTCAAATGAATCAGCTTTCATCACATGAAAAAGCTCAAATTTGCAAAACAAAAATCAATTCCTTAAGTTGGTTTCATCCCCCCCTCATTAGCCAGTTTCCCTGTCACTCTGTTAAAAGGCAATTAGTGTAACATAGCTCAAACTCACAGAACAGAGGTCAAATCACTCCACTGTGAATTGCCAATTTCCAATTCTCTGATTACACCTTCCCCCTCTTTAATGAGCTCTCCATCCCACGTCTCCAGTGGAACCGGGCTTCTCAATATAGTCTAAAATATGGGCCAACCACCTTCAATATGAAAGAAAAACCTATTTTTAGCTTTCATCAAAAAAAAAACTAAACTTCAACTTGCATCAGCAAAAGAAAATTTGAATTTTTTTTACTAACTTGCCCACTGAAAGCTATAGGGCTCGGTTACAAAAATATCCATCTAAAAACATTTTGTAAAAATTACCATGCTCAGAGCAAGATTTTGACTACACCCTGTGGTGACGCAGTTGCTTGTGCGCAGACCTTCGAGGCAAGTGTTCCAAACTCCAGCCTTTTGGCTAACCTAGGAATACAACACATCAAAAATATTTGGAATACAGAAGTCATTTGAGACAGGACATATACCAGCTGCACGGGTTTTATGCTTGAGGGGAACAGACGACTTTGGACCTACAGTTCCCAAAACTTTCCACCATAGGAGACTTTCTCGCCTTATGTTGGCATCTGTTGATTGATAGAAGATTGATTGCCATAATTAGTCAACAACTCCACTATTGTTGTATCACGTAACTACCAGGATTGAAGACATTGAACTAAGTGGACCTTCTGTCTAGCAATTCAGTGGTCCATTGGCAATTAAGAATCCCGAGTGCAGAATGAGGCCATTCAGCCCATCAAGCCTGCACTGACAACAATCCCACCCAGGTCCTATTCCCGTAACCCCACCCTGCTAGCCCCCCAGATACTAAAGGTCAATTTAACACGACCAACCAACCTAACCTGCACATCTTTGGACTGTGGGAGGAAACCGGAGCACCCGGAGGAAACCCACGCAGACACGGGGAAAACATGCAAACTCCACAGTCAGTGACCTGAGGCTGTGAGGCAGCAGTGCTAAACACTATGCCACCCAATATGAACACTTTTTACGACACACACCCCAAATTTAGCATCAGTGTGTCAGTATTCCTTGTCCATTTTCAATAATTTTACACCATGTCACATTCAGAGCAAAATCAATTGTCTTGTGACAGCAGGTGAATGGAAATGACATGGGACACTCTGCCCAACAGAGCGGAGGACGTGAAAACAATCTACTATTTCAAAAGAAAATGGGATGGACACAAGGAGGAAATAAGCTTGGAGAGTAACAGGGGCCAAGTGAGAAGTACTGACCCCATTGCTCATGGAGGGCCAGCAGCTCTGTGAGTTAAATAGCCTGGGTGCTATAAGATACACAACCTCTCATCCCTTCATTCCCTCGAAGTGACCTTTCCCACTCAGCCAAGGCAGAGAGAAAGGTTACGGACTAAACCAAAGTGAAACATTTGTCTGGAAACTAAAAATACATTAACACGTTTGACTATTTATCAGCATGCCCGTCATTAATACAACAGTAATGTTTAAATAAATGGATACTGCATAATGGGACAGTGCAAATTCTCCTAATGAGATTTTCAGAATCAATGCGTTTGATGTAACTGTGAATTTAACTTACCGGTACGTAAGTCTGTAAAAATATACAGCAAATGTCACAATGTAAAAACAGAACTGCAACTGCTTTCCAAATTCAGTCTGCTTTCACCCCACAGGTCCCTTCATTTCTCTATAATTAAATTTCCTCCGCTACCACAGCATTGATAGATCACAGGACATGATGTTCCACCTTGTATTCTTCGAATAACTACCACCTCCAAACCCCCTGCAGCTCGGTACTGCCCTTAATCATTCCTAGCCAGAATGTCTCTCACTACAGCTTCTCTGCCCAACCAGAAGCAGTCTTCCCTGACTTACTCTTCTTATTATTCACCAATGTGCTAGCATCTAAAAGACAGCTTCCACACGTTTGCTGCTAACAATGTTCTCCCTCGACAACCTCCCTCAACCCTATCGTTGCTCAGAACCATGAAGACATCCAATCTTGGGTAAACTTCAATTGCAGTTAAAGAATATCTGTGCCACGTTCAGGCTCTGTGCACCCCTCCCATCCCTCTAGTCCTGCCCACCCATCACCCTGCCCCTCAGCCCTCACCCCACCCACCCCTCTGGTCACCACCACATCACGCACAAAGTATTCTCAAACTAAATTACTCATTTTAAATTTCACTGGTTAGGCTAGCATTTATTGTCCATCTCCAATCACCAGTGAGCACATTGTGGTGAGTCAGGGTCTAGCTCCCTGGTACGTGAAACACAGGCAGTTAGCGTGTAGTTATAGCAAGTGATTGGGGAAGGAAATAGACAGTTGTCATTGGAAGGGGAATGGAGTATAAAAAAGTGGGAAGGTTTTCCAGTAGCTACACAGGGCATTGGTCAGGACACATCTGGAGCACTTGTCCAGTTTTGGTCTCCCTATTTGAAAGGGGATATAAATTGCATTAGAAACAGTTCAGAGGACGTTCACTTGACTGATAGCTGGGATGGGGAATGTTATCTTATGAGGAAAGAGTGGACAGTTTGGGCCTGTACCCTTTGGAGCCTGAGCTTATTGAAACGCACAAGATCCTGACTTGGCTTGACAGAGTGAATGCTGAAATCTCTGGTACCCAAACAGCAGTGGAGGCAACATGGCAGGTCAATGAATATATTTAATTTAGAAATAGATTCTTTACTAACTAGGGTATCAAAGGTCATCAGGAATAGGCAGAATGTGGAGTTAAGGCCACAATCAGATCAGCCACGATCTTATCGAATGGCAGAGCAGGCTAGAGAGGCTGAATGGCCTATTCCCACTCCTAGTTATGTTCATTTATGAGCCAAACTCTTGAACAACTGCAATCCATGAGGTGTAGGCACACCCACAGCGCTGTTGGGAAGCAGTTCTAGAATTTGACCCAGCAATACTGAAGGATACAGTTCCAAGTCAACATGGTGTGTGGTTTGAAGGGAAGCTTGCAGGTGGTGCTCTGATGGATCTGCTGCCCTGTTCTTCTAGATAAGAGGTTGCAGGTTTGAACGGCAGTGTTGACATAGCCTTTGTGATGGTGGAGTGCATCTTGTAGATGACACACACTGTTGCTGCTGTGTGGTGGTGGTGGAGGGAGTGGATGTTTAAGGAGTTGGATGGGGTGCCAAGCAGCAGCTTTGCCCTGGATGGTGTGGAATGTCTCGAGTGTTGTTAGAGCTGCACTCATCCAGGCAAAAAGAGAGTGTTCCATCACATTCACTAATTTGCGCCTTTCATACGGTGGACAGGCCTTGGAGAATCAGGAAACGAGTTATTCACCAGAATTCAAAGCCTTGTAGACTCAGTATTTACAGGGCTAGTCCAGTTCAGTTTCAATCAATGGTAAACCGAGGGTGGTGATGGGTGGGTTTCTCAAAGTTGGAAGAGTCGCTGATTGGTTAGGGGGAGATGGTCATAGCCTGGAACTTGATACAATTATTTGCTATTTATCAGCCCAAGCTTCAAATATTATCCAAATAACCTATCCATCTGTAAATTTCTTTATCATAACTTACTATCCCATTGCTCCAGGATTCCTCATTCCAATATCTTGAGCATTTCCCTACATTTTAAAGGTACCTTGGGCCACAGCTCTGAATTTCTCTTTAAACCAATCTCTGACCAACCTTTTAGTTCACCTTCCTTCACATCCACCTTTTCTTTATGTCTCTGAAGCATTCTGGAACATATATTGCACTCAAGATACTATATTACTGCAAGTTATTTCTCCCCCTATCGATGAATGAGAATCTGAGCTGTAATAAATGTTTTATTAAGCTGGAGTTGGCCACTGACCTTGACCCAACTGCCAAAGTGTTGGATGTTTAACTATCCGGTCCGTCATTTAGCTGTAAATCGGTGCTGTACACTTACAGCAACTGCATCTCAAAATACTACAAGTCTGATAAAACATGATTTTACCAACCCTTTGTCATATTGGGGTAAATTGGCATTGGACACCCGGTTATCATTGCTGTCTTTTATTGAGCAGTTCCCATTCTGAGCGGATGGCAAAATTGTACGGTTTGGAGATTGATCCCAAACAAAATTCCTACAGGATGCAAGCTTGGACTCCAGAGCCTGTAAAAATATAAAATATAAACTTCACTTACAAATGGTTCTCCCATAATGCTTCAACACAACACACCATCGAGCAAGTGCTGTTTCCATAGATATACCTTAGAGTTTGAACATTGACTCAGAAATTGCATAGAGGCATTCACCTTTTGTTTAGCTGCACACACACTGAGATGTAGAGGTTGTGACTTTACTCCTCCACAGGGCGTACTGCAGTGCAGTGCAGTTCACAAATGGCACTCGCGTCTCAAAATTTTACAAGTCTAACAAAACTTGATTTTACCAACCATTTGTCAAATGGGGGTAAACTGGCATTGGACATTGGCAAGGCACTCACTTCACCGTCAATAAACTCAGCACTGAAATTCATGTAATAGTACAAAGTTCTATACTTGTCCACTAAATGCCAGAGTTTTAACAGTGGCTTTATCTCCCTCTGTACCATCTTCTACACAAATTACCACTTTGTGGACAAAGTACAAGAGTGATCAACGAGCTGCTTTACATTTCAAATAGGAGTGAAAGCACTGTGTCCAGTGAGGCATATATTCAAGATAAAATAAGTTCAGTGTCACAAGTAGTCTTACATTAACACTGCAATGAAGTTACGGTGAAAATCCCCTAGTGGCATCTGTTCGAGTACATCGAGGGAGAATTTGGCATGATCAGTGTGCTTAACCAGCACATCTTTGGGCTGTGGGAGGAAACCGGAGCACCCAGAGGAAACTCCACACAGACAGTATATCATTCTCCACTCTGGAGCAAGATAGGAAAGATCCAAACTAGCAAATGATTTTGTTTATGGAAACACCACGTGGAAAACAAAATTTCCTTTCCCAATTAAATGATTGCTTTATTGGGGAACAAGAGCAAAGTTATTCCGTGAGATTTAATTTGGGCTGAAAGCCAGAGATGTAGTTAGTCCACCAGCTGCCTCAAAACAGCTACAAGCGTTGCAATAAAGACATTTAGATTTGCTTGTATCAACCAGGTGCTAAAAATAAAAACTACTCTTTCCAAATGTACAGTAAACCTCACACCAGGTTAAAGACCAACAGGTTTATTTGGAATCACGAGCTTTTGCAGCACTGCCCCTTCATCAGGGGAGCCCATCTTGTGATGGAGACAGCAGAGGTCCAGCCACCCCCCACCTCCCCACTTCCTCTAGGGGTGTACGTTTGAAGATAACCAAAAAAAACACACAGCAACTGACAGACAAAAGACCATCGTCCATCCAGTGAACGTTCTGTCAACCTGGTAGACAAGACTTGACCACTCACATCAAACTCCTGTTAATTCATCTACCACAGTCTGACCATGAAGGAAACCTTAATTCAAAGCTCGAGTAAACTGCAGTCCAAACTCATCTTGCGCCTGCTTCCCTTAGCAGGTCGTGTGTCTCTGTAGCAAAATTCAGTGTGGGGACAGGGGGGTAAGTGGTACAACTTGAAGTAGATCTCCCTTTTTAAACAATCCCTCTTTGGGGCAGCACAGTGGCACAGTGGTTAGCACCGCTGCCTCACAGCGCCAGGGATCCGGGTTCGATTCCCGGCTTGGGAAATTAGGTGGAGCCTGCTCGTTCTCCATGTCTGCGTGGGTTTCCTCCAGCTGCTCCGGTGTGCGCTCTCAGTCCAAAAGACGTCCAAGTTAGCCCATTGGCCGTGTTAAATTGCCTCTTAGTGTCAGGAGGACTAGTAGGGTAAATACATGGGGTTACAGCGATTGGGCCTGAGTGCGATTGTGTTCAGTACAGGCTCGATGGGCTGAATGGTCTCCTATATTGTAGGATTCTATGATTCTGGGCAAGAGACAGCCTCTTCTCTCTCCATAACCAGTGATGCCATTCCTATTTTTAAACTTCTGTACACTTAAAAATTATTGTATCCAAATGTCTATTTTCCATTCCTGCCCAGTTTGCACCCAATTAGTGCTATTGAAATCTTCACAATATTACATCCAGTTCCCCAATAAGCATCTCAACCCATTTCTTTAGTTCCTACAACACGACTTCTTTCCCCTGGAATCTTTCCCTCAAAGATAAAACCTTAAATTCTTTAACCAATTCTTTGAAGCGATGATTTCCTGCATTCTATGCATTTGATCCCTTTTGGGAATGAGAGCAAGATGCCAAGCTGTAATAGCAAGTGACAGGAAGGTTGGGGTCCTGCTTGCGGACTGAGTGAAGGTGTTCCACAAAGCAGTCACCCCAGTCTGCATTTAGACTCCCCGGTGTGGGGAGATTGCATTAAGAGCAGCGAATACAAATGAAAGGAAGTGAAATGTTGCTTTACTTGAAAGAAGCATTTGTGGCCTTAAACGGTGAATCATAGATACCCACAGTGAAGAAGGAGGCCATTTGGCCCATAAAATCTGTACCATCCACAATCGCACCCAGGCCCTATTCCCATAACCTCACACATTTACCCTGCTAATCCCCTAACACTAAGGGTCAATTTAGCATGGCCAATCAACCTAACCCGCACATCTATGGACTGTGGGAGAAAACCGACAGATACGGGGAGAATGTGCAAACTCCACCGACAATGACCCAAGTTGGGAATTGTACCCGGGTCCCTGGTGCTGTGAAGCAGCAGCGCCAAATGTGCTGCCCGTGAAGAGCAAGAAGGGCATTCCAATTTAGAGGACCAGCAAATACATACATGGTATCAAAATTCAAGAATAAAAACGAGTCTACACGTGTAAAGCAAGAATACAGTTTACAGAGTCAGAGGTTTACAGCATGGAAACAATCCCTACAGCCCAACTTGTCCATGCCACCATTTTATTAAAACCCCCAAAGCTAGCCCCAATTGCCCATATCCCTTTATACCCATCTTACCCTTGTAACTGTCTAAATGCTTTTTAAAAGGCAAAATTGTACCTGCCTCTACTACTGCCTCTGGCATCTTGTTCCAGACACTTACCACCCTGTGTGAAAAAATTGCCCCTCTGGACCCTTTTGTATCTCTCCCCTTTCACCTTAAACCTATGCCCTCTAGTTTTAGACTCGCCTACCTTTGGGAAAAGATATTGACTATCTAGCTGATCTGTGCCCCTCATTATTTTATAGATCTCTACATGGTCACCCCTCAGCCTCCTACACTCCAGAGAAAAAAGTCCCAATCTATCCAGCCTCTCCTTATAACTCAAACCATCAAGTCCCGGTAACATCCTAGTTAATCTTTTCTGCACTCTTTCTAATTTAATAATATCCTTTCTATAATAGGATCCCCAGAACTGTACACAGCATTCCAAGTGTGGCCTCACCATTGTCTTGTACAACTTTAAGATGTCCTGACTCCTGTATTCAATGTTCTGAACAATGAAACCAAACATGTTGAATGCCTTCTTCACCACTCTGTCCATCTCTGACTCCATTTTCAAGGAGCTATGAACATGTATCCCTAGATCTTTGTTCTGTAACTCTCCCCAACACCCTACCATTAACTGAGTAAGTCCTGCCCTGGTTCAATCTACCAAAATGCATCACCTCACATTTGCCTCCATCTGCCATTCGTCAGCCCACTGGCCCAATTGATCAGGATCTAGTTGCAATCAGAGATAACCTTCCTCACTGTCCACTACGCCACCAATTTTGGTGTCATCGGCAAACTTACTAACTATACCTCCTATGTTTTCATCCAAATTATTAATATAAATGACAAATAACAGTGGGCCCACCACTGATCCCTGAGGCACATCGCTGGTCACAGATCTCTAGTTTGAAAAACAGCTCTCTACAACCACCCTCTAGCTTCTGTCAAGAAGCCAATTTTGTATCCATTTAGCTACCTCACCCTGAATCCTGTGAGATTTAACCTTATGCAACAACCCACCATGTGGTACCTTGTCCAAGGCCTTGCTAAAGTAAACATAGATAACATCAACTGCACTGCCTTCATCTACCTTCTTGGTTACCCCTTCAAAAACTTGAGACATGATTTTCCACTCACTAAGCCATGCTGACTGTCTCTAATCAGTCCTTGCATCTCTAAATGCCTGTAGATCCTTTCTCTCAAAATATCTTCCAACAATTTACCCACCTTTATGTGCCTTTAAGGTCAGTTGTATTTTCTAAGTTATAAAGATACCAGCCAGTGACATCTGAATTACTGAAATAAGCTGTTTAGGAGCTTGGGACAATAATAAATGTTTGTGGAATGACAGAATGTTAGCAAATTGTCACAGAACATTGGCAGATGGGTTATATAATACAATTTATTTCAAACTCAGTACAAAGCTTCCAGGATTTACAAAATATCCAAAAAATTAGAATGCAAAAGCTCTCAAAGCAGGATACAACCGTTAGTGTTAATAAACCCCAACACGTCCCACCTATAACAATAAAATAGGGAAACAAAGAATCTGTTCTATTGAGCTGCAGCATCCTTTATGATAACTATCGGACATTGGTTGAATATCAGGTAACTGGTGTAGATGAAATGTAAATGATCTCCTTCCCAGTTAGTATAAAATATTGAAGATTTGCACGACTTTTCTTTAAAACAAAGATATCAAAACCACTTGGGTCATTTTCATCATCCTAATGATTCCCTACAGTGTAGGAGGAGACTATACAGCCCACTGGGCCAGCACTAAGAACCTCACCCATCAAAAGCCTGCACCAACAACCCCACCTGTAACCCCACATATTCACCCTATTAGTCCCCTGACACTAAGCGACAATTTAGCCTGACTGATCCACCTAACCTGCAAATCACTGGTGTGGGAGGAAACGGGAGCACCCAGAGGAAACCCACGCAGACACGGGGAGGACATGCAGACTCCACACAGACAATGACCCATGTCAGGCATCGAATCCAGGTCCCTGGCGCTGTGAGGCAACAGTGCTAACCACTGTGCTACCGTGTTGCTCGAACGCAAATACCCCAAATGGAATCTACAGGAAATTCTAATAGACAAGACCCTATACACGTGACCTTGCTCAGCCTGATCCCATCAGTCCTGTTGTTCCAGGTAAATGGATGAAGAATTGCAACTTTTACACAAGTGTTCGGACCCGAGTGAAATAAAACAAAAACAAAACAGGTATAAGCATTCAATATCTTTCTCCAGTAAAACATCCCAACAAGGAACAGATCCAATAAGACTCTGTACAATAATATGAATTTGTAACTCGGTGTCATAAAACGATCCACAAAAGAGAAACAATCTGACTTTGGCTTCAGTCAGTGCCTGGAAAGTAAGACATGCCTCCTGAATGTCACATGGGTCACACCCAAAACCAAATGACCAGGTTTACTGAACGGGGCCAAGCCCATTCTCACAGGAAGCCGCAGGGAAGGTTTCTGGCAAAGTCAGTTTGGTTGATACAGGCTCACTTTGTCACTAACTACACACCATAAAGGGAGAAATCCGTGAAATAAATAAATAAATAGATCAATAACAGGCCCTGCAGCACAAAAAGATACCGCAAGAAAACACGAAATTTGGGTGATAAGATTGTGGTGTGAAACCAGCAACAATTCTACAAATTTTTAGACCCATCCCAAACACTGTCCTTTGGCAAGTTCCTGTGAGAATATAAAACAGGGTAAAAAGTTTGCAAACACTTCAGTGCTTCACATTTCAGGGACGACCGAGTGTCTGATTTGGTCCAGCACAAAAGTCAAGATCCAATTTATTCTCCATTCATTTATAAAACTTAGGGGCTGCGAATGAGACTGAGGGAGCGCAGAAAGTCATAAAACACCGCACTTAAAAATGCTGCGATCCTTACCCCAACTTTCCTAAGCAAGTCTCCCACTATATTTAGCGCAGAGATCCTGGCTGATGGAGTCAGGGGGCTGCCAGTGTAACCATCTGAAAAAGACGTAAAACAATGTCAAATAAAGTAAAAACATACAGATTGGTTTACACACACATGTCCAAACACACATGTTTGAGGAAGGCATGGAGGGAGGTATTGGGCTTAGAAACAGGCCAATGTTCACAGGGGGAAGTATCGATGAAGTTTGGTTTTTCCACAGATGCCTGCAAGTTTCCCAAAGCAGAGATCTGCTTCACACAAAACCCACATCAAAGCAAAGCCAGGTTCCTCCCAGCAGGGATCAGATCAGGTGACAGTGGGCACAACTGTTTGTGTACCTTTCAAATGGGTCACTTTGATAATGCTTCAGAGCCAGCACTAAATAGCTGCTTACAGATTTATGTGGCAGGCTAATATGTAAATGTCACAGACAATGAAACACCAATTCTTATCAGTATTACTTTCAAATTATATTACTTCCAGAATTGTACACTTTTTTTCCTGCTTTATAGAAAAGCTACAGTGCAGGAGGCCACCATTCGGCCCATCAAGTCTGTGCTGACTCTCTGATAGAGTATTTTACACAGGCTGTCTCTCCTGCCCTATCCCCAAAAATCTCCCTGCATTTCCCACGGCCAATCCACACATCGTGGGACATTAAGGGGCAATTTAGCATGGCCAATCCACCTTACCTGCACATCTTTGGACTGTGCAGAAACTGGAGCACCTGGAGGAAACCCACACAGACACGGGGAGAATGTGCAAACTATATGTCTTTTATGCTGCTATCTTAAATTAACTGTAGAAATTCCCTTAATTTGTCATGCAGCTGAAATTCAGTTTTAAAGTCCCCTCCTCTCCAAATCCTTACTGCTGATGATTGCTTTGTAATTGCAATCTTTTGATTTCCTCGAGATTCCACCACAATATATTGGGAGGTTTTTGAGAATTCCACCTAGTGTGCATGCTCAGCATGAACCAAAAAGCAATGATCCCCCATCTTCACTTTAGTTAGGGCATCCCCTCTAAAGGTTGGTCATTATTACAATCATTATATGTAATCATGTTAAAAAGCCTTCATGAACCATCCTGGATGGATAGGCTATCTCTACGGTTCAAACTCTGCATGTCTCCTCCTTATTCATAAAATCCTTACAGTGCAGGAGGCAGCCATTCAGCCCATTGAGTCTGCACCAACAACAATCCCACCCAGGCCTTATCCCCATAACCCCATATACTTACCCTGCTAATCCCCTGACACTAAGGTCAATTTAGCATGGCCAACCTAACCCACACATCTTTGCACTGTGGGAGAAAACCCAAGCAGACACGGAGAGAATGTGTAAACTCCACACAGACAGTGACCCAATAAGAACATAAGAACTAGGAGGAGTCGGCCATCTGGCCCTTCGAGCCTGCTCCACCATTCAATAAGATCATGGCTGTTCTTTTCATGGACTCAGCTCCACTTACGCACTCACTATAGCCTTTAATTCCTTTACTGTTCAAAAATTTATCTATCATTGCCTTAAAAACATTCAATGAGGTAGCCTCAACTGCTTCACTGGGCAGGGAATTCCACAGATTCACAACCCTTTGCGTGAAGTTCTTCCTCAACTCAATCCTAAATCTGCTTTCCTTTTTTTGAGGCTTTGCCTCCTGGTTCTAGTTTCATCTGCCAGTGGAAACAACTTCCCTGCTTCTATCTTATCTATTCCCTTCATAATCTTATAAGTTTCTAGAAGATCTCTCCTCATTCTCCTGAATTCCAATGAATATAGCCCCCGTTTACTCAGTCTCTCCTCATAAGCCAACCTACCTAGTGAATCTCCTCTGCACCCCCTCCAACGCCAGTATATCCTTTCTCAAGTAAGGAGATTCCAGGTGAGGCCTCACCAGCATCTAATACAGCTGCAACATAACCTCCATCCCTCTAGCAGTGAAAGACAAAATTCCATTTGCCTTCTTAATTACCTGCTGCACCTGCAAACCAACTCTGATTCTTACACAAGGACACCCAGATCCCTCTGCACAACATCATGCTGCTACCTTTTTTACCATTTAATTAATGGTAAGCCGAGCCAGGAATTGAACCCAGGTCACTGGAGCTGTGAAGCAGCAGTGCTAACCACTATGCCACCTCCAATATCAATGGTCAACCCAAAAAACAAACCCCTCAAATCATTCTAAAGTATTAAACTATTCAATAATATTGGGTGTTACCTTTTGTAAACATGGCAGGCGTGGGGAACCCACTGCTGGGTCCTTTACATATCAGTGGGGTCAAAGGCAGCATTGTTGATGCTTGCGGTATCACATTTTCAGAATCCGACATGGTATTTGCGGGTTTCCTGATGGAATCTGGTTTCTGCTGTACAGCCAACTCCTGCCTCAGATCTGGAAGCAACATTTTCCGATCAAAGCATTTTGTTTTAATATATAAAAAAGGGAAAAATCAAACCAAACTGATGCCAATATTTGGTTGTAGATCCAAAACGAAAGCAATACTAACCTCGCGCTTCATCTTTCAGTCTTTGTACAGAAACCAGGAGATTTTCTTTCTCATCCAGTTCACTCTCCAAGAAGGCGTTCCTCTCAATTGCCTGGTTCAGTCGCTGCTCAAAGTCTTCCAGGGACATAATTGTGGCTCTGTGTAAGAAGTCAAAAACAGGGAATGGAATCGAATCAAAGTTATACATCACTACAAGTTACTTTTACTATCAAATATAATGGGATGGTACATCTGTGGAACTCATCGCCACAGAGGGTTGTGGAGGCCAGGTCGTTGAGTGTCTTTAAGACAGAGATAGATAGGCTCTTGGTCAGTAAGGGGATCCAGGGAGAAGGCAGGAGAATGTAGATGAGAGTCATATCAGCCATGATTGAGTCTGTTCTGCCATTCAATGGGCCGAACGGCCTAACTCTGCTCCTATACCTTATGATCTAAACCACAACAATCTGAATAACACGCTGCCTTCTGTAAATCTTAGATCCCGAGCTGCCTTTACCAAGACACTTTGGAATTATTTTTGCTTTCATTTAAAAATTGTCTGAAAAATTAACAATTGTAGTTTCAATCTTTTAAAAGGACGATCAAATTAGCATCTAAAATGGTGGCACGGTGGTTAGCACTGCTGCCTTACAGCGCCAGGGACCCAGGTTCGATTCCTGGATTGGGTCACCATCTGTGTGGAATCTGCATGTTCTCCCCATGTCTGTGGGGGTTTCCTCCCACAGTCCAAAAGACGTGCTGGTTAGGTGCACTGGCCATGCTAAATTCTCCCTCAGTGTTCCTGAATAGGCTGCAGAGTGTGGGGACTAGGGGATTTTCACAGTAATTTCACTGCAGTGTTAATGTAACTGTACTTCTGACACTAAAATAAAATTTACAATGACGAAGTATTGTATACCCGAGACTGTAGCAACGCTATTCGACATACAATGCTACTCTTCAGTGTTAAATATAAATCTATTTAAAATGTAAGGAACTGTCAATATTTCACTGAACTTCAGTCAGTTTGCAACAAACCACCATTTTTCATTACCCTAAAAACATCACCACTGAATAGGAAGTCCAACTTGCCAAACATGGGTCCCACATCAGAACACAACTGAGCCAAATATTCCAAGGGTCCAAAGGTTTTAAACAAACTTTTTGGGTTCAACATTTAGAATATCTGACTCGTTATCTGTCAGATCGTAATTATATCACAGACATTAATGCTCACTTTGCTATGCAAAATCCTGCAGCAGCCAAACAGAATACCCTGTCACCCCCCCACTCCTTGTAAAGAGAAACAAGCTATTACACAGTCAGAGGTTTACAGCATAGAAACAGGCCACACTGTAAACCTACATTCGTCCAAATACATTTTTTAAATACATCATCATTCGAAACAGCGAGTCAGAGTTATAGAGGTTTACAGCATGGAAACAGGCCCTACCACCCAACTTGTCCATGTCGCCCTTTTTTAAAAAAATCCCTAAGCTAATCCCAATTGCCCGCACTTGGCCCATATCCCTCTATACCCATCATATCCATGTAACTATCTAAATGCTTTTAAAAAGACAAAATTGTACCTGCCTCTACTACTACCTCTGGCAGCTTGTTCCAGACACTCATCACCCTCTGAAAAAAATTGCCCCTCTGGACCCTTTTGTATCTCTCCCCTCTCACCTTAAACCTATGCCCTCTAGTTTTAGACTCCCCTACCTTTGGGAAAAGATATTGACTATCTAGCTGATCTACGCCCCTCATTATTTTATAGATCTCTAGATCATCCCTCAGCCTCCCATACTCCAGAGAAAATAGTCCCAGTCTATTCAGCCTCTCCGTATAACTTAACCCATTAAGTCCCAGTAGCATCCGAGTAAATCTTTTCTGCACTCTTTCTAGTTTAATAATATCCTTTCTATAATGGGGTGAGCAGAACTGCACACAGTACTCCAAGCGTAGCCTTACCAATGTCTTGTACATCTTCAACAAGACATTCCAACGCCTGTATTCAATGTTCTGACTGATGAAACCAAGCATGCCAAATGCCTTCTTCACCACTGTCCATCTGTGACTCTACTTTCAAGGAGCTATGAACATGTATCCCTAGATCTCTTTATTCTGTAGCTCTCCCCCAATGCCCTACCATTAACTGAGTAAGTCCTGCCCTGGTTCAATCTACCAAAATGCATCACCTCGCATTTGTCTAAATTAAACTACATCTGCCATTCGTCAGCCCACAGGCCCAATTGATCAAGATCCTGTTGCAGTTGGAGATAAATTCCTTCACTGTCCACTATGCCACCAATTTTAGTGCCATCTGCAAACTTACTAACCATGCCTCCTATATTCTCACGCAAATCATTACTATAAATGACAAATAACAGTGGACCCAGCACTGATCCCTCAGGTGGTTGTCAAGAATAACAGGCAAAATTTATCCCTCGTGTGTCCGAAGGCATTTTGAGTTCATAAACTGGCTGAAGATTGTATCGGAGACCCTAGAATGCACAGGAGTGGTCAATTACAATTGCCATTTTACAACTCAGGGGAAAGGAGTTCTTTGTCTGCAAGCCAAAAGAGAAAACGCTGGAAAATCTCAGCAGGTCTGGCAGCAACTGTAAGGAGAGGAAAGAGCTGACGTTTTGAGTCCAGATGACCCTTTGTCAAAGCCCTCCTTACAGATGCTGCCAGACCTGCTGAGATGTTCCCACATTTTCTCTTTTGGTTTCAGATTCCAGCATCTGCAGTAATTTGCTTTTATCCTTTGACTGCAAGGATGCCCATGGACAATAACAGAAGCCACATGTAAGCAGCAGTGTTATACACAGGTATAACCTACCCTTCACATACCCACACTGATTCTCTCCCATTCACTTGTTCAAATGCCAAGACTGGCTCTATTATACATTCCAGCAACTTTCCTACAACTGATATGGAAATGATGGGTCCATAGCTACCTTATTTTCCAGCCCCTCGTCTTAAACAACGAACGACATTTAAATTTTCCAATCCAAAAAGGATAATTCCCAAATCCCAATGTGCTTTGGAAAATCATGAACATTGCATCTACCATTTCCCACGCATTTCCATTCATGGGCAACAACGAAGCCCACTAGTTTCCAGACACTTCACTCGTGTTTCATTATTTTTTCAGAACAGTAATTACACAAGTTCTTCCCAGGGCTTTTAGTTAAAAGATTCCTTTGTACTGATGTTATTTTCTCCTCTTTCTCCACTGCAAATCTGATACGAGTGTATTCATTAACAAGGCTGCTATATTTTCATTACCCAAATATAGTTTCATTTCTCAAATTCCTCTTCAATAATTTATAAAAGCTTTGACTGTCAGCTTTTGATTTGTTCATACTCCACTCATCTTGATATTTTCCTTGTCCTTTTTTATGGATTCATGTCATTCTTAAAAAATATTACAATTCTCCCAGTTTGCATTTGCACATGCCTTGCCTTTGGGTTGTTAAATTCTTTTGTGGTCTTGTGGCACAGTGGGCTGCATCCCTAACTCTCAGCTCCACATTCAAGCCCCACCGCAGGACTTGACGACCAAAGAAAGTAGGTTGAGTGCTGACCTGTAAATTCTTCCATCACATGCTAAGGGAAGGCAGTAGGAAGGGTTCTGGTCAGCCATGCAGTGAAAGAACCTTGGAGCCTCTACTATACTATCCACAGCTCCAGAGTGTGTGTGTGTGTGTGTGTGTGTGTGTGTGTGTGTGTGTGTGTGTGTGTGTGTGTGTGTGTGTGTGTGTGTGTAACATTAGCTACAACCTGGATTCACTCAAAAGTGTAACACCAGCGCTAAGGCCTTTCACAGAATTCCTACACTAGAGAAAGAGGCCATTCAGCCCATCAAGTCTGACAGAGCATCTTACCCAGAACCACCTCCCACAACCCCACACATTTATCTCACTAACCGCTCTAATCTACACATTTTGGGACACCAAAGGACAATTTAGCATGGTCAATCATCCTAACCTACACATCTTTTTGGAGTGCGGGAAGAAACCGGAGCATCTGGAGGAAAACCATGCAGACACGGGGAGAATGTGCAGACTTCACACAGGCAGTGACCCGAGGCATTCAAGTTAGTAGGTTTGCATAATTTTCAGGTTGCCGCCCACTATGAGTGGGACCCAATCGGTGGAATGGGTCAGGTGAATCTGAAGAGCCACCCCCCCCCGCCCATTGGGAATCCCGATTTTTGGCCAACACCCCACTCACTGGGGCATCGAGATTCCTGCCAGCAATGTGAAGAGATCAGAGAATCGGGCCCCATTATGTGTGTAACATTTGTGTTTCTAACTCATTTTTACAGATGCACCATAGAAAGCATTCTTTCTGGTTATATCACAGCTTGGTATGGCTCCTGCACTACCCAAGGCTGCAACGAACTGCAAAAGGTTGTGAACGTAGCCCAATCCATCACACAAATCAGCCTCCCATCCACTGACTCTGTCAACACTTCCCATTGCCTTGGCAAAGCAGCCAGCATAATCAAGGACCCCATGCAACCTAGACATTGTCCCTTCCACCCTCTTCTGTCAGGAAAAAGATACAAAAGTCTGAGGTCACATACCAACCGACTCAAGAACAGCTTCTTCCCTGCGGCTGTTAGACTTTTGAATGGACCTACCTTGTATTAAGTTGATCTTTCTCTACACCCTAGCTGTGACTGCAACACTACAGTCTGCACCCCCTCATTTCCTTCTCTACAAACAGAATATTTTGTCTGCATAGCATGCAAGAAACAATACTTTTCGCTGTTAATGCATGTGACAATAATAAATTAAATCAAAAGTCAAATCATTTAATTTGCCATGAGAATTTGCACATGTACCTCTTATCGGTTAAATGTCCCACCCTTTCTACATTACATTTCACATAAAGACAACTTTCATACAAATAAAAAACTACACAATGGGAAGCCATAGCTGGGGTAGATGATGACCTATGATCTTATTAACTGGAAAAGCAGCCCCAAAGGCTGATTGGTCTACTCTTATTTATAATGTGCACTCTGGTGTATTTTTTATCTTTTTGATTACTGTTGCTCATTGTATTGCACCATTCAGAACGCAAGCCCAACGCTTACCTTTTCGCCCGCTCCAAGTCATCATTCGCCTGTTCGAGTTCTCGGATATATTTCTGCAGCTGGTCTTTAATTGCTGTGGTCTCAGCAAGCTCATCCTGTAGCATAGTAATCCGTTTATAATTCTCCGAATGATGTTCTTCTAACTTTTCCTGAAAATTATAACGTAACAATCAGGCATAGCCATTCTTTTGAGCAAAGTGGGTAGGTGCAGAGGAGGGTGACTGTGTGGAAGTGGTGATGTAGTGGTAATGTTATTGGACTAGTATTCCAGGCTAATGCTCGGAGGGACATGGATTCAAGTTCCGTCAAGGCAGCTGCTGGAATTTAAATTCAAGTAATAAATCTGGAATTGAAAACTGGTCTCAATAGCGGCAACCACACCACTTACCAGTGATTGCCATAAAAATCTGTTTGGTTCACTAATGTCCCTTAGGGAAGGAAATCTGCCATCCTTACCTGGTCTGGCCTACATGTGACCTCAGACCCAAAGCAATGTGGTTGACTCTTAACTGCCCTCTGAAATGGTCTCGAAAGCTACTCCTTTTGCTCCAAAAATGTCAAATACTGGCCTTGCCAGTAATGCCTACATATCATGAAAGACGACCAAAAACGGGAGATTTACTTCACAACACCAGCCCAATAAAGGGATGATCCTTCCTCTAGGGGTAACTCCTACCCATTTCTCTTATTTATGTATAAATGCCGCAGGAAAACATCAGAAAATCACCAAACCAAAGATGACCATTCGGATAAAGTTTCAGACAATTGCTGCCCCCTTAGCATTCATCTTTCTTTGAGGGAAGATGTAATTCCTTTTTGTAAATGAGCTTTTTTCTTTTCTTTATAAATAAAAGACATCCATAAAACAGGCAGAGTATAAACATTTCACCATATAGAATCCACAATGCAGGAGGCAGCGATTTGGGCATCGATTCTGCACCGACAACAATCCTATCCGGGTCCTATCCTTTACCCTACACACTTACCCTCCTAATCCAACTGACACTAAGGGGCAATTTAGCAAATTGATTTGGCCAAATCAACCTAACCCACACATAGAACACTACAGCACAAACAGGCCCTTCGGCCCACTAGTTGCGCCGATCACTTCTATACCCACTAAGCCATAGATCTATCTATAACCCCCAATCCCATTAGATCCCATATACTCATCCAGAAGTCTTTTAAAAGACCCCAGCGAGTTCGCCTCCACCACCACCGACGGCAGCCGATTCCACTCACTCACCACCCTCAGTGAAAAACTTACCCCTAACATCTCCTCTGTACTTGCTTCCCTGCACCTTAAATCTGTGTCCTCTCGTAGCGACCATTTCATTGCTGGGAAATAGCCTCTGAGAATCCACCCTATCTATTCCTCTCAACATCTTATAAACCTCTATCAGGTCACATCTTTGGAATGTGGGAAGGAACCCACGCAGACACAGGGAAAATATGCAAACTTCACACAAACAAACAATGACCCAAGGCTGGAATTAAACCCAGGTCCCTGGTGTTGTGAGGCAGCAGAGCTAACCACTGTGCCACCATGCAAAGTCAGTTCAGCTAGCCTCACATTAACAACAAAAGGGTGGAGAGAAAAGGAGCAAAGTACAAAGAGGGAAAAGGGACACATACCCTTACCCTTAATATTAGGGACAGTACAGCACGTCCCAAAGAAAGCCTTGTATAAGTAAATCTGACACTACGGAACCTGTTTTTAAGACAGGAGCCCATACTTTTTGGAATGAGTCCAACTTAGGTCAAAATATACAAGTTAGAAATTCCATTGAGGTACACAGCATAATAAGTTTGTGCCAATTGTATACAGAAGGTGATTTGTCATTGATCCAAGAATGTAATTTTCCATGCTGCAAATGTTAGATTATACAACCTCTTCTCACTGACATCAATTAAATGTTTAGCTGGAACCTCAAACAAAAACAGAATTCCAAGGTCACAGCAAATATTTTTTCCAGCTCTTTAAATTATACTTGGCCAATATTTTTCTTTATTTTGACACAAGACTGAACAGTGACGCCCCATACCGGCACAGTGGTTAGCACTGCTGCTTCACAGCTCCAGGGTCCTGGGTTCGATTCTCGGCTCGGGTCACTGTATGTGTGGAGTTTGCACGTTCTCCTCGTGTCTGCATGGGTTTCCTCCAGGTACTCCGGTTTTCTCCCACAGTCCAAAGATGTGCGGGTTTGGTTGATTGGCCATGTTAAGAAATTGCCCCTTAGTGTCCAGGGTAGCAGAGGTTAGAGGGATTAGTGGGTATAATACGTAGGGATATGGGGGGTAGGGCCTGGGTGGGACTGTGTTCGGTGTAGACTCGATGGGCCTCTTTCTGCACTGTAGGGTTCTATGGTTCTTACAGAAACACAGCAGTTTCTGCACTATGATCCCCTCCCAAGACTCCCCTTTGAACTTGGAAGTTGCAATTCGGTTAGTTTTAAGCAGAGTTTCTTTTTGTTCCACATAAAGGAGTTAAACACCCCACTGATTTCCTTCAGAATCTGAGCAGAAAGGAAAATTGGTAACATCTGTAGAAGGTCCTGCCCAGCTATGGTACAGGTAAAAAGGTCCAGTGATGTAGATCCCATGTTATATAGATCTGAATAATGCTGTCAGAATGAGGGGGAAAGGGGCTAATAAAAATACCTAAATAAAAAGTTAAAGTTTATTTATTAGTCACAAGGAAGACCTACAGTAACACTGCAATGAAAATCTGTGAAAATCTGCTAGTTGCCACACTCCGGTGCCTGTTCAGGTAACATGGAGGGAGAATTTAGCGTGGCCAAGCCACCTAACCAGCACATCTTTCAGACTGTAGGTGGAAACTGGAGCACCCAGAGGAAACCCAAGCCACAAATCGAACCCGGGTCTCTGGCGCTGTGAGACAGCAGTGCTAACCCCTGTGCCACCATGCCGCAAGTAAAACCTGAAGATAACCACCTGAAGGGGAAGGGAGTAAGGGGAAGGAGCTGCCATCTGCCCCTTCCTAATGAGGAAGTCTGAGCCTCAGACTTGGCAATATTTATTTTATAATCTACAGAGCCAAACCAACCGACGTCAATAAAGCAGGAACAGAAATTTCAGGCCTATACTAAAATAGTAACACCCATCAGCGTACAACAATCTTATGCTGCTTTACCCACTAACTAAACACCGAAAAGTTCTGTCTAATTGCCTCAGCGAAGGGCTCAGTAACTATTGTAAACAATAACAGGGATACAGGGCAACTCTGTCCGGTCCTCCGCTGAAGGCTGAAATCATTAGATCTATAATCGTTACTGCTGCAAATGGGTTTTTATAAAATGCTTGTGTCCACATAATAAAATACCGCCCACCCCCACATATACAAATTTATCTGATGTATAAAACAAATAGTTTCACTCCTCCCAAATGCTTTGTGTCAGTGAAAGCACCAGGCTATTGCCTGTTTTTTGAGAAACATGAATGATAAGTTAATAATCTGCTGCCATTGTTACATGAATTACAGCCTTTTATAAACTCAGGAGGATCAGTCTGGATAATTAAAGGAAGAATGTTTTCCTGATGCAGCGCCAGTATTTTAGTCAGTAATTTCAGCTCTACATTTAAAAGCGAGACTGGTCTTCAGGAGACACAACTTTCTGGACTTTTGTCTGCTATTAAAGTTAAATAGATACTTGCAGTTCCGAGACTGACATGACTGTTTTATTTCATATCATAGAATTCCTACAGTGCAAAAGGCGGCTTTACGACCCAAAGTCTGCAATGACTTTCCAGAATATCTTACCCATCCCTGTAACTGCACACTCACCCCACTACTCCCCGTTTCCTCAGTAAAAATTATCTCCTAACTTAGCCAAGTCTTTTGCCAGTATTCTGCAGTTCGATAGCACAAGCACTGATATTTTGCACTAATAGACCCAGTTTCTCAAAGACTTTTATATTAGTCATCAGCTGTGATGCCTTTGTAAGTGCTGTGTCAAGAGCTGACTCAGTCTCTGTGTTAAAGAACCAATTCCTCTCCAGTTGCCTCAGGCTGATCTTTTTTGTAGTTGGCTTTCTTAGCATTCTATCAGCAGAGTTTAAAGTTTATTTGTTAGTATCACAAGTAGGCTTACATTAACACTGCAATGAAAATCCTCTAGTCTCCACACTCCGGCACCGGTTTGGGTACACTGAGGGAGAATTTAGCACTGCCAATGCATAATCAAAAATCCTCCGGGGATACAACATGAAGTTTTTGCTTCAGATTTAACCAAGTGTGAGCTGTAGGAAGTTTACTTATTAGTCACAAGTAAGGCTTGTGACTAATTGCAATAACGTTATGTGAAATTCCCCTAGTCACCGCACTCCGGCATCTCTTCAGGTCAAAGCACCTAACCAGCACATCTCTACACAAAGCTGCTGGACTGGCTGAGCATTACTGCTTAATCACTGCTGTTGTTGAGACTTTGAACCAAGGTGTCCAGCAAGAACTCGGTTTCCATGTAGCAGCACAAGTGGTCAGGGATCCAGGTTCAATTCTGGCCTTGGGTGACTGACTGTGTGGAGTTTGCACCTTCTCTCTGTTTGCATGGGTTTCATCCAGGTGCTCTGGTTTCCTCCCATATTCCAAAGATATGCAGGTTAGCTGGATTGACCATACTAAATTGCCCTTTAGTGTCCCACAATACGTAGGCTACACATATTGGATTAGTCACGGTAAGTGTACGAGAATAGGTTGGATGGGATGGACCTGGATAAGGTGTCCTTTCAGAGAGTTGGCCTCCTACTGCACTGTAAAATTTTATTGGATTCTAAGATTCTATCGTTTTAACATGGGAGAAGAGGGGTTGAAATACAAATTGTTAGTACCAGCTCATTTCCTGGAAGCATTCACTACAAAATACACAAGTCAAAACTCATTACCCAGAGGTGGAGACAACTAGAATTGTTCAATAATACAACATGCCCCCAAACCAGTTTAAAATAGGTAAATAACAAATAAAGCCAAAGGAGTGAAGAAAATAGGCACAAGAACATCAAATCAGGCCAAAAGTTAATGTTTGAAAAGTTCAGGAGCGTCCCACTAAATTGGGATGAAAATAGGACTGAATTATTTTATAGGGGGCATTAACAAAACTAAGTAATTGCAGGGTCATTTTCTCACAGTAATGAGAATCAAATGGAACAAAACCAGAAACAAAAGAGGAGGAGTACCCCTAAACAAGAAACAGATCCAATCTCAACACTTAGAAATGAAATAAAAAGAGCCACAATACATGACCACGCACAGAAGATCTTTTTTAAAAAGTTAGTATCCAGATGTTTGATATTCGAAACAGGATGCTTTTGTTGAGGAAATTACATTATGGTCTCCCTAGGCTCCCACATGAAAGTCAGCTGCACAAGTTTAAGTGATAGGAATATCGAGAAGGAAACTTGTGGGAGAGGGGAAGAGGAAGTGGCTTTGCCAGAAGACGTAATGGGTTATAATCAGGAAAATTAGGTCATAGCCCAGGAGTAAGTGCTGAACACGTGGTTTCCAATATATTTAAATAGCCTAGATTCAAACAGCAACTGGTCAAAACTGTCAATTATTCAAAACCTTGGTGTGAGGTTGGAAGCAAGTAGAATCGGATTAAGCCAAGGAATTGCAGAAGAAATGAATCAATATTTGCAAATTGTCAGAACTACAATAAAGTAAATTCAATGCTGATAAGTACAAACTCATAACTGCTTTCAGAAGCCACACAGCTCAAGGATAATTAGGGAGGGGCAATAAATGCTGGCCTTGCCAGCAATGCCATATTCCAAGAAAGAGTGAATTATAAACAAAGAAAAAAAATCCTAACTAGCCAGTCGAGTTCCTCATCCCACAGATTTCCTCCCTCCATATCACCATTTCCATTCCTACCTCAGCTTATCCACCACTGAAACCCAATCCTCCATTCTCCAAAACGCAGGTTCATCAGAAACTAATTGTATTCTATCCAGAGTTTCAATACGTGACAATATAGTTTCAATTCTAACAATAGTACAGACAGGTCCTTCCTGAACAAAATGGGCCTTCCATCCATTGAGCAGTAGGGTGGCACAGTGGGATCGAGGTTCAATTCTGGCCTCGGAACACTAAGTGTGGAGTCTGCATGTTCTCCCCATGTCTGTGCGGGTTTCCTCCGAGTGCTCCAGTTTCACCCCACAATCCAAAGATGTGCAGGTTAGGTGGACTGGCTGTGCTAAATTGTGGGTATGCCGGCGTTGGACTGGCTGTCTGGAGACAATACACATCTCTTTAAACTGTGATCAGTGCTCCTTCCGCTCACATTATCAGCCACTTCAGGTCTTGAACAGCAGGTTAGGTGTAAGGATTCGCATTTTAATCAGTAATCTCTAAACTGTCTGTGCTTTATATGCTCTGTCTGAGGCCAGAACTCTCCATTCACCTGACGAAGGGGGTAACCCCGAAAGCTAGTGAGTATATTATCAAATAAATAGGTTGGACTAAAACCTGGTGTTGTCAGACTTTTTACCGTGCTAAATTGACCCAAGTGTCAGGCGATTAGCAGAGTAAATATGTAGGGTTACAGGAATAGGGCCTGGGTGGGATTGTGGTCGGTGCAGACTCGATGGGCCAAATGGCCTCCTTCTGCACTGTAGGGATTCTACGATAAAAAACAGGCTGTAACCTACAAGGGCAGTACAAAAAAAAAGCATCTATTATCCAAATACTATCTGCACATATCCCAATTTAAGTTTATTATTGTGGAAATTTAGCAGAGCATATTGCTGAAAATTAAGCTTTGATAAATTAACTTCCTCTCCTCCAATAGACTGTCCCCACCGATCCCTGGAAAATCAGTTATTTCCTGCAGCAAATACCTGCGGAAGATTGGGAAGAGGCTAGTCTGGTTCAAACACTTCACCCTGAAGACATACTAATTCAACTCTGGGAAAGAGTATTTTACAACATCCAAAGTTTACATTCGGAACCTACTTTTAAAGAAAGCCATTTTTAAACTACTTTACAGCAGACACCTGTTGAAGAACAGAATAATTATTAGTGAGAGCAGTTATTGAAGGCAGTACAGATGTCACCTTAAAATCTAGCCATGCCACACATCAACTGTTCACAAAAAGGCTGCTTTAAATTTACGCACTTATTTCAAGCGCCCCTCAAACATATTGTCACAGATTATATTACATTAGTTATCTGGCCTCAAGGGTTCCTCTGCTGTATCCTATTCCACCACCAGCTGCACCCCGCTGTAAGCAGGTCATCCCAGTTACAGTCTGCAGCTGGCTCCCACACGATGCACAAAATCCCAGGACAAGGCAAGAAGCCACCACAACGGAATCATGCAGCTTCCTCCCCGCACTGCAGCCGAGGTCTGGAACTCTGCAGCAGAGAGGATAGGGGAAGAAATATCAAACCCCACTGTCCAACACATTTCTCTCAAACAACAAATTCAAAAAGTGATATTGATTGTTGGGGGGAGGGTGGGGTGCACCCGGGAGACAAAATGTAACTGACACAGACAGCGTTCTGGCAGCACTGGAGCAAGATTACACAAGAGAATCAATAAACATTCGGACATTCACAACAGCACCAAAAGATAAAAGAAAACAATTTCTATTTCACAGGAAGCTGATTGGTTGGTGCACGGCCTGATTGCTAGTGGTGTTGTCATGGAGAATGCTAACTGATAACTGACATTTACCTGCCAAGCTTCTCAACCTGTCTGGGCTTGAATTTAAACAAAGCTTGGCAAATTAACTGTCATCAGTCATCTGCTGCATTCACCATAGTAATGCCTCTACCATTCGAATTAGGAACAGACCATTCAGCCCCTTAAGCACGCACCGCCATTCAAAAACCTCTGATTGTAAACTCTACTCTACATGCCCACACCCTCCCCACCTACCCCCCCAATAATCTTTTACCCCTTTGCTTATCAAGAGTTTATCCACCTATTCAAAGATTCCTTTTCATTGTCCTTTGAAGGAGAGAGCTCCAAAGAGTCTCAACCCTCAGGGAAGGGTTCTCCACATCCACTGTATTTTAAACAGTGACCCACTGGCTCCAGATTCTCCCTCAGGAGGAACCATCCTTTCCACATCCACCTGCCAGTCAAACAGCACTTTTCTCATGTAGTATAAATCCTTGTTCCCTTTACATTTGGTATTTTTGAGTGTGTCTGGAGTGCATGACAAAAAGCACTTGACGTGTCTTTTTTCAGCAATACTGAAGTCCTATATTGCCAAATGACTATTTCTATTGCACAATAATTGCTTGCTAACTTTGCGTCCAGTTAAGTCATAATTCCTTCGAGAAGAACCTGCTTCCCACGCTTTCAGAAGCGTGGGTTAGCACTATTGCCTCACAGTGCCAGGTTCAATTCTGGCCTCAGGTCACACTGCCTGTGTGAAATTGCACGTTCTCCCCGTGTCTGCCTGGGTTTCCTCCCACACTCCAAAGATGCGCCGATTAGGTGGATTGGCCGTGCTAAACTGCCCCTTCGTGTCGGGGGGACTGACAGGATAAATACGTGGGGTTACGAGAATAGGGCCTGGGTGAGGTTATTGTTGGTGCAGACTTGATGGATCAAATGGCCTTCTTCTGCACTGTAGGAGTTCTGTGATTACTTGTACCTAATAATCCTGCTAATGACATCAGATCACTCACATACCTTATTCCAATTATTGTATTAAGATTACTCACTGCTACTTTCAAACCTACACTGGTGCCCATTGCATTGTGTAATGATTTAAGTATTCGAATACTGTAGATGGAGTGAACTAGGAATGGAGGCAGGTCAAATGTCCTACTTCAAGTAATAGATCATGTCGCACAATAAAAAATTACAATTTGATAGATTAAGTATGACAAATTTACATTTTTACTTTACAAAGCCTTTCTGCACTCGGCAATAAGGCCTATTGTCAGTTATTTACACTGATGGAGCATTTACCAAACACACTCATGACGTTACCCCATTGCTCCCTCCACACCTTCCCCAAAATTCTTCTGCCCCCGCACCATTATTTCAGGATTATAGAAAAGTTATTTAAAGGTTGTTCACATTCCAGTGGCTGAAGCAGGTAGTTTACAGTTGGAAGAACATCCCTGCCACTGACTCCCACGTCCCCCCCGCCCCATTTCGTCTAACTGCTTCAGTGCGATATGTGACATCTCATTATCATTGTGCTAAATGTCAATCCTCTGAAACTAACATTTGCGTTCCAACACTGGCACTCAAATATTAGCTTTATATAAAACAGAAATTAGTTTGAATTATCCACACGCCGACCCCCCCCCACAACATGGAGCTAATGATCTGTGCAGGGTAGAGTTAGGTAAACAGGCTGTTATACAATTAAAATATGCCAAGGCTTATGTCACCACAAGAAAAATTTCACTTCAGTTCCACACATAAGAAACTCGCTTCTTCAACCTTACCAATTTCCTTCAATTCTTTAACAGACAATCCATAAATCTCCAAATAAAATATACTGGCTCCAATACAGTGATATGGGTGAATAAAAAGCTAAAAGACAAAAATTCATTCCATGTTCACAAGATCATAAAGCACCTGTTTAACTTTTAAACACAATGTGGAGATGCTGGCGTTGGACCAGGGTAGGCACAGTAAGTCGTCTGACACCAGGTTAAAGTCCAACAGGTTTATTTGGTAGCACCTGATGAAGGGGCAACACTCCAAAAGCTCGTGCTACCAAATAAACCTTTTGAACTTGAACCTGGTGTTGTGACACTTCTCACTTTTTAAACAGACAGCCAAGCTTGTATGTTGAGGGCAGCACAGTGATTAGCACTGCTGCCTCATAGCACCAGAGACTCGGGTTCAATTCCTGCTTCAGGTCACTGTCTGTGTGGAGTCTGCACGTTCTCCCCGCACATCTGAGTGAGCTTCTTCCAAAGTTATGTGGATTAGGTGGATTGGCTATGCTAAATTGCCTCAGTGTCAGGGAATTAGCAAGGGTAAATACATGGGGTTATGGGGATAGGGTCTGGGTGGGACTGTGGTCAGTGCAAACTCGATGGGCCAAAAGGCCTCTTTCTGCACTGTAGAGTTCTTTGTTTCTATTCTATCCCGTGTATTTGAAATTTGCTACTAACAGGAAGATTCTAATGTTAATGCAATGCTGCTACTGAAGTAGGGGGAGGGTGGAGGAACATTAGTGCAATATCTTGAAAATGCATAGCATCTTTAATGTGAGATGTGGCGATGCCAGCATTAGACTGGGGTGGGCACAGTAAGAAGTCTCACAACACCAGCTTAAAGTATGACAGGTTTATCTGGTATCACAAGCTTTCGGAGCGTCGCTCCTTCATCAGAGTGTTAAATCTGATGAAGGGGTAGCACTCCGAAAGCTTGTGATACCAAATAAACTTGTTGGACTTTAATGTAGTCAGACTTCACAAGATGCTCCACAGGATTGATCAAACAAAACATTAGTTACACAAGGAGGCATTAGAGTCAGAGTTTACAGCATGGAAACAGGCTCTTCAGCCCAACTTGTCCATGCTGCCCCTTTTTTTTAAACCCCAAAGCTAGTCCCAATTGCCTGCATTTGGCCCATATCCCTCTATACCCATCTTACCCATGGAATTATCTAAATAGTTTTTAGATGACAAAAACTGTGCCCACCTCTACTACCACCACCTCTGGCAGCTTGTTCCAGACACTCACCACCCTGTGTGTGGAAAAATTATCTTTCTGGAGCCTTTTCTATCTCTCCCCTTAAACCTGTGCCCTCTAGTTTTAGACTGCCCTACCTTTGGATAAAAGATATTGACTATCTAGCTGATCTGTGCTTCTCATTACTTTACAGACCTCTATAAGATCACCTCTCAGCCTCCCACACTCCAGAGAAAAAAAGACCCAGGCTATCCAGCCTCTCCTTATAAACAGGGAGTGGTTTTCAGACAGGTAGTTTTTCCTGGGCTCACCTCCATAGGAATGCCTCTGTACTAAATACCACGTAGCATGCCAGCGTCAAACATCGGCATGCCAAGTAGCTAAAATGCTCCTGACAGCCTTTTACACAAGCAACAAACTCATTTCAATACAGCTGGTCCATATGCATTCTCCCAGCTACTGGGAAGTTCGGAGTACAAAAGTAAATTGTTGCAAATCACATGCACCATTATCTTTTCAGCATTATGGCCACTATAAGATCTTATTACAAATTTCAACACTAGGACTGGGAGCAGCCAATAGGAAACCACTTTGAAAGCAGCCTTGAATTTTAAAAAAAAGTGACCCACTCGACTTGAATTAACTTTTGTGTTTGGAACACGGGTGAAGTGCCTCAGTTTATATTTCATTCAACAACAGACACATTCCCAGTGTACGTTACTTCAAAGAGAAAACCAATGTCAGGTCATCAGAATTCTATATATGCTGAATAATCCTAAACCATCAAAAATTCAATGGCAGAAATAGATCAGGTAACAGTTTACAAAACGTGCCCAACACAGAAACATTTGCAGGACCCAACATTTGCCTCCAAGTTAGTTCCTCAAACCTTTATTTTTGAAAATAAAGTTTCCAATTTCTGAAGGCAGTAACTCAAACTGGGTTCAGATCCATGGGTGGTGTCAGACAGACAGACAGAGGCCCTGACTAACAGCCGTTCAGAACACAGTACCACCAACTATTCAGAAAGAACTAACAAATGCAAGCTCAGTCTTGTTCACGCTGTTATTCTCCATACAAACACAAGACAAAAGGGTAGAAATTAGTATCTGGGTTTAAGTTTCCCCTCCCCATCTTGTTTATTCTAGTCCAAATAAATAAATACCACAGCCATGGTCAAAACTAACTCACTCAGCATGGATTATAACTCAAATTTGTAACCAGATGACGCACCAACCCATTAATGTCCAGGCCAGGTACTTCAAAAATGTATTTAATGATTCCAACTAAAAAAGTACATTCACAACTAATTAAAGCTTTAGTTAAACTCTCAAACTAAATTTCACATCAAGAACCGTACATTCTGATCAAAAAACGTTGCTCCAGCACATTCTTCCACAAGAGCCTGCTTTCACCCCCACTGTCGTGGACAACTCCACCCCCTTCCATTTATCGATCACTCAAATGGTAGCACCATCACAAAGCACATTGCAGCCAACATGCAACAGGAAAAACACAAGCGTTGTGCAATGAAGGCTGCCTGGGTAATTCTCTCCCATTTCATCACCTCATGTTGTTCCCACTAGCATTGCACAAATTGCTACTGATAAAGCATCGTGGAATTAACGTGATTCAAAGTACTCCCCAGATACAAGCCAGAGACATTCTAAAGTTAATATTACAATGTGCTTTCCACTGTTCGAGCAAACACACAAAAGCATTGTGTACCCCCTCAGGGCACTACTGCATTCCTAGTTGCAGTAGTCGTATCGTTGGATTGCTTCCAGATGTCTAAAGCAAATTAACTATTGTTGCAGCAGTAGCCAAGACTACTTATTCCATTCCAAATATTAAATTCTTTCTAATTAGACCCACTTAGAAAGCTCGAACCCCACCCCCCTGTAGAAAGAAAACTGAAGGGCACAAACATACTCCCAGCTGACTGCACAGCAGATTCAAACAATGGATTCCCTGTTTCTTCAACCACTTGTTTGCACTCAGTCTTTGGAAAGAATGGAAGCCACTATGTCCCAGCTTCAGAAAAGGATACTCTTTAAGCAGATTAATTAATTAACCAAAAGTTGGAAAGTTTACTACAAAGTGCCTTTTCACTGAGATAGAATTTGAGAACATCATCTCAGAATAAAACTAGGCAAGAATATATATTTAAAATTCTGAATTAATGTTCAATAACTATTACATTGGGCGAGACAAAAACCAGTCAACAAACTGAAATTAAACTGAATTTTAAAAACATCTTCAAGCTTAAAGAATTAGCTGCAGAAATCCAATACCTATCTCCAGCAACAGAACGAGGGAAGATTCATTCACTAATCTGTCCTTCTTTCGCCACTATTAATGATCTGAACTCATGCCAAATTAGCACCACCACTAAATAAGCCCACTAGAGAGGTGGATTTTGTGCCAGTGTTGAATGGGCAACCTGCCCTTATTAACTGACAGCAATCTTAAGCAGGCTAAACTGAAGACATTTCTGATGCCATGACCTCTCTCTGCCTGCCCACACAATGCCGTCGCTGTGCCGGTTCTCAAAGATAAGACCCAAGGACAACCAGCATGGAAAATTCTGCTCATTCAACACCTTGAATTATGAGAGCGTTTTCCACAAATATACAAGGCGCCTACTGCCTAGGTAATTGTCTCCCACATTAATGCTAAGTAGAATATTAAGAGGCCCCCCAAACCTTTCAAAAGCAACAGAAGGTTTCACTCCATCAGTAGCTGATAAACAGATTTGGAGCAGGCAACAAAACTAACTCATTGGTGTTGCTTTAGCTCACAATGATGCAAGCCCCCTTTAGCAGTGGAGGAATGTTATACATTGGTATTGACCTAGCACAGGACTAGGTACTGCCTGCACCATAAGCTTTGCGGACAAACCTATGGGACAACTACATAGGCAGATTAGAGTAAAATTTAGGCCAAGTTACACATGTTTAAAAACCTGATCCAGAAACCAAGTGGCCATAGGTGCTCCCATTCATCAGTGCACAGAAGTCTTCGCTTTGCAATAACTCAACTGCATTTTAAAGAGCAGGTACTTTAGGCAGTGTGCAGTTATGGAATTCACGTTATAGGAGGGATGGCACTGGAAAGGACGCAGAGGCGATTTATCAGGATGCTACGTGGGTTGGAGTTTTAAAAAGGAGGATTGGATCACCTGGGGTGGTGGATTAATGACCTGGGAGCATAGATTTAAGGTAAGGCGCAGGAGGTTTAGAGGGGATGTGAAGGGGGCAAGGTGGCATAATGGCTAGCACTGGTGCCTCAGTGCCAGGATCCCAGGTTAGATTCTCGGCTTGGGTCACTGTCTGTGTGGGGTCTGTACGTTTTCATGTCTGCATGGGTTTCCTTCGGGTGCTCTGGTTTCTTCCCACTTTCGAAAGACGTGCCGGTTAGATGCATTGACCAGAACACGACAAGGGGATTTTCACAGTAACTTCATTGCAGTGTTAATGTAAGCCTATTTGTGACTAATGAACTTTTTTAAAAAAAAGAAAAACTTTTCACCCAGAAGGCGCTGGGATTTGGAACTCACTGCCTGAAAGACTGGTGGAGGCAGAGATCCTCATAACCTTCTAGCAGTATTTAGATATACACTTATGGTACTAAGGCATACTTGGCTATGGATCAAGTGTTGGGAAATGGGATTAGAATAGTTGGGTGGTCTGTCTATGACTGGCGCAGACATGATGGGCTGAGGGCCTTTTCCTGTGCTGTACGTCTCCACGACCAGAGTGTTTCTCGCTAACGTACCTTAAACAAGTCAAGCTCCATCCGGAGACGATTGTTGTCTGACAGCAAGTCTCGGTTTCTATTTTCAGCATGCTCAAGCTGAGTCTCCAATTCCGCTTCAAGTTCTCGACTTCCTTCCTGGAACTCAATTAACTCTTCCCGAGCGTTCTGGGCACTAAATGCAGGAAGTTGAAAAAAAATACAATTGGGAAAATATTCTGGATTCTATTTCAACATTCTCCTCATGATGTTTTCATTTGTGAGAAAGTTCAAAACCAGGAGTCCAGATATAAAGAGTCACTAATAAATTCAATAGGGAATTCAGAAGAAACTTCCTCATGCAGAGCGACTAGAATGTGGAACTCATCATCACCACCACATGAAGAAAGGGAGGAATAATTACAGGAAGAGAGGTAATAAGCCGTGGATAACGAAGGAGGTGAAGGAAAGTGTTAAATTAAAAGCGGAGGAATTTAGAGTAGCTAAGAGTAGTGGGCGAGAAGATGATTGGGAGAGGTTTAAATGTCAACAAAGATTGACAAAGAAGTTGATAAGGAAGGGTAGGAGAAACTATGAAGCTGGGCTAGCGCTTAATATAAAAAAGGATAGCAAGAGTTTTTATAAATATATAAAAAGGAAGAGGCTGGCTAGGGTGAATGTTGGTCCTTTAGAGGATGAGAAAGGGGACCTAGTGGTAGGGGATGAGGATATGGCTAAGGTATTGAATAACTTTTTTGTTTCTGTCTTCACAGAGGAGGACGTGAATAATTTGCCGGGTGTTAGCGATGGAAAGGTGGTAGGACTGGAGGGTCTTAATGACATTACTGTTACTAGAGAGGCGGTGCTCGACAGACTGGAGGGGCTGATTGTGGACAAGTCCCCAGGACCGGATGGAATGCATCCGAGGGTTCTGAAAGAAATGGCAGAGGTGATAGTGGATGCCTTGGTGGTTATTTTCCAGACGTCACTGGATTCCAGGGAAGTGCCGGATGATTGGAAAACGGCGAATGTTACGCCGTTGTTTAAGAAGGGTGCCAGGCAAAAGGCGGGGAATCATAGGCCGGTTAGTTTAACGTCTGTGGTAGGTAAAATGTTAGAATCTGTCATTAAGGAGGAAATTGCGAGGCATCTTGAAGGGAATTGCTTGATAGAGCAGACGCAGCACGGTTTCATTAAAGGGAAGTCGTGTCTGACAAATTTACTGGAGTTCTATGAGGATGTGTCTAGGGTGGTGGATAGAGGAGAGCCGGTGGATGTGGTCTTTCTGGATTTTCAGAAGGCATTTGACAAAGTACCTCACAAGAGGTTATTGCAGAAGGTCGAGGGACATGGAGTTGGGGGTAGGGTGTTAGCGTGGATAGAGGATTGGTTGTCAAATAGGAGGCAGAGAGTGGGGGTCAACGGGTGCTATTCGGATTGGCGGATGGTGACTAGTGGAGTGCCCCAGGGGTCGGTGCTGGGGCCTCAGCTTTTTACCATTTATATAGATGATCTGGAGGAGGGAACCGAGTGTAGGGTGTCAAAATTTGCTGATGACACCAAGATTGGGGGAACGGCAAATTGTGCGGAGGGTGTGGAGAGTCTGCAGAAGGATCTAGATAGGCTGGGCGAATGGGCCAGGAAATGGCAAATGGAATTTAATGTTGGCAAGTGTGAGGTGGTCCACTTTGGTAGGAAGAATGGTAGGAAGGACTATTACTTACGGGGCGAAAAACTGCAGCAGGCGACGGTGCAGAGGGACCTCGGGGTCCTTGTGCATGAGTCGCAAAAACCCAGCTTGCAGGTGCAGCAGGTGGTCAGGAAGGCGAATGGGATGCTGGCCTTCATAGCGAGGGGGATTGAATATAAAAGTAGGGAGGTCTTGCTGCAGCTGAATAGGGCATGGGGAGGCCGCAGCTGGAGTACTGTGTGCAGTTTTGGGCGCCGCACCTGCGCAAAGATATTTTGGCCTTGGAGGGAGTGCAGAGGAGGTTTACTAGGCTGATACCAGAGTTGAGGGGGTTGAGCTATGAGGAGAGGCTGAATAAACTAGGCTTGTACTTGTTAGAGTTTAGAAGAATGAGGGGAGATCTCATTGAGACGTATAAGATGATGAATGGGATGGATAGGATAGAGGTGGAGAGACTCTTCCCGCTCAAAAAAGACAGTAGGACTAGGGGGCACAGCCTCAAGATAAAAGGGGGGCGGTTTAGAACGGAGTTGAGGAGGAACTTCTTCACTCAAAGGGTGGTGAATCTCTGGAATTCTCTGCCCGTTGAAGTGGTGGAGGCTGCCTCGCTAAATATTTTTAAGACACGGGTTGATGGGTTTTTGATAAGAGAGGGGATTAAGGGTTATGGGGAGAAAGCGGGAAAGTGGAACTGAGCAGCGACAGATCAGCCATGATCTTATTGAATGGCGGGGCAGGCTCGAAGGGCTAGATGGCCTACTCCTACTCCTATTTCTTATGTTCTTATGTTCTAAAATGGGAATCTAGATAATTATGAGACAGAGAGGAACAGAATGCTATGAAGATATGGTTGAATGATATACAGTGAGAGAAGGCTAGTGTGGATTATAAACCCCATCACAGACCATTAAGTCTGAATGACCTGTTTCTGTGCTGAAAAACCCAGGCAAAAATAACTCATTTACAAAGTCAGTACTGTCATCAATTATTCAATAAATAGAAAATGTCATTTAGTTGAAGAAAACAAATGGTGAAGGACATTACTTCTGTGCCAATGTGATCGAGGACATCTAATTATTAAAGGGGTTAATCATAGAAACCATACAGAGTAGAAGGTGGCCATTCAGCCTGTCAATTCTGCACCAACTACAATCCCACACAGCTACATCCCGTAACCCCACGTATTTACCCTGTTAATCCCTCTGACACTAAGGGGCAATTTATCATGGTCAATCCACCTAATCTGTACATCTTTGGACTGTGGAAGAATAAGCAAACTCCACTCCAACAGCAACCCGAGGCCAGAACTGAACCGGGGTCCCTGGCGCTGAGAGGCAGCAGTGCTAACCATTGTGCCACCCCTAGAATTCTATTTAAGAAAACAAGCAAATTACCATGGATGCTGGAATCTGAAATAAAAACAGAAAAACATATCCATAAGTATATCCTTGTTCAGTACCTACCAGTGTTGATATTTTACGGCAAGCTCTTTCCAATAAGCAATTTCCTCTTCAACAGAATTGAAAGCCACTGTTTCCACATCATCCATTTTAACTATTCCAAATTTAGCTTCTACAAAGAGAAAGGAGTGTACATTATAGACGATTAGAACTCAGTAAAAGTAATTGCTTGAAAAACACAGTCATGCAAGAAGCCAATATATTTTCTAAATTCTGGTGAGGCCAGCATGTAGCCATTCCTTCCCATGCGCATGTGATCCTGGCATCAAACAGAACAAAAACACAGTACAGCTCAACATACCTTTTATACTCGGAAAGTATAAGACTGAACGCAATGGCAGTAATTTGATCGCTAGCAAGTTCTACCAAGATTCCTCTCCTTTATGTTCATGACTAGAGTTAAAAGATCACAATGTATTGAAAGGAATCAGGTGATATCTTGAGCAACAAGCACAGTTGAAGCAATGCTTGAAGTCATCTTTACAACCACGCTGGAATATTAACACCAGTATCTCCTGTTTTCTTTGAAAGCACAACAAGTGGATGTGCAGGTTAGGTGGATTGGCCATGCTAAATTGCCCTATAGCATTGGGGGGGGCTAGCTAGAATAAATACATGGTTATGGGGATAGGACCTGGGTGGGGTTGTGGTCGGTGCAGATGTGATGGGCCGAATGGCCTCCTTCTGCACCGTAGGATTCTATGAAGTATAAGGTTTCAAGCTTTTCCACCATTTTAAGCTGCACAACACATACAAGCATTGCCATTTCAGTCTGTGAGAAATATTTAAGGTTCACTGGCACATTCATCACCGCACTCAAAACGGATAGTCCAAAGATCATTGGCAGGTTGAATTTGAAATTACAGAACATAATTCTTCAAAATTAATTAGCTTTTTGGGTAGGGGAATTGGAACAATGGACAGGACTGTTAATTTATATTTAGATTGAGTCCTTTTTTAAAGGAAATATAAAAATAGAACTGAATCTGTAGTTAGGGACAAAACTCCAAATAGACCAACGCAAAATACTGCAGATGCTGGAATCTGAAACAAAAACGGAAAAATGCTGGAAAATCTCAGCTGGTTTGACAGCCTCTGTGGAGGGAGAATAGAGCCAATGTTTTGAGTCCGGACGACCCTTCCCCTGACAAAGGATCATCCAGACTCAAAAGGTTGGCTCAGAAATAGACCAACTGCCTTAAATATTGCCCACTTGTAATTATTAAAGATGATTTCAAGCATTGCTTCAACAACGCTTGTGGCTCAAGATATCACCTGATTCCTTTCAATACATTGTGATCTTTTAACTCTAGTCATGAACATAAAGGAGAGGAATTTTGGTAGAACTTGCTAGTGATCAACTTATGCTAATTAAGCACGTGGAACCGTAATAAGAACATAAGAAATAGGAGCAGGAGTCGGCCATCTAGCCCTTCGAGCCTGCCCCGCCATTCAATAAGATCATGGCTGATCTGTCGTGGCTCAGTTCCACATTCCCGCCCTCTCCCCATAACCCTTAATCCCCTCGCTTATCAAAAACCCATCAACCCGCGTCTTAAAAATATTTAGCGAGGCAGCCTCCACCACTTCAACGGGCAGAGAATTCCAGAGATTCACCACCCTTTGAGTGAAGAAGTTCTTCCTCAACTCCGTTCTAAACCGCCCCCAATGCATCAGCGCATTTAATTCTCTCCTTCAATAACTTCTCAAAATAGAGAAATGCTTTCTCATCCCCAAGTAAACAATAATTTACAACATGCAGTCTTCTTTCAGCACTTTTCTTTTGTCTTCTGTTCCAATTCTTATTTGAGTACAGGTTCCAAAAATACCACAGCAGAATCATGAGAAACAGGACAGCAAACGTCACCCAGTTATTCAAACAAGTGGGCAGGTCTCAGCCACTCTCCAGACTTTCCAACGCCGGGTCATTCCTTTGCGATCACAAGCAAAAGCTCCAGCCAAGCAGCACTGACGTCAATGCTGCTCACTAACCAAGATCCGCAGAGTAGACAAGGAATCAAATCTGGTACCTTATGCCCTTTAAACTCATTACTGCACTTTTCTAACTGTACATACTTTCAGAGTACATATCAAAAAGCTCTGAAGTGAGAATCTCAAGGGGTACACTTTAAAAGACACGAATTAGTTAGCAGCTCTTGAGAATAAATTTCAAATTTTTGGTTGGAAGCTCCCGGAATTGAGGAAGCTGACTGGTCGATGACAGAACTGGTGAGTCAACAGCTGACAAGAATCCAAGCTGCTCACCACGAGGTTAGCACGGGAATGACATCGGAATGACTGGGAAGGGGGAGAAGAGAGAAGTGAGAAAGAAGAGGGGGAGAAAAACAAGGGAAACAAAATTAAAAGCAAAAAAATGGATTAATAGTGCAATCGTTGCAAAATGTGACTGAAAACTTCACTAAAAATGAACTGAAAATAGCGGTGATTGTTTTTAGCAAAGCCTGGGATCAGGAATAAACTGCATAAGGAGGACAATGGAAATGGGAAACAAGGTTGAAGGACAACCAAAGGGTGAATGGTTGGATTGCTCTATAGAGAGCCATCATTGGCTTAATGGGCCAAATGGCCTCCTTCAGTGCTGTAATGACTAAAAAGATGCACTACATTGGACGCAGTCCAAGGAAGGCTCATGAGTTTGATCCTAGGTAAGGAAGAATTTTCTTATGAGAGGCTATGTAGGTTGGGCCTGTGCTCATTCAGAAAAATGAGACAACTTTATTGAAATATATAGGATTCTCTCCGGGTGACACAGTGGTTAGCACTGCTGCCTCACACCGCCAAGGACCCAGATTGGGTCACTATGTGTGTGATATTTGCACGTTCTCCCCGTGTCTGTGTGGGTTTCCTGCAGGCGCTCCAGCTTCTTCCCACAGCCTGAATGACAAGTTGGTCAGGTGGATTGGCTATGCTAAATTCTCCCTCAGTGTACCCAAACAGGTGCCAGAGTGTGACAACCAGGGGATTTTCACAGTAACTTCATTGCAGTGTTAATGTAAGCCTACGATTGACTAATAAACTTTAAAGAGGCATGTCAGGGTAGATGCAGAAAGGTTAGGCCCGAAGGGCATCATCTCAGTTTTCTCAGAGGGTAGTGAATCTGTGGAATTTTTTTTAAAATCACAGAGGGCTGTGTGTTCAAGGCTGAGACAGACAGTTTTAATCAGTAAGGGAATAGAGGGTAATGGGGATAAAGCAGAAAAACAGAGTGAGGATCATCACGTCAGATCAGTCATGATCTCACTGAATGGCAGAGCAGGCTCGATGGGCTGAGTGGCCTACTGCTGCTCCTATGTCTTATGGTCTAAAAGGAGAAAGTTGCTGGAGGTTAAAATAAAGCAAAAAAAAAAGCAGCAATGGGCAAACATAAGATGAAAGAAGTGTTTTGAATACATTGGGATTTGTGAAGATAGGAATTTTGGAAGTCAGACCAGATGTGACATCAGCATGGACGAAAGCGTGATTTACAGAGGTTCGGGTGCATTTAGCAGCGAGTTTGACCAGGACTCCATGGTCTGGCCCGAGTGCAGGGTGTCGAAATTTGCTGATGACACCAAGATTGGGGGAAAGGCAAATTGTGCGGAGGGTGTGGAGAGTCTGCAGAAGGATCTAGATAGGCTGGGCGAATGGGCCAGGAAATGGCAAATGGAATTTAATGTTGGCAAGTGTGAGGTGGTCCACTTTGGTAGGAAGAATGGTAGGAAGGACTATTACTTACGGGGCGAAAAACTGCAGCAGGCGACGGTGCAGAGGGACCTCGGGGTCCTTGTGCATGAGTCGCAAAAACCCAGCTTGCAGGTGCAGCAGGTGGTCAGGAAGGCAAATGGGATGCTGGCCTTCATAGCGAGGGGGATTGAATATAAAAGTAGGGAGGTCTTGCTGCAGCTGTATAGGGCATTGGTGAGGCCGCAGCTGGAGTACTGTGTGCAGTTTTGGGCGCCGCACCTGCGCAAGGATATTTTGGCCCTGGAGGGAGTGCAGAGGAGGTTTACTAGGCTGATACCGGAGTTGAGGGGATTGAGCTATGAGGAGAGGCTGAATAAACTAGGCTTGTACTCGTTAGAGTTTAGAAGAATGAGGGGAGATCTCATTGAGACGTATAAGATGATGAATGGGATGGATAGGATAGAGGTGGAGAGACTCTTCCCGCTCAAAAAAGACAGTAGGACTAGGGGGCACAGCCTCAAGATAAAGGGGAGGCGGTTTAGAACGGAGTTGAGGAGGAACTTCTTCACTCAAAGGGTGGTGAATCTCTGGAATTCTCTGCCCGTTGAAGTGGTGGAGGCTGCCTCGCTAAATATTTTTAAGAAGCGGGTTGATGGGTTCTTGATAAGAGAGGGGATTAAGGGTTATGGGGAGAGGGCGGGAAAGTGGAACTGAGCCACAACAGATCAGCCATGATCTTATTGAATGGCGGGGCAGGCTCGAAGGGCTAGATGGCCTACTCCTGCTCCTATTTCTTATGTTCTTATGTTCTTATTAACAAACGAGTGAGGAAGGGCAATGCAGGAACTAAGTTGATGGAGCAGATCAAGAATCTTTGGCTTCCATTACGCCAAAAAAAAGTGGTACCTTATCGAGTCCAAAGATGTGCAGGTTAGGTTGATTGGCCATGGTAAAATTGCCCCATAGAGTAAGGGGACTTAGCAAGGTAAATACGTGGGGTTAAGGAGATAGGGCATTGACGGGATTGTGGTCGGTACGAACCTGATGGGCCAAATGGCCTCCTTCCACACTGTAGGGATTGTATGATCACTTAAACACAAGAGTTGATTCCAAAAATAAACCTGGACATCAGCAGCATTCACATGGAAGCTGCATCTTTGGATAATGCTGCAAAGGGAGAAACATGCAGATGAGGACAAGGAGGGATCCAAGGATGGATCCCTATGGGTCAACATTAGAAGTCATTGAAGATGGTGAAGCAGTCAAGCATGCCCATAGCTGCAGGTGAGTTAATGGGTCAAGTGGTGTCAGAGGAGCCATTGAGATGTTGAGTGAACTTGAGAGCTGAGGAAGATCATTTTTCTGTGAGCGGATGACAAGGTAAAGTTTATTTATTAGTCACATTACACTAAGATTGCAATGAAGTTACTGTGAAAATCCCCTAGTTGCTGCACTTTAGGGAGAATTTAGCATAGCCAACGCACCCAATCAGAATGTCTTTTGGACTGTAGGAGGACACCAGAGCACCCAGAGGAAACCCAAACAGCAGACACGGGGAGAACATGTAGAGTCCACACAGTGACCCAAGCCGGGAACTGAACCCAGGCTCCTGGCGCTGTGAGATTGTGCCAACCACTGTGCCACCTGAATGGACCATACAGCAGCCTCAGGCAAGGCACGGGGAGGTGGGGTCTGCTGTCAAATCAACGTTTCACAGTGCCTAGACAGAGGAACACTGGTGACACATAGCAATATGGTTACAGGAAGTTAGAGTTCAGGAAATAAAGACAGACACCGCTCACCGCTGTGATCAAAATCAGAGACACAAAAGTTTCATCTGATGGCTGATTAAATGATGGAGAAATCAAATATTATATAAACTTTTAAGCAGGAGATGAAATCACAATTTTGAATGTAGAAGCAGAGGGAGACCGCAAGTAAAACCAACATTGGCACTGAGCGGGCAATGCTCAACAAGCTTAAGCTCACAAAATATACAGAATATTAACTGATCCAATGCAGTCTCAGGATTACACACCTACCCCTTGCTATCTTCATTCCCATACTGGCATCTGAAAAAGGGATTCAAAGATCCCAAATTAACTGGTTCAGCGAGGGAGGAAAGGGGAAACCATTTAAAACATTGCGAATATATTGTTTTCCAGTTGGGCAAGAAAAAAAAAATCAATATATCAGATTGCAATTATCAATCTGTTTCTCTGTACATCTACAATCACTTATTGCCCTTCATAGGTTGTTGCAACACTCTCTCTCCATCCATCCCACTGACCAAAGTCTAAAACTTTGCAGTTTTTTTTTACAGAATCAGCTTGGTCCATTGAAATATTGCAACATCATTTTAAATGCAACTTGCCCCCATCACTACATCAGAATCAAGTATTACGAGTGCTTTTGCTTATTATACACAAGCAAGCTACTTTATGCCAAAAGGAGTTTGTGCTGGAGCCAAAGTTGCTGGTAAACAACCCTCACAAATAAATAGCATAATGTAGCCTTTCAAAGACAGAAGATAGAAGCAGTAGGCCAGTTGTCCCTTCAAGCCTGCTCCACCATTCATTTTGGCCACAGCTGATCATCAAATTCAGTGTCGTGATCCCGTCTTTCTCCCATATTCCCTTCATCCCTTTAACTACAAGAGCTATATCTAATTTCATAGAATCATAGAAACCATACAGTGCAGAAAGAGGCCATTTGGCCCAAGGAGTCTGCACCGACCACAATCCCACCCAGGCCCTACCTCCATATCCCTACATATTTTATCCACAAATCCCTCTAACCTACACATCTCAGGACACTAAGGGGCAATTTTAGCATGGCCAATCAACCTAACCCGCACATCTTTGGACTGTGGGAGGAAACCAGAGCACCCTGAGGAAACCCACACAGACACGAGGAGAATGTGCAAACTCTCCTCAGACAGTAACCCAAGCCAGGCATCAAACTCAGGTCCCTGGAGCTGTGAAGCAGCAGTGCTAACCACTGTGCTACCGTGCCGCCCAATAATTTCTCTTTGGAATCACAATGTTTTGGCCTCAACTACTTTGTGGTAGCGAATTCCACACATTCACTACTCTGGGCAGCACAGTGGTCAGCACTGTGGCCTGGGCTCAAATGCCAGCTTGGGTCACTGTCTGTGTGGAGTCTGCACATTCTCCTTGTATCTGTGTGGGTTTCCTCTGGGTGCTCCGGTTTCCTCCCAGTGTCTGAAAGACATGCTGATTAGTTGCATTGGCTATGCTAAATTCTCCCTCAGCATACCCGAACAGGCATCAGAGTGTGGCAACTAGGGGATTTTCACTGTAACTTCACTGTAATGTTAATGTAAAGCTACCTGTGACACTAATAATTGTAAAGACTCTCTGGATGAAGAAATTTTTCCACACCTCAGTCTTTAAAATAAGAAGTCTCAAAACATTATGTTCAAGTCCAACAGATTTATTTAGGATCACAAGCTTTCGGATGAAGGGGCAGCCCTCCAAAAGCTTGTGCTGCCAAATAAACCTGTTGGGCTTTAATCTAGCGTTGTGAGACTTCTTACCGTGCCCACCCCAGTGCAACGCCAGCATCTCCACTTCAGTTCTTATAGATTTACCCCTCACACTGAAATTAAGGCCACACGATAGTGATGAATTCCATCTCAGTGGGCACCTCCAACCAAAACCCACTGTAAATATCAGACAGTCCACAATCCACTCAGTGACCCAGTCTCTGGGGAGGGGAATTGCAGAATCAGACAGCCTGTACCCCCCACAGTCACCCTGCCTGCGGGGGGGGGGCTGTTACTGTTACCCTCTCCCCCCCCCGGGTGTGATTACCCAGGGAGAGGGGGTGGGGGTGGAGGGGTCTCTGTCTGTGTGTGCCCAGGCTCTACAGGGAGGGGCTGCTTCACTGTCCCCGGGACTGCAGCTGGAAACACTGACACGTGGCAGATCCCAGACTGGATTCCAGTCAGATCCCACAGCTGGATCCCACCGGGGGGGGGGAGTGATGGGGGGGGGGGGAGTGATGGGGGGCTGGGGGGGGAGAGGGAGTGATGGGGGGGTCGGGGAAGGATGGCGGGGTGGGGGGGGCGAGGGGGGTGGGGGGGGGAGTGGTCGGGGAAGGAGGAGTGATGGGGGACGGGGGGGGTGAGGGGAGGGAGGGGGACGGGGGGGGGGGGGGGGCTGTGGGGAGCCGGGCGCCGCTCACCGACAGGCCGGGGCCTGGTCTGTCTGTCAGGGTGCGGGCGGCGGCCCCGGGAAAGTGGCTGGGCCGCGGCCGCCATCAGGGGCCCGCGAGCCGGGAGAGAGGGGGCGGCGGCGGCTGCTGCTTACCCGACATGGCGGCTTCCCCGGCACCGGGTGTCCGCTTGTCCTCACCGAGTGTCACCGGGCTCCTCACACCGACCCCTGTGTCCCTCACACCGGCTGTGTGTGTGTGGGGGCTCGGTGTGTCTGTGTCCCTGCCGCAGCGGGTGAGCTGTAGCCGCGGTCTCTCTCACTGCGCTCTGTGTGTCCCTCTCTCTCTCTCTGTGCTGAGGACTATCCCTCAGTGAGCTGTCGCTAAATCTATATCCCTCTCACTGTGCAGTGTGTGTGAGCGCTCTCTCTCTCTGAGCTGTAACTGTCCCTCACTGTGCTGTGCTATCTCACTGAGTTAGCTCTGTCTCCCTGTCCCTCTCTCTCTCTGCACTGTGTGATCTCCCTGTCCCTCTCTCTGCACTGTGATCTCCCTGTCCCTCTCTCTGCACTGTGTGATCTCCCTGTCCCTCTCTCTGCACTGTGTGAGCTGCCTGTCCCTCTCTCTCTGCACTGTGTGAGCTGCCTGTCCCTCTCTCTGCACTGTGATCTCCCTGTCTCTCTCTCTGCACTGTGTGAGCTGCCTGTCCCTCTCTCTGCACTGTGATCTCCCTGTCCCTCTCTCTCTGCACTGTGTGAGCTGCCTGTCCCTCTCTCTGCACTGTGATCTCCCTGTCCCTCTCTCTCTGCACTGTGTGAGCTGCCTGTCCCTCTCTCTGCACTGTGTGAGCTGCCTGTCTCTCTCTCTCTGCACTGTGTGAGCTGCCTGTCCCTCTCTCTCTGCACTATGATCTCTCTGCACTGTGATCTCCCTGTCCCTCTCTCTGCACTGTGATCTCCCTGTCTCTCTCTCTGCACTGTGTGAGCTGCCTGTCTCTCTCTCTCTGCACTGTGTGAGCTGCCTGTCCCTCTCTCTCTGCACTATGATCTCTCTGCACTGTGATCTCCCTGTCCCTCTCTCTGCACTGTGATCTCCCTGTCTCTCTCTCTGCACTGTGTGCTGCCTGTCCCTCTCTCTCTCTGCACTGTGTGCTGCCTGTCCCTCTCTCTCTCTGCACTGTGTGCTGCCTGTCTCTCTCTCTCTCTGCACTGTGTGCTGCCTGTCTCTCACTGTCTCCGGTTGCTCTTCAATCCAAACCATCACACTCCCTCATTCTCCACCCCCATTGGTCAGCTCCTCACAACCGCTCCTCTCATAGGCCCAGCGCCAGCCAATCATACTGTACAGTGACGTCACGTTCTTCCATTCAGAACAAATAGCCCTCACTATCCTCACCCTCACTATCCTCATCACTCTCACTATCCTCACCCTCACTATCCTCATCACTCTCACTATCCTCACCCTCACTATCCTCATCACTCTCACTATCCTCACCCTCACTATCCTCACCCTCACTATCCTCATCACTCTCACTATCCCCACCCTTGCTTTCTTCACCCTCACTATCCTCACCCTCATCACATTCTGACCCTCCCTACACCTCCCTAATTACACATCAACTCCCTCACTACACTCACTATCCCTCAGTACAAAACTCAATACAGACACCCTCTCTCTAATACACTTTAATACACACCCTCAATACACACCCTCAATATGCACTTTCCCCCTCAATACACGTCCTCATTTCACTCACCCTGACTCATAGGAACTCACACATTGCCTCAATACACATGTCTTCACCCTCAGTACACTCACCCTCTCCCTCAGTACACTCATCCTCAGTACACATCCTCTCCCTCAGTACACTCACCCTCATCCTCAATATACACATCATCATTAGTACACTCATCCTCAGTACACACAGCTTCATCCTCAGTACACTCACCCTCATCCTCAGTACACTCACTCATCCTCAGTACACTCACCCTCTCCCCCAGTACACTCATCCTCTCCCTCAATGCACTATCTCCCTCAATACAAACACACACTGGGGAGAAGTTTCCCATCCCACTCATCACAGGAGTAGTGGGCAGGAGGCAGACCATGTAATGGTCCATTGACCTCAGGTGGGATTTCCCAGTATTGGGGCAAGCGGGACTGGAAAATCCTACGGCTGACCCATAAGGCTGTGTTCTCAGCCCCTTACTAAACTCCTTATACACCTATGACTGTGCAGCCAAATTCCTCTCCAACCCGATTTACAAGTTTGCTGACGACACCACCGTCATGGATTGGATCGCAAACAATGAAGAGACAGAGTACAGGAATGAGACAGAGAATCTGGTGAACAATAATCTCTCCCTCAATGTCAACAAAGTGAAGGAGATTGTCATCGACTTCAGGAAGCGAAAGGAGAACATGTCCCTGTCTACATCAATGGGGACGAAGTAGAAAGGGTTGAGAGATTCAAGTTTTTAGGTGTCCGGATCACCAACAACCTGTCCTGGTTTCCCCCTTGCTGACACTATAGTTAAGAAAGCCCACCAAAGACTACTTTCTCAGAAGACTAAGGCAATTTGGCATGTCAGCTATGACTCTCACTAATTTTTACAGATGCACCATAGAAAGCATTCTTTCTGGTTGTACCACAGCTTGGAATGGACTCCTGCTCTGTCCAGGATCGCAAGGAACTACAAAAGGTCGTGAATGAATCGAAACCCAATCCATCACGCAAACCAACCTCCCACCCATCAATTCTGTCTATGCTTCCCGCTGCCTCGGCAAAGCAGCCAGCGTAATTAAGGACCCCACGCACCCCGGATATTCTCTCTTCCACCTCCTTTCTTTGGGAAAAAAGATATAAAAGTCTGAGGTCACATACCAGCCGACTCAGGAACAGCTTCTTCCCTGCTGCCATTAGACTTTTGAATGGACCCATCTTGCATTAAGTTGATCTTTCTCTACACCCTAGCTATGACTGAAACACTACATTCTGCACTCTCTCATTTCCTTCTCTATGAACGGTATGCTTTGTGTAGCACACAACAAACAATACTTTTCACTGTATGTTAATACATGTGACAATAATAAATCATTCACACACAGCCTCGCTACCTTCTCAAGGGCAATTCGGGATAAGCAATAAATGCCGGTTTAGCCAGCGAAACCCACATTGCACGAAAGACTAAATAAAATATGTATATTTAATATTTACAATATTCAGTTCATGCCAACACACAGCCTGAGGGGGTTTTACACAGTTTCCAGGCCCTCGATATACTGTGACTGCAAGGCCTGAGACAGTGACTTAGCGAAATGTACTGACAGAAAGCTCAGGGAAGACAATGATACAGCTCCCAGCCCCAGCTAAACCATCCTGACTGCAGTTACAGTGTGAAGCTCAGAGAATGACACTTCCCTCAGCTCTGGGTGAATCGTCCTGACAGCAATACCTGAGTGAATCGAGGGAGAGGGTGCGTGAGTGAATTGAGGGAGAGGGTGTGTGAGTGAATTGAGGGTGTGTGAGTGAACTGAGGGAGAGGGTGTGTGAATCGAGGGAGAGGGTGTGTGAGTGAACTGAGGGAGAGGGTGTGTGAATCGAGGGAGAGGGTGTGTGAGTGAATTGAGGGAGAGGGTGAGTGAATTGAGGGAGAGGGTGTGTGAGTGAATTGAAGGAGAGGGTGAGTAAATTGAGGGAGAGGGTGTGTGAATCGAGGGAGAGGGTGTGTGAGTGAATTGAGGGAGAGGGTGTGTGAATCGAGGGAGAGAGTGTGTGAGTGAATTGAGGGAGAGGATGTGAGCGAATTGAGGGAGCGGGTGAGTGAATTGAGGCAAAGGGTGTGTGAGTGAATTGAGAGAGCGGGTGAGTGAATTGAGGCAAAGGGTGTGTGAGTGAATTGAGAGAGCGGGTGAGTGAATTGAGGGAGCGGGTGAGTGAATTGAGGGAGCGGGTGAGTGAATTGAGGCAAAGGGTGTGTGAGTGAATTGAGAGAGCGGGTGAGTGAATTGAGGCAGAGGGTGCACCCACAGCGCTGTCAGGGTGAGGATTCTTTGACTTTGAGCCGGTGACATTGAAGAAAGGGGATATATTTCCAATCAGGGTGGTGTTCGACTTGGAGGGGAACTTGCCGCTGATGGTGCCCCCATCTATCTGCTGCCCACTTCCACCCAGGTGGCAGCTCACAGGTTTGGAGGGTGCTGGAGGAATCGTAGGCAGTTCCTGCAGTGCACCTTATAGCCGCCACTGTGCATCAGTGGTGATGAGAGTTGATGTTGAAGGTAATGAATGTGATGCCAATCTAACCGGGCTGCTTTGCCCTGGATGGTATCGAGCTTCTTGAGTGTTGTTGGAGCTGCACTCACTCAGGCAAGTGGAGGTTGTTCCATCACATTCCTGAATTGAGTCTTCATTAGAATCATAGAACCCTACAGTGCAGAAAGAGGCCCTTCAGCCCATCGAGTCTGCACCGAACACAATCCCACCCAGGCCCTACCCCCATATCCCTACATATTATACCCACTAATCCCTCTAACCTACACATCCCTGGATATTAAGGGGCAATTTCTTAGCATTGCCAATCACCCTAACCTGCACATCTTTGGACTGTGGGAGGAAACCAGAGCACCCGGAGGAAACCCAGGCAGACACGAGGAGAATGCGCAATCTCCACACATACAGTGACCCGAGCCGGGAATCGAACCCAGGACTCTGGAGCTGTGAAGCAGCAGTGCTAACCACTGTGCTAACTCACAACATTGGAAGACACTGATTTGATTTTGCACTTTATGCAATGTCAATTTTGAACAGCCACGTAATGTACATTTCTAACTTTTACGAATAAAGTATTTTTTTGGGAAAAATATATTCTCGGGTTGAAAAGTTCTTTCTCGTGCAACGTTTGATGAAGAATGCCAGCCCTGAAATATTGATCATTTTAGTAATTTATCTGTGTATTCCTAACATTGTTTCTCTCCAAAAAGGGAGCTGCTGTTTCTTTTTCTTCTCTCTGTGACGTATTTTCAAACATTTCAAAACAGTTCAATCCCCAGCACAAACTCACAGGCCTTCTGCCTTTTCCGCAGTATATCAAGGGGTTCTCATGCAATGCAGTCTATGTTATTCAGATTGTTTCCACACAGGCATTCAATCATTACGTGTCAGTTTGTTTCCACGCAATGCTGCCAAAGCTTGTTCAAAGCATGTCCATGCTTTTCCAGTCACTCAAGGTACTTGAATGTTTTTTTCTATATTGTGGAGTCAGGGCCATTCTTTTTTTTACATTTGTGGGACAGGGGCATTGCTGGCTGGGCCAGCATTTATTGCCCATCCCTAGTTGCCCTTGAGAAGATGGTGGTGAGCTGCCTTCTTGAATCGCTGCAGTGCATGTTTTTTTAAAAGTTTTATTTATTAGTGTCACAAGTAGGCTTACATTAACATTGCAATGAGGTTACTGTGAAAATCCCCTGGTCACCACACTCCGGCGCCTGTTCGAGAACGCTGCAATGAAATTACTGTGAAAATACCCTGGTCACCACACTCCGGCGCCTGTTCGGGTACAATTTAGCACAGCCAATTCAGACTGTAGGAGGAAACCAGAGCACCCAGAGGAAATCCACGCAGACATGGAGAGAACATGCAAACTCCACCTAGACAGTGATCCAAGCTGGGAATCGAACCTGGGTCCCGGCACTGAGAGGCAGCAGTGCTAACCACTGTGCCATCATATTTATCCGATGTCCAGAGCTAGGTGTGGTCTAATTGCCTCAATTCATTTCCATGCAGTGCTGTCAATGCCACCTGGTATCTCCGTGTAATTCTAGGCCATTAAGTTCAGATATCTTCCTGTGAATAACAAGATAGATATGGACAAGAAGGTCCTTCAGTTCATGTTAGTTTAACCATCCAGAAAGCCCTGTAATCCTTCTTCACAGTGTCCAGCTGTTCCTTAAACCCTTCTACTTGATTCAGACTTCAGTCTGAAATTTATTTTTCCCTACTTTGAACCCATGGCCTCCTGTGTGATTTAATCAGAAGCAAACTTTCAATTTGCCCTTCAGTACATCTCCACGTCCTTGAGCAACCAGGATGTCAGATTGCAAATCAGTTCACCTCCACTTGAATTACTCAGTGTAAATCAGTCCCCATGGAATACACATTGTAAATTCATAATAATTTCCACTCAGTGCCTTCAGCAATTAGCATATGTTTTCAGCACAGTTGTTGTACCTGTGTAAAGAAAGAATGATCTATTTTATATCTTAAAAGTCAGTCTGTGAGAAACTATATCAATGTAGTTATATCATCAAAAAGGAACAACAGAACAGATCAAGATTTAAAATTTCATATGATTCAACAAAAAATTTTAACACTTTCAATCTTGTTAATTCTGTGAGTAGACATGATATATTCAGAAACATCATTGTTCATTCATCAGATAATAACAGCTATTGGATATTGTTATGGGAAAATTCAATTTCTTTGCTTTATTTATCCACATTTTAAATTGTTGGAGATTGTTGTCCATGAGGTTTTTGGGGTTACTCTGACCTATGTTTCGAAAGGCTGATTCCCATCCATGCTTGTGATTTTTTTTACTGATATTCATTGATGGGATGAGGGTATAATTGGCTAGGCTAGCATTTATTGTTCATTCCTAATTGCCCCATGTGAAGGAGGAGGTGAGCTGCCTTCTTGAATCACTGCAGTCCCTGTGGTGTAGGTACACCCATAGTGCTGTTATGGAGAGAGTGTCTGCAGTGCATCTTGTAGACGGTACACACTGCTGCGATTGTGCGTCAGTGGTGGAGGGATTGAATCTTTGTAGATGTGGTGCCAATCAAGCAGACTGCCTTGTCCTGGGTGCTGTCAAGCTTTTTGAGTGTTATTGGAGCTGCACCCCATCCAGGCAAGTGGGGAGTATTCCATCACACTCCTGACTTGTGCTTTGCAGATGGTGGATAGGCTTTGGAGAGTCAGGAGGTGGCTGTGTTATTACTGTTCACAGCTATTTTGTTGGTTAAAATACAATGATGTAACACTGTGTCTTGAAGTAATTTCTACTGTGACTACGTGCATGAAAGATGTCCTTTCAAGAGTCAGGTGAATTGCAATTTAAACCACCGATATAGTTTAAAGATTGCATCTAAATTGTGGATTGGCCTCGCAGCGCCAGGGATCCATGTTCGATTCCTGTCTCAGGTCACAGTGCAGAATTTGCAAGTTCTCCCCGTGTCTGCGTGGGTTTTCTCTGGGGTGCTCCAGTTTCCCCCCACAGTCCAAAGACATGCTGGTTAAGTGCATTGGCCATGCAAAATTCTCCCTCAGTGTACCCAAACAGGCGCCAGAATATAAGAACATAAGAACATAAGAAATAGGAGCAGGAGTAGGCCATCTAGCCCTTCGAGCCTGCCCCGCCATTCGATAAGATCATGGCTGATCTGTCGTGGCTCAGTTCCACATTCCCGCCCTCTCCCCATAACCCTTAATCCCCTCGCTTATCAAAAACCCATCAACCCGCGTCTTAAAAATATTTAGCGAGGTAGCCTCCACCACTTCAACGGGCAGAGAATGGTGACTAGGGGACTTTCACAGTAACTTCATTGCAATGTTAATGTAAGCCTACTTCTGACACTGCTAAACAAACTTTAAACATATTACAATATGCAAACAAGAATATCATAGTAGCTTGCATTCTACATCAATTTTAATGCAGGAAAACATCACTAGCTGTTACACAGAGGAATAATCAGACAAAATTACGCACTGAGGCAAAGAAGGAGATATTAGGAGGAAGTCAAAAATCTTTTCTGAGGGGTGACCAAAAGGAGCAAAGTGAAGAGACAGAGAGGGTTAGGGATGGAATCCCAGAGCAGGGGGTTTAAGGCATCTGATGGCACAATCACCAAAGCCCTGTTAAAGATAAGGAAGGTGCCCAGAAGTCAGTGACAGTAACACAAAGATTTGATTTGATTTTGTTATTGTTACATGTATTGGCGTACAATGAAAAGTATTGTTTCTTACATTCTACACAAAGCATACTGTTCATTGAGTACATGGAGGAGAAGGGGAGGAGAAGGAAAGGAGAGGGTGCAGAATGTACTACTGCAGTTACAGTTAAAGAGGGAGATCAGCTTAAAATTTGATAGGCCCATTCAAAAATCTGATGGCAGCAGGGAAGAAGCTACTCTTGAGTCGGTTGGTATGTGTTCTCAGACTTTTGTGTCTTTTTCCCCGATGGAAGAAGGTGGGAGAGAGAATGGCCGTGAAGAATGGGGTTCTTGATGATGCCGGCTGCTTTCCCGAGGCAGTGGGAAGTGTAGACAGAGTCAATGGATGGGAGACTGGTTTAGGTGATGGATTGGATTACATTCACAACCCTTTGTAGTTTCTTGCGATCTTGGTCAGAGTAGGAGCCATACCAAGCTGTGATACATCCGGAGTGGAACTGAGCCACAACAGATCAGCCATGATCTTATTGAATGGCGGGGCAGGCTCGAAGGGCTAGATGGCCTACTCCTGCTCCTATTTCTTATGTTCTTATGTTCTTATGAAATTGCTGAAGGAGATTATTGCAATAAGGAGGAGAGAGAGCGCATGTAAGGATTTAAATATGAGAATGAACATTTTAAATTGCTTTCATGGTAGGAGGGCAAGAGGTTGTGCATTACGTCAACAAGATAGGAGTTGAAGAGTAAGTGGGCCCTGATACATAATAGGAAAGGGGAAGCCAAAGTCTGGATAGGCAGAAATTTTAGGAGAGTGAAAAATCTGAGAAATTCTGGAGAATGGCAAAGGGCATGTATGAGGATTTCAACAGAAGATAGGCAGTAATTTGGAATGGAGATAGAAAGAATTGTTCTCTGTAATCCAGTGGATACAAGGTCAATTAAATCAGTTTCCCCAGCCAAGTAGTTCATGGAGATTGTGGCGAGTGCCAGGGCATTGCTGCAGATATATCTCAGGGCTGTGTCCGAGGCCAGTTATCTTCAGCTGTTTTAGCAACAACATTCTCTCCATGGAAAGGTCAGAAGTGGAATCATGAAGTTCCGTTCCATTCATGATTCCTCAGATAATGAAGCAGTTCATGCCACTCTACATCCTCAATAACGTCAAAGCATGGGCTAATACACAACAAATAGCATTTTATTTACCCAAGTGGCAGGCATTGGCCATCTCCAGCAAGAAAAAGCCTAACCAGCTTCCCGGATAATCAATGGGATTCACATTCCCAAATTCCACACCATCAATATCTTGGGAATCACAAAACTCAATTGATTAGTCACGTCAATGCAGCTGTAATTAAAGAAAGTGAGAGGTTAAAAGTTAAGGTTTATTTATTAGTCACAAGTAAGCTTACATTAACACTGCAATGAAGTTACTGTGAAAATCCTCTAGTTGCCACACTCTGGCGCCTGTTCCGGTGCACTGAGGGAGAATTTAGCATGGCCAATGCACCTAATCAGCACATTTTTCGGACTGTGGAAGGAAAATGAAGCACCCAGAGGAAACCCAGGCAGACATGGGGAGAAGGTGCAGACAGTGATCCATGCCAGGAATGGAACCTGGGTTCCTGGCACTGTGAGGCAGCAGTGCTAACCATTGTGCCACCATACTATTGGATATTTTGAGGCAAATGATTTTCTATAAAACATAAATCAAAGATTGTACCTGGGATCATCCCATTCTGTATGGTTCAGGTATTCACTGCAGAAATTTGAAGAGTCATGGCGATCTGCTATATATTTAAATGATTGCATGATTGTTTTGAAAGCTGGTCACAAGAATAAATCTTGGTATTAGTTTGAACCCACACGTGCAAACCACATCATCTTCCCTTTTTGTTTAAAACCCACAATCCTTAACATGAGGTAGGACCTTACAGAATCCACTTCAAGTTAGGATAACTTTATATATACATTAAACAATTTATATCGTAATATAAATATTTTAACTGTTGTACATTAAAATCTGAAATATATTGTATTTTAGGTCACATTGGGAAGTGTTGATGTAATTTTCTACATTGTCATTGGGCAAGTGATGTGATGGAAAGAGTCCCCTGCTCATTCTACGGGCAGACAGTAACAGAGCGATAATGTCACTAGATCAGCAAATCCCCTGGAGACAGTGGCTCAAATCTCAGTGTGGTGAAGATTTTAAAAATTCACAATACATCAGGAATATAAAGCTTGTCTCAGTGATGATGACACAAAACTATTGTAAAAACCCATCTGGCTCATTAACGCCCAGTTCAGGGTCTGCCACCCTAGACCATGTGATTGGCACTGCCTTCTAAAATGGCGTGGCTAGACACTCAGATTGAATGAAATTAGGGATGGACTACAAATGCTGGCCTTGTCACTGCTGTCCACATTCCATGAAAGAATAAATAAAAATTTATTCCATTCTAAGCGGAAAAGTGGTTAAATTATATAATGGACAGATGATTGAATCTCCCACAGGCAACAAAGCTGAAAATTCCCTGCTTGATATTAAGAATGGCCACATGGTATTATCACTAGACTATTAATCCAGAAACTCAGTGAATGTTCTGGTGTCCCAGGTTCGAATCCCGCCATGGTAGATAGTGGAATTTGAATTCAATAAAAAAAAATCTGGAATTAAGAATCTACTGATGACCATGAATCCATTGATGATTGTTGAAAAGACCCATCTGATTCCCTAATATCCTTTGGGGAAGGAAATCTGCCGTCCTTACCTGGTCTGGCCTACATGTGACTCCAGAGCCACAGTGATGTGGTTGGCTCGCTACTGTCCTTGGCAACTGGGGATGGGCAATAAATGCTGACCCAGCCAGCGACACCCACATCCCATGAATGAATAAAAAAAAATTCTAGTTCATTTTTGTATATCATTGAAGTCACAGTTTGAATTGAATGTGCTTGTAACGAGATACAATCTGCAGCAGGAAAATTAATAAGCTGGTAGATCTATCAGTAATGTTTTAGTTCCTTGGTGGTCTGGGGGCTGTCAGTAGTTGTACTTTGAATTTGAAAACCTGCAAACATGTGGAATGTTATTTCCAAATCAGATGTTGGGAGGGGTAATGTAAAAAGCATGTTCAACTGTCTAAATATGCTTTCAGAAACATTAAAATGAAGACTGGGTTAAATCTTTATTATACTTGTTGACAACACTCACATTCTTCCTCCTGTTATGAACTAGTTGGCATGAGTGTCAACATTTCTTACATTACAGCAAATTTTCCCTTAGTGCATGGGGTTAACTCTCTGAGAACCCTGCTGTTTCTGTGAGAAATTGTTACTGCGTTCAGGCAAAGAAACCTTTCAGTGTCTTCTGCAAACAACTGCCTTTCTCACCACCCATTTACAATAGGTGCATTCTACAAAAGAATCTATCGGTCACCGCAAATAGCAAATTCAAATGCAAATGGGGTTCCCACCAAGGTCCTTCATTGTAGCGTGTTAATTTGGATCCTAATTTCCCACTATCGTGCAAACGCAGAGTTTATATTAAAACAATCGCCCTGGGCACTGCAACAAAAACAAGAAAAGGTGCAAGTAAATAAATGCTCAAATCTCTCTTCAGCAGCTGATATGATGTTATGAAGCAAATTTGCATGTTTAACATGGAGTCACTTTTATTAGTTTAGTTTTTATTTAGTTTTTTATTACTTTTTGAAATAAAGAGATACGGAGAGGCACGTAGCTGGAATTTAACAGAATAAAGGCAAACACTGAAGATTTAACATTCCTCTAAAGTTCATTACAATGCAAGGTGCTTTTAACTGTTTTTCTCTTGTCTCACCTGGATTCACCCTCTTTTCAGTGAGAGCTGGAAAAGGCTCAACATTTTTATGACAATAAACTACCACGAAGAGTGTTGCCACACAATGCAGCGTGGATGTTTTCTCTGTGTGAGTTGTAGACAATGAATAGACAGACCCATTTTCCCAGCTCAGTCACAGCAATCTTGCATAAATCAGCCCACGTCTGAAAGCTCACCCATTTTCCTTATTCCAGTGAGAAAGTCCAGTACACAAGAAGAGAAACAAAACAGTAGTAAACAGAATGACATGTGGATGTCAATAGTGTTACATGAATTGCTCTTCTTAATTGGGTCTCAATCTGGAATTCCAATCCGAATAATATGAACGTTTAAATGATTTAATTCTTACTTACTGAACCTGGATTGCTGGAATATACAGTGGTTTTTAAAATAAATCTGTTATTTATCTGTTGACATCCAGGTTTTCCAGCTGTCACTGCATGCCCAGTGACCTTGTTTCCAATGTGCAAGGTCTCTGTCCTTTCTACAGTTTCTCCTAGTCATGCTCCGTTATGTCATTACATTTTCAATTCCAGTATGATTCCTGCAGTCCAGTTATAGAATCCTACAGTGCAGAAGGAGGCCATTTGGCCCATCAAGTTTGCACCAACAACAATGCCACCCAGGCCCCATCCCCATAACCCCAAGCATTTACCCTAGCAAGCTGGGAATTGAACCCGGGTCCCTGGTGCTGTGAGATGGCAGTGCTAACCACTGTGCTACCATGCCGCCCAATGATTGGTTGTTGACTCCATAGAATCATAGAATCCCTACAGTGCAGAGGAGGCCATTTGGTCCGTCGATTCTGTACCAACCACAATTCCACCCAGCCTCTATCCATGTAGCCCCACATATTTACCCTGCTAGTCACTAAGTGGCAATTTAGTATAGCCAATCAACCTGACCTGCATATCTTTGGACTATAGGAGGAAACTGAAGCACCCAGAGGAAACCCACATAGAGATGGGGAGAATGTGCAAACTCCACATGGACAGTGACACAAGCCAGGAATCAATCCTAGGTCTTTGGCGCTATGAGACAGTAGTGCTAACCACTGTGCCGCCCCAACTAAACAGCACACATTTTCACCGCTCCTTTCATTGCTTGTAACTACATTTTCATTATTGATTCAAGTGATGTGGGCTTCACCTGTTGTGCTAGCATTTATTACCCATCCCTAACTGCCCTAGAGAACAAAGAACAAAATCAGCCTGGGAAAAAGGCCCTTCGGCCCAACGAGCCCACGCTGCCATCTCAACACCACCTCTCTACCCACGACCCCTATCTAATGTTTTATGGCCATCCAGATTGAAGGGGGTGGGGAGCTTGAACTATTGCAGTCATGTGGTTTAGGTACACCCACAGTGCTGTTAGGGAGGGTGTTCCAGGATTTTGACGCAATGACTGTGGAGGAACAGCGAGATATTTCTAAGTCAGGACTGTGAGTGGCTTGGAGGGGAAGTTGCAGTGGGTGGAGTTCCCATGAGTCTGCTGGTAGCAGTTATAGCTATGGAAGGAACTGTCTAAGGAGCCTTGGTGAATTGTTGCAGTGCATTTGAAGATGGCACACACTGCTGCTGCTGTGTGTTGGTGGTGGAGGGAATCTTTTTCTATTTGTTCATGAGATGTGGGCATCACTGGGGCAGCATATGTTGTCCACCCATAATTGCCCTTGAATTAAGTGGCTTGCTAGGCTATGGTGTGGACTCACCTGATGGAAGGAGCAGCTCTCCAAAAGCTCATGATTCCAAATAAACCTGTTGGACTAACCTGGTGTGAGACTTCTTACTGATTTCAGAGGACAGTTAAGAGTCAGCCACATTGCATGGGAGCTACATGTAGTAAAAAGTCTGACAACACCAGGTTTTAGTCCAACCTATTTATTTGATAATATACTCGCAAGCTTTCGGGTTAGCCCCTTCGTCAGGTGAATGGAGAGTTCTGGCCTCAGACAGAGCATATAAAGCACAGACAGTTTAGAGATTACTGATTAGAATGCGAATCCTTACACCTAACCTGCTGTTCAAGACCTGAAGTGGCTGATAATGTGAGTGGAAGGAGCACTGATCACAGTTTAAAGAGATGTGTATTGTCTCCAGACAGTACAGTGAGGTTTTGCAAACCCAGGCAAGTCACGGGGGTTACAGATAGTGCGACATGAACCCAAGATCCCTGTTGAGACCGTCCTCATGTGTGCGGAACTTGGCTATCAGTCTCTGTTCAGCGACTCTGCGCTGTCGTGTGTCGTGAAGGCCGCCTTGGAGAAGTTCCGCACACATGAGGACGGTCTCAACAGGGATCTTGGGTTCATGTCGCACTATCTGTAACCCTCGTGACTTGCCTGGGTTTGCAAAACCTCACTTACTGTACTGTCTGGAGACAATACACATCTCTTTAAACTGTGATCAGTGCTCCTTCCACTCACATTATCAGCCACTTCAGGTCTTGAACAGCAGGTTAGGTGTAAGGATTCGCATTCTAATCAGTAATCTCTAAACTGTCTGTGCTTTATATGCTCTGTCTGAGGCCAGAACTCTCCATTCACCTGACGAAGGGGCTAACCCGAAAGCTTGCGAGTATATTATCAAATAAATAGGTTGGACTAAAACCTGGTGTTGTCAGACTTTTTACTGTGTTTACGCCAGTCCAACGCCGGCATACCCACATCATAGCTACATGTAGGCCAGACCAGGTAAGGACGGCAGATCTCCTTCCCTAAAGAACATTAGTGAACCAGATGGGTTTTTATGACAATTGACAATGGTTTCATGCTCATCGTTAGACCTTTGATTCCAGATTTTTATTGAATTCAAATTGCCATCTGGGATTCAAACCCAGGTTCCTGGGGCATTACCCTGGGTCTCAGGGTTGCTAGTCCAGTGACAATACCATTATGCCACCACCTCCCCTATATGTTAAATGGATGTGGTGTCAGTCAAGCGGGTTGCTCTGTCCTGGATGTTGTTAAGCTTCTTGATGCTATGGATCACTGGTGCGTGCTGTGAGAACTGTCCAAGTGTGCTGTGGAATTTTGTCCCAGGTCCATGATCTTTAGACAAGACTTTACTGTATAAATTTACAGTAAAGTGGATTACTATTTAAGAGCATACATTTCTCATTACTAACAGTATCTGTTCTCAGAGTGATGCAATGCTTCTGCAATGATCTCTTTGTCTTGCCAGGGTCTGAGTCATTTCTGTGCTATAAAAAAACCAGCTGCAGCTTTAAACTCTGTTTAAATTCTTGGCTTCACGTATCTAACCTCACCAACAATTGGATTGAAGATGTAGGAAGTCCCTCATGTCTCCGATCCAATTGGATAATGAGATTTCCCAGCAGGCAAAATTACATAGAAAAGGAATCAAAGGGAAAGACATTTAGAAGAACTAAATTTTCCATCTCTGTTTCTTTATAAAAAGGTCAATGTGTGTTATTATGAGCACGAGTTGCAGTTTGCCTAAGGGTGGATGGTTATCTCTGTGATATTTTTAAAATTCATTCATGGGACACGGGCGTCACTGGCTTATCAGCTTTTATTGCCCATCCCTCATTGACCGAGGACAGGTGAGAGTCAACCACGTTGCTGTGGCTCTGGAGTCACATGCAGGCCAGGCCAGGTAAGGGCAGCAGATTTCCTTCCCTGAAAAGCATTAGTGAATTAGATGGTTTTTCCGACAATTGACAATGGTTTCATGGTTATTAGTAGATTCTTAATTCCAAGTATTGCCCCTTAGTGTCACAGGGACTAGCTAGGGTAAATGCATGGGGTTATGGGAATGAGGCCTAGGTGGGATTGTGGTCAATGCAGACTTGATGGGCTGAATGGCTTCCTTCTGCACTGTAGAATTCCATGATTCTATGAAACTCTGTTGTGGCGGGATTTGAACTCGGGTCCTCAGAACATTAGCTCAGTTTCTGGAATAATAGTCCAGCGATAATATCGCTAGGCCACTGCCTCCCCAGAGGGCCGTGTCATTCCAATCCAAGTGCAGTGCTGAGGAATTAAATCTGGGGATTTCTCAATAATGGTCTTGTTCCCTTCCAAATGGCCAGAAAGCTTCAACGGTGTGAGTCCAAGCCTGACTCTCAGCATCAGATCGACAGGATCAGCTGCACAAGGACAGAGTCCTGACATTTCCACATACAAAGCAAAGGAGGCTACGTCGCCAGTTACGGACCTTAGTGGAGATGTGCTGCCTGGACACTAGTTTCTGAATGCCTAATGCAGTAAATGATGCTGGAAAGAAAAAGCAAGATTACATTTATAGTAAACTGGTGTGAGCCACTCCTTCAGCCACTGTTCGTCGCTATTAACTGAAATCTTGAAAGGTTTTAGCTGAAAAGTATAGTCTTCCTCTACTGATAGTTTATATTTTGGGTGTGGAGAATAGGTCGGCTGGAAATCACTTGATGTGGATATGCCGGCGTTGGACTGGGGTAAACACAGTAAAAAGTCTGACAACACCAGGTTTCAGTCCAACCGATTTATTTGATAGTAAACTCACCAGCTTTCGGGTTAGTCCCTTTGTCAGGTGAATGGAGAGTTCTGGCCTCAGACAGAGCATATAAAGCACAGACAGTTTACAGATTACTGATTAGAGTGACATCAGTAATCTGTATTCAGTAATCAGTAATCTGTAAACTGTTTGTGCTTTATACGCTCTGTCTGAGGCCAGAACTCTCCATTCACCTGACGAAGGGGCTAACCCGAAAGCTAGTGAGTTTACTATCAAATAAATCGGTTGGACTGAAACCAGAAATCACTTGCTGATTGCTCTCCATCTAAAACAGAATGGATTTCAGCAGTTTAAAAAAAATATATATACATAAACAAATTTAACTAAACAGTTCAGGTCAATTTTTGGATCTAACAGTATGATATATGAGGAGAGATTGACTACATTTGGATTGTTTTTGCTGGAGTTCAGATGAATGAGGGGGGAATCTCATAGAAACTTATAAAATTGTAACAGGACTGGACAGGGTAGATGCAGGGAGGATGTTCCCAATGGTGGGGGGAGTCCAGAATCAGGGGTCACAGTCTGAGGATTTGGGGTCAACCATTTAGGACGGAGATGAGGAGATATTTCCTCATCCAAAGAGTGGTGAGCCTGTGGAATTCATTACCATAGAAGGTTGTTGATGCCAAAACATTGAATGTATTCAAGAGGCAGCTGGATATAGCACTTGGGGCGAATGGGAAGAAAGGTTATGGGGAGAAAACAGGATTAGGCTATTGAATTGGATGATCAGCCATGATTGTGATGAATGGCGGAGCAGGCTCGAAGGGCTGAATGGCCTCCTCCTGCTTCTATCTTCTATCTTTTATCTCTTTCTTATTTTTGAATGCAACATATTTTGTGGATTTAATTTTTGTGAATCAGCGTTTTGTAACAATTCCTCTTTTTCCCTGATCTTTGGCCTTGTTCAATTCAGATATTCTTAAGACAGGCATTTTAAAAAATGTAAATAAATAACTATAATTTGATATTTATTTCTGGTTGTGATACTGCCTTTCCGAACTATTCTTTTTGAATTACCTGAAACGGCAGTACCCACGTGGAACCCGCCAAAAATGTAACAGATGCCAACGTTCCATCTCCATGGAGATGGGGCACCGGGTGGCCCTGGTCCTTGTATGTGATTGACCATTGTTGGTTCGTTATGTTGGGGGGGTGTTGTTTATGAGCATTTGATTCAGCTAAAAAAACTATTGCTTATCTCATTAAAGTGAGCCGTGTTACTGAAAAGGTTGGGAGCCAGTGAATAGCCTTTTAATTACAATTACCTTTGTATATTTCTTTCTGGTTTTGAATTATTTTGCATTGTATTAAATCCATTACCAGCTTCATGTGACAGCAGCCAACACAACTGCCAGCGATATTATCACCAACAACTCCACTTCTTCCATCCCCACACATCAAATTAATTTTGTTTAGTTTTACTTATAAAGGATTTATCTTCCAGATTTCAATTCTGATTAATATTCTTCACCCAAAAATCCACCCTGTTAGCTACTGATTATTTCTAGAAATTTCAGCTTCTCAGGATGGTAACATTAACCTCAGACTAAAGGGACAATCCTTTAAAATAGAGATGAGGAGGAATTTCTTCAGCCAGAGAGTGGTGAATCTATGGAACTCTTTGCCACAGAAGGCCAGATCATTGAGTGTCTTTAAGACAGAGATAGATAGGTTCTTGATTAATAAGGGGATCAGGGGTTATGGAGAAAAGGCAGGAGAATGGGAATGAGAAAAATATCAGCCATGATTGAATAGTGGAGCAGACTTGATGGGCTGAGTGGCCTAATTCTGCTCCTATGTCTTATGGTCTTATTAATGCACTCTGCTATGGACATTTCCTCCAGTGCTGACTGCAATAAATTGAATTTATAAAAGTTAAGAGGACACATCTTTCAGAAATACAGGAGTTTAGAAGTTCACAACCACAGGTTGTCCCAAAGTATTTTTTAAGTATAGGGGAAGCTGTGCACACTGCTATTGTCGCTGGGCTGGTGATCCGGGATAATGCTCTGGGGACCCAGGTTTGAATCCCATCATGGCAGATGGTGAACATAAGAACATAAGAAATTTGAATTCAATACAAAGCTGGAATTAAAAGTCTACGGATGACCGAGAAACCATTGCCAAAAATCCCATTTGGTTCACTAATGTCCTTTAGGGAAGGAAATCTGCCGTCCTTAGCTGGTCTGGCCTACACGTGACTCCAGAGCCACAGCAATGTGGTTGACTCTGAATTGCCCTCTGGCAAGCCACTCAGTTCAAGGCAGGGCAGTAAATGCTGGCCCAGCCAGCGATGTCCTCATCCCGTGTGACAATAAAGAAAGATTGTTGTCATGTAGGAAACATGGCAGCCAATAGGGACACAACAAACTCCCACCAATGGTAGCATGATAATGACCAACTAACCTGTTTCTATGATGTTGATTGAGGGATAAATATTAAATGGAGCACTGGAAATAACTCCCTTGCTCTTTTTCCAAGGTAGTGCTGCGGAGTCTTTTACATCCACCTGATAGATTAACTGGACCTTGGTTTAAAGTCTCATCTGAAAGACAGCATGACCAATAAATGTAGCAATCCCTTCATAGCACGCTGAAACTTCAGCCTTGATCTCTGTGCAGAAGTGAGGCTTGTACCCACAATCTTTATGACTCAAATGGCCTACCAACTGAGCCAAAGGGGGACACTAACAGCTAAAATATTAACCCAAGATCTCATAGCTCCATTCAAATTGGTGTAGAAGAGCCCATGCAACTTTTTGTGGAAACACAGACCGGAACCTTATCACCGTTCACGCCAGCAGCATTTTCCTGCAGTGAACTGAGATTTGGCTGGCTGCCAAATTCTCCTACCAGCGGGAGCATGGCGTGAAAGGCAGGTAGGATTGTGCCCATCATCGTGTTTTCCTTATGCCTGAGTCAATATTTATCCCTAGTCTGATATCAGTAAATCCAGTCATTTATCTCACTGCTGTTTGAGGGACTCGATAAGTTCAGATTGGCTATTGCATTTCTTTACATTCCAACAGCTCTGCCCAAGAACTTGACTGGCTGTCAAATGCTAATTTCACAAAGGTGGCACAGTGGCACAGTGGTTAGCACTGTGATCTCACAGTGCCAGGAATCTGGGTTCGATTCCCAGCTTGGGTCACTGTCTGTGTGGAGTTTGCACGTTCTCCCCATGTGTGCATGGGTTTCCTTCAGGTACTCCGGTTTCCTCCCAGAGTCTAAAAAGATGTACAAGTAGAGGCATTGGCTATGTTAAATTCTCCTTCAGTATACCTGAATAGGCACCAGACTAGGGGATCTTCACAGTGACATCATTGCAGTGTTAATGTAAGCCTACTTGTGACTTTGGGAAAGTTGTGATAAACACTATTGAAATGTAAGCTGTTTTTCTCACCATAATCAATAAACATTTTGGTGAGGGTGAATGTGAGAAAAGAATACATTATTGGCTGTTGAAATATTCATGTCTATTTCCAGGACAATCAAGTTTCAACTAAACTTTACTATTAAATCAAAGAAAGTCAGGAAAGTTGAAGGTAAATAGATTGCTTGAGGATGCTGCACATTCCAAGTTTATAAATCAATGCGGTAACATTTACTGACTGCACATCGCTTTTGCAAGCTTTTAGTTTAAAATAAGTTTCAAGTCAAATAGTTTCCAGCTCTCAAGCTCTAGTCATTCATTTCAGTGTATTTGCAACATAATCTGTTCTCGGAATAGATATAGCCCTAAAAAGATCTACCCAAAGCTAAACAAGGAATCACACCTTGGTCAATTTGTAATCTAATTCACAATCTCCACTGTCTATGATAATTTTAGGTGAGGCAACTGGGTGCTCTGGTTTCCTCCCACAGTCCAAAGATGTGCGGATCAGGTCAATTGGCCTGGTTAAATTGACACTAGTGTCAGGGGGATTAGCAGGGTCAATGGGGTTATGGGAGTTGGACCTGGGTGGGATTGTGGTTGATGCAGACTCAATGGGCCGAATGGCCTCCTTCTGTACTGTAGAGATTCTATGAATTTTGTACCATTATTTCTGTAAAATGTGTCACCATCGATGTTTACACATTAGTAAAACACCGAGTGGAAAATCAGGACATCTCCAGGATTTCAAGTGGAAAGAAAGGTCACAACCGACAGCTGAAATAGTCAATGGCGGCAGGTGAACCCTTTGTCAGGTGAGGCATATGTTATACAAGCCTATCCATAACAGCTTGGTATCAGGGCAAGTGGTTCTTTGCGTGCATGGTTTATTTTGTTGCCCATGGTGATCTTTCATTACAAGAGGAATGCAATGTCAAGGGTAAAGGGAGAAACTGATATACAGGCGGGAGGAGAGAAGTTAATATTCACTGCGGCAAACAGATCTTCTTTCTTCAAATTGTTCTTCCCAATATAGCCCTAAAAAAAACTAGCCAAGCTATTCAGACAACCACACCTCAGTCAATTTGTAAACTCATTCACAATCTCCACCCTCTATGATAATTCTAGGTGAGGCAATGCCTCAGCTAACAAGCAAGCTGTCTCTGAAAAGGCAATAATTTCATGTTTGGGAGGTGAAACTACATTTTAAGAGAACTTCAGGACAGTAAGATTCAAATAGACTCAAGTAATGCCACTTGGAAACATCATTCTCCCAATTTTGCCAAGTATAGTACAAAGGGCTTTCTCACATTTACCTCTGACTCTTGCCTGAATTATCTGTTATTGTCTCTTACCCATCCCATGAGAATTTTTTTGTTGATTTCAGCTCTTTTGTGTTTCAGTGTCTCAATGTAATTAATCAAAACTGAATAGAATATTCCAAGCATGAATCAACAGTGTCGCACTCACATGTTACACAGATAATGAATTAGCAAATAAATTGACAGGGTTATTACTTTTTTACTAAAATAATTTGTAGGATTTTGGTGTTGCTAGCAAGACCAACCCAATGTCCACTCTTGCAAAGTTGGTGGTGAAGTCTCTGCTTGAATCACTGTAGCCCTTGTGGTGAAGATAGTCCCATAAAACAGTGGGTGGCATGGTGGCACAGTGGTTAGCACTGCTGTCTCACAACACCAGCAACCTGGGTTCGATTCCTAGCTTGGGTCACTGTCTGTGTGGAATTGCACGTTCTCCGCCTGTCTGTGTAGGTTTCCTCCAGGTGCTCCAATTTTCTCCCACACTCTAAAGGTGTGCAGGTTAGGTGGATTGACTGTACTAAGTTGCCCTTAGTGTCAAGAGGGTTAGCTAGGGTAAACGCATAGGGTTATGGGGATAGGGCTTAGGTGGGATTGTGGTGGATGCAGATTTGATGGGCTGATTTGCCTCCTTCTGCACTGTAGGATCTGTATTCTGTTAGGTCAGGAGTGGCAGACTCAGTGATGACGAAGGAATAATTGTAGTCAGTGTGTGCTTTGGGAGTGAAGGAACCTGGAGACGTTGCCCCTGTCTTTCTATTCTAGGTAATCTGCTTTAGGCATTTTTTCAATTTCAGTGGCATTGATAAGTCTTGTAACTTATATTCAAGAGTTTACACATACTGCCCAATATCTGATTGTATGATAGTGTATCAAAGTATATCCCCTTGCGTTCTGAACCTGTGTGCCTTCCCCAAATCCTGCAACAGACAGACTGAAAACACTTCAGTAAGACAAGTACAGATTAAAGTCATTAAGCTGCATTTTCTTGGACATTAGGCAAATCAATATTTTTGATTTATAGTTATAATCAAAACTCACTTACTTCACTAACAGCAAAACAAATCACAAACAAGGAAAGATTACTTTTCCACACAAATGGATTAACTTTTAAGCTCAATATTCTGGTTCCAACATGTCCCAGTTTAAGATCAGCAAGTTTTCTCACTTTAGAATGGGCCGTCTCCAGAACTAATTGCACTGATTTTACAATTGTCCCCATGTCTGAGCTTTCATCCCTCCATATTCCTCGGAAGTAAAGAGGCTGCCCCTCTCCAAATCACTGCTAGGCCACTAAGGAGCCAAAACTTAGTGACACAGGTAGAGTGGCGATTCAATCAGAATCTAGTTTTAAGGATAGTTTGTCCCCTATCTGACACCCCATTTGAATCAGATGCCTCACAATCTGTTATTTTTATCGTAAACCATCTCGTTTGATGACCATGGTGTGGAGATAGAATCATAGAATCCTACAGTGCAGAAAGTCTGCACAGAACACAATACCATCCAGGCCCGACCCCCATATCCCTACATATTATACCCACTAATCCCTCTAACCTACGCATCCCTGGACACTAAGGGGCAATTTCTTAGCATGGCCAATCAACCTAACCTGCACATCTTTGGGCTGTCGGAGGAAACCCACACAGACACGAGGAGAATGTGCAAACTCCACACAGACAGTGACCCGAGTCGGGAATCGAACCCAGGACCTGGAGCTGTTAAGTCTCACAACACCAGATTAAAGTCCCAACGGGTTTATTTGATAGCACGAGGTTTGGGAGCGCTGCCCTTCATCAGCTGAGTGCTGAAGGGGCAGCGCTCCAAAAACTCATGCTACCATGTTGGACTTAAACCTAGTGCTGTGAGATTTCTTGCTGCTTCTGAAGGAAGCATTTAAACTCAAAATTATTGGTTGTGGTTGTGTGATACGCACAGCTCTCGAGTAGCTATCATAAGGTGAGACACAACAGCCTGATAAAAAAAAACTCTCCAAGTCTATCTGTGTCTAGCACCTATTCTCAAGCAGGATCTTGCCACCCATAAATGGATGAGGTCACTAGGCTCCCTCTTCACTTGTGTACATAGTTCCTGATTAAAAACATCACTCATTTTTTTTTTTGCCTGCTTTAAGAACATAAGAACATAAGAAATAGGAGCAGGAGTAGGCCATCTAGCCCTTCGAGCCTGCCCCGCCATTCAATAAGATCATGGCTGATCTGTCGCTGCTCAGTTCCACTTTCCCGCCCTCTCCCCATAACCCTTAATCCCCTCTCCTATCAAAAACCCATCAACCCGCGTCTTAAAAATATTTAGCGAGGCAGCCTCCACCACTTCAACGGGCAGAGAATTCCAGAGATTCACCACCCTTTGAGTGAAGAAGTTCCTCCTCAACTCCGTTCTTAACCGCCCCCCTTTTATCTTGAGGCTGTGCCCCCTAGTCCTACTGTCTTTTTTGAGCAGGAAGAGTCTTTCTACCTCTATCCTATCCATCCCATTCATCATCTTATACGTCTCAATGAGATCTCCCCTCATTCTTCTAAACTCTAACGAGTACAAGCCCAGTTTATTCAGCCTCTCCTCATAGCTCAACCCCCTCAACTCCGGTATCAGCCTAGTAAACCTCCTCTGCACTCCCTCCAAGGCCAAAATATCTTTGCGCAGGTGCGGCGCCCAAAACTGCACACAGTACTCCAGCTGCATTTAAAAAGTCTCATAACACCAGGTTAAACTTCTTACTGTGTTCACCCTTGCCCAATGCCGGCATCAACACATCATATTTTGTTATGAGCTGGAAATGTACAACCTCCCCAGATTTAAAAATTGGCAAGTCATGTTGCAGCTTTATGGAACCTTAGTTAGGCCGCACTTGGAATATAGTGTTCAATTCTGGTCGTCACACTACCAGAAGGATGTGGAGGCTTTGGAGAGGATACAGAAAAGATTTACCAGGATGTTGCCTGGTATGGAGAGCATTAGCCATGAGGAGAGGTTGGAGAGACTTGGTTTGTTCTCACTGGAATGACAGAGGTCGAGGGACGATCTGATAGAAGTCTACAAGATTATGAGGGGCATGGACAGAGTGGATAGTCAGAAACTTTTTTCCCAGGGTGGAAGAGTCAATTACTAGGGGACACAGGTTTAAGGTGCGAGGGGCAAGGTTTAAAGGACATGTACGAGGCAAGTTTTTTACACAGGGGGTGGTGGGTGCCTGGAACTCACTGCCAGGGGAGGTAGTGGAAGTAGGTACGATAGTGAGTTTTAAGGGATGTCTGGACAAATACACAAATAGGATGGGAATAGAGGAATATGGTCCCCGGAAGGGTAGGGGGTTTTAGTTCAAATGGGCAGCATGGTCGGTGCAGGCTTGGAGGGCCGAAGGGCCTGTAATTTTCTTTGTCCTTTGAGCTTGCTCTCAGACACTCATTTGAGCAAGAAGTTTGAATCAATACACTTGTAGATTAATTTTGAAAGGTGGGCAAGTAAATGTGGGGCTTGCTAGGTGTGTCCAGTATTCTTGAGGTCTGCTATATCCGACAGAAACATTACAGGAAATCTGGGATTCTCTCCCCTAAAAGGCTGTAGATGCTGTGACAATTAAGAATTTTCAAGAAAAAGATTAATAGATTCAATTTGATAAGGGCAACGAGGTATATGGAACAAAGACAGCAAATGGAGTTAAGATAAATAAATGCCTTGATCTGAGTGGCAGAATAGGCACAATATGAAGAATGGCATACCTCTTTTCTAACGTTCCTGACTTTTCATTCCCGGATCATCAATAGGCCTTCAAATAAACCAGCTCCCTCCTTCCCAAGAGTATATTCTCAGCAGACAGTCTTCTGATATATAACCTACTGATAGACAGAAGCAAGATAATTATTATGTCTGCTCATTGTGGGAAACAGTAATGATATTTGGGTCATTAAGACATCAATCTCATCTCTCAATCCCTGTAAGGATTTTAAACCTGTGTGAACTCATAATTTAAAAACACATTTAAAAATAGCCCTTGTCCAAATCCCTTCTGTGAAAGAATGATCAAAAAGATTGCCAAACATGACAGTAGGTGTGTATTCTTTTAAGAATGCAGTCGAGTTGCTGCAGGAATAAAAACGCTGAGCTCCTATACAAACAGTTATAAGGATGCCGACACGCTGGCTCTATTAGTTTGTTTTCGAAAAGTTCCTTTGTTCTTTTATTTTCTAAACACAAAACTAAATCTGCCTGGGATTCCTCCCTCAATTTCTTATGCCCTCATCTTTGAGGTCATTGTTTTCAGCAAGGCATTGGCCCAGAGCTTCTGGTCTCTGCAAAGTCGGAGACAAGGCATAACCCCCGAGATATACTACAGGACCCCTCGGTATCCCAACATACTGATTCCCTGGAAATTGCCTGATGAGACAGTTGAACTTCTGGTGGGCAATCCCCCTCCTCCCTAGGACCCTCAGAAAAACAGTCCAACACTAAGTTAGATTTTTGATTTGAGTTATTATTGGCACATGTATTAGTATACAGTGAAAAGTATTGTTTCTTGCATGCTACACAGAGAAAACATACCATTTGTAGAGAAGGAAACAAGAGAGTGCAGGATGTAATCACGCAGGACAAGTGACTTCTGAGCATAAATGTGGAATGATTGAACACAGGTCAATCTATTAGTGAGAAGCATTGGAGCCCTCAGGTGTCTGTGTATTACACTTTTCTCAGCAGACAAAGGCAGAATGGTTCACAATTGTATTTATGTTTTCCTGATCAGCAAGTCATACTGATTGCTGTTTCTCACTACGATATATTTTTATTTCTACAATGCAACACAACTTTATCCTGATATTTCAAGACTCAGAAGACTCAAGAATAAAACTTCAAAAGACTCAGAATAAATACTAAGATAGACTAGGATAATAGGCAAGCAGACCAAAAGGACAAGACTGAAGTCAATGGAGTAGAGTTAAGAATCATGTGCAGCGTAAAATTGGTCACCAATTCACTCAGAGCCCTTATGCACTTCTGTCCTGGCTCTCTCACCCCACTAAGCCCACTCCCAGCAAACCTACAGTAGCAACAAAACAAACAGAACTCCAGTCATGATTCCACGCTTTATTTGCAAGATTGTTATGGATGACAAAGGTTATCCAGCCAGTTCGTCTAATCCATCCCAGAATGACATACAAACTTACATATTAGGAATAGGGTAAAAGCAAATTATTGTGGATGCTGGAATCGGAAACAAAAGAGAAAATGCTGGAAAATCTCAGCAGGTCTGGCAGCATCTGTAAGGAGAGAAAAGCGCTGACGTTTCAAGTCTATATGACCTTTTGTCAAAGCCCAGCTCAGCTTTGGAGCAGGAATAAGCCATTCAGTCCCTCGAGCCTGCTGCACTATTTGATAACATTGCTTACATTATACTAGTAACTCCAACTCAAAAGTACTTAATTGGCTGTGCATTAATTTGAGACATTATGAAAGGTGCTATATATAAATTTTCTTTAAACCTTTATAAAGTGGGCAGAGTGACTGCACCAATAGGGAAATTGGAGGCCCAAAGCTGATTTTCTTTGGACAATTAATCACAGTGCAATCAACTAATGTGAGAAAGTGGTTACAAAGAAATAACATTCACAAAAACAAATCAACTCTGCAGCTTATTTCCCCTCAATATCCTTCTCTGAAATCCATATAAACTACATCGACTGCACGATCCTCGTCTACACAACTAGTCATCTCCTCAAAAAAAATCAAATTTGTTTGGCATGACCTCCCTTTGATAAAACCATGCTGACTAACCCTCCACCACTTCCAAACTCTCCAACTTGCTCCAACTTCACCCAAACCCATCTTTTCCACCCCTAGCCTCATCCAACCTCCCAATTCACAACTCCCTCTAACATCCCCTCCAACCTTCCCTAACCCCCTCTAGCCTCTCCCCCAACCTCCTCCCCACAACTCACCCTGCAATCTCTCTGCCTTTCCCCCCACACACACACATACACCATACGATTGATTCTGAAATTTCAGGGATTTGGCTTACCATTTGGACTGTTTCCTCCCACAGTCCAAAGGTGTGTGCAGGTTAGATTGACTGGCCATGCTAAATTGCTCCTTAGTGTCCCAGGATGCGTAGGTTAGAGGGATTAGTCGGGTAAACATGTGGGGATAGGGTCTGGGTGGGATTGTTGTCCGTGCAGACTCAATGGGCAGAATGGCCTCCTCCGGCACTGTAGGAATTCTATGGTTCTAAGATCTGTAGCTCAGCCTCCCAAAAGATCAATTCAGAACAGCCCCCAAGTGTATGGTACCATCTGCAACCCCTTCTGCAGGGTCCTATGCTGAGCTGGATAGTTACTCAGGAAATGCTAGACAGACTCCTGGATAACAATGTAAATGTCATCATAACCCATTACCAACTTACTCTTAAGGAAACTCGGAAAATGTATGAAAACCCGGCGATCCGGACAGACTATAGAAAACAAAATATAAAACAAGATCTTGTGCTCTGCAAATGCTCTCTTTACTCTCGGACCTCTGACTTGTTTCTTTCCCTCCCCACACATCTCACTGCAGCACCGTTTAAATTTGTGCAGAGTGACCAAAAGCTGCCCAGTTCGTTAACAATTTTAAAGGAGCTCTGACACTGGTAAAATCTAACAATTGCCTATTATGATAGGAGATGCTGGTTAAATATTCTCACCAGGTGCCCAAGCCTGATAAAATCTGTCGAGACAGTTCGAAAGCTTGAGATATTACACTGTTGGTTTTATTTTTTAATTATCAATAATATTCTACGTTTAATTAATTATATTGGTCAGATCATACGTAGGGATAGAATGAGGTTTGAAGGGTCGATTCAGACTAGTAATGTGAAAGGGGAAATCTAATCGAAGGACAAATAGCTATAAAGGAACAAATATACAACTGACTTTATAGAGACTTAAGAGAGCCGGAAAAGGGATTCACACAGTGCATGCATTTCCTCTTAGACATCCTGCTACAAGTTCATTTCGATGTTGTATTGTGAATGAATGGCTGTGTAGAAATGTAACTGTTTTGTGCTAATAACTTGCGACCGCAATTTCCAAGAACTCTTTCTTTGATCAGAGTAGCTTCTCTCAATCACTGGCTAGCTATAGTTATTTTATACCCAAGGCTGCAGCATTTTAATTGTATATTTCATTAAGTAAAAATTCAATGAATGCTGTCTGATAATTCTGCTATTTTACGTTTAATGTTATGTATGTCACTTTCTATCATTTTTGAATGGTATTTGGTAGCAATTTTCTTTCCTCGATTCACTAGCATATTGGAACATTTACATTTATCAGAATACCGCAGCTAGTGCTGTAAAAAAAAGGGGCATGGCTTTTGCATGGATTCCTTTTGCTGATGTCTTTGAGATTATCTGTGCTGAGTTAGTTTGGAAGGATCCTCCTCCATAGTAACATTTCCCAGAAAAATTGGAGAAAGGCAAGTCAGTCCCTTGGTATCGCTCTCATCTTCAGTTCAAGAGGGCAGACTAAAATCTAAATGTTGATCTGGCCAGACCATGTCATACTCTGCCAGGCCTCCCTCTCCTGTCAGACTCCTGTGTTCTAGGTTCCAGCAGCAAAAGGTGTAGTTTCTCGTTAACTTCCCTAGAACCTTTCGCAGACCATGTTCTGTGCTTCCCATTTCCAGCCCAATGACATCTGTAGCGTGTTTCAACTCTGATCATAGCCAGTGCATCTCCGACAATCACATTGCATCCAGCCCACAGGAACATCCATTCTTGGCACCATTCTCACCAATTCTCTTCCTAATCCACATGAGTGTGGGATATCACCCTCAGTGCCAGTTTCCACAGATAAGTGTTGACACTCAGTTCCACTCTACCATCTTTCTCAATCATCCATTACCTCTGGTTTATTAAACAGTTCATGACATCTATTCTAATATGAATAGCAATTCCTTCCAGCTAAATACAGAAAAGACTAATGTTACAAATGCAAGGTTGCGCAATACGGTTATGTTTAAATTGTCTCTTTAAATTTCAGGGTAAAGCGAAAGCCCTAGAGAAAGGGGCATGTGATGAAGTTGTAATGAACCAGGTGATTAACAGCTACCATAAGGATAGAGGGTCCAGATTAAAATCAGCAGAAATGAGATGTCGTATTTCACAACTGAACACAAAGGAGCAAGTGTTTTACCTTGTGTAGATGTACAGACTCCCAGGCAGTCTGAATAAACAGAGAATAAGAATGAGAGAGAAAACAGTCTGTAGAGGGGAAACGGCTGTTTTGTCTGTTAACCATCAGACAGAATGCAGGGAAAAGATTGACCACCACTGGAAGAAAAGGAATCTGCAGCTGTTTAAGGTCACTGGAAGATTTGTCCCGTTGAAGTTGGGAGATGAAATCACCACAGTAGGCCCCCCTGAAAGTTGGTTCAGGAATTCTCCGAATTCTATGCTTGCTAAATGTTACGGCTCAGCACTGAACACAATGGAAGCTGGGAGTGACTGTAGATGGTTTCCTGAAGAGACTGCAACGCTGTGGAAAGAGTTCTGCTGTAATGTAGTAACATGCAACATGGGGTTATCGATCACAGTCAAATAAAACCATAGGAAAGTTACAGCACAGAAAGAGGCTTGGCTCACTTCTTGGATCTGGAAGTACTGGATGCAAAAAATGGAGACAGGGAGTGAGAATGTTGTGCAGCACTATAGTTGGAGTGGGGAGGTGGTCTAGTGGCAGATTTAAAAGAAAGAATAGCAGAAGAGAGTTAAGACGAGAGGAGCCCCCATGTCAGGGATGCACTGCAGACTTTGTATCCGGCATCAAAGAGAAATATTTATGTCAGGGAATGCCAGTACTGTGCAGTAAGATTCCAGTGCCTTCCAGCAAGTAGGAAGGGGTTGGACGGGAGCAGAGGCCCAACCAGCAGCCTGTCTGTAGTCAAGCTCCAGCATTGGTCCAATCCCTGGCCTAAAGATAATTTTCAACAATAAATGTGCTTAACATTGACTGAACTAATACTGAGCCCATGGAAAGATGAGGGAAAATAATCAAAACAAAGTCGGGGTACATAGTTGGATGGATATCAGTATCACTAAGGATTGGAAAGATAATACTTTACAGGAGTGATGTGGAACAGTTCAGAATAGGTCAGAAACACACTATAAGTTCAAACATTTTGAATTAAAGTATGATCAACCACCAACCTGCACTTCCAATCTGCTGAGCCAGTTTTTATATCTCAAATCCATTGGTTCAGTTTGATTCTTTTTTATTGGCAGGTCGATTTAAAAGTTTTTGGCCAAAATTTAGAACTTCGACTAACTTAGCTTTACATTTTAGTTGATTGTTTAGTAGGAATGCAATCTGTTGGACATAATATTCAATAGCATTAGCAGTACTCAAACAAGTGAATTCCCCATTCACCTACCAGAAGTCAGGATACACTGTCTGATGATAACTGGACATTATACCGTGTAAAATAAAACAGCGGAATGTATTTCAAGGCAAAGGAGTCGAATTGCTCCACCTGCCTGAAGTGAATGGTAGGTTCAGCTAAAGATTAGGTTGCAGATTAAGAACTGTGATTTTACTTAGTCAGATACTGTAGAACCGGTCACTTCTAGAGAGGAAACTATAACATCATTTTGACACAGTCCAGAACAATTAGCAGCAAGATGGAGACTGAGCAATTATCCTCAAAACAAATCGTTGTCAAAAGGTTTAAACTTCCCAACATTACATCTAGCCTGGAACTCCGTAAGTTTCTTCTAAATACTCATTCCATGAGATGTACTGTAACCGTTTAATATTGAGTTAATCACGTGGGAAGAATTCTGCAATCAGCAGTGGTAGAATGAATCTAGGCTGATAAAAATAAATGTGATAATGATGAAGTGCGACAGAAAGACGTGAAGTGTCTTGCATATATAGATGCTATCATACCTTCCAAACATGTGACCTCTACCACCTAGAGAGACAAAGGCAGCAGACGCATGGGAACACCATCCGTTGCAAGTTCCCTCCAAAACACTCACCATTCTGACTTGGAAGTATATCACCATTCCTTCACTGTCACTGGATCAAAATTCTGGAATTCCCTCCTTGAAAGCCATGTGCGTGTACCTACGTCACATTGGCTGCAGTGTCTCAGAAGAAAGCTCACCACCACCTTCTCAAGGTCAATTGGATATGGGCAATAAGTGCTGGCCCAGCCTATGATGCTCACATACTGTGAAGGAATAAAAAATACTTCCTAATTTCCTTTTTAGAAACACTTAGATGTGCAAATTTATTCCACCACTGTCAGGTATTTTGAAATTATTGATTCCTAATCTACTGTTACTAAGCTAAGTCTTTCTCTCTCCCTCATGTTGCCTGGTACGGAGGGCATTAGCTATGAGGAGAGGTTGGAGAAGCTTGTTTGTTCTCACTGGAACAAGGAAGGTTGAGGGGCGACCTAATAGAAGTCTAAAAGATTATAAAAGGCACGGACAGAATGGATAGTCAAAAGCTTTTTCCCAGGATGGAAGAGTCAATTACTAGAGGGCACAGGTTTAAGGTGGGAGGGGCAAGGTTTAAAGAAGATGCACGAGGCAGATTTTTTTACACAGAGAGCAGCGGATGCCTAGAACTCACTGCCAGAGTTGTTAGTGGAAGTGGATATGGTAGCAGCTTTTAAGGGGTTTCTTGACAAATACACGAATAGGTTGGGAAAAGAGGGATATGGTCCCCGGAAGAGTAGGGGTTTTAGTCATGGTCAGTGCAGGCTTGGAGGGCCGAAGGGCCTGTTCCTGTGCTGTAATTTTCTTTGTTCTTTGTTGACTTCAAGTTAGATGAGAATTATTTTTTCAATAGCTGCAGATCAGAGAAATTAAAAGACAATGAAACCACACCAAATTATATTTCTAACACAAAATAACTGCACAAGTTGTTTCAGCTTCCTCCCTCGCTCAGAAACTCAGAAAAGCCCCCATTGACTGATCCCACAAACTAACTGCCCCCTATGGAACAGACCCCACTAAGGAATCTCCTCCAGAGGCAAGATCCCTCACCTGCTGACCCCCAAAATCCAGCCCATATTCACTATCTGACCCCCAGAGACTGTCCCCGACTCACTAATCGACCCCCAGAGACCAGCCCCCACTCACTAACCAGCCCCCAGACACTGTCCCCCACTCATTAACCAACCTCCAGAGACCAGCCCCCACTCACTAACCAACTCCCAGAGACCAGCCCCCACTCACTAACCAACACGCAGGGACCAGCCCCCACTCACTAACCAACCTCCAGAGACCAGCCCCCACTCACTAACCAACTCCCAGAGACCAGCCCCCACTCACTTACCAACACCCAGAGACCAGCCCCCACTCACTAACCAACCTCCAGAGACCAGCCCCCACTCACTAACCAACTCCCAGAGACCAGCCCCCACTCACTTACCAACACCCAGGGACCAGCCCCCACTCACTCACCAACCTCCAGAGACCAGCCTCCACTCACTAACCAATTCCCAGAGGCCAGCCTCCACTCACTAACCAACGCCCAAACTGCCCCTCACTGATGGGGAGTAGTATAGACTTCTTAGTATGAGGTCCTTCATTTTAGTTTTACTATAATCAGTTAACTAAGTAAACTAACTAACTTAATAAGGTAATTATAAAGTGCCTTATGTATAGTGAGAATTCAGTGTGGCTGGAATAATATATGCAAAAGTATTATAAACTGTATAACCACAATTTAACCAAGTATTATGAAACTATACTATATGCTCAATGTGTTTCTGAACTTTGGTCAAACAATGATCTAGCTGCTCAGCATGTTGGGAAACACACTGGTACACAGACCAAATTCTTTTCATACAATGGAGAATAGGAAAGCAATTTCTTATCTGTTTGAGATACGCAAAAGCAAGTTTTATCAGAGGCCTGAAATGTATGGGAGTGAATTTGCTCCTGGTTAGCAAGGTTGCTGCAGTCTCTCAAGCTGATAAAAGAGGCCATTCGGGTGAAATAACAATTCCTTTCGCCAATTAAAATTCACAGATGTTAGCTCTGGTCTTGGATATAGCAGATGCATGTGGGTTGGATTTCCTAAACAATGGGCTATGAACCAGGAGCAATGAGCTAATGATCTCTTAATCCTGTTGGCAGGTGGAACATTATTGGCGAAGGTAAAACTACTTACTATTGTAATTGGACCCTCCAGTTTGGGTGACAGACGGGGTGGGATATTGAAGTGTTCAGAAGAGTATATCAATCTCACGTTTTTATTGTGTTAGAGAGAGGTCAATCCTTTACTGCTCTTTCTCCTGACGCATGCATTAGCAAATAAATTCCTTTTCATTCCTTAACCACATGCCGACTTTCGTAGTCTATGTTTTGGTCGCATGAAGTCAACTGAGTACAAGACACCCCAATGGAACACCTCAGCAAATTCCTTCTATGCCCACTCACTAACTGATTCCCAGAAAACAGCTCCCACTCACTACCCGACCCCCGGAGATTGCCCCCATTCACTAACTGACCCCCAGAGAGCAGCTCCCACTCAATAACCGGCCCACAGAGACAAGCCCCCACTCAATAACCGGCCCACAGAGACAAGCCCCCACTCACTACCCGACCCCCAGAGACTGCCCCCGTTCACTAACCGACCCCCAGAGAGCAGCTCCCACTCACTAACCGACCCACAGATACAAGCCCCCGCTCACTAGCTGACCCCAGAGACCGTCCCCCACGCACTAACCGACCCCCAGTCTGTCCCCCACTCATTAACCGACCCCAGCGACCAGTCCCCGCTCATGAATCGACACTCCAGAGACCAGCCTGCACTAACTGACATAGAAAATAGGAGTAGGCCATTTGGCCCTTCCAGCCTGCTCCGCCATTCATCTTGATCATGACTGATCATCAACTTCAATCTCCTGATCCTCCCCTTCCCACTTTGACCCATATCAAAGAACAAAGAAAATGACACCACAGGAACAGGCCCTTCGGCCCTCCAAGCCTGCACCGACAATGCTGCCTACTAAACTTAAAGTCCCTACCATTCTGGGGGACCATATCCCTTTATTCACGTGTTTGCCCCTTAAAGGTCAATATCATATCTGCTTCCACTACTTCCTCTGGCGGCAATTCCAGGCACCCAACATCCTCTGTATAAAAAACTTGCCTTGTACATCTTTAAACATTGCCCCTCGCACCTTAAACTTATGCCCCCTAGTAATTGACTCTTCCACCCTGGGAAAAAGCTTCTGACTACCCATTCTGTCCATGCTGCTCATAATCTTGTAGACTTCTATCAGCTTGCCCCTCAACCTCCATTGTTCCAGTGAGAACAAACCAAGTTTCTCCAATCTCTTCTCAGAGCTAGTCCCCTCCACACCAGGCAACATCCTGGTAAATCATTTCTGTACCCTCTCCAAAGCCTCCACACTTCAGGAAGTGTGATAACCAGAATTGAACACTATATTCCAAGTGTGGCCTAATTAAGGTTCTATAAAGCTGCAACATGACTTGCCAATTTTTAAACTCAATGCCCCAGCTGATGCCTTCTTGACTACCTTCTCCACCTGCATTGCCACTTCCAGTGACCTGTGTACCTGCACACCCAGATCCCTCTGCCTATCAATACTCTTAAGGGTTCTGCCATTTATTGTATATTTCCTATCATTATTAGATCTTCCTAAATAATTACCTCACATTTGTCCTTTGTATCCTTCAATCCCTTTAGCCCCAAGAGCTATTACCTAATTTCTTGAAATCAGACATTTTGGCCTCAACTACATTCTGTGGTAGCGAATTCCACACATTCATCGTTCCCTGGGTGAAGAAATTTCTCCTCACCTCAGTTTGAAAAAGCTTTTGCCTTATCCTCAAACTATGACCCCTAGTTCTGGAGTCCCCCCACCACTGGGGGCATTCTTTCTGTGGCTACCCTGTCCAATTCTGTTGGAATTTTATAAGTTTCGATGAGATCCCCTCTCACTCACTCACACACACAAGGGGCACTTACCGTACCACTCTTGCACCAAACAGGAATAAACAACTTCTCAAGTTCACCAATTGGTTCTTTAAATGCCTGCCATTGTCTATCCACTGTCTTTCCTTTCCAGTCCATGATGGCCAATTCATATCTCATACCATCAGTTACCTCAGAATCAATTGCATCATTATGCACCTTGACAAAGAATTCTACCATATTATGGTTACTTGTCCCCAAGGGTTCTCTTACAACTAGATTGCCAACTAATCCTTTCTCATTGCACAATATCCAATCCAATATGACCTGCTCCTTTGTCGGTTCAACAGAAAACCATCCCAAATGCACTCCAGAAATTCCTCCTCTATGGTACTGTGACTAATTTTACTCCCCCAATGTATAGGCAGATTAAAATTGCCCATAATCACAGACGTTCCTTTAGTACACGCATCTCTGATTTCCTGTCTAATGTTTCAACATTACTGCAACATTTGGTGGTTTGTATACCACCTCCAATATTTTTTGTCCCGTGTTGTTAAACTTGACCCATACTGATTCCAAATCACCTATGCTAATATCTTTCCTCAATATTGTATGTCATCTTAAATCAACAATGCAACTCCACCTTTACCTTTCTGACTGTCCTTCCTAAACCCTCAATGTTTAAGAACATAAGAACATAAGAACATAAGAAATAGGAGCAGGAGTAGGCCATCTGGCCCTTCGAGCCTGCCCCGCCATTCAATAAGATCATGGCTGATCTGTCGTGGCTCAGTTCCACTTTCCCGCCCTCTCCCCATAACCCTTAATCCCCTCTCTTATCAAAAACCCATCAACCCGCTTCTTAAAAATATTTAGCGAGGCAGCCTCCACCACTTCAACGGGCAGAGAATTCCAGAGATTCACCACCCTTTGAGTGAAGAAGTTCCTCCTCAACTCCGTTCTGAACCGCCCCCCCTTTATCTTGAGGCTGTGCCCCCTAGTCCTACTGTCTTTTTTGAGCGGGAAGAGTCTTTCCACCTCTATCCTATCCATCCCATTCATCATCTTATACGTCTCAATGAGATCTCCCCTCATTCTTCTAAACTCTAACGAGTACAAGCCTAGTTTATTCAGCCTCTCCTCATAGCTCAACCCCCTCAACTCCGGTATCAGCCTAGTAAACCTCCTCTGCACTCCCTCCAGGGCCAAAATATCCTTGCGCAGGTGCGGCGCCCAAAACTGCACACAGTACTCCAGCTGCGGCCTCACCAATGCCCTATACAGCTGCAGCAAGACCTCCCTACTTTTATATTCAATCCCCCTCGCTATGAAGGCCAGCATCCCATTCGCCTTCCTGACCACCTGCTGCACTTGCAGGCTGGGTTTTTGCGACTCATGCACAAGGACCCCGAGGTCCCTCTGCACCGTCGCCTGCTGCAGTTTTTCGCCACGTAAGTAATAGTCCTTCCTACCATTCTTCCTACCAAAGTGGACCACCTCACACTTGCCAACATTAAATTCCATTTGCCATTTCCTGGCCCATTCGCCCAGCCTATCTAGATCCTTCTGCAGACTCTCCACACCCTCCGCACAATTTGCCTTTCCCCCAATCTTGGTGTCATCAGCAAATTTCGACACCCTACACTCGGTTCCCTCCTCCAGATCATCTATATAAATGGTAAATAGCTGAGGCCCCAGCACCGACCCCTGGGGCACCCCACTAGTCACCAACCGCCAATCCGAATAGCACCCATTGACCCCCACTCTCTGCCTCCTATTTGACAACCAATCCTCTATCCACGCTAACACCCTACCCCCAACTCCATGTCCTCTGACCTTCTGCAGTAACCTCTTGTGAGGTACCTTATCAAACGCCTTCTGAAAATCCAGAAAGACCACATCCACCGGCTCTCCTCTATCCACCGCCCTAGACACATCCTCATAGAACTCCAGTAAATTTGTCAGACACGACTTCCCTTTAATGAAACCGTGTTGCGTCTGCCCTATCAAGCAATTCCCTTCAAGATGCCTCGCAATTTCCTCCTTAATGACGGATTCTAACATTTTACCTACCACAGACGTTAAACTAACCGGCCTGTAATTCCCCGCCTTTTGCCTGGCACCCTTCTTAAACAACGGCGTAACATTAGCCGTTTTCCAATCCTCCGGCACTTCCCCGGAATCCAGCGACGTCTGGAAAATAACCACCAAGGCATCCACTATCACCTCCGCCATTTCTTTCAGAACCCTCGGATGCATTCCATCCGGTCCTGGGGACTTGTCCACAATCAGCCCCTCCAGTCTGTCGCGCACCACCTCTCTAGTAACAGTAATGTCATTAAGACCCTCCAGTCCTACCACCTTTCCATCGCTAACACCCGGCAAATTATTCACGTCCTCCTCCGTGAAGACAGAAACAAAAAAGTTATTCAAGACCTTAGCCATATCCCCATCCCCTACCACTAGGTCCCCCCTCTCATCCTCTAAGGGACCAACGTTCACCCTAGCCAGCCTCTTCCTTTTTATATATTTATAAAAACTCTTGCTATCCTTTTTTATATTAAGCGCTAGCCCAGCTTCATAGCTTCTTCTACCCTCCTTTATCAACTTTTTTGTCAATCTTTGTTGACATTTAAACCTTTCCCAATCCTCTTCTCGCCCACTGCTCTTAGCTACTCTAAATTCCTCCGCTTTTAATTTAACACTTTCCTTCACCTCCTTCGTTATCCACGGCTTATTACCTCTCTTCCTACTGTCCTTTTTAACCATCGGAATAAATTTCTGCTGAGCACCAAGAAAGATCTCCTTAAAGATCCTCCACTGCTCCTCAGCAGACCTACCTTCCAACGCGCTCCCCCAGTCCACATTCGCCAATTCTTCTCTCATCCTACCATACTCCCCTCTATTCAAACAAAGGACACGTGTCCGGGAACCCACTTTCTCCTCCTCCATCTGCAACAGAAACTCCACCATACAATGATCACTCTCTCCAAGAGGATCCTTCACCTCAAGGTCCCTAATTCTACCCGCCTCATTACATAGCACCAGATCCAAGATAGCTCGCTCCCTCGTCGGCTCCAACACACACTGTTCCAGGAAACTATCCCGGCAGCATTCCAAGAACTCCTCCTCGAGCCCACCTCGTCCAACATGGGTCGACCAATCAATATGCAGATTGAAATCCCCCATAACTACTGCCGTCCCATTCCTGCACGCCGCACTTATTTGCGCGTTAACAGCCCGCCCCACCTCCAGATCATTATTCGGGGGCCTATAGACGACACCCACCAGCGTCTTCCTCCCTTTGCTATTCCTAATCTCCACCCACAACGATTCCACTTTCTGCTCTTTGGCTCCGATATCATCCCTTGCTACCACCTTGATGCTGTCCTTAATCAGCAGAGCTACGCCACCCCCTCTTTCCTCCTGCCTATCCTTCCTAAACACTTGATAGCCCTGTACATTCATCTCCCAGTCCCTGTCACCTTGCAGCCACGTCTCTGTAATGGCCACCAGATCGTATCCATTTGTGTCGATCTGTTTAGTTCCCATCCTTGCTCATCTTGGAGCCACGTCTCCGTAATGCCAACTATATCATACCCCTTTCCATCTATCTGTGCAACTAATTCGTCCATTTTGTTCCGAATGCTCCGAACATTCAGGTAGAAAACCTGAAACAAACACTCCAATAGCCTTCTACTGCCTGACCCATCCCATGTTTCATCTCCCTTGCTCAATGACACCACAAACCCCACTTCCTGACACGCTTCTCTTACACCTACTTATTCCCAAACCATGCACACACTCTGCTCTCCTCTACCCTCATGTCATGTATTCTTTTGCACAGCCCCACTCTACAACACTCCTGTACCCCACATCCATTGTCTACCCCTCTTGCATTCTCAACTCTATTCCACTCCGATACTGACTCCTTCACATACCCTCGCACCCATAACCTCCATCCCTCCTCTCACTGCACTTTAAACAACTTCCCAGTCCTCATTCCCCTCTATTCTCATATAACTCTTCCTTCCCTTTCTCCTCAAAACTATCTTCCCTTCTCCCTCATTCAGTCCCCACTGCTTTTCAATACTCCCCATTCTTTTTCACTTGCACTCACTCCATACTCCATTCCTTCTCTCCACTTCTCCACCCTCTCTTTTCTCCCCTATCTTCCCTTCATCCCCCCTCTGCATTCCCTCTTCTCTCCCCTTTGGCCCCCTCTTTCCTCCATTCCCTGGCACTCTCGTCCACCATCCTCTCTCCCCATTCCTTCTCATACAATTCTTCCTCCCTCTCTCTCTCCCCATTCCCCTGGCAGTGTTTAGCACTGCTGTCTCACATCGCCAAGACCCCAGGTTTAATTCCCGGCTTGAGTCACTGTCTGTATGAAGTTTCCACGTTTTCCCCATGTCTGTATGGGTTTCATCTGGTGCTCCAGTTTCTTCCCACAGTCCAAACATGTATTGGTTAGGTGGATTGGCCAAGATAAAATTGCCCCTTAGTGTCAGAGGGACTAGCTAGGGTAGATGTGGGGTTACATAGATAGGGCTTGGATGGGATTGTGGTTGGTGCAAACTCGATGGACTGAATGGCCTCTTTCTAAAGGTGATTTTATGATTCTCTTTTCCCCCACACCCCATATTTGACCCCCTCCCCCAAACTCTCTCCCCCTCTCCCTCACACAGACTCTTTCCCCCTTTTCTAGTGATTCTCTCTCCTCCCCCTCATATTGATCGTCAATCCCTCTCTCAGACTCTCTCCCCCTCTCTGTGACTCCTTGCCCATCTCTCTCTCTTTCCCTCCACACTCTCACTCCCTCTCACAGTGATTCTCTCCCCCCTCTCTGACTCCCTCCCCGTGATTCTCTCCCCGCTCTGTGACTCCCTCCCCGTCTCCCACATTTTCTCACACAGTGACTCTCTCCCCCTCTCCCTCCCTCACAGTGACTCTCTCCCCTTCCCCCTCTCCCTCACTCCCGCTCTCCCTCTCACACAGTGACTCTCTCCCCCTCAGTGACTCTCTCCCCTTCCCCCTCTCCCTCTCACACAGTGACTCTCTCCCCCTCTCACACAGTGACTCTCTCCCCCTCTCCCTCTCACACAGTGACTCTCTCCCCCTCACTCAGTGACTCTCTCCCCCTCTCCCTCTCACACAGTGACTCTCTCCCCCTCACACAGTGACTCTCTCCCCCTCACTCCCTCTCACACAGTGACTCTCTCCCCCTCACTCCCTCTCACACAGTGACTCTCTCCCCCTCACTCCCAGTGACTCTCTCCCCCTCTCCCTCTCACACAGTGACTCTCTCCCCCTCACACAGTGACTCTCTCCCCCTCTCCCTCTCACACAGTGACTCTCTCCCCCTCACACAGTGACTCTCTCCCTCTCACACAGTGACTCTCTCCCCCTCACACAGTGACTCTCTCCCTCTCACACAGTGACTCTCTCCCCCTCACTCCCTCTCACACAGTGACTCTCTCCCCCTCACTCCCTCTCACACAGTGACTCTCTCCCCCTCACTCCCTCTCACACAGTGACTCTCTCCCCCTCACACAGTGACTCTCTCCCCCTCACTCCCTCTCACACAGTGACTCTCTCCCCCCTCTCCCTCTCACACAGTGACTCTCTCCCCCCTCTCCCTCTCACACAGTGACTCTCTCCCCCTCACACAGTGACTCTCTCCCCCTCTCCCTCTCACACAGTGACTCTCCCCCTCACTCCCTCTCACACACTGACTCTCTCCCCCTCACTCCCTCTCACACAGTGACTCTCTCCCCCTCTCCCTCTCACACAGTGACTCTCTCCCCCTCACACAGTGACTCTCTCCCCCTCTCCCTCTCACACAGTGACTCTCTCCCCCTCACACAGTGACTCTCTCCCTCTCACACAGTGACTCTCTCCCCCTCACACAGTGACTCTCTCCCTCTCACACAGTGACTCTCTCCCCCTCACTCCCTCTCACACAGTGACTCTCTCCCCCTCACTCCCTCTCACACAGTGACTCTCTCCCCCTCACTCCCTCTCACACAGTGACTCTCTCCCCCTCACACAGTGACTCTCTCCCCCTCACTCCCTCTCACACAGTGACTCTCTCCCCCCTCTCCCTCTCACACAGTGACTCTCTCCCCCCTCTCCCTCTCACACAGTGACTCTCTCCCCCTCACACAGTGACTCTCTCCCCCTCTCCCTCTCACACAGTGACTCTCCCCCTCACTCCCTCTCACACACTGACTCTCTCCCCCTCACTCCCTCTCACACAGTGACTCTCTCCCCCTCTCCCTCTCACACAGTGACTCTCCCCCTCACTCCCTCTCACACACTGACTCTCTCCCCCTCACTCCCTCTCACACACTGACTCTCTCCCCCTCACTCCCTCTCACACAGTGACTCTCTCCCCCTCACTCCCTCTCACACAGTGACTCTCTCCCCCTCACTCCCTCTCACACAGTGACTCTCTCCCCCTCACTCCCTCTCACACAGTGACTCTCTCCCCCTCACTCCCTCTCACACAGTGACTCTCTCCCCCTCTCCCTCTCACACAGTGACTCTCTCCCCCTCACTCCCTCTCACACAGTGACTCTCTCCCCCTCACTCCCTCTCACACAGTGACTCTCTCCCCCTCACTCCCTCTCACACAGTGACTCTCTCCCCCTCACTCCCTCTCACACAGTGACTCTCTCCCCCTCACTCCCTCTCACACAGTGACTCTCTCCCCCTCACTCCCTCTCACACAGTGACTCTCTCCCCCTCACTCCCTCTCACACAGTGACTCTCTCCCCCTCACTCCCTCTCACACAGTGACTCTCTCCCCCTCACTCCCTCTCACACAGTGACTCTCTCCCCCCTGACTCGGTCTCGCGCTCAGAGCAACCGCCTGCCAGGCCCCTGCTGGTCAGAGTGAGAAACCCCGGCGCAGTGTTTTGCGACAGTGGGGCGGGCGGGTTTTGCGGCAGTTGGCGGTCGGGCGGTTGTGAGGGCAGCGGGAATGTGCGGGGGCTGAGCCAGGTAAGCGCCCCCTGCCCCGGCCGGCCGGGGGGCACCGGGGAGGCGGGGGAGGGGGAGTACAAGCGGGCGGAGTCTGCCAGGCCAGGCCTGGGCTCACAGAGTGTGCGGCCTGGGGACAGTAAACAAAATGTTTCTGCGTCAAAGCTCTTGGCTTCCGTTGATGGCGGTAAAGGGCCGTTTAAATGTTAAAAAACATCAGCTGCAGTGTTTAATTTTAAAAACATAGAGTCAGTTTTGTGTTGGGAAAGGTCTCCTCTCCCAGTGCTGGTGCCTGCTACAGCTCAGTTCCTGTGTTGCTTTGTTTATTGCTGTCACAGGAAAAATGTTGTTTAAACATTTAATCATCTTCCTTTCATTGCCAATGCTCTTGTTTCCCCAATCCTGAACTCAGAAATAAATCTTGGCCATTTCCCTCTTCTTACGAAATTAATTGCATAAATCAAGGGATTTAAAAAAAAATACCCTGTACAGTCCAACGCCGGCATACCCACATCATTCCAGCTTTGTCAGATCCTTACAAGTGTGTCTTACTGAAGAACACCAACTGAAATAAATTCAGTCTTATTGCTTACTGAAACTCCAGATAATGTTTCTTTGTTGGGTAACGTGGATGGGAGTTTGGGCCCCATATCTAAGGAAGAACGTGCTGGCGTTGCAAAGGGTCCAGAGGAGGTTCACAAGAATGACTACTGGAATGAAGAGTTTGTCGTATGAAGAACGGTTGAGGAGTCTGGATCTGTACTCGTTGGAGTTTAGAAGGGTAAGGGGGGGGATCTTATTGAAATTTATAGGATACTGCGAGGCCTGGATGAAGTGGATATGGAGAGGATGTTTCCACTAGTAGGAAAGACTAGAACCAGAGGTACAACTTCAAATTAAAGGGACGACCTTTTAAAACAGAGATGAGGAGGAATTTCTTCAGCCAGAAAGTGGTGAACCTGTGGAACTCTTTGCCGCAGTAGGCTGTTGGAGGCCAGGTCATTCAGTGTTTTTAAGACAGATTCTTGATTAATAAGAGAATCAGGGGTTATGGGGAAAAGGCAGGAGAATGGGGTTGAGAAAAATATCAGCCGTGATTGAATGGTACAGCAGATTGGATGGGCCTAGTGGCCTAATTCTGTTCCTATGTTTTATGGATGCTCCGATCAGTCAGTACGTATTGAGTTGCCTGGCCTTGCTGACCTTTCTCTACATCCTAGGTATGACTGTTACATTCTGCACCTCTCCTTTCCTATGTAGTCTATGAATATAGAGTCCCTATAGTGCAGAAGGAGGCCATTTGGCTCATCGAGCCTGCACCAACAACAATCCCACCTCTGCTCTATCCCTGCAACTCTTGTATTCACCCTACTTGTCCCCCTGACACTAAGGGGCAATCTAGCATGGCCAATCCACCTAACTTGTGCATCTTTGGACTGTGGGAGGAAACCAGAACAAACCCTTGTAGACAGTGGGAGAATATGCAAACTCCACACAGACAGTGACCCAAGCTGGGAATTGAACTCAGGACCCAGGCGCTGTGAGGCAGCGGTGCTAACCACTGTGCTGCTGAGCAGTATGTTTCCTCTGCATAGCTCACAACAAACAATACTTTTCACTGTACGTGTGACAATAAATCAAATCAAAATTTAGAACACCCTAAGTTTGAAGCAAATGTCAGCTGAATTCACAGATTTTCTCCTTGGGTTAGAGAAGGAAAATTGACCCAGGTTGTCTCATCTGAGCACTGTCCTGTGATCTGTGCTGGAAATATATGTGGCCCTCTAACGAGAACGGGATCAGGCTCAATTGTGATGCCTTATGTAGTTGCATAGCCCACCAATGCCACGTGAACATTGGTCGAAGAACCGAAGAATCACTGGTTCCTTTTCGAGCCAATTCCTAAAAGAGATGTTTGCCAAAAAGTAATTATAGAGATGTCATGTGGCTTATATTTATGTCATTGACAGTTTCCATCCTCTGTTAGGGCGGCACATTGGCACAGTGGTTAGTATTGCTGCCTCACATTGCCAGGGATCTGGGTTTGATTCCCGGCTGGGTCACTGTGTGGAATCTGCATGTTCTCCCTGTGTCTGCATGGGTTCTTTCCAGTTGCTCTGATTTCCTCTCACCGTCCAAAAGACATGCTGGTTACGTGCATTGGTTATGCTCAATTCTCCCTCAGTGTACCTGAACAGGTGCCAGACTGTGTAAGCCTACTTGTGACACTAATAAATAAACTTTAGAAACTTTAGTTGGTGATCAGTAAGGTACCTAAAATATCAACCCTCTTAATCACATTTTGGTTTGATGTTTTAAGTTTAATTTGTGATTTGTTTTTGTTTAAGGCAGTACTTCTTTTAGGAGCTGTCTCTTCAAATTATCAAGTAAACTGAAGGATAAATTAATCTCCCTCAAAATAGGAAAATACCTCTAATTTGGCAGCATCTATATTCATATTTGAAATTAAGCAACTGGGTTACTGTAATGTCTGAATGGAGATTAGATTGTGTTAATCAACTATCACGGACACAATCTGAACAATTAGATATGTTACTGTTTGAACATATACCAACGAAATATGACTTGTATATGCACAATTATAGTCTATTATAGTCTTGCCGAATTCAAATTTGAATGTGAAGAAAGTAAATTAAATGGCAATTGCTGGATTAAAATTGAGGTCCTGTGCTGCATGGTACCACTCTTCTCCGAGTCAGAAGTGTTCCAGTCCCACCCAAGGACCTGATGGCCAAGGAAGTTGCTTTTATGACAGCCAAGCAGGTTGAATATCAATCTGCAAATCCTTCAAACATGCCAAGACAGGTGGCGAGAGAGGGAAAAATTTCTGACCATGTAATGGGAGGAACAGTAGAGCCTCTCCCATCACTATCGATAGCTCCAGGTCACAACCTGCACATAAAAAATTGCCACATTACCACAGTAACATAGACTCCCTGAGTAAACTATGACACAGTAAGAAGTCTCACAACACCAGGTTAAAGTCCAACAAGTTTATTTGGTAGCTTTCGGAGCATTGCTCCTTCATCAGGTAAATGGTAGTTCTGTTCACAGGGCATATAAAGACACAAACTCAATTTACAAAATAATGGTTGGAATGCGAGTCTTTACAGATAATCAAGTCTTAAAGGTACAGACACATGAGGATGGCCTCAACCGGAATCTTGGGTTCATGTCACATTACCTGTAACCCCACGACTTGCCTGGGCTTACAAAATCTCACTAACTGTCCGGGCTGGAGACAATACACATCTCTTTAACCTGTGCTTAATTCTGTCTCCACTCACATTGTCTGTACCTTTAAGACTTGATTACCTGTAAAGACGCGTATTCCAACCATTATTTTATAAACTGAGTTTGTGTCTTTATATGCCCTGCTTGTGAACAGAAGTCCCACTTACCTGACGAGGGAGCAGCACTCCGAAAGCTAGTGGCTTTTGCTACCAAATAAACCTGTTGGACTTTAACCTGGTGTTGTGAGACTTCTTACTGTGTTTACCCCAGTCCAGCGCTGGCATCGCCACACCATTAAACTATGACACACAAGATGATGGATTAAAGCACAATTTGTCACATGAATGAGATTAAATTCTAGTGCAGTTATACATTCCTCTGAACTAAAGCAATATCAGACTTGATTTTTAATAATTTCATGCAGGAAACATGCTGTCTTCTGTATGAATTTTGTACATATGGAATAAAAAACATGCATTGGTCAATTTTTTTTCACAAACTTAGGACACCAACATGATAAAAACATAGAAACTAGAAGCAGGAGTAGGCCATTCAGCCATTCGAGCCTGCTCTGCCATTCATCTTGATCATAGCTGATCAGCGAATTCAATACCTTGATTCCCCCTTCCTCCCATATCACTTGATCCCTTTAATCCCAAGAGCAATATCGAACAGGTAATCTTTCTGGTATAAAAGCAGAAAATACTGGAAAAAACTCAGCAGATCTGGCAGCATCTTTGGAGGGAGAAGCAGAGTTAACGTTTTGAGTCTAATATGACCCCTACATCAGAACTGGAGAGAAGTAGAAATGTGATGGGTTTTATGCTGTTGAAAAGGGGCCAGGACAGTTGGAGCATAACAGGAGGTCAGGGATAGAGAAGTCAGGTGGGATCAGATGAAATAACAGATGTTAAGACTAAAGCAGGTGTTAATAGCGCAATAAAGGTCAACACTGACTGAAAGCAAAATAGCGGAATGTGTTAATAGCAGAAAAGGGGCCAGTGTATCTGGAAGCATAAGAACATAAGAAATAGGAGCAGGAGTAGGCCAACAAGCCCTTCGAGCCTGCCCCGCCATTCAATAAGATCATGGCTGATCTGTCGTGGCTCAGTTCCACATTCCCGCCCTCTCCCCATAACCCTTAATCCCCTCTCTCATCAAAAACCCATCAACCCGCGTCTTAAAAATATTTAGCGAGGCAGCCTCCACCACTTCAACGGGCAGAGAATTCCAGAGATTCACCACCCTTTGAGTGAAGAAGTTCCTCCTCAACTCCGTTCTGAACCGCCCCCCCCCCTTTATCTTGAGGCTATGCCCCCTAGTCCTACTATCCTTTCTGAGCGGGAAGAGTCTCTCCACCTCTATCCTATCCATCCCATTCATCATCTTATACGTCTCAATGAGATCTCCCCTCATTCTTCTAAACTCTAACGAGTACAAGCCTGATCTATTCAGCCTCTCATAGCTCAACCCCCTCAACTCCAGCATCAGCCTAGTAAACCTCCTCTGCACTCCCTCCGAGGCTAAAACATCCTTGCGTAAGTACGGCGCCCAAAACTGCACACAGTACTCCAGCTGCGGCCTCACCAATGCCCTATACAGCTGCAGCAAGACCTCCCTACTTTTATATTCAATCCCCCTCGCGATGAAGGCCAGCATCCCATTCGCCTTCCTGACCACCTGCTGCACCTGCAAGCTGGGTTTTTGCGACTCATGCACAAGGACCCTGAGGTCCTTCTGCACCGTTGCCTGCTGCAGTTTTTCTCCACGTAAGTAATAATCCTTCCTACCATTATTCCTACCAAAGTGGACCACCTCGCACTTGCCAACATTAATTTCCATTTGCCGTTTCCTGGCCCATTCGCCCAGCCTATGTAGATCCTTCTGTAGACTCTCCCCACCCTCCGCACAATTTGCCTTTCCACCAATTTTGGTGTCATCAGCAAATTTCGACACCCTACACTCGGTTCCCTCCTCCAGATCATCTATATAAATGGTAAATAGCTGAGGCCCCAGCACCGACCCCTGGGGCACTCCACTAGTCAAGATGAGAATATGATACAGATCGACATGGAGAGGAGATTAAAAATGATGGACAGAGTTTATGGTCTAAAGTTGTTGAACTCAATATTGAATCTAGAAGATTGTAAAGTGCCAAATCGGAAGATGAGGTGCTGTTCCATTATCTTGTGTTAGGCTTCGCTGCAGCATTGTAGCAGGCCAAGGACAGAAATGTCGGCATGAGAGCAAGATGGTGAATTGAAATGGCAAGCGACAGGATGATCAGGGTCATACTTGTGAACTGAGTGAAGTTGTTCTGCAAAGTGTTTGTGTTTAATCTCCCCAGTGTAGAGCAGACCGCTTTGGGAGCAGCAAACACAGTAGAATAAATTGAAAGAAGTACAAGTGAATCATTACTTCACCTGGAAGGCCTTGGATAGTGAGAGGGAGAAGAGGTAAAGGGGCAGGTGTTACACTTGTGATTGCATGGAAAGGTGCTGTGGGAAGGGGATGCAGTGTTGGTGGTGATGGAGGAGTGGATTGAATTGTTACAGAGGGAATGGTTCCTTCGGAGTGCTGAAGGGAGAGATGAGGGTGGCAGTATGTTTGGCATCATGTTGGAGTTGGTAGAAATGGCAGTCAGTGATGCGTTGAATACAGTGGCGGGTGAAATGATGCTGGTGGAAAAGATTTTTTCCTGGCAGCTATTTGCCTTTAACTGGGCCATTTGATTCCACATGTTCACTTGCTGCATGAATTAGCTCCACATCTTTCCTCTTCTAAGCTTGAATTTTGTCTGCTGGTTATCAAAGCTTTGGTAATTTTGATTATTGGAGTACTATTTTATCCATTTAGAGACTAGATAAGTTGGTTTGTCTTTTTAATAGTCTAGCTGGCTCCCAGTCTAACCTTTTTGTCCTTGGTCTCTGCTGTTGTAGTGAAATTCAACATAAGCTCCAGTTGGGCACATTGCAGTCTTCCAGACTCAATGTTGACATCACAATATTAGATCTTAATCTTGGCCCCCAGTTATTTTGGATGGCAGCTGCTGGTGATTCTACTTTTCCCATTTACATTTCCTGGAGACACATATTTTGTTTCTTTACTTGTCCAATTCCCATCTTACACTTTACCTTACACTACAATCATCATTGTCATTTATTCTCCACCTGTAAACTGTCCCTTTTGTTCTCCTCCACACTTTCCTGCTTCTAAGTGCTTAAAACCTATTTTTAAAATTTAGGAAATGTCTATGACAGCAAAGGTGGAAATTGTTCAACCTTTTCTCCTGCTGAAGATAGGAAGTAGACAGTAAAGTGAGGTAGAGGAGTGTGCAGAGGACACAGGCATAGTAGACTCAAGTTTGGTGTCCTCAGTCAGGTTGGACGTTACAGCCATAGCATTTGCAATACTTATGTTGACTTTAACATCAAGTGACAGATTGCCGGGGATTGTGGAACCAAGATATGTGAAGCTGCCAACAACCTCCAGCGTCACATTGTCAAAGCTGATTGATGACAACATCCTGGACCATGACATTTGTCTTCTGATTCTGATGGTCAAACTAAACCCAGACATGAAAGGGTCTGACCATTTACTGCTGAAGATGTGGCACGGAGCAAATCTCTGATGAGGACTTGGCGTATCTTTGTCTTGGATCTCAGGCAGGCAAGGCATTACAATCCCCCATCAGTTTTGGAATGTAAATGGATACAGACCCTCAGTAGATAACCAGAAGGCATTTGAGAGCAGCAAAGGGAAGAATATGCCAAAGCGTGTCAGTGCCAGAACACAATTTTGTTTGACTCCACCGCGGATTTCATCGAGTTTTGACGATGCCCTGTCATAGCTGACCTTGCCCATCATGTCATTGAAAGAGGAGATTGGAAACATTGTAAACATGAGGAGAATTGAGCAGAAAAGAGTGCAAAATGTGAAGAGTGTAAGTTCCATGAATTGTGATGAATTTTAAGACACTTATTGCACAACCAGAGGAGTCTTTTGATAATATGGCACATGAATTGCTCAGTTATACAAGAATATAGGATTTAGGAGCAGGAGTTCAGCCCTTCAAACCTGCACTGACATTCAGTAAGATCTTAGCTGATCTGGTTGTGGTCTCAACTCACTTTACTGTCTACTTCCTATAATCCTTGTTATGTTTGTTAAAGTTAATTTCATCCTGAAGTTTGTACTGATAGTTTTATTTCTGATGCGTGACTCTGCTCTCGAATTGTCCGTAAAACGTCTGACAACACCAGGTTTTAGTCCAACCGATTTATTTGATAGTAAACACACAAGCTTTCGGGTTAGTCCCTTCGTCAGGTGAATGGAGAGTTCTGGCCTCAGACAGAGCATATAAAGCACAGACTGTTTACAGATTACTGATTAGAATGTGAATCTTTACACCTAACCTGCTGTTCAAGTCTTGAAGTGGCCGACAATGTGAGTGGAAGGAGCACTGATCACAGGTTAAAGAGATGTGTATTGTCTCCAGACAGTACAGTGAGTGAGGTTTTGCAAACCCAGGCAAGTGTTGGGGGTTACAGATAGTGCGACATGAACCCAGGATCCTTGTTGAGACCGTCCTCGTGTGTGGAACTTGGCTATCAGTCTCTGCTCAGCGACTCTGTGCTGTCGTGTGCCATGAAGGCCGCCTTGGAGAATGCTTACCCAAAGGTCAGAGGCTGAATGCCCGTGACCACTGAAGTGTTCGCCAACAGGAAGGGAACAGTCTTGCCTGGTGATTGTCGAGCGATGTTCATTCATCCGTTGTCGTAGCGTCTGCATGGTCTCCCCAATGTACCATGCTTCAGGACATCCTTTCTTGCAACATATCAGGTAGACAATGTTGGCCGAGTTGCAAGAGTATTTACCGTGCACCTGGTGGATGGTATTCTCACGTGTGATGATGGTATCCGTGTCGATGATCCGGCATGTCTTGCAAAGGTTGCTGTGGCAGGGTTGTGTGGTGTTATGGTCACTGTTCTCCTGAAGACTGGGTAGTTTGCTGCGAACAGTGGTCTGTTTGAGGTTGTGTGGTTGTCTGAAGGCAAGAAGTGGGGGTGTGGGGATGGCCCTGGCAAGATGTTCGTCTTCATCAATGATATGTTGAAGACTCCGGAGAAGATGTCGTAGCTTCTCCGCTCCAGGGAAGTACTGGATGACGAAGGGTACTCTGTCCACTGTGTCCCGTGTTTGTCTTCTGAGGAGATTGGTGCGGTTTTTCGCTGTGGCACATCAGAACTGTCGATCTATCAGTCGAGCGCCTCTGTCCACTGTGTCCGGTGTTTGTCTTCTGAGGAGATCGGTGCGGTTTTTCGCTGTGGCACATCGGAACTGTCGATCTATGAGTCGAGCGCCATATCCTGTTCTTAAGAGGGCATCTTTCAGCGTCTGGAGGTGTCTGTCACGATCCTCCTCATCTGAGCAAATCCTGTGTATACGGAGGGCTTGTCCATAGGGGATGGCTTCTTTAACATGTTTAGGGTGGAAGCTGGAGAAGTGGAGCATTGTGAGATTGTCTGTGGGCTTGCGGTACAGTGAGGTGCTGAGGTGACCGTCCTTAATGGAGATGCATGTGTCCAAGAATGCAACTGATTCTGGGGAATAGTCCATGGTGAGTCTGATGGTGGGGTGGAATTTGTTGATATCATCATATAGTTGTTTCAGTGATTGTTCACCATGAGGCCAAAGGAAGAAAATGTCATCGATGTATCTAGTGTATAGCATCGGTTGAAGATTCTGTGCAGTGAAGAAGTCTTGTTCGAACCTGTGCATGAAGATGAAGATGTTGGCATATTGAGGTGCAAATTTGGTCCCCATGGCTGTTCCGTGTGTCTGGATGAAAAACTGGTTGTTGAAGGTGAAGACATTGTGGTCCAGGATAAAGCGGATGAGTTGTAAAATTGCATCTGGAAACTGGCAGTTGTCAGCATTGAGTACTGAGGCAGTCGCAGCAATGCCATCATTGTGGGGGATGTTGGTGTAGAGCGCCGAGACATCCATTGTGACGAGGAGTGTCCCTGGTTCAACTGCTCCATGTGTGCTGAGTTTCTGTAGGAAGTCCGTAGTGTCGCGACAAAAGCTGGGGGGTCTTTGTACAAAAAACCTGGTGTTGTCAGACGTTTTACTGTGTTTACCCCAGTCCAACGCTGGCACATCCACATCTCGAATTATCCAACAGCAAACATTATTAAACAAATCCAGCCATAGTTTGAACATCATTAAGAATGCAACATTGTTGAAGGGTCAGTTTATTTTTAGGTCACCTTAAAGGTGTCAAGGATTTAAAGGACATCATTTGACGTTTTAATAACTGCTTTCTTTTCTAATTTCTACATAGGCAATAATAATATAATTGGTAACATAATTATCACAAAACTTGCAATAATTTGGATTCTGAATCAAAACAGCACGTCAGTGACTTAAATTTAGCATAGCATGATCTAATTTTATAATAAAGTATTACAGCCTTAGCAGGTTATAGAACATAGAACACTACAGCACAAACAGGCCCTTCGGCCCACGAGCTGCGCCGATCACATCAACACCTACCAATCTATAAACCTATCTATAACCCCCAATCCCATTAAACCCCATATACTCATCTAGAAGTCTTTTAAAAGACCCCAGCGAGTTCACCTCCACCACCACTGACGGCAGCTGATTCCATTCACTCACCACCCTCTGAGTGAAAAACTTACCCCTAACATCACTTCTGTACTTGCCTCCCCGCACCTTAAATCTGTGTCCTCTCGTAGCGACCATTTCAACCCGGGGAAATAGCCTCTGAGAATCCACCCTATCTATTCCTCTCAACATTTTATAAACTTCTATCAGGTCGCCTCTCAACCTTCGTCTCTCCAGGGAAAAGAGTCCCAGCTCCCTCAACCTAACTTCATAAGGCATGCCTCCCAGTCCAGGCAACATCCTTGTAAATCTCCTCTGTACCCTTTCAATAGCTTCTACGTCTTTCCTATAGTGAGGCGACCAGAACTGCGCACAGTACTCCAAATGAGGCCTGACAAGGGTCTTATAAAGTTGCAACATTACCTCCCAATTCCTAAACTCAATCCCTCGATTAATGAAGGCCAGTACACCATACGCCTTCTTGACCACATCCTCCACCTGCGAGGCCGATTTAAGAGTCCTGTGGACCTGGACCCCAAGATCCTTCTGCTCTTGAAACACTTTAAGTTTTCCTGGTTCATTGACTGAGTTTCTTTTAATAATATGCACACATTTTCTTATTCTTCTGCAAACTTACAGTGCAAAGTCGGCTTGCGTTGACTCAATTCCACACTTACGTTTTCTCCAATCTTTCAAAGTTCATTAGTAATCTTTTAAAACTACAAGTTCCTCCCCTTCCTCCAAACCCTGGTCTGACTGCATTCATTTGTTAGGATTTAATCATCATTACAGAGATGGTATGAATAAACTCCCCAGAAAAGTGTAGAATTTCAATTAAAACTGCACTAACACATCTGAAGATTTTAATTGTACAACTTACTTTATGTCTGTAAATGTATCATATCAGTACTTAATTCAAAGTGTAGGTTATTTTGGAAGTTGCCTAAAAAACCTTCTTGGATGGGCTTGGTGATGGGAGCAGATGGGAAAAGGAGTGTTGGAACCATTGACCCCAATGGCAGCCTTCTCTGCTTGGAATTTTCACACTGGCGGGAGGCCACCAGCAACTTCATCTTTTTTAAGGATCAGGGAACTATTTCTAAAAGCCGCCCCTGTACACAAAATTAGAATAGATCCAGGAAGTTCCAAAAGGCCCACTGGCATTGCCAGGATCTATTCTAATTTTGTGTACTGGGGCGACCAATGTGAAAATTCCAAGCAGAGAAGGCTGCCGTTGGGGCCGATGGTTCCAACACCGCTTTTCCTGTGCATTGCCATACTCTGCATAAAAGAAAAGGAAAATTCCATCCCGATATGTCAGCTTATTACCGATAGTGGAGAAAGAAATGTTTGAATGATTGAATTCTTTGCTTACCGATATTGGTAAGGGCCAACAGATCGCTAACACTGGTTTATCTCCTAATAAAGCCTTAAGGAAACACAGAACTTTAGTATTGCTTAAAAAAAATCCTGATGAAGCTTTTATACTTGCACTTATCAGGTCCGATGCAAGAATACCAAATTTCAAATGGAGCAGCAATTTATACTGCACGAGAGAAGAACATGCTGCAGACATTGTGCCTTTTTTGAATTAAGTAAAAACATGGAAGACAATAATCGCCTGGTTATTGTCCATGGCAACACCTCAACTAATCAGCCAACTTTCCGACCAATCAATAGCCCTTTTCTCATGCAGTATGAATGATGTACTACCAAGAATCACAGAAGAATCAGCAGATTTTAATATATTAAATCATTAGCTGTAGCATATGGTATCAGTGACAAGATAATTGAGACCAAGAGTAGTCTTTGTTTTAATGAGTGTACCTTAGACAGAAGTATATTAATTTTGGTTTTGTCTTGTACAGCGTCTTGTACAGCCTCCCTTTCACTTGCTATGATCTAGGTAGGAACCAATGTGCCAGTCCTAATGTATTCTCATGATTTTAATGGTTAAGTAGCTATGTGAGCAGCTTCAATGATTATACCCCTGGGAACATACGAGATATAATGGATTCAGGTGCCTCTCAGGCTACAGTAATTTATGAACTGCTCATATCCGTTGGATAAAGATCACAAAAAAACTGATCATTAATTTATGTGCTTTAACAAAGCTCGAAACATCAGCTGTTTTCTCTCCCTACAGATGCTGCCAGACCTGCTGAGATTTTGCAGCATTTTCTCTTTTGGTTTCACAAAAAGGCAGTGTGTTGTGGATTGCAGAGTCTGAAACCTGATATTAATTACATCCTATTGAATGTGTCTAACTTAAAAAAAAATCAAACAGCCTTACCAACACATACCAGTAAATTCAGCTGTCTCACTAACTTTATTTGTGACTTCACATTTACATTGAAAAGTATGTCTTTTTGTGGATAGCACTATCTCACATCACAATATTGTTGACTGGGAGAAAGCAACTCTAATTTGTACCACTATTCTTTTGTGTTTAATGTTGCTTAATGCTACTAATAATCATATAAAGGTAACTGTAATAACTCCTCAGAGGCAAAAGTCCCGTCACCAAGTTACTTTATTTACACCATACATCTGTACACAGCCAGCTCTCCAGTTGCTCCCTGCTGAATGCAGGCTGGGAGTCTGACACATCTGCTTTAAATAGGGAGCATGAGGCTCCCTGATTTAATTTGGACTCATCAGGGATAAATCTCTAAAAGGTTGGAGGGGTGGGGGAACTGCCTGAATCCAGAGACAGGAGAAAGGATTTGATGTTTTTTCGGAGTCAGTAATACATCCCAGCCCCTGTGGTGCCCAGCAGGCACGGAAGGCGTCATCTGTGCCAAGGACTCATCAGGCAGTTCATACTGTAGCAAGCCAACCTCATTACCCTGGCTGAAGTCATAATAGTAATCAAATAATGTTGACTTGCTGTTGTTTGTCCTAAATTTGTGTTGTGAAGATGCAAAGAGTGCAGACTGGGGAAAACTATATGTGAGACAAAAACTTGATGCAGCTGTTTCACCATTTCCTGCTGAACAATATTTGCTTATGTTTTTGTAAGTACAGGAAGGAAGAATGAAAGGAAGTACAGATGAAAGGATGCTGAGGAGGTATGTAAAGCTGTATAATGGATGGCAACAGAAAGGAGAACTCCTGCAGTAGGCCAGTTGGATGGCTGAATCAAACAGATGATGATGGCGGTGTTTCCAAACCGTGGCTCTGGAAAATCTCCAATTGCTTTTCAACAGTTGAACAGATATTGCCGACGAGTAACAAAACGGTAAATTCTCATTCCAACCTGTTATATTTACCCTCAGTCCATACGTTGTAACAACAAATAGATTTGCTTATGACATAGAATGGTAAGATTTTGTTTTCAGTACAGTCAAGGTTTGCCTGTTTCCTGTAAACAGCATGCATGTTTTGAAGCTGTACACGCTTGTAGAAAATAACAATGATTATAATTCACTTAGTAGATGAAATATCCTGCAACATCCACTAAGATCATTTTCGATTTGTTTCGCTGAAGTTCTCTTGAAAATCTAATGAGTTTCCTTAATGTCAGCTGTGTCAGTTCAAGATTGTCATTGAGTGTTCTCCTCCATGGTCGTGATGTGGAGTTGTTTCCCCTCCTGATTGATGAAGGAGATGGGGGAGTCGATGGGAATAGGGTCCCATTTGTCCTGGCTGGACACAATTCACACCTCTTTAACCTGTGCTTAACCCTCCCTCCACTTGCATTGTCTGCATCTGTAAAGACTTGATTACATGTTAAGACTCGCATTCCAACCATTATCTTGTAATTGAGTTTGTGTCTACATATATATGCCCTGTTTGTGAATCCAACTCTTCACTCACCGGATGAAGGGGCAACGCTCTGAAAGTTCGTGCTACCAAATAAATCTGTTGGACTTTAACCTGGTGTTGTGAGACTACTTACTGTGCCTCCTCCATGGCAGCAGAGTCTTTGGGTGGAATCTTCCCAAAAATACACAAAGTGTTGGTTCACAGGTTTCAGGTCATATTGAACAACACCTTGTGCATTTTAGAACATAAGAACATAAGAAGTAGGAGCAGGAGTAGGCTATCTAGCCCTTCGAGCCTGCCCCACCATTCAATGAGATCATGGCTGATCTGTCGTGGCTCAGTTCCACATTCCCGCCCTCTCCCCATAACCCTTAATCCCCTCGCTTATCAAAAACCCATCAACCCGCATCTTAAAAATATTTAGCGAAGCAGCCTCCACCACTTCAACGGGCAGAGAATTCCAGAGATTCACCACCCTTTGAGTGAAGAAGTTCTTCCTCAACTCCGTTCTAAACCGCCCCCCCTTTATCTTGAGGCTGTGCCCCCTAGTCCTACTGTCCTTTCTGAGCGGGAAGAGTCTCTCCACCTCTATCCTATCCATCCCATTCATCATCTTATATGTCTCAATGAGATCTCCCCTCATTCTTCTAAACTCTAACGAGTACAAGCCTAGTTTATTCAGCCTCTCCTCATAGCTCAACCCCCTCAACTCCAGTATCAGCCTAGTAAACCTCCTCTGCACTCCCTCCAAGGCCAAAATATCCTTGCTTAAGTGCGGCGACCAAAACTGCACACAGTACTCCAGCTGTGGCCTCACCAATGCCCTATACAGCTGCAGCAAGACCTCCCTACTTTTATATTCAATCCCCGTCGCTATGAAGGCCAGCATCCCATTAGCCTTCCTGACCACCTGCTGCACCTGCAGGCTGGGTTTTTGCGACTCATGCACAAGGACCCCGAGGTCCCTCTGCACCGTCGCCTGCTGCAGTTTTTCGCCACGTAAATAATAGTCCTTCCTACCATTATTCCTACCAAAGTGGACCACCTCGCACTTGCCAACATTAAATTCCATCTGCCAGTTCCTGGCCCATTCGCCCAGCCTATCTAGATCCTTCTGCAGACTCTCCACGCCCTCCGCGCAATTTGCCGTTCCACCAATCTTGGTGTCATCAGCAAATTTCAACACCATACACTCGGTTCCCTCCTCCAGATCATCTATATAAATGGTAAAAAGCTGAGGCCCCAGCACCAACCCCTGGGGCACTCCACTAGTCACCAACCGCCAATCCGAATAGCACCCATTGACCCCCACTCTCTGCCTCCTATTTGACAACCAATCTTCTATCCACACTAACACCCTACCCCCAACTCCATGCCCCCTTACCTTCTGCAATAACCTATTGTGAGGTACCTTGTCAAACGCCTTCTGAAAATTAAGAAAGACCACATCCACCGGCTCTCCTCTATCCACTGCCCTAGACACATCCTCATAGAACTCCAATAAATTTGTCAGACACGACTTCCCCTTAACGAAACCGTGCTGCGTCTGCTCTATCAAGCAATTCCTCTCAAGATGCCTCGCTATTTCCTCCTTGATGATGGATTCTAACATTTTACCTACAACAGATGTTAAACTAACCGGCCTATAATTCCCTGCCTTTTGCCTGCCACCCTTCTTAAACAACGGCGTAACATTAGCCGTTTTCCAATCTTCCGGCACTTCCCCGGAATCCAGCGACATTTGGAAAATAACCACCAAGGCATCCACTATCACCTCCGCCATTTCTTTCAGAACCCTCGGATGCATTCCATCCGGTCCTGGGGACTTGTCCACAATCAGTCCCTCCAGTTTGTCGAGCACCGCCTCGCTAAGTGAGATTCACACTGTCAGCTGCAGGGACATGGCCTAAAGACTGCAGCAAGGCCAGGATTCCTGATGAAGGGCATCCCGATCTAGGGCAGTGCCTGGCCATGTCCCTCACCACCTGAGGCTGTACCTTCCTCCAGTGCAGCCATTGCAACTAATCTGTTATCCCTGTTTCATACATGGTATTGTTGCACATACTGCTTTGTAAATTATACTTTAAATGGTAAATTGTTCAATGTTCTCCTCTGTTTATAGATATTTAAAGTTGGACAATATAACTAATAATTTAATCATTTCCATAATATTGGAAATATCAATACTTTCCTCTTGGTATGTGTGAATTCAGTTGGAGAAATCTTTGCTCATGTGAAAGGAAATAATTGCATTATTTTCAAATGCAGATTCTAAAACTAGTGTATGAAGCAGGACAGAAATTTTGAGTATATTCCGTAGTGGGAGGAATTATTGCAAACTGTACCAGAATCAGAGATTTAGATACTAATCATGATTGTTTTGTGTTTTCTTTCAGAAAAATTGCATGGAGAGCAACAAGTCCACGTTAGAGTTGAAGGATTTTCCACCTCCCTCCCATCATGCTATTTCAAATTTATTTGCAAGTGCTTCACCTTCTGACATTCAGGCCTTTCAACAACAGCAGTCAACTGGCACTAAAGTAAGCTGCTGTCCTCATTGTGGCAATGAGGCTTCTTGCTCCCTCCAAATTCCCAATGGTGATGGTTGCATTCACTCTGTAAAAGCTGGAGCTTTAGAATACACAAATGCTGGAACAGTCACATGTCAGATAGGCGCAAGGCCTACTTCCCACTCATCAAAACCTTGTAAGGTGGCTGTAACTAATGACCGTTTGGCTGGTCCCTGTGTAGAAAATGCTGTCTCTGGTTGTCAGCTTCAGCCACCTCTTTCCCAGCATCTGTCCTGTTGTGGAAACATCTTCAAACAGCTGCAGCCTTTCCACAGCAGTGCCCACAAACAGCATCAAACTCCTATGAAACAGAGCTACAATGCATCCAGTTTTTTTTCCTGCATGGAACTCACAGGTGGGGTTAGTGGGCACTTGGAAGATCGTGTGAACCAAGCTGAGCTACCTAAACGTGTTTGCACTAACTCTTTACATTTTCATATGGCACCTATGTTTCTGAAGGGTTCACATTACTGTGATGATTGTTTAAACAAGGTTAGTATCATTTTACATTTTATTTTATTCAAAGATAAGGGATTGCACATGAGCAGAACGTTTGGCTTATATGAGATATATTAACCTTTATGGCATATGTGTGGCTTGTAGCATTACTTCTTCAGTCTGCATTTAACCAATGGAGTATTTTTATGATGCATCTGTAGCACTCAACTGTATCAGAATGATGTGGCAATGTGAAAAGTGTGACAGTGCAGAAAATAATAGTCACATCAACAATATTGTGATGCAAAAAAATCTAATTCCAATTATCCCTTGTTTTTGCTGCTCTGCACAACCTTATCCTCCAAACTTGCATCTCTGTTGTCACTGGGAAAACATTAACATCACCTGAGCTCCCCAGAGAGTCACTTCCGTGCATTAATATTAGCTGAGGACCACAACACAAGCCATACCTATCTAAGTAGATATAATTAAAACTGCAATACTGTATACATGAAATATTTGCTTGTGACTGATAATTTGTTTCCTCACCTTCTCTAAAACGTGCATTCAATTAAGTGGGATTTGTGAAATCTTATTTTATCCTCCTTCCCCGCATATTGTTCTCCACTATTCCAAAATGCTATGTGTACAATTGTATTGATGTATCTACAGTAATTGACCCAGTTGAGTATTAATAGCAAGTGGTTCAGCAGTGGAGATGAGGGTGTCATTGTGTTCAAGCTTGATCTATTCCTAATGATGATGTCCCTGTGTGCATTTCATGGGAAGGAGCCGAAATTATGGGTGAGATTTTCCACGCACCCCCACGGTGTGTTCCATGGCCGCAGAGGAGGCCCATAGTTGGCTGGCAGCAAGATTTTCTGATCCTGCCACTGTCAATTCTCGTTGTATGCATCCCCCTGCAACCAGGAACAGCCAGAAAACTCCAGCCTACAAGAGGACACACCTGATAAATTGAAAAAAGAAAATATTTTTTAAACATTCATCTCCTGATGGAATTAGCTATGAAAGCCCTTTTGTGTGGCTTTGAAAAGTACCAGATGTCTAACAACTGCACCATTCTACAGCAGACCTTTTTAGAGACATTTTTTCTTCCATTTTGATCACTATTCACCATGTCCAGCATTGTGCAGTAAAACTGTTATTCAATGTTTTTCCAACTGGATGCTAAGAAAGGTGGAAAAGCAAACTGTGATAACCGCTCTTGAAAATGGGAGAGAATCTCAGTGAGTCCAACTCCCAAGTATGCAACATTTAATGATCTCCCAGAGAACTGTAGTTGGGTCTGTAGGCTCAATTTAGAGTGACTTCCTTCCACAATGATGGCCTGACCTCTGTGGCCACATTCTGGACTTACACACTCAAAAGTCTTGAGAGAGTGTCTCCATCTTGAGGCACCCCTTGTTCCCCTACTGAGAGTAGCAGCATCCACCTCTCTTGATGGTGCCCATACTACTCCAGTACTGGATTACCTCCTATTGGCCCTACAGATCTGGGGCTCTCCTGCTGTCCTTAATTGGACACAGCTCTCAGAAATGGCCTTACGTGGGCATCCCTCTCCAAAACAATCCTATTTGTCTGTTCCCAGCTGACATTTCATCTCATAAGATTGGGACCTGGGAAGAGAAATTCCGCCCCTGATCTGTAATTACTGTCCCCTTAAATATGTAACAGTGCTGAGCCGCGTTAAAAGATAATTGCGTTTTAATGTGAACCATATTACTGATTAAATAATTGGCAAAATAAAAATATCATTTTCAGATATTGTGATTTCAAACGAGTATCTGCATGGGTTTCCTCAGCTGTTCCGGTTTCCTTCCACACTCCAGAAATGTGCGGGTTAGGTTGATTAGCTATGCTAAATTGCCCCTTAGTGTCAGGGGGACTAGCAGGGTCAATACATGGGATTACGGCAATAGGGCCTGGGTGGAATTAGTGTTGGTGCAGACTTGATGGGCCAAATGGCCTTCTTATGCACTGTAGATCTTAAGAGTTGTCCTTCTTTGCGAATGTATGATTGACTTTGGTATTGTAAAAGCAGAAATCTGCACAGAATAATGTAACCTGGTACATTTCTGATGCACAAATATCTGTTGCCTGTTAATTTATTTGTAGAAATAATACTTTTTAATGAATTTCTTAAAGTTAAAACAAGTTGCTTTGCATGTAACCTGAAGAGTTGTCCTAGTTGTTTTTTTAAAAATCTTTTTGCAGCCACCCAGGCGTCCTGTTATAGACGTTACAAAGATTTGGCCAAATATCGCTCCTCCTGTACAGCCTGTTCCAGTACCCAGGTCTTTGTGTAATGGTGTTCAAATGGAAGGCCAAACTGCAGAGGCACCAATTTTAGCAACAGGAAGCTTGGGCCTTCAGCCGCAAAAATATGGTATGTCTGATTGCAGTGTTATCCTAACTTATGCTCTATTAATCTTTCCCATTGATACTAACTTTTTCTTTCAAAAAAAAACAATAATTTATTCTCAACCATTATATGTCCACATTGAAACCACTGCTCCCATCCCTCTAATAAAGTTTAATTATATTTTTTGGGAAGGAGTATTCAGATGAAATATTTAAAGCTTTGGGGCTCTGCTACATTCATAGAATCAGTACAGTGCAAAAGGAAACCACTTGTCTCATCATGTCTGCATTGACTGTGCAGCTGACTATTTTAGAAAGGCCCTAACCCCAAAACCCCATGTATTTACAACACTAATCCTCCTAATCGACACATCTTTGGACACTAAGGGGTAACTTAGCATGGCCGATCCACCTAACCTGCACATCTTTGGAGTGTGGGAGGAAACCTGAGCACCTGGAGGAAACTCATGCAGAACGCAGGGGAAATGTGCAAACTGCTGACATGCAAACTATTTTCAGGATGCTGACCTGGGTTCGATCCTCTACTTGGGTTATTGTTTGCGTGGAGTCTGCCCATTCTCCCCCTGTCTGCGAGGGTTACAACACCAGGTTTAAGTCCAATCAGTTTAAGTCCAACCAGTTTACATAGTAAACTGGACTTAAACCTGGTGTTCTGAGACTTCTTACTGTGTTTACCCCTGTCCAACACCAGAATCTCTATATCACAAGGGTTACCACCAGGTGCTCCAGTTTCTTGCCATAGTCCGAAAGCCGTGCTGGTCAGGTGCATTGGCCATGCTAAATTCTCCCTCAGTGTACCCGAACATGCACCGGAGTGTGGCAACTAGGGGATTTTCACAGTAACTTCATTGCAGTATTAACATGACATCACTAAATAAAATAAAGTAAAAAGTAAACTCTACAGTGTCATCCCAGGCCGGAATTGAACCTCGGCCCCTCACTGCTGTGCTGAGGCAGCAGTGCTAACCACCGTTCCACCCATTGCTTATGATCAGCACTTTTCAAAGTTTTTGAATTACAAACTATTAAGGAAAGCCAATATCAGGAAATAGATTATTTACTACATATGCAATATATATTCATATATGTTTATATAACTGTAGAGAGGGCACTTTAGTTATGTTGTACCAAGGAAATCAAACTTCTTGCGTGGTTGGCAAACCTTGATTGTTCATTGGTAAGGGAGGCATCACAACCAAACCCCATCCTCCTTCACTTAAACTGAAGTTTTAGAGTTACTGAATAGTAGTAAGGAGTAGGAATTGTGACTGACCTCACGATCCATCCGCCCCTTTCTTCCATTCACCTTGCCCAGCGTAGGACTGTATCGGACAATTAGAGCATCTCTATTACCACTCTGCCTAATCGCTGCTCACTCAGCATAGACTCGGTTCAAAAGTTGAACCTTAATTTCCACAGTGCCAGGTGCGACTATTCATTGAGCCACCTTGGAAGCAGGCTAAAGAACATTGTGTGGTCAATTTTAGTAATGACTGTGAGTGTCAAGCACAGGTGTACTTTAGAGATTGTGCTGTCCCAACCATTTTTATTTTCAGGATGCTTGGTATAGTGTTCTTCCCAAGATCAATTGGGAATGACAATCACACCTAATCAGAATAAGTAAGACAGAGTGTCAGTCAAAACAGTTAGAAGATCAGGCATTTTGCTGTTCATAGAATCTCTACAGTGCATAAGGAGACCATTTGGCCCTTCGAGTTTGCACTGACAACAATCTCACCTATCCCCATAACCCCACTTATTTACTCTACTATCCCCCAGACACTGAGGGTCAATTTAGCTTGGCCAATCAACCTAATCCACGCATCTTTGGACTGTGGGAAGAAACCCGCTCTTAACTGTTGATTATTTTGTGTTGAATTTTAAATATGTTCTATTGTCCCCAAATCAAGCCATTTAGTTCCTTCTAACTTAAGTTTTCTAAATTAAAAATATATTCTGTTATATTAGCCAGCATTTCGAAGCTCAGTTGATTAATTTTTAATTAATTGTCATAGTCATGGATCTTTTCCTTCAAGAAATAAGTTACATAAGAAATAGGAGCAGGAGTAGGCCAACTAGCCCTTCGAGCCTGCCCCGCCATTCAATAAGATCATGGCTGATCTGTCGTGGCTCAGTTCCACATTCCCGCCCTCTCCCCATAACCCTTAATCCCCTTTCTTATCAAAAACCCATCAACCCGCGTCTTAAAAATATTTAGCGAGGTAGCCTCCACCACTTCAACGGGCAGAGAATTCCAGAGATTCACCACCCTTTGAGCAACTGTTACTAAATTATTGAACCATTCACCAGTTGATTTGATGCCCACATGCCACTGAAAATGTCCAACGTTTTGCTTGTTGTTCACACAAATTAGGGTCAACATAAATTGCTGTTGGATTCAAATGGGTGCGAGTTAATTTAGTTCCAGGAGCCTGGTTGTGGTGCTGAAGGATTCGAAACCAATAATTACCAGTCAGATTCCTTCTATTATTCCTTTTAAATGGAAAATATATCGTGGGCGGAATCTTACAGACCCGCCAGCAGTGGGAAACTTGATGGGCAGAGAACTTAATCTCATGTGAGGTCAAAAGTCAGTTTTCTTGACGGCAGTATGAACTTTAGCAATTAAGTTCTCGGAACTTTGAACGAGGACCCCACACATTTACCCCACTAATCCCCCTAACCTACACATCCCGGGACACCCAGGTAAATTTTGCATGGCCAATCAACCTAACCTGCACATCTTTGGACTGTGGGAGGAAACCCACGCAGATGTAAGCCTTCTTGTGACACTAATAAATAAACTTTAAAAATCATTCCTCTTAGCATCTTCCTCGCAGCACATGCTGCCGCCCGGCTTGGCGTTATCTGTATGTTTCGTCCAAATCATTGGTGTATGTTGTGGATAGCTGGGGTCCCGGCGCTGGGCCCTACGGTGCCCCACTGGTCGCTGCCTGCCACTCTGAGAGGGACCCGTTTGTTCCAACTCTCTGTTTCCTGTCTGCCAATCAGTTCTCTGTCCATGTCGATACATTGCCCCCAATACCATGAGCTTTAATTTTGCTCACTAATCTCTTGTGTGGGACCTTGTCAAAAGCCTTTTGAAAGTCCAGATACACAACATCCCCTGATTCACCCTCGTCCACTCTGCTGGTCACATCCTCAAAAAGTTCCAGAAGATCTGACTTTGGTCAGAAATGGCGAGAGGTTGGTAAGTTTTAAAGTAAAATGAAGTAAAAGTTTATTTATTAGTTACAAGTAAGGCTTATATTAACACTGCATTGAAGTTACTGTAAAATTCCCCTTCCCCTTAAATTCCCCTTTAACGCCCAAAGGATCTTCGTGTCTGTTTTCATAAGTTATTGAAAGATAATATACAGAAAGCAATTAGGAAGGCAAATGCAATATGCAAATTCTAGACCGATTCCTGGGATGGTTGGTGATGTGGAGTGAAACCAACAGCATGGATTCAATTCCTGTAGCAGCTGAGGTTATTCATGAAGGTTCCGCCTTCTTAACCTTGCCCCTCGCCTGAAGAGTGATGACCCTCAGGTTAAATCACCACTAGTCAGCTCTCCCACTCAAAGGGGAAAGCAGCCTAACGTCAACTGGGACTATACAACGTTACCTTTAGTACAGTGAGAGGTCATTAGAAAGTCTACCTGGATCCACTACAGTTCGCCTACTGCCACAACAGGTCCACAACAGATGCCATTTCCCTGACCCTGCGCTCAACCCTGGAAAACCTAGGTAACAAGGACACCTATGTTAGTCTCCTATTTATTGACTACAGCTCAGTCTTCAACATTATTATTAGGGCGGCACGGGAGCACAGCGGTCAACAGTGCTGCCTCATAGCTCCATGGACCTGGGTTTGATTCCCGGCTCAGGTGGCTGTCTGTGTGGAGTTTGCACGTTCTCCTCATGTCTGCATGGGTTTCCTCCGGGTGCTCCGTTTCCTCCCGCAGTCCGGGGATGTGCGGGTTGGATTGATTGGCCATGCTAAAATTGCCCCTTAGTGTTCTGAGATGTGTAGGTTAGAGAGATTGGCAGGTAAAATATGTGGGAATATGGGGGTGGGGAATGGGTGGGATTGTGGTCGGTGCAGACTCGATGGGCCGGATGGCCTCTTTCTGCACTGTAGCGTTCTATGATTTCCATTCTGCGCTCCTCACTGAACTCAGACTCTTGAACAGAAGACTCCGTTCAGTATTTCTTTCACATGGATGCCTGAAAGCCAGTTTAAAACCTTCAGTTGTGCAAATACAACTGATTTTAAAATACCATCCAGCTAGCTTACTCCCTTTACGGTCCTTCCATAATGTTATTTACATTGGCTTCCATTTCATAACGTACTGTTCTAATGTGATTACCTTTGGTCTTGTTTATATCAAAATGTTTCTTGATACTTGAATAATGGATGTCAGTAATGGTTAATGAACACTTTTTTTTGTTAGCTGTAAATTAAAGAAATAATGATAGAATGTTTAATTGTAAGCTGTAACAGTTACTCAAAAGAAAATGCACTAGAAAATGTGCGTCTAATTCTGGGATTTATTTTTACAGGGTCACCTGATGTTGGTACGTTAGGACAGCAGGAGAATCTACCTCCTATCGGGGTGTTTTGGGATATAGAAAATTGTTCCGTCCCAACAGGACGATCGGCCATGACAATAGTGCAGCGAATCCGTCAACGATTTTTTCAGGGCCATAGGGAGGCAGAATTCATGTGTGTGTGTGATATTAGCAAAGAGAATAAGGAAGTTATCCAGGAACTTAACAACTGCCAGGTAAGACAGCTGTACAAATTGTAAATACCAGTCAATTGTACTTTCTGAATCCATGGAGTATAATGTCCTGTTCACCTAAACGAAAGAAATGAGCAGTTTGCCATGAAAAGTTTTTAAAGTAAAAGAATGATGAATATTTATTGCATTTTAAACATTTGGAAGGTTAGTAAATATATGCTGATGTTGTTTGCATTCAAATAAAAACCTCCTCGATTTTGTAATATTCCATTGACTTCAAAATTACAAAATGCGTGTTCAGTTTGATCTTGTCAGGTTAGGTAACTTTACCCCATCACCCCTTGTTCTTAAGTCAGCTCCCTGGATTATGTGTATGAGACAGTGCTCATACCTTTTAGCTCTGAGGTTTAGTGATTGAAAATTTGTATTGTATCCCTGTGTGTTGCAGGTGACAGTTGCACATATCAATGCAACAGCAAAGAATGCTGCAGACGACAAACTTAGACAGAGTTTGAGGCGATTTGCTGACACTCACACAGCTCCATCCACCGTTATTTTGGTGTCCTGTAAGTAATCAGTGCTACAAAACTATTATTTTTATTTGAAAGACAGGGAAGGAACAGGATCTAGAAAGCAGCCTCGTGATGTTATTGCCACAGTGGAAAATGTAAATTAATTGGGATTGGGACTCTTAAACACCAATATTTTAGGTTTTGGAGATCCAGAATATGATAATGAAAATAGACGAATCTATAACACAGCAGCAGAATGTACCTTCTTGGGTGGAGATCAAGGCAAATTTTGCAAAATATTCACTTATCAGTTTAACTTTGTGTCAGCCCTCACGAGCATTTCATAATAAAGTACTGAGAAAAGAGTGAACGTTGCCCAGGCTTTTGTAGTTTGAAATAGAAGGATGAAAACTTGATTTCAGTCAGAATTTATTTTTTCTCATAATTGTGACTTTATCGTTCTGCAGCTGATGTTAACTTTGCCTTAGAACTGAGTGACCTTCGACATCGACACGGTTTTCAGATTATTTTGGTGCATAAGAATCAAGTTTCAGATGCACTTTTACAACACGCACATAAGCATATCAAATTTGAGGAATTTGTTTCTAACTTACCACCGAGATTACCTGAAAAAGTGCCAGTAAGTATCTCCTAAAATAATTGTCTAAATTAAGATTAACAAATGATGAGATCTGAAGAATTAGTGGATTGTTTGAGACTTGGTTCATTAGGCAATTTTCCCATATCCGTTTTCTCTTTGCAGCATTTCAGTTCATAGAATCCCTGCAATGCAGAAGGAGGCCATTTGACTCTGCATCAACTCTCCGACAGACTATTTTACCCAGCCCCTATCCCCATAACCCCACACATTTATCCTGCTGATTCCCCCCAGTCTGCACATTTTTGGAAACCCACGCAGACACAGGGAGAAGGTGCAAACTCCACACAGTCACCCAAGGCCGGAATTCAACCTGGGTCCCTGGCGCTAACCACTGTGCCACCGTGCTGCCCTCCCCCCAATGCTGAAATCTTCTTTATCCTATTATGAAATTGTGTACATACAATGTTACATCTTAAATAATCCCCAAGAGGGCTATATTTTGTTAGATTCTAATGGGAGCTCTTAATATTTGTAGATGTGGCTACTTTACTGACTAATACAGTCTGTTAATTTGTTTTCCCATTAATAAGGCTGATTTTCTCCTGCATCACTGAGCAATGCTTTAGGTTTTCACACTGAAAGTAAAGGTAGCTCAGGTACTTTGTAATTGCGATCTTTCAGTTGGAAGTAATTGAATTATGGGGATCCCGCAACTTCAGCCAGCTTTTTAAAAAGTGTATTTGCATTAAAATATTGCTGAAAAGTTAACCAAAAAAATCAAATTTGACTTCACTTTCACTCTTGTTTTGTCACACTCTTGTTGATTCAATTGCTTTCTTGCTTTTCAGCAATGCCATACTCTTTTATATGCCTACAATTTACCACTCAACAGAGACAGCAAGCAAGTGAGCAACAGACTACGCCGTTTGTCTGATAATTGTGGTGGAAAAGTTTTAAGCATTTCTGGCAGCAGCGCAATCCTTCGTTTTACAAGCCAGGAGAGTGCTGAGCGTGCACAGAAACGTATGGAAAATGAAGACGTCTTTGGCAACAAGATCCTAGTATCATTTACCCCAAAAAACAAAGATCTTTGTGAGAGCAAAAATAACTCTTTAACAGTTGAAAAAGCAAAATCCCCTAAAAAGGCTAGCAAGTTGACAAAACTCTCTCAGCGGAACAAAGGCCTCGATGAGCAGTCACAGAATGGTAAAAATTATGCAGTAAAGAATTCACAGACACCTCAAGGATCTGCAGTTAAAGACAGCAATGTCAGAAGTTTACAGGTAAATTGTTCATTTAATGCAGCTCAGATATTACTGTTACCAATTTCTGTATAAATGGGTGCAGTAAGAAGTCTCACAACACCACGTTGAAAGCCCAATAGGTTAATTTGGTATCACGAGCTTTTGGAGCACTGCTCCTTCATCAGGTGAGTACTTCCCTGATGAAGGAGCAGTGCCCTGAAAGCTTGTGGTACCAAATAAACCTATTGGACTTTAACTTGGTGTTGTGAGACTTCTAACTGTGCTCACCCCAGTCCAATGCCAGCTTATCTATATTCTGTATAAAAGGAGAAAGGATGAAACATCCTTGTGTAATAAGGCTCAAAAAAAAACAACAGTATCCAAAGCAAAGTAAACCCTGTGATTCATTTGAGGGTTGTGATGCTACACAATTGTCATTGAAATTGAAGTTAAAAGTTGAGGAATTATTGGGCCTGTTTTTGTGATGAGCTGTTGATACAGACTAGTAAAGTTCCAGGTTCAACCCCAACTTCTTGCTCTTTTGTGCGATCAGATAAACTTGTTGGAAGCTTATGTACGTAGCCCAAAAGATAAAAAGAACATCGGGCTCGACAACATTTCTCCCCACACATATACGTAGTCTCCCAATCCTTGCTGTTAAAATTAATGGCACTTGGGAAAGATACTGGAGAGTAATCAATCATTGTTGTCAGGAAAGAAGCAAGGCAGAGAAAACTGGCTAAGAAAGGAAGCAACACACAAAAGTGGAATGAAGGAATCCTGTATGATATTCAAGCCTGATCTTTCACAAGTATTTGTAATCCAATCCATTTTCTGTTGAAATGTACAGAATTACACTCTTGAACCCCTAAATAAAAGTGAACAGTATGCCCACTCTTGCATCTCAACTCTGGAGACCTTCCCTCTGACACCACTTCCTCCCAACTATTGTGTCCATGGAGCATTTAATTGTCTCTCTTAATAGTGAACACTATAATCTCACTGCAAACGAGATAATTTAACCAGTTCCTTTAGAAAGATGACCTTCTGACCAAGTACCAATTGTTTTTGCTGCATTTGTTCAAAGAAAATGCATGTTTAATGAGATATTAAACCAAGTCTCTGCCTGTGTTGTTGAGTGTTAAAGATAACTGTTCTCTGTGTCCATGCTCCCTCACACAGTGCGAATAAAAAACATTAAGTTGGACTTTGCAAGATATTGCTGTGTTTAAATGTGTGCCATATTTTCTACATGACTGCACTGCAAAAGGATTAATTGAATATGATTGATGAGGCACACCAAAAGTGCAGTTTCTTCACTCCCAACCATCATTTATAATTTGTAAGACTTTGAAACTTTTCTTCATCCAGCTCTTTGAATATTGTGCAAATTGAAAACCTTATTGCTTAGACACCCATAAAGGTTTTGTTTGATTTGTCCATCTTTGTTCTCCATCATGTTTGAGTTCTCTATCCTTTGTCAGATCTTCAACAGTGGATTTGGAACATTTTGTGTATGATTGCAAATGTGACGTTGTTAATAATCTTGCACGTAATATATTCTAATATGCATTGTACTGGATTACTGTCTAGTGTCGTATTTGCTCCATTTTTGAAATGCGAGTTGAGATAAGATTGGGAGTAGCCCAGTTCTGTTGGAATTCTATATTGATGTTCACCTGATGAGGTGGCAGTAAGAGGTCACTCTGAAATAAGTTTGTTTTGTAAATTCTGAAGATGGATAAAAGTATGCATTTAACATTTTTCAGAGGTAACTTAGTGATCTTTTTCTATCATTTTTGCATTGATTACGCAACAGACTTTATTTGTGTAATTGGTGACCAGTTTCTTTCCAAAGCAGTCATTAGTAAGAAGAGAATGCGGTTCAGCATTATGGACAATCAAGTGTACTGATTTGCCTCCTTTGATATCTGGATAGATTTTTATGTACACATTAACAAGCCAAAAGCAGTAGATTGGCCTGAATTTCCTATCAATCCTTAATCGGGGAAAACAGTTCCTTCTGAGACAGTTAATGCAGAATGGAACTCATAAGTGATTGATTAGTTAGTGTGTTACAGGTGCACTGCATCAAGAAGCAGAAAAGAAAGGGTGCTGATGAAGGAGTTAGTCTTGTTTCTCTTGGTCCTTCCCTTGCTGCTAAGCAACTCAATTGGTGATTGTTTGCCCAGTATGGAAGTTTAGGTTCCAACATAGTATTTGAGCTATATGCTTAACAGTTTAATTTGGAAGCTTTTAGTCCACTGGTAGACCCACCATTATGCCAAATGTAGCAGGAGTTGCTGTTGAGCAGTTTTTCTGGCTGTGAATATTAAGTTTTACCAATGTCTCTACTAGTTTACTGTAGTTTATCAAGTTTCAGTAAACACAGAAATGGAATTCTTTTAGTAAGGTATCTTTTGATATCTCATTTTAATCGCCTCAATCATTTTGAAATCACAGTAAATACATACATGCCTTGGCATTAGTATTTTATACTGCAGAATTGAGCCAAGTAATGTGGACAAATGGAAATATCAGTGTTAATTTTCCAAAATGAGCTGCAGTTCACCCGTGATATTTGTTTATAAATGTTTGTCTTGTGAGTTTTCACATGATTAAGCTAAGTTTCATGAAAACAGAACAAAATGCATTTTGATTTCTTAAACTGAGTACAGCTAGTTCCTGAAATTGTTTACTTGACAGAATGAAAGTATGAGGTGGTCCTGGAAAATGTGGACATTTAATGCTGTAGAAGCACAACAATGGCAGCAAAAGTGAGCTTAACAGCTATGCCAGCCTTAAATAGATAATATTCTAAAACTTGGCATTCATGGGAAATGTCTTGACAGTGTTAACTGTTGTAATTTTAGTAACTGGGAGTTTGATCTGAAAAATGAAACTTTTGATAAAGGCCCAGCTCAACAAGAGCAAAAACATGTTATTAGATCACTATCTTCTCCATTTATTTCTGCTTCCATCAATGGCTCAGAGAACAAAGGTTCCTCTGCTTTGTTTAAATTTAACTCCATGGATATTTATTTACAACTCAATTAAAGACTGCTTTTATTTCCTGTTTGATATAGTTGTTGAAGCCATTTTGTTTTGTATTAAATGGTGCAGTTTTAAGTGGATAATTATTTATTTTGTAAGGAGCTCTGTGGCATGGAATCCAAAACAAAGCAAAGTGCACATACCCAGAAGATCAAAAAGCAAGGAACTGAATCTCCACCGGTCAGTCGTTGTGCATCCCTTTATCCCCCCGCCACCAAAAATGTTGGAAATGGTGATTCTTTCGGTGGAAATATTAAGTGAGTTTATATCTAACATTTATAAATTGGTTGGCTTTTAATTTTTTTTCAAATTAACTAACTAATGTTTAAATTCTATATTCTTTGTGCACTTTTTGGAATTACTTGAGCACAACTAATACAGCTAATTTAAATTATCGAGCTGTAGAATAAACAAATGTTTGAAATGCTTTGTATGAGTTCATTCAGGTTTAAGGACTGGTTTTCCTATTTGGTTCATTTAATTTTTCTCATACAGGAAATCCATGGGTAATTTTGCATTGGAAAGGAAATTAATATTTTGAACACAATACTTAATTGGAAATGAATTCATGATTGCATAGCACACTTCTTATTCAAGTAGATGTCATCTTGGATGCCATGTAGTATAATATTAATTAACAGCCCAGGAGTGTGAAGTACTACTGGAATAATAAATGCAACAGGTGAAGTGCTGTTATTTGCCTGTTCCAATGTAAATCAGAGAAACTGACGACAATATGTTGGGTGTATCTGACACTAAAGATCATAATTTGGCAGTTAGCATCAACAATTTATTCAAAAGTGATTCATCCTAATGGAGTTTTGCATCTTGAGGGGAGTGAGTATTGAAGGCTAATTTATTTAATTGGCCTGTGAATTTAGTCATAGGAGATGCTGGGAATAGATAAATCAGCTCCCCTCCCCAATATGGGCTAAGTCCTGGTTACTGGGTGCCTCTCTATTGTCTTCACAAATGTTTTTCTCTTCATCAAGACAAAATATTTATGTTTTCTAATGCCACTCTTGTATCCGAACAAAATTCAACTGAAACACAAACCTCTTAATGTTAAATGTGCTTGAGTATAACAAACATGTTTCAAGTAGTACTTGGAGGAAGTAAATTGAAAGCATACTGTTTAAAATCTACATTTTTATTTCATAGGAGAGAAACTCCAACTTCCAGAAGTTCCCTGGAATCTCCTATAGATAAGATTGAGAAGAAAGTTGATTTCCATGTCAGTTCCCCTTCTGCTTTCTCTAAGCTGTCAGTTTCGAGACTTAACACACCACCTACTCCAGGCCATGGTACCTGGTCTGCAAGGTAACTTCTATGTACTCTCTTTAAAGAGTACATCGTCAAAAGAGTTAACAAATTTTTAAAATTACCATTAGTAAAGAGGATATCTGAGCAGAGTTGTTTTGTACTTGGAGTGGAAATTTAGTATTGGAACTTTGGCTGCATGAGCACTGCTTTGGTACATAATTCTGGAAAAGGCTTAATGTGTATGTTGTTTGACATTTTCTTAATTATCCTAGGAGTCTATCCCCAAACCTTTCAAATGGACCTCCTCCTATAAATGCAAATCAGCCTCATTATTCTGACTCTCAGACTGGCCCATTTGCAAATGGAGCAGACATACAGGTCAGCAACTTGGATTACAGGATGTCCAGAAAGGAACTACAACAAACATTGCGTGATATTTTCTCCCGGCATGGCAAGGTAAACTCACTGAATGCTCAGAGTAAGGTTTCAGGCTGAATATGTGGCTGCAGTCTAGTGTGGTGAACTTTAAATTTCAAGGCTAGTGGTAGCTGTGAAGTTTGTGACCTGTTACGTCCTGTATTTAGAGGCAGATTTTTTTTTTCTGAACGTTTGTGTTGGGTTAGAATTGGGAATGTAAATTTCTAACTAAGCCTTTTGGGTGAATCGGTAGGATAAGAACCCTGAATGAGCATTAATTGCAGATTTGTACCATTTGACTGTTGGATTGTGTTGCTCTTGGAAAATCCTGACCATAAACTGAATTTCAAGTTTTTTTAGAATGTGTGCGTTTTGTGATGGTGCTTCATCCTTTCATCTGTTGCCCAATGCCAATTAAAATTTCCATGCTTTAATGTCTGCATCCATATTGTGAATGTATTTCAGTGATAATTTGGCCCTGTTGTAGTTTGCATTTTTCAGATGCTTTTTTTAAAAATAATCTTTATCGGCAATGGATTTTCTCTTTCCTATTAGGGAAGTTATTTGTGTTGTGGCATGTTGTAATTAGTTTATTGCTAAGTTGCCATTGTTCAGGTTGAGGTTTTGAATGTGATTATGTTTTTAATCATTTTCAAAAATTCATCAAAAGTATTCTCTGAAGCTGACAGTAGCATTTTTGTAATCTGTCGCTTTAAAGATTATTCATAGAAATGCTACAGTGCAGAAGGAGGTAATTCGGCCTATGGAGTCTGCACTGGCAATAATTCCACCTAGGCCCAACCCTGTCACCCATATTTGCCCCACTAATCCCTCTAACCTACACATCCTGGGACACTAAGAGGCAATTTAGCATGGTCAATCGACCTAAACCACACATCTTTGGATTGTAGGAGGAAACCCACACAGACTTGGAGAGAACATGCAAACTCCACACAGACGGAGACCCAAGCCGGGAATCGAATCCGAGTCCCTGGAGCTGTGAGACAGCAGTACTAACCACTGTGTCATCCCATAATAAAATTTATTTTTACTCATTTGTGGAAATGGGCGTCACTGGCTGGCCAGCATTTATTGCCCATCCTTAGTTGCCCAAGGGCTTGAGAGTCAACCACATTGCTGTGGCTCTGGAGTCACAGGCTGGATAAGGATGGCAGATTTCCTCCCCTAAAGGACATTAGTGAACCAGGTGTGTTTTTCTGACAACCAACAATGGTTTCACGGTCATCAGTAGACGCTTAATCCTGAATATTCTTTTTATTGAATTCAAATTCTACCGTCTGCTGTGGTGGGCCCCCAGAACATTGGTTGAGTTTCTGGATTAGTAGTCCAGTGATGATGCCACGAGGCCATCACTTCCCCCTGATTAGCTTTATTTGGTAATGATGTTTGTTATCTTTTCCCTAGGGTAGGGGAGTGTTTAGTGAGAGGAGCTACGATACAAATTGTCATTGTACTGCAGTTAGTCTGCAGCTTTTATAGTCTAACTTTTTAAGGGTGAAGGATCGGTTTAGCTGATAGATTTTGTAATCCTATGTTATTGAGAAGCTCTGCTTCAGCATGTGGTTTCCTGTCAGATTATGGATTTAATTGATCTGTTTTATTTGAACAAGTTAACAATTGACATACCAGACAGAAGCAGTTCATCAAAATTTTTTTGGGGGGAAATGAGAGCAGGCAGGTTGGATCTAGAGCTTCTTCCCAGGTTGCTAATCATGTACTGTTGAGCAGAGGTAATTTAGGCTGAAGACTAAAATCTTGTGTTTTCTATGCTGCCCAAGTGGCTATATTACCTCAGCACATAATGTAGGCCTGACATGGTCCATATGAATCACTTCCACATCTGGTGCATTTAGCCATTTGAGCCATGAGGGGAGTAGGCATGACTATTTCTTAGCATTGCTGTAATTTTAGTTTGACATTGGGCCTGCAGTTCTCGATTATTAACACATTTTTTGCATTTAATTTGAAACAGACCTCAAGTTTAAAAAGCAAAACTTCATAATTACCCAAATATGAGCCATAACTGGAATTTCTGTTTGTTCCAACTCTTGGATATGTAGGTAAAGAATGTGGAGCTAAGCCCTCATACCGATTATCAGCTGAAGGCAACAGTTCAGATGGGGAACCTCCAGGAAGCCATCTCGGCTGTCAATAGTTTGCACAGATACAAAATAGGAAGCAAGCGAGTCCAAGTATCCTTGGCTACCGGAAGCACCAGCAAATCTCTGGCTTTACTTGGGTAAGATGTTTTCTGTTTTTTTTTAACCTACTACATGTTTAAAGTTTTCTTTCTTTATAAACTACATTTACCAAATTGTGGGTGGGAGGCATGGAGGAAGAGAGAGTGTCATGCTGTATTTAAAATTGAGTCTTTTAAAAATGAATTTAAACCTTCCATGTTTCCTGAGGAAAACTAACATTAGTGATTGGAGAGTAGAAAACAGAACTGTGCTCGTGACTGAGGTGAGCATAGTCAAAAAGCCCTGAAGTGCAAATATGTTTGCTGGTATTAAGGTGCGACTGTACCAACTAAGGTGTAATCATAAAACATCCATTCAGGGTGTAACCATAAAGCACATTAAAGTCACACCTTCTGATATAGCTTTGTGTAACACCTGGGGCAACGCTGAATATAATCAAACCTAATCAACATGGTTTTATGAAAGGTAAATCACTGTTGACAAATTTGCGCAAATCTTGTGAGTATGGAATAGAGAGAAATCTTAGAGGGGAACCTGGAGATATAGTGTATTTAGATTTCCAAAAAGTATTTGACACGGTGCGTAAAGTAAAAGCCAGTGGAATTGGAGGAATTGTGTTAGCATGGATTGAAAACTGATGGTCAGATAGAAAACAGTTGGAATAAATGGGTCCCTTTCAATGTGGAAAGATATAACTAGTGGAGTACATCAGGGATCTGAATTGTTCATTATTTACATTAATGAAAGGTTCGTCAATGATACAAAGATGGGTGGAAAAGATGATGAGGATATGGTAATCCTGCAATGGGATATAGATTGATGGGGCAGAAACCTGGCAAATAGATTTTCAAGTGGGAGGTCATGCACTTTGGTAGGAGGAATCAAAAGACGGATTATTATTTAAATGGAGAGAGACTGTGGGTGAGAAAAGTACAGAAGGACCAAGGTGTTCTAGTGCATCAAATGCCAAAAACTAGCAAGCAAGTTCAAGTAGTTGAGAAGGCAACAGCATTTTGGCCTTATTGCAAAGGGATTGGAGTTTAAATGTAGGGAGGTTTTGTTACAATTGTACTGGTGATGCCTCACCTGAAATATTGCATAGAATAATTGTCCCTTAGTGTTGGGGGTTAGTAGGGTAAATAAGTTTGTGGGGATAGGGCCTGGGTGGCATTGTGGTCAATGCAGACTTGATGGGCCAAATAGTTGCCATCTGCACTGTAAGGATTCTATGATCAATCTTGGTCCCCTTACCTTAAAAGGATAGTAACATTGGAGGCAGTCCAGGGTTGTCTTATCAGAAGAGACTAAATAGTTTGGGCCTGTATTCCTTGGGACTTAGAGTGAAGGGTGACCTTATTCAAACATAAGATCCCAAAGGGACTTAACAGGGTAGATGGTGAGATGCTTTTACTAGGACATAACTATAAGATGAAGGGCAGGTCATTTAAAACTAAGGTGTGTAGAAATTTCTTCTCAGACAGTGGTGAACCTTGGAATGCTCTGTCCCAAAAGATGGTGAAGGCTGAGTCATTAGAAGTATTTAAAGTGGAGGTGCATAAATATTTGAGAGATTGAGGAAAAGAGGGCTGGGGGAAATGGTACTAAAAAGGAGTTGAGGCTGGTATAGATCAGCCATGATCGTATTGAATGGCGCAGGCTTGAAGGGCCTGGTGACTCACTCCTGCTTTTATTTCTTGTGTGGTGGGTGGGGGAAGAATCTGGGGATATCATGCAATTGCACCTGCTTTTTATTCTTGCCATCATCTAATTTGTACATTGATGGAACCATAATATATCTCTGGCCTTCCAAACCTGTATTGTGGTCCATTTTGGTAGGAATAATGGTAGGAAGGACTATTACTTACATGGCGAAAAACTGCAGCATGCGACGGTGGACGGTGGACAGAGGGACCTCGGGGTCCTTGTGCACGAGTCGCAAAAACCCAGCCTGCAGGTGCAGCAGGTGGTCAGGAAGGCTAATGGGATGCTGGCCTTCATAGCGAGGGGGATTGAATATAAAAGTAGGGAGGTCTTGCTGCAACGGTACAGGGCACTGGTGAGGCCGCAGCTGGAGTACTGTGTGCAGTTTTGGTCGCCACACTTACGCAAGGATATTTTGGCCTTGGAGGGAGTGCAGAGGAGGTTTACTAGGCTGATACCGGAGTTGAGGGGGTTGAACTATGAGGAGAGGCTGAATAAACTAGGCTTGTACTCGTTAGAGTTTAGAAGAATGAGGGGAGATCTCATTGAGACATATAAGATGATTAATGGGAAAGATAGGATAGCGGTGGAGAGGCTCTTCCCGCTCAGAAAGGACAGTAGGACTAGAGGGCACAGCCTCAAGATAAAGGGGAGGGGGGCGGTTTAGAACGGAGTTGAGGAGGAACTTCTTCACTCAAAGGGTGGTGAATCTCTGGAATTCTCTGCCCGTTGAAGTGGTGAAGGCTGCCTCGCTAAATATATTTAAGACGCGGGTTGATAAGTTTTTGATAGGCAAGGGGATTAAGGGTTATGGGGAGAGGGCGGGAATGTGGAACTGAGCCACGACAGATCAGCCATGATCTTATCGAATGGCGGGGCAGGCTCCAAGGGCTAGATGGCCTACTCCTGCTCCTATTTCTTATGTTCTTATGTTCTTATTTGAAACTAATTTCGAGGATAGTTCATACACAAGGCCTGAAGCCATTGCTAAAAAGGCCCTCAATAAAACTTGAGATTTTTTTTTTAGTGGTTGCAGTTGCAATTACTACTTGGCTTAGTAGACAGCACAAGCTGCATATTAAGACTATATATGCGTTCTTAAACTGATCTTTAACCATGCATTCCTCACCGTGATGCGTGCACAAGTTCCCTTGGTGTTGAACTAATCAAAATGTGTGCAGCTACACCTGCGAGCTTTATGTTCTGCAACCAGCTTAAAAACCATTCTCTCTTCATAGAATCGTAAAAACCCTACAGTGCAGAAAGAGGCCATTTGACCCATTGAGTCTGCACTGACCACAATCTCACCCAGGCCTACCCCCATTTCCCTCCATATTTACCTACTAATCCCTCTAACCTACACATCTCAGGACACTAAGGGGCAATTTTAGCACGGCCAATCAACCTAACCCGTACATCTTTGGAATGTTTCATCGCAATGTTGGCCTAAGCTAACCTAACAAAAACAAGTGTTGTAATCGATTACAATGGAAAGTCCACAATTCATAGATTAGAAAAATAAAACCATTAATTAATTATATTTTTGGAAAAACCTCATTGTCGGGAATAATAACAAAAACCCTAGTAATCTGTACTCTGAATAAACTGTGAAATTTGGTGTTTTGTAACTTAAATAGTTTCAAAAATTAAAATTGCTTCCATCACCTGTTTTTATTGACACTAGCTGAGTACTCAAGATATCTCACAAGACTACTTGTGCAGTATTCAGAAATGCCACGAATGAATGATTTGCTCTGATTTTCTTTGATTACAGCTCTGAAGCCATGTCCATTCTGCAGGATTCCCCAGCGTGTTGCTTGCCACTGTTCAAATTCACAGAGATTTATGAGAAAAGGTACAGATTGCAGTTCTGTGAACTGTTGATGCACTTAATGCCACAAAATAATTGGTATACTAACTTATGTTCATCCCTTTTGATTTGAGAACTATTTGAGGGAAAGGGGAATACGTCGAACGGTGGAGACTTGCTTCACCCCCTCCTGATTTAGGAGACAGGTCCTCCTCCCTTTGGACTGTATAAAGGAGTTGATTTCATTTTACATGGAAATTACCTTTTTTTAATGCAATGATTTATTCTATTGTAGGCAGATTTGCAAGCTGCTGTCTTTAACAATGTTCACACCTCTTTAGTTCTGTAATAGTAGATATTGAATGACACTAATATGAAGTTTTTACATACAGTCATTCTGAGGGTGGCACAGTAGTTAGCACTGCTATGTCACAGCGCCAGGGATCCAGGGTTGATTCCCAGCTTGGGCCAGTGTGTGTGTGGGGTTTGCACATTCTCCCCTTGTCTGCATGGATTTCCTCCCACAGTCCAAAAGATGTGCAGGTTAGGTGAATTGGCCATGCTAAATTCTCCCTCAGTGTACCCGAGCAGGTGTCAGAATGTGACAGCTAGGGAATTTTCTTAGTAACTTAATAGCAATGTGAATGTAGGCCTACTTGTGACTAATAACTTTTTATTGTTTGAAGTAGGGAATTGATTGAAGTTTCATGCTGTGGTAACTTAATTTCATTGAGAATTTTTTGGTAGAATGGAAAGTTTATTTCCCCTGTTACTGGCTTACTTGTCCAATTATTTTGCTCAATTCCATATCTATAATCCACTTTCCAAGCACATTTGTATTTTTATACATAATATCTGCGATCACAGAAACTTGTTCACATGCTTCAGAAAATTCTATAACTGCTGAGTAATTAACTTCAATTTACCTCCCTCTAGATTTGGACACAAATTAGTTGTGTCTGATTTATACAAATTAACAGACACAGTGACTATCCGCGACCAAGTAAACGGAAGAATGGTTTGTCTTCTGCCCAGCAGTCAGGCTCGGCAGAGCCCTCTGGGTTCCGTAATATCATATGATGGTTCATCTTCCAATTGCAGCCCAGTGATATTTGAAGAGCTAGAATACCATGAACCAATTTGCAAACAACACTGCTCCAGTAATAATTACAGGTAGGAATCGTGTTTCCTTTAGTAACTGTGCCTATTCTAGCAGCAGCTCTTCAGATACATTAAACAGTTAAAGTACAAGCATCATGATATCTTTTGCTGCTTCCTTTTAATAATTGCCCATAATATGCCAGAAAGTAATAGAGATGTGCAATATGTGAAGAAATGTTTCAGTGCATGTTTTGTACAAGCCCAGTAAGACTTCAGTTTCACACATCCTAAAGCCACTAGTGCAGTATTTTGCTACATTAATCAATGTAAATTTTTGAAGTGAATGAATGTAGTAAGTGCACCCGTTAAAGTAACTTTTTTTGTTGTTTTGTTTCAGTTGCAGTGAAAATGAATTTGATCCTGATTCTTACAAAATACCATTCATTATATTGTCCCTGAAAACATTTGCACCTCAGGTACACAGCCTGTTACATAGCCATGAGGGGACTGTGCCCCTTCTTAGGTGAGTATTCTCGATTGCATGATGCAATTCATTGGTGATTGGAGAGAAAAGTGAAAATGTTTCCAAAATGTCACCCCTACCTGGTGATGTGCATAAAATCTTCAAAGCCCATGTATTCTAATTGCCATATTTGCCACGGCTGCACGGTGGTTAGCACTGCTGCCTCAGCACCAGGGACCCAGGTTTGATTCCCAGTTTGGGTCACTCTGTGTGGAGTCTGCACATTCTCCCTGAGTCTGCGTGGGTTACCTCCGGGTGCTCCGGTTTCCTCCCACGCTCCAAAGATGTGTGGGTTTGGTGGACTGGCCATGCTAAGTTGATCCTTAGTGTCGGGGACTAGCTAGGGTAAATGCATGGGGTTACGGGGATAGGGCCTGGGTCGGATTGTGGGGTCGGTGCAGATTTAATGGGCCAAATAGCCTCCTTTTTCACAGTAGGGTTCTATGATATTTTGTTGGATCACTGTGGAAAGTCAATGTACAAACATACGTTGTGGTAGCTGAATTTAACAATTTCAAAAATGTCCCTTTTATCACAACGTAATTCTTCATTCAAATAAGGAAATACACTCAAAAAGCTACTTGCTGTGGGCTAGTAAAATCCTATCTTGCAGGTGCAACTCTAAGTCATTTCTGCAGATTGACTGCATAATGTTCTGATCAAAGTCTGCAGATAATACATTTGTCATTTATAATGTTGAATATCTTTCTCTTGTGGTTTTGGGCCAGCACGTGTTGTACACAAGTTCTGACAACCAGATAGAGGGGAAACTGATTTGTAGTGGAGTAATTCTCAGCAGGGTTTTGATTCCAGCAGTAGCTAATTGTAACTGCATTGACAGCTAACACTAGTAACACTCACATTCCAGATCTATATGTAACTGGTAACGTTTAACCCCAATGAGTTTCACAGCAGGAATTGCCTCCACAAAATGTAATCTAGCACCCCAGCTGATGCCACCTAATAGGCCTGGACACCCTTGTCGCCTTGTACACTGGTTTGGACATATTGTGTGAAAGTGGTAACTAGAGGTGATCTGTGACTTAATTTCAAAACCATGTGGCTTGAGCCAAGCTGAACCAAACCAAGAATGCACAAGGGGCAGCTTGATCAGTATTTGGGGCTGTTCTTACAGGAAATCTGCACTGAACTAGCTCAGCACCGACCTTTCTAAACCACTGTGGGCTCGGACTTCTTTACAAATACTTATCCTATCCTCTTTAAATGATCTTGGCCTATTTCCCTTTCCTAGATGGCCCCCTCAAAAGTATTTGCTACACTACAAACACTGCCGCTCCCTCCCACTCCCTGCAGAAAATGTTAGTTCTCCCTTGCACACACTTCGCCTGAACCCTTATCCTCAGTCTCTCTGGGTGACACAGTAGTTAGCACTGCTGCCTCACAGCGCCAGGGACTTGGGATCAATTCCCAGCTTCGGTCACTGTGCGGAGTCTGTGTGTTCTCCCTGTGTCTATGTGGGTTTCCTCCAGGTGCTCCGGTTTCCCCTCACAGTCCAAAAGGCATACTGATAAGGTGCATTGGCCATGCTAAATTCTCCCTCAGTGTATTCAAACAGGGGCCGAAGTGTGTCGACAAGGGGATTTTCACAGTAACTTCATTGCAGTGTCAATGTAAGCCTACTAGTGACTCTAATAAATAAACTTTAAACTCTCATGCTATGTCCTTGGGCTCTGCTGAGAACATGGAGCAATAGTGACGCTGCCATAATGGGAATTTTAAAATACATGCATCTCACAGTTGATAGCTGCAGCCTAACTTCAATCCTACTTGGTACTGGAATGTTGCAGTATGTAAATACTATAGTAACAGGTGTCCTGGTACATGAATCATAAAGTTGATAAGCAGGTGCTTAGGTAGGTGGTAAATGAAATGCTGTTTAAGAGGAATGGGTTATAAAAGTAGAGAGACTGCATCATGCATCTGGAATAGTGTGTGCCATTTTGGTCTCCTTATTTAAAAATATATATAATTGCTTTCGAAGCAGTTTGGAGAAGGTTCATTGAACTCCCTCCTGGGATGGAGGAGTTACCTTATGATAAGTTGAATAAGAGAGTCCATTAGAGTTCAGAAGAATGAGAGGTGAAAACATCCTGAGGGGATCTGATGAGATACTCCCAGGATGTTTCCTCTTGTGGGTGAGATTAAAACTAAGAGCTCTCCCTTTTTAAGATACAGATGAGGAGAAACTTTTTTCCTCAAGGATCGTTGGTGTGTGGAGTTCCCTTCGCAAAAAGGAATGGAGGCTGTGTCTGAGGTTACTCGAGGCTGATTTGGACAGATTTTGGTAGATGAGGGAGTTGAAAGTTATGGGGGGGTAGATAGAACGTGAAACTGAGACCATAACCAGATCAGCCATGATCTTATTGAATGGTGGAGCAGGCTTGAGGGGCTGAATGGCCATCACCTGCTCCTATGTGCCTGTAATTTGAAGAAAGAACTAGGTTATGGAATTACCAAGTTAGGCTAGCAGAAATTAAAAACTGCAAAAAATGTACAAATCTATCAGTATCTGAAAAGAGATGAGACAAGTTTATGTTTTGCATCTATATCAATTTTTAGCTACAGTTTCTTTGGGAAATTAATGAAGGATGCATCTAACTTTTAACTTTCAATTCTTTTAATAGGTTACGAGAGTAATGTTTGTACAATGTGTATTCCATTTTAAATAGTTTAAAACCCTAGCATTGACAAATAATATTACAGGCAATTGCCAGAAAGGATTTTTAAGCTTATGGCCAAAATCTCAGAAATCTGAAGCTCAAGTACGTTCGCGTTGTTCAAAAAGCATTCCATAATTCTTTCCTTTAGTGTTTCTTGAGATTGGCGTTGATTAATTCTTGACTTTTCAACTTTGCGGCAATTCCCTGACTGACCAGTAGTGTCAGCATATCATTTGGAATTAAATGAAAGAAACTGTTCCTGTACAGGAAGTGGACAGCAATATTTAATACCACCTGTGAGATCAAATAATGAGCACTGTTACTCTGCCCAGTCAGGTCTTCAACAATTAATACACGCACATATTGCCACTCATTCACTTTCAGGAACAGTGCTGTTTTCGCACCATCTACGTCTCTCCCAATCCCACGAGGGCTGAGGCCAATTATTGCACAATTTTGAATCCATTTAGCTGATGATTGAGAATCAAGCCTAATATTCCTGATCTGTACCCCTCAATCAACCTGTGGAGGTCACTTGGCCATCCCCATATTTCCTTTTTGCTTCAAAGATTTTATACCGATGCATTAGTTTCTCCCATAATCATTCCCTATGGCAAAGCATTCCCCCGCCATCAGCCCTCTGCAAAATAAATTTTATCTACACCAGGACTTTTCACTTGTGTTCTTCTCTGGTGGGTTTACTGACAGAAGCTGAAAATCTTGCATGTGGCAGGATGCCTCGTCACGCCTGTGCCCACTGCCTGCCAGTGACATAACAGAAACCCTGAACGTCAACATCAGGAACCCCATTATGATAAAATTGCACTCCTTTGTCATTCCCCCATCCCCGTACCTTTCCATTAGATAATCCATTCACATCGGCATGAGGGCATGCCTGTGTCTCAGTGTGTACCTGGCGGGCAGACCCTCTGGAGGAGCTCGAGTGAGTGCGTCGTATGGGAGAGAGGGTCATGACTGGTTTGTACCCAGGCACTGCCCTGGCAGTGCTGGGGCAGGGGCTCCATTCTAACTTTGGGGCAGTCTTTAAAAATGGTGGCTCAATTTAAGTAGCTGGCAGAGCGGGCTCATTCAGCATGTCCCACTAGCGTGACATCGTGGGACCGGCCCCTTCAAGATTTTTAACCGAGTTCTGAGCAATATTAGCAGGGAAAGCTGCCTTTGGGCTGGTGGCTGCAATGCCACTTTTCCTGCCTGATGCCAAACACTGCAGCTTTAAAAAAAAGGGCAAATTCCTCTATCTCCTCACTTGGTGCTTTTGTAGTTGATCTCTCATCACTGACTCATACGAACATAAGAAATAGGAGCAGGAGTAGGCCATCTAGCCTTTTGAGCCTGCTCCGCCATTCAATAAGATCATGGCTGATCTGAAGTGGATCAGTTCCGCTTTGTTCGCATAACCCTTAATTCCCTTGTCTATCAGAAATCTATCTACCCATGACTTAAATATATTCAACGAGGTAGCCTCCACCACTTCAATGGGCAGAGAATTCCAGAGATTCACCATCCTTTGAGTGAAGAAGTTCCTCCTCAACTCTGTTCTTAAACAACAACCCCCCCCAACTCTTATTTTGAGGCTGTGTCCTCTTGTTCTGTTAGCTGACTCCCCAGCTGCTTGGTAGGGGGCAGTGAGTTTTATTGAAAATAAATGAAAGTTACAGACTTGCTGGTCCATTCTGCCAGCCCTACACAATTGTGATGTCTTGTGTGTCTCTTAATTATGTAATCTGGGAGATTTTTTATAACTCATTAAATCTAAGTAAGAAGTCTCACAATGTCAGGTTAAAGTCCAACAGGTTTATCTGGAATCATGAGCTTTTGGAGCACTGTTCCTTCTTCATCTGAGTTGTCAGCACTGCTGCCTCACAGCGTCAGGGGCCCGGGTTCAGTTCCCAGTTTGGGTCACTGGTACGAAGTCTGCACGTTCTCCCTGTGTCTGCATGTGTTTCCTCCCACAATCCGAAAAAGGTGCTGGTTAGGTGCATTGGCCATGCTAAATTCTCCCTCAGTGAATCCAAACACGCTCTGGAGTGTGGCGACTAGAGGATTTTCACTGTGACTTCATTGTGGTGTTAACGTAAGCCTACTTGTGACACAAATAAGATCTGGAAAATCGTGTTTAGAAACCTGGGGAAATGAGAAATCCCACCTTACTTCAGCTGATCAGTCCTTTCCAGGAAATCACATTGTTCCTGGTTCAACTGGGATCTCTACTTCCTGTAGGCTAACTTTCATAGTGTAAATGGAAACTAACTCATTGTGATAGCATCTCGGATCACATTAGCCCAAGCTTTGAGAATATTTAATTTTGGTAATTAAATGAATTTTCTAAGCCTCCTTGCTCTATATAAATGGGCAGTGTTTTATTTGTTGTGATTCCAGATTTATATAAATACTAATTACTTAAAATGTTGATGCATTTTATTTTCTTTAGCTTTCTGGACTGCTATGCTGCAGAGTTTACTGTTCTGAGGCCTGTGGAAGAGTGGGAGGGTGGCGTTCCTTTGGAGCACCTCATTACCTGTGTCCCTGGTGTTAACATTGTCACAACACAGGATGGCATTAAAGTTGTAAAATGGGTACAGAACAAGCCACCACCTCCTAATGCTGGTAAGCTGATGCAAGTTCCCCATTTAAAGTTAGCAAAGGAAATGCATGTGTTGATCTGTAAAATATATTGCTATGGTTACTCTGAATGCTTCCACAATCTGTGCAACTATACCAATTTTATCTTTTTTTTGTATTAAAGTAAAATTTTCACCTTAAATCTTAACTAATCTCTGCTATGGCAAGATACTCGAGTCAAAGCCAAGAATACAGTTAGAGCATGGTAGATAATTTGTCACAAGCTGGATATAATTCACTCCGATCTTGGGCATGCATTTTATTGTTATAATTCCAATATAAGTTTTCAAGCCTCTGTAACAAACAGACATGCTGCTTGTAATTGCACCTTTCTGCCCATTGTGACACTGCATTATCCCACAACACAGTGCAATTGGGGTATCATGAGTTTTATTTATAAATGTGGATATAGGGACTTTAATGGAAAATGGATATATATACTTTAATGGATATATTTGAACTATGAGGAGAGGCTGAATAAACTAGGCTTGTACTCGTTAGAGTTTAGAAGAATGAGGGGAGATCTTATTGAGACGTATAAGATGTTGAATGGGATGGATAGGAGAGAGGTGGAGAGGCTCTTCCCGCTCAGAAAGGACAGTAGGACTAGAGGGCTCAGCCTCAGGATAAAGGTGGGGGGGGGCGGTTTAGAACGGAGTTGAGGAGGAACTTCTTCACTCAAAAGGTGGTGAATCTTTGGAATTCTCTGCCCGTTGAAGTGGTGGAGGCTGCCTCGCTCAATATTTTTAAGACGCGGGTTGATAGGTTTTTGATAGGCAGGGGGATTAAGGGTTATGGGGAGAGGGCGGGAATGTGGAACTGAGCCACGACAGATCAGCCATGATCTTATTGAGTGGTGGGGCAGGCTCGAAGGGCTAGATGGCCTACTCCTGCTCCTATTTCTTATGTTCTTATGTTCACACAAGTGAAAGGCACTTAATTTCTAAATAATTAGTTAGCTGACATAGCCATTAAAGTAATGGCTATTTTCTAAGAAAACACTGGCAGCGTTTGGTAAACTTCATTGTGATAAATCAATATTCCAACACAATTTTTAGATTAGGTTTTTGTGCAGAAGAGAACAATGGTGCTTGTCTATTCCCACAACTGGTTTTATCTATTATGAATAATTATGGGCATCACTTCCTTCATTTGGCACAATATTGTATTACTACGTCCAATTTTCCCTAGTTCCTGACTTCCAACATACTCTAAAGTGTGAAATCTGAACAATTAAATGGTCATGAGTTTGAACTCCATATCCTGCATTAGAAAAAGCACCGCAACTAGTCTCTCAATGTCACATTAAAGTCCAATGGGTGTATTTGGTATCACGAGCTTTTGGAGTGCTGCTTCATCAGGTGAGTGGTGGTTTTAAAAAAGCAGTAGACACGGTTACCATACTTTCATGCTGTGTTTGTGCAGCACCTTGGTTACCGCTGAGCATCTTTTTAAACGTTGCATTCAATTCTAGTCACCAATGAAACAAATTTTTGCAAATAAAATGCTAAAGGACCTTATCCCCGAGGTTAAGGAGACTTGAGTTATGTGGAAATAGAGGTAGGTTCAGGCTCTTCACCATTTCAAAGAATTGGAGAGGGCCTCAAAGAGCATGTAAGATTAAAATCTAGCAAAGCCGCAATTGGAAGGCAAGTTCATTACTGTTGGGAGACAACTCAGCATTCCAGTCATGTTTAGATGTCGTGCCGTTTGATATATTTGAGATTAAGTGGATTATAACCTCATTTAAGAAATTTAAGGTTCGAGGGTATCTTAGTTTTATGGGGTTTTTGAGTTATTACAGCAGAATTTAGCTGCTTTAAAGCAGAAACTATAACAACTAGTTCAAGCTCATCGCCTGTCTGGCTTGAAGTTGTATCTGAGGAGGGGTTGTAGGATCTTTAACTTTTTAATATGTTAATCATTCTCCAACTTTAACCCTGCTTGAATGAAAAAAATCTATAAAATGCCAAACATTTCTTTAAAAAAATCTTTGTTAACCAAGTCTTGGTCACAAGATGCTGCTGCCAGATTGCAGCTGGCTCTGGTAAAGCTTGAGGTTTATAACTCAAGAAGTCTCACAACACCAGGTTAAGACCCAACAGGTTTATTTGGAATCACAAGCTTTCAAAGCGCTGCTCCTTCATCCAGTGATACCACTCACCTAATGAAGGGGCAGTGCTCTGAAAGCTCGCAATTCCAAATAAATCTGTTGGACTTGAAGCTGATGTTATGAGACTTCTTACTGTTCCCACCCCAATCCAACACCAGCATCTCCTCATTGTTTGTAACTCAGGGAACAAGTTGATCAAAATGATCAATTTTGATTACAGTACTATACATCTGAAGTGCTGAATCCAGTGAACATTCTGTATTCTGTTCTCTAGATCCCTGGTTGCTACGCTGTAAGAGTCCAGTAGGAAATCCTCAGCTTATTCAGTTTAGTAGAGAAGTAATCGATCTGCTGAAGAACCAAGCTCACTGTCTTATATGTCAACATAAATTCATACCAGCCTACCACCATCATTTTGGGAAGCAGTGCAGGGTTTCAGACTATGGCTATTCCAGGCTAGTGGAGTTGCTGGAAGCAGTGCCTCATGTTTTGCAGGTGAGCTTTGTGCAACAAATATTTTTAAGTCATAAACCACAGTGTTGGACCTTTTCAACCAGTAGGTACAGTTTTGGAAATGCTTGCGAGATTATTGTTTTAATGAATGCAGTGCATTTTTTAACCATTAAATGTGTATTGTTCTGGTGAGATTACTTATGTACAAGTAACAGTTTCACTTCTTGTAATATGAGCTTTTAAATCTCATTTGGAAAGTTTTTCTTTAAAATCCAAATATGATATTTTGAACCATTTTTAAAAAGGTTCTTGCAATTGAAAGCAAAGCTAATTGGTCCTGATCTGTTGTTGGGATGATGGGGAACTTCAACTGAGCTTCCATCTATTAAGTTTTGTGCTTCTATTCATTAAGTCTTGTAAATGGCCTTACTTTCTGTTCAAAATACCCTTGATTCCTGTGTAATGGTCTTGGGATTGCAAGACTTTTTTTTTGTTTTGGTCCATCTCTACTTGCCCTACGATGTTGGTTGATCTCTTCCATCTCACTGCTACGGTCTTTGTATTTGATGCACCCATCTCATTCTCATGCTCTGACGCCCTCTTTAATTCTTGACACTGATTTCCTATATCCACGAAGATGTATGTGTTTTATAGTCTCCCAAGTCCACAATCTGACTTAACCGAAAAGGGATTGCAACGTGATGTAATTCTTTTTATACATTTGTGGGACATGGGTGTTGCTGGTCGGCCAGCATTTATTGCCCATCCCTAGTTGCCCTTGGAGGGCAGTTGGGAATCAACCACATTGCTGTGAGTCTGGAGTCACATGAAGGCCAGACCAAGTAAGGACGGCAGATTTCCTTCCCTAAAAGACATTAGTGAACAGATGGGTTCTTCCAACAATCGACAATGGTTTCATGGTCATCAGTAGACTCTTAATTCCAGATATTTTTAATTGAATTTAAATCTCACCATCCCTTCGTGGGATTTAAATCTGTGTCCCCAGAACGTTAGCTGAGTTTCTGGATTAATAGTCTAGCAATAATATCACTAGGCCATCACCTCCCCTTATGAAACTCCTTTTTATTAAAGTAGTGTTGACAAGTTAATTGAATAAACAAAATATATTATGAAAACTAACTAATGTTCCCAGAATTGTACTGACCATAATTTAGTGACAGTCACACAAGTTATCAGCTGTGCCCTCTGAGATGCTGACCATTGCAATCTGAATTGTTTGTCCTTGTGATTTATTATAGATCCTTGGCTTGGGCACGAAACGCCTACTTACCCTGACTCATCGAGCACAAGTAAAGCGTTTTACCCAAGATCTACTTAAGCTTTTGAAATCTCAAGCCAGTAAACAGGTTTTCATAAAAGAATTTGGACAGGCATATCATTGGTAAGTGTGATCTTAAATTCTATAATTCAGTTCGGTTTAAATTTGTTATTTCCATGTGATTTTTGAGGAGTGAAATTTCTTCATCTTTGCATTGAGCATCAACATCTCATGTCCTCTGTCCCAGCCTAACCAGATAATCTTTTGCACAGTAGTGAATTATTGTTCCCATTTGTCATCCTGCTGGTTCTTGAGTATGCCACATCTGGACAAATCGGAATTCTGGATCCTTCCTGAGTGGAAATGACCAAAAATCTTGTCGCTGAATGATGACTAAAGTTCCAGCCCTTTCTTTCCTAGTTAATTACCTTTCACTTGCTGTTGTCTCATGCTCTTGTACCTTTTGTGTATGAAGGACAGTGAGTTGAACTGTGAACCTAGATCTTCAGGATAGGTTATTCCTCAGGGTGGGAGATTTGCAACGTTTTGTGCAAGAGAAGGCTTCTGGCTCCAGGTGATGCAGAAGCATCAGCCTGTGCTGCCGTGCATTTGAGGGACCAGCAGTTCAGTTGAGTGTCCATGCATATTGTGTGACACTTCAACTGACACTCTTGTGGCAGCTGGTAACACTGAGCAAGTAATGATGAAACAGGTTTTTACTGTGTGGATGCCTGAACTATATTGGATTCAATTTTCTACATGCCTCAATCCCCTTAGGTGTTTTTCGAAAGACTGGAACGTCACAGACTATGGTGTATGTGAACTGGCTGATCTTCTTTCAGAAATGTCCGATACCACAGTTTGTGTATCTCAACAAGATGATGATACTGTGATTTCTATCCCAAAGCGAGGTACTGATCTCTTTTTAAAAAAAAATTACATTTGGCATGTTTAATTTAAATAAAACTTATTTCCTGTTAAACAGCTGCTCCACCAACATTGTCGAAATGCAGAGTAGCATGTCTCAGGCCATTTTGATTCCTCCTCCTGAGATTTATTTTTCTTGAATTGGATTTGATTTATTATTGTCACATGCATTAACATACAGTGAAAAGTATTGTTTCTTGCACGCTATACAGACAGAGCATACCATTCATAGAAAAGGAAAAGAGTGCAGAATATAATGTTACAGTCATAGCTAGGATGTAGAAAAGATCAACTTAATGCAAGGTAGGTCCATTCAAAAGTCTGGCAGCTGGGAAGAAACTGTTCTTGAGTTGGTCGGATGGGAGAAGGTGGAGGAGAGAATGTCCGGGGTATGTGGGATCCTTGATTATGCTGGCCGCTTTGCTGAGGCAGCGGGGAGTGTAGACAGAGTCAATGGAAAGGACGCTGGTTTGTGTGATGGATTAACGTTTTGTAGTTCCTTGTGGTCTTGGGCAGAGCAGGAGCCATACCAAACTGATACAACCAGAAAGAATGTTTTCTATGATGCATCTGTAAAATTTGGTGAGAGTGGTAGCTGACGTACCAAATTTCCTTTGGTCTTCTGAACGCAGGCTGGGGAAAATGGACTTTATGCTGTTGACGTGATGGGTACCAGCTGACTTGGGAGCAGTTCCTTCCCAGCTACCATCAGACTTTTGAATGGATCTACCTTGCATTAAGTTGATTATGTTATGTATGTTAATACATGTGACAATGATGGATCAATTCAAATTTGGGAGGGGTGAATCTCAGGAGGAGGAATCAGGGTGGCCGGAGAACGCTGCTCTGTGCATTTCGACAATAGTGCTGGTTTCTTTGAAGCAGGGAACAGTATTTTGAAGTAGTGGTAGATTGTGAGACATGGTTATTCTTGACTTGCTGCGTTCCTCTGCTTAGAGGCCATAGTCCTCGGGGGAAGGAGCTGATATCCAGAGGTGAAAGAAGGCTGGTAATGTGTCAATTGTCCACTTCAGGTCATCATTCATGATATTTTGCACCTTCCTCATCCTCTACAAAGGAATGTGGACCTAATGGGCGCAGGAGCAGGGGAGTGAAGAAAAGTAGAAAGGTGATTTTGAGCTGAGCTATAGTGGACATTTTGATGGCATGAAGAAAATGTTGACCTAACCTATCCTTTCTAGCCTGTCTTGTATGTGCACACATTTCCAGTTACAACTTGTGTTGGGATTTATGACCATCCCTGGTTGCTTTAATGTCATGAGTTAACCACATAACTTGGCGTAGAAGCTGATGGCCAGAGTGGAGATTCATTACAGACTCAATGGGCCAAATGGTCTCCCTCTCCACTGTCGGGGTTCTATCACCAAAAGAGAAAATACTGGAAAATCTCAGTGGGTATAGCAACAACCGTAAGGAGAGAAGAGCGCTGACATAAGAACATAAGAAATAGGAGCAGGAGTAGGCCATCTAGCCCCTCGAGCCTGCCCCGCCACTCAACAAGACCATGGCTGATCCGCCGCTGCTCAGTTTTGAGTCCAGGTGACCCTTTGCCAAAGCTGGGGTTCTATGTCTTTGAAACAATGCAGATAACAGCCTCGTGCTGAGAAATGTTTGAAATTATCTTTTATTTCAAAATTGTGTACATTTGTGTTACATACAGACGTGTATGCATCTAGAAAAGAAACTTAAAGCTTGCATTCATCAGTTGACCATGGGTTATTATTAATTAATTATCATTAATGTTTGGAGATGTTGTATTTGTAGTTTTACTTCAATATGCTGTTGGTTCAGTGTTGCTATTGAGTAACAATTTATGCATTTGAAGATCAAGTGTAGTATCGACATGCTGTGCTTGTTTGAAGTCATTACGTTTTAGCTTCGTTTGAAGCAATTTTTAAAAGTGGCATCTCGGCCTTTTGGCTAAGATGCAAATAAGATCAAGCCTTGGAGGAGGAGCGCCTACTCCAACCAGCTTGGATCATGTAGATCAAACCCACGACAGGAGGTGAGATCCCTGTCTTGTCAGCTTGGATCGGGAATGCCTCAACTTGTTGAGACCCTGAATTGGACATGAATGAATTAGAATAAAAACAAAAAAAAACTGCAAACTGTGTTCAATCTTTGGACAATTATTGAATTTTATTCTAGAGCGTACTCCGGAAGAAATAGAGAGGACAAAGCAGTTTGCAAAGGAGGTGGTGGATTTACTGCGGCATCAGTCTCATTGCCGTATGCCTTTTAATAAATTTATACCTGCGTATCACCACCACTTTGGACGTCAATGCAAGCTCGCTTATTATGGATTTAACAAACTCCTGGAACTGTTTGAAGCTATACCTGATGTGTTGCAGGTGAGTGCAAGGGCAGGTGAACTTTGACAACAGTAAGTTAGTAGTATGCTAATATTTTAAACATTCTTTGCTGTTAAAATTAAGTCTGCTCAAGTCAACCTGCCTTGTCATTTATGCGTATCCAGTGGTATAAAGTCAGTCTGTAAATTTAGCACTGTCATATCATCAGGAGCAGTATTCCTGAACTGTAGGTGTGGTGTTGAAATTTAAGCTGAAGATGATACCAAGCAGCCAGTGAACTTGAAATGTAAGCTAATGCTATGACTTAGGAGCAAGAGCAGGTCATTCGGACCCTTGGGCCTGCTCAACCATTCAGTAAGAACACGGCTGATTGTGGTCTTAATTCCACATTGCCACCTACCCCCTTACAATCATTACATTCTTGATGAATAGGGGAGTCCATCTGCCTCAGCCTTAAAAATATTCAATGACCTCGTCTCCTCTCCTTTGGGGAAGAGAGTTCAAAAGGTTCACGATGCTTTTGAGAGAAGAAATTTTTCCTCCGTCTGTCTTAAACAGGAGACCCCTTATTTCTAAAATCCTTCCCCAGTGGGGAAGCAGCCACCCTGTTAGGTCCCGTCCAGATGTTGTTTGCTTCAATAAAGCCATCCCACATGTTTTTGAATGATTATTCAATTATTAAATGCTAAAATGTGTGGATTTTACTGTGTGATAATTTAGTTGGCCAGTTTAATTTTTCTCATGTGCTGTATGTGAATGAGATTTCAACCCAGTGTGCTGTTACATTACAATCTGACTACAGCAAGCAGCTGAGTATCTGGGATGATGCTTTCAGAAAGCATGCTGTGTTTGTGAACTTTGAAATGTTTATAGAACAATGATGCAAATGATATTGTCCACAGGTTCTGGAGTGTGGGGAAGAAAAGATCCTTGTTTTAACAGAAAATGAGCAAATTAAAGCACTGACAGCCCAGCTTGTTAAATTGCTAAGAACGCGAAAGGACAATTGCATGACACTTTCAGATTTCCTTCTAGAGTATAACAACACATATGGATATACTCTGCGCCTTCAGGACTATGATGTCAACACTGTTACAGAACTCATGCAGAAACTCTGCCATGTCGCAAAGGTATAGTACATGGTTACTTTAATGACTTTCCCTTTGGGATTTTTATTTGAGCGTTTCCTAATTAAGTATAATTTTTTTTTTCTTCCCCATCCCACCAAAAAGCTTGCCAGCACACCAGCAGGTAAGCAGCTCCAGCTGATAAACAGGAAGTCCCTCCGCACTCTAACCGCTCAACTGCTTGTTCTGTTGATGTCTCTGGACAGTGTCTCACTTCTCAAAGTCGATGATCTTAAGAAACATTTTGACGCTTCATACGGAAATCCTCTTGTCCCATCTGAATATGGTTTCATGTCTCTGACAGAATTGCTGAAGAGCTTGCCGTATCTGGTTGAGGTATGAATACTAAGATTCCTTAACTAGCATTTTTGTAGGATTATTTCTGGCAGTGTGTAAAAGCTGCTTTTGTTTCTTACCTGACAATAGTGCAAATAGAAATATCTGCATGTTTACCTCCCGACCCAGCCCTTAAAATGTTTACTTTCTATGATCCTATCTAAATTGAAGAGCAGGTGTGTGTTTTCTTGTCCCAGAGGTTTCATTTGGAAATCTTCTTGGCCAATCTGAGAATTTTCTATCATAGAACGTAGAACACTACAGCACAGACAGGCCCTTCGGCCCACGAGTTGCGCCGATCACATCAACACCTACCAATCTGTAGACCTATCTATAACCCCCAATCCCATTAAACCCCATATACTCATCCAGAAGTCTTTTAAAAGACCCCAGCGAGTTCGCTTCCACCACCACTGACGGCAGCCGATTCCATTCACTCACCATCCTCTGAGTGAAAAGCTTACCCCTAACATCACTTCTGTACTTGCCTCCCCGCACCTTAAATCTGTGTCCTCTCGTAGCGACCATTTCAACCCGGGGAAATAGCCTCTGAGAATCCACCCTATCTATTCCTCTCAACATTCTATAAACTTCTATCAGGTCGCCTCTCAACCTTCGTCTCTCCAGGGAAAAGAGTCCCAGCTCCCTCAACCTAACTTCATAAGGCATGCCTCCCAGTCCAGGCAACATCCTTGTAAATCTCCTCTGTACCCTTTCAATAGCTTCTACGTCTTTCCTATAGTGAGGCGACCAGAACTGCGCACAGTACTCCAAATGAGGCCTGACAAGGGTCTTATAAAGTTGCAGCATTACCTCCCGACTCCTAAACTCAATCCCTCGATTAATGAAGGCCAGTACACCATACGCCTTCTTGACCACCTCCTCCACCTGCGAGGCCGATTTAAGAGTCCTGTGGACCCAGACCCCAAGATCCTTCTGCTCTTCAACACTACTAAGACTCCTGCCCTTGATAGTGTACTCGTTCATCCCGTTGGTTCTGCCAAAATGGACGACTACACATTTATCCGCGTTGAAGTCCATCTGCCACTTCTCCGCCCAGTCCTGCATCCTATTTATGTCCTGCTGCAACTTTTGACATCCTTCCAGACCATCCACAACACCACCGACCTTCGTGTCATCAGCGAACTTACTTACCCATCCCTCCACTTCCTCATCCAGGTCATTTATGAAAATGACAAACAGCAAGGGTCCTAGAACAGATCCCTGGGGCACTCCACTGGTGACTGATCTCCATTCAGAAAAAGACCCATTCACAACCACTCTCTGCCTTCTGCAGGCAAGCCAGTTCTGGATCCACAAGGCCAAAGGCCCTATCAGATGATTACTTTTCAAATCTCTTCAGTATCCTAAGGATGTACAGGGAAGATTTCTTTCATGCCTTAGTAAGTTGCGTGGTTTGCTAATTAGTACTTTAAAAAGAAAGTTCAGCCAGTGTCTCTTTGCATTGAGGCTTATTCAGGTTTTTAGTTCTGCATCCAGAAACCTTAAAGTAGAACTGAAGTCCTGTATCAGAGATAGGATTCTCCCAGCAAGAATTCATACTTTCCGACTTGTCTTCACTTTGTACCTTGCATGAAATCTATCCCAAACTGCACTTGAGAACTTGATGCAGCAAACTTCATTGTTGGACTCCAGCCAGATAAGGAGGCATGGTCAGCCCCTCAGTGATGGTGGGGGTCAGATTAGAGATTTGAGTGAAAAAAAATGTGTTCCTGCACATGGCGCCGTATTAAAAATGCATCACCTCAGCCATATTGTTTCAGTTTGCATAAGTGAGAGCACAATAGTGAGTGTTTTATCAATCCTGTAACTTCCTCCAGCATTGAACTGTCAGGGTGATGCTGATTTTAGTTACAGTCCCTTCATCTACCCATAGCTGGCTGCTTTAGATTGTTCAGGTTTTAGTTGATGTGTACATCTGAAAAATGCTCCTAGTGGTGCTTTTTTGTAGAGAATTTGAAAAGGAGGTTGACAGTCCATTTGCTCTTCCAGTTTGAATAATTACATTAGTTTGATTGGAGTATGCTATTCTGTTGTAAAATGTAGTGAAATAAACATAATTTCAGGTCATGTTGTAGGGCTTGTTATGTGAAGTTTTCACTGAATTTACAAAGTAAAGATCATTACCTGAGTCTGACTCAAGGATACATCATTTCTGGGGGCTTAAATTCATTTAATGGTTTTTGACATTATCCGTGATACTTTTGAGGTAGTTTGCCAGTTTTCATAGTTTTATTTCCGGGGCATGATACTGGTTACTAAACTTTTACTGTTTTGGGTTAATTTGTGACAGGTATTCACTGATGACAATGGAGAAGAATATGTGAAACTTACCAAAGTGTACCAGTTTGCCAAGAATGTGCGAGCCTTACTGCACACCTACCACTACCAGCAGATTTTCCTGACTGAATTTCCATCTACTTACCACAAGTACACAGGTGAAGTGCTACAGCCCAAAGTATATGGCTATGCAAGCATAGAGGATCTCCTTGTTGCAATACCACAGGTAAATGTGCCTATTAGTTACGAGTTATATGTTGCTCTTAAACTGTGCAGAAGTTGTTTTTTAACTCTTTTCTTTCCTATAGACTTGATAGATATTAGTCTCCTGGGGACAGCTAGTTTTGTTTTGGGGCAAAGTTGCAGTGATAAATTTTATAAAACGAACCTTAAAATACAAAAAAATGCTTAGTTTAAATTCAGTCCCATTAAATGTTGTCCTCCCTTTTTTCTTTAATCCCACCCCGCCCCCTCAAATGTTTCTTCTTACTGTTGTGTCTCACTACACCTTGGGAATGGGAATTCCTTTTTAAAACGTGTGTGTATTGGCTTTTAGCCAGTGGAAAGCAGATTCCATCAAAACTGGAAAGTGCTGTGCTAAGAAATCATATTCAGCAGTAGCATTCAGAGTTAAATAGTGCTGGATTGACTAAATCTATATGTGCTGCTGCAAGGATTAATGGTGACTATTAATATTCCTACTGTTTCAGCTGTCTTCCAATTATCATTATCCATTTACGTTTGCCAAATTATAATAGCCTGTTGCCTTTCGTACCTTTTAAAAAACATGAAGTGTAGGGGTCTAGTTAAGCAGCAGATGCACAGATAATTGTGAAAATCCAGAAGTTGCTGTCAGTGTTACCCTGTCCCTCAGGTTGTGCTGTTGCAGTCTTTGCTGAAAGCTTGCCCTGTGACTGAGTCTATGGCTATAAACAGCGAGAAAGGCTGGGACATATTTGTAACTAAACCTCTCAGGCCCTGAAAAGTTAATGTGATGGATTTCATTCCCTCAAAATTGATATTGCAGATTGGTCTGCTCATGTATTTTCTGATCCTTAGTTTTGTTTCCTGTATGATAATATAAATGTGTGTGTGTGTGTGTGTGTGTGTGTGTGTGATGCAATGGGTATGTTTAGAATTCAGGTATGTTTTGCAGGGCGTTGGTTTTGTCTCAAAACGTTTAAATTGGTAGCTGAGAGTGCAGGGTAGTACTAATTTTAGACCTCGAGTGTTTGTTTTAAATAGAGCTAATGCATTTGTGTTTATCGGGGGATTTCAGTAGAGTTTTGATTACACATGACTCTGTCCCTGCCAATGGGAGGGGCTAAGTTTGAGAAGAAATGTTTGTTTGTTTCATTTTAAAATGCAAGCATTTGTTGTGTGCAGCTCTCTCGCTCGCTGCCACGTTCCCCGGTGACCTAAGTCATAGCAATTATGTCTACGTTTCGCTAACTAATTTTAAAGAGGGGGTTTAAGTATATAAAAGGAATATTGTTTGAATTGGAACTCATAGTGATAGGTTAGCAGTTAAGACTTGTATCTTGTCACATTTAAGTATTGTTCAACTGTTAAAGGTTAAGCTAGTTCATTGTTATAGTCAAATTTTGCTTTTGTAAAAGCTTCCCAGTTTGTCAGTAGGATTGCACCACCTTAGCCTCACACTATTGCCAAAGAAACTTGTTGGGGTATAGTCTGGCTCCATAACATACCTTGAAATTTCTGATCTCGAGCCCTAACAATCATTCTTGCAAATTCTGCCTCTTTTTGTGCTTTTGATCTTGGTAAGAGTGACACCAAATGAAAGAACACAAACACAATTTTGACCAACTTATTGGATTGTTGCAAGGCATGAAATGTCAGCCAGAATTTCAAGGAGCACCTTCCACAACATGTGGAGTTTTATCTTTTAATATTTTCAATTTTTAATAGGTCATCTGGATAAAAGGACATGGGCAGAAAAGAATAGTGGTTTTAAAAAATGACATGAAAGGTAACAGTTTATTTTAAACTTAATGAGGCTTTCTGCTTTTATCCATTTTTTTCCACTTTCCCTTTTAGACAATTACCGTAAAAGAAAAATTAAGGAAACATTTATACTATGTGCCCCAAATCACCTTTAACAACAAAAAAAACTGGGTTTCTGTATTTGCAGCAACGACTTAATGACCCATGAATATTTGTACGCACTTTCTGCATTTTTAGACTGGCTGGTGAAAGGCAGAAATACGGGAAACATGAGAAGAAGTTTCCCCCTCAATTTAGGGGTGTTTGCACAGAAACATAGAACATAGGATAGGAGGAGGCCATTTGGCCCTTCAAACCTGCTCCACCCTTCATCATGATCATGGCTGATCGACCAACTCAATAGCCTAATCCTGCTTTCTCCCCATAACCTTTTGATTCCATTTGTCCCAAGTGCTATATCCAACCACCTCTTAAATACATTCAATATTTTGGCATCAGCTACTTCCTGTGGTAATGAATCCCACAGCTCACCACTCTTTGGGTGAAGAAATGTCTCCTCATCTCTGTCCTAAAATGGTTTACCCCAAATCCTCCAGACTGTGACCCTGGATTGTGGACTCCCCACCATCAGGAACATCCTCCCTGTATCTACCCTGATAGAATTTTATAAGTCTCTGAAATCCCTCCCGCATTCGTCTGAAATCCAGCAAAAACAATCCTAACCTAGTCAATCTCCTCATACATCAGCCCCGTCATCCCCGGAATCAGCATGGTTTAATTATCCTGTAAAGCTACACCACCTGAAAATTACTATCTCTAGAGACAAGATAGCAGTATAATTTTTTAAATAAATGCTATTGCTGTGCATTTAAACAATGTTTTGACTGTGTATTAATTTTCAATGGATTTTTTTAAAACTTCTATAATAACCTGTTCCATGGTCTTATTTTTTCTTCCCTTTGCCCCCAACCCTGACAGTGCGTAACAGCTCTAATTGTTGTTCTCCTGCTTACATGGTCGAAGAATGTGAACAGCCACCAGAAGATCCAAAACGCCCAGTAACCTTGGCAGTAACAAACTCCAGTGACACCGAGACAAAGGAGTTTGAAACTGCCAGCTCCTGTAAGTATGAAAGCAAATTACTGCGGATGCTGGAATCTGAAAACCAAAAGAGAAAACGCTGGAAAATCTCAGCAGGTCTGGCAATATCTGTAAGGAGAGAAAAGAGCTGACGTATTGAATCCAGATGACCCTTTGTCAAAGCTAAAAGGCACAGAAAGTGGGAGTATTTATACTGCAGGGCGAGGGAATGCAAGATAAGTCATAGCCATAGAAACCAGGGGAAAAGACTGCTAATGGCAGTCCTCAGAGAGTAAAGGGTGTGACTGGCCAAATGGCAGAGAAGCTGTAAGCTGTGATAGATGGAGATGTTGCAGGGGATGGCCATAGAAAAGAGGTGAAGTGTAGATAAAGGGAAATGGGGGGAGAAAAGGTAAGGGAAGGGGGGTGAAGTATGGGGAAAGAATGGGAGGGAGGAAGAAAAATGGAGGAAAGAAAATAAACAAAAGGTAGAGAACAGTAAAAAAAATTAAACAAAATAGAATGAAAACAAAAGGGTCAAGGTGGGGTAGAGCAAATCATCTTGAATTGTTGAATTCGATGTTGAGACCGAAAGGCTGTAAAATGCCAAGCTGGAAGATGAGATGCTGTTCCTCCAGTTTGCGTTGAGCTTCACTGGAGCTCCTGTAAGTGTAATAGATTTCATAATTAACGTGTTGCAACAATTGCTTGTCTTCTAGATCTGAAACAAGATGTGCCATAACAGGGCAACTTTCTCCATTGTCACTGGGTCAGCAACCATAGCAGTATTCTGGGAGCAAATTCACCAGATAGACTGGATCAGAGTAGATGGGGAGAAAGTGTTCCCACTCAGGGCCTAAAACAAGGGGCACAGATGTAACTTAATTGGCAAAAGAAACAAAAGCGACATGAGGGAAAACTTTTTCACATGGCGAATCATTAAGATCAGGAACGCACCACCTGTGTGTGATGGAGACAGGTTAAATCGAGGTATTTAGAAGGGAATTAGACTGATGCGAAGAGGAAGAATGTGGAGAATGTTATGAGGAGAAGACAGGAGAATGAGTTGCTCATTCGGAGAGCTGTTGCAGGCACGATGGGTCAGCTAGTCTCCTGTGTTGTAATAATTCTGTGCATTCTGAACTGATACCAAGATTGATGCCCTGTTCTCTTTATGGTAACTTGGGGCAGGTGCTAACTGCCAATCATCATCCCAGTGTATCCACAAAACTGGAAGCAAGTCTGTCAAGTGTGCAAAAGTAAAATGTAGTCCTCGGGGGGGGTGGTTCTTGCACTGGCATCTGTACAACCTCATAACAGCTATTGTTTGAGAGCTGAATGATGCTTAACAATATCACTAGTTCCACAATATGCAAGTCCTGGCTAAGCTGGTTAGTGTAAGCTGGAGTTGCTGGGGGATGAGATACATCCCTTCCCTGCAAGTGGCAGAATGTGGGGCTTTGGTATCTGAAACATGGAATGGAGTGGCTTATTCTTGGGGATCATAATCCAAAAGGCAAATCTCAAGAAGCCACTAAAGCACCTGGATCCCACCCTAATCATCAGTTTTTTAACAGGCATCGTGACTATGAAAAATGTTCATGTAAAAACCATGAATGTTTGTTGTACTGCACTTCTTACAGCGTGCGGTGATGCTTTGTTCATATTATAAAGTCATAACAGATAATACACGTGGAGTTTTCAAATTGACCCTTTGTTCCAAAGTGCAGGTGGTGTGTGAGGTTTTGGTGAAGGTATTATAATGTGTACAACCTCCTAACATATGTCACTTTTTTTTCATAGGTTCAAACCAGCCTGAACAAGAGCTCCTCTGCCTTGGTAACCAATCTCCTGTTGACTTGCTCTGCGGACCCGTCCCATCGTGCTTACCATCCCCCCAACTCAGACCAGACCCAGTTATTCTTGAAAATGCTGATCTTATTCAATTTGAGGAACAGTCACCGAATGTTGCAGGTTGAGAGCCAATCTTTATCTTTTTTAGCATGCTGTCAAAGTTTTTCCATGTAATGGGTTAAATCTCCACAAAACACAGTAAGTACAGTAAGAAGTCTCACAACACCGGGTAAAAGTCCAACAGGTTTATTTGGGATCACGAGCTTTGAGTGCTGCTCTTTGATCAGGTGATTCCAAATTAACTTTAACCTGGTGTTGTGAGGCTTCTTACTGTGCCCACCCCAGTCCAACACCTGGCATCTCCACATCAGTATTAAGTAAGCATTAAAATAATTCCTCAAACAGGTAAATAATAAAAAATTATTTAATACAGGATAATATTTCATCGCTTGTAAAACTACACTGTGATGCAAATCTGTCTATTTAAAAAGAAAACCTTGCATTTATACAACAATTCCATGATCCTGGGATTCCAAAATACTTTACACCAGTGAAGTACTTTTAAAGTGTAGCTACTTGCAATGTGGCAACCACTTTATTCATGGCAGCACAGTAGTTAGCACTGCTGCCTCATAGTGCCAGGGACTTGGGTTCGATTCCTGGCTTGGGTCACTCTGTGTAGAGTCTGCATGTTCTCCGTGTGTCTGCATGGGTTTCCTCCAGGTGCTCAAGTTTCCTCCCACAGTCTGAAAGACATGCTGGTTAGGTATATTGGCCATGCTAAATTCTCCCTCAGTGTACCCAAACAGGCACCGGAGTGTGGCAACTAGGGGGTTTTCATAGTAACTTCATTGCAGTGTTAATGTAAGCCTACTTGTGACTCAAATAAACTTTACTTTTACTTTACGTGGTCAAATCTCATTGCTAAGTAATCTGCTGTTGATTGAGAGATAAATACTGGCCAGGGTACCAAGACAGTGGCATAGTGATTAGCACTGCTGCTTCACAGCTCCAGGAGCCTGGGTTCAATTCCCTGCTTGGATCACTGCCTGTGTGGAGTTTGCATGTTCTCCCCGTGTCTGCGTGCTTCAGTTTCCTCCCACACTCCGAAGATGTGCAGTTTATGTGGATCGACCATGCTAAATTCTCCTTCAGCATACCCGAACAGGCGCTGGAGTGTGGTGTCGAGGGGATTTTTACAGTAACTTCATTAGTGTTTAATGTAAGTCTATTTGTGACACTAATAAATAAATTTTAACCTACTTTTAAGGGAGATCTCCTCTTTAGAATAATATATCTGACATTTTAAGGCCAAGGAATGGGATACAGCTTTTAACATGGAATGATCAGGTTTTGAAAATGTGTTGTAATGCTGTATAACTTTCTAAACAGATATGTTGGTCTTGACAGAGGAGGAGAAAACTATCCTTCCTGCAGCTATGACCGAAGAGGCTTTTACCAGTGGCAGCGTTACCAACCAGATTAAAGAAAATATTCCAACTGTGTATCAAGCTGAGGATGTGCATGAAACCAAGTCGCCACACGTGGAAGTGACTGACAGCCCCCTCAAGAAGCCCAGAAGTAAAGTGAAGTTGGCAGCAAATTTTTCACTTTCATCCCCAATTAACCTTTAATTTAAGAAAGAACTGTATACTTATTTTTACTACTTAAAGCACTAAAACTGATTCCAAAGTGCTAAATCCAAAGAATTGAACACATTTTTATCTTCACTTTCCTTCTGTATTTAAAATATTTAAAGAATGCCACAAAACACATAGGAAGAAAACTGGGTCTGTGTCTGGAGCTGATATTACTGTAGTCCATGATCTATCTTGGCTACAGTTAAGATTCCAAGATTTGTGTATAGGTTGTTATAATTTAGAGATTTGTAATGTTTGATCGAGGTTTTTGTTTTTAAGAAAGTCAAAGCTGTGTTTTCTTGCACTAAAAGCCTATTCGTGTTATCTCTCCAATGTAAGGTTTCTCAGTAAAATGCATGATGTCTCAAAATCCGATAGCTGAGGTTTTTTGATCCGATTCCTACAGACCAGCAGTACGTCTTGTATAATCTAACTGTACAAGTGTAGTTGAAATGTTTAGAATTTGACTTGAATGGCTTGTAATTACAATCCAATCTTTGGTTTTGTTCACCTCTCTGTAGAAAGAATCGATTGCATTCAATGGTTGTGTTGTTTATAATGTCCTGTAGTTGAAGAGTAGAGCTAAAGAACCTCCTAATAATGCAAATGCTGTTGGGGTGTGATGGCTTCCCATAAGGTTTATGTTTGAGTTTTACTGCAAGTTGGTTTAATCAGATATCTGTAATCTTGTTTTCATGAATTCTATCTCAAAATTGAATTGACCATTGCCTTAGCAATCTGCTACACTTAACGGTGCGTCTCCAGTCTAATGTGAGTGGCACTGGTGCAGAGTTGGGAGTTCACTGTGAAATATGCATGTGTTGCATAAATCACAGGGCCTGGGTCAGGTAAGGAAAACTGTTCAAAAGCTATCATTTCCACTTGACAGTTGGAGCTGAATTTCCCCTTGAAAATGCGGAAACGTCAAGGTTTTGTTAAAACCTTGTTTTTTTTTAAAGCCATGTTTCATTGGGGAGCTGTGTACATAAACTAACAGTTACAGAATGTTTTAATGTGAACTGCTTTTATTCCATTGTGTTTTGAGTGGTTACTATTGGGAAGTTTTAAGTGTCAGAGTTGGTGACTGTAGTGCCAGTGTGATGACCTTGGAAAAGGTTAAAAGGATTTAATAGTGTGTGGCAGTAGGCCCATTAGGGCCTGCTGGACGGAACCTGGCTTTTACAATGGATTGTATTTGCCAGAACGCACTTTTTCTAGATTACGATAACCTATTTTTGAAAAAGAAAATTCTCCACTGGTGCCAGAGATTTGAGTTTGTTAGTAAAATGTGTAATTGCTGAAACTATCTTTCTCTACAGACTTGCATTTGTGACCATTCAGGTTTATAATGTGCATAAACATTGAAATATTAGCTTCAGAAATACTGGAAAGTAGCAAAACTGGGATAAACTGAACAATTGTATGGGGAAAAAAATCTATTCCAAGTTAAACCTGGAACTCAAATGTTGCAGACTTTGACCAGGTGTTTAATGTCTGTACACTAGTACGTATATAGGTTTTTTCAAAAAAAACCTTATTAAATAATGGCAGTTTAGATGCTAAAGAAGTTAATGTGCAGTAACTATTGCCAAACACCTTTTTAATAGTTCCTGCTTGGAACATCAGCAAAGAGGAACAGAAATATTCTGATTTATTACAAGCCACTCAAGTCATGTAGAGTAGGTTCTGGTTTTGTGATGTCTAAAAACCCACAGTATGTTAGTAGTTGTTCTGAAATGGTGGCTTATATATGCAGATCTGCATAAATTTGTGTTGGTAATCTCTTGGCTGATTTGAGTAACAGACTTTGTACACTGATGTAAACTGGTAGAGATACGTTTATTTGAGGTCTTTGAACATTATTATGTTGATTGAGTATTGGATATATCTGAAAATATGACAAAGGCTTGTTTCCTCTCTATGTATTTTCAACAAAAATAGAACAAGAAAAATGGCTTATCAAATGCTGGCTGCTTTGTTTGGGACCAAATTTATTTTGCCATGAATAAAATTTTACAGCAAGCATATTTCCTGTTGGTCATTTTTGGTTTAAATATGCACATGACTCATAAGGGCTGAGTAGATGAGACATAACTACCTGAAACTATGGTCCAGAGGGGCAGTTTTTTATAGGGTGGTGAGTGTCTGGAACAAGCTGCCAGAGTAGTAGAGGCGGGTACAATTTTGTCTTTTAAAAAGCGTTTAGGCAGTTATATGGGTATGGGGGATATGGGTCAAATATGGGCAATTAGGACTAGCTTCCTGATTTAAAAGCTGAGCAGCATGGACAAGATGGGCCGAAGGGCCTGTTTCCATGCTGTAAACCTCTGACTCTAAATCTCTGGAGAATTGTTTGTAGGAAGGCAACTTGGGGAGTTCTTTATTTTCTCCAATTGTAGTTCATTCTCTATCTTAAACTGTTCGTGCCACAGCCTCCTATGTTCAAGGTACTGTCCTGGAGAACCAGAAATATTTTGCAACAAGTCTGTTAAAAGTCGTATGGGCAACTGCCAATGAAGTAGCGACAGAGCAAAGTCCAGACCCTCTTTGTTGAACAAAGAATAGAAGATGGATAATTGATGTAATCAACATTCCAATTCATTCCATTTCATGTTTGTACTGAATTTAAATCAAGGGGGCACAGGTTCAAGGGCAGAGGGGGCAAGTTTAAGGGAGATGTGCAGGAGAAGTTTTTCATGTCGAGAGTGGTGGGTGCCTGAAACATGCTGCCAGAGGAGGTGGTAGAAGCGGACACGTTAGCAACATTTAAGAGGCATCTGGAAGGATACGAGTAGGGAGGAAAGAGAAGGATATGGACCAAGCAGGGGCAGATGATTTACAGCATCATGATCAAGCCATACTTGGAGCCAAAGGATCTGTCCCTGTGCTGTACTGGGATGGGGTTGCAGGGGGGCTCTTGAGTAGCAGGTATTGTCATTCAGTCTTCTGATATTTGAAAATATGGTTACATATCTATATGTGCACTTAATTTTGAATCCATATTTGTATTGCAAAGTGATGCAAATATTGTGGACTGTGTGCATGTCATGGGACACGACTTCCAATCCTGCAAATGTAGCAGTGGAACAGAAAAACTTCTATTTTTCAATAAAATATATACAGAAGATACACATAAAGACTTAATCTGAATATGTTGAAATGTTTCCAAATTTTAAAACATTTTTCAAAAGTTTTGAGAGGTTGTGGAAATTGCAGAGACTACAACATATCAAACATTTTCAGCGCCAACCAGTGAGGAAAACCTTAAACACCTCATTCCCTAAACACCTCATCCGTTGACTGTCTACACTTCCGGCTGCCTTGGCAAAGCAGCCAGCATAATTAAGGCCCCTACGCACCCTGAACATTCTCTCTTCTGCCTTCAGAGAAAGATACAAAAGTCTGAGGTCCCATACCAACCAACTCGATAACAGCTTCTTCCCTGCTGCTGTCAGACTTTTGAATGGACCTATCTCGCATTAAGTTGATCTTTGTCTACACCCTAGCTATGACTGTAACACTACATTCTGCACTCTCTCGTTTTCTTCTCTATGAAAGGTACGCTTTGCATAGCACGCAAGTAACAATACCTTTCACTGTATACTAATAATGTGACAATAAATCCATCTCCATAGAGACAAATTACAGACAGATTTGTAGTCAGTGGTATAATATCTTTTGCCTTATTGTACATATAAAAGTTTCCTGTGTAAATGGGAACCAACATGATCTTATCTATGTCATTATTGCTTTTTGAAAAAGATCTTATGAACAGTATATGCATTTAAATCCTTAGCATCATTAATCAGATGTAATTGGAGTAAACTTGCAAGTTCAGCTTGTGGATAACTTAATGGGGAGGCTGTGGTGTTGTGGTACTGTCACTGGACTAATAATCCAGAGACCCAGGGTAAAGCTGTAGGAACATGGGTTCAAATCCCACCACAGCAGATGGTGAAATTTGAACTCATTTAAAAGTCTAATCGTTACCATAAAACCATTGCGGATTGTTGTAAAAACCCATCTGGTTCACTAATTTCCTTTAGAGAAGGAAATCTGACAGTGTTACCTGGTTTGCCTAAATATGACCCCATGTTCTTACATGTCCTTTGAACTGAGCACTAGGTAGTTTCAAGGGCAATTGGGTAATAAATGCTGGCCCAGCCAGCGACATCCAAAACCCATGAGAGAATTTTTAAAAACTTGGCTGAATGTCGGTAAAGGCTGGATGTCAGTAAATGGTGTTCCCTGGCAAATAAAACTGTTCAAAAATTGAAAGTGTGTGTGATTTTTCCTACTATTTCCTTTTCACATATCGTTCTCTCAACCTCCAGTGATACTTTCCTTGCTTGGATCGAAGGGACATAGACTGGAACTCCAAACTGATGTCCTACCCTCAAACATCATGGGGCAGCAACAAATAACTTAATCAAGCTTGTCACATGCTGGTTCAGAAGCTGAGCAGAGTTATACTGGAAACTTCTCAGAATCACCTCTAGGTGTAACCAGTTCTTAATTCACTAGGTTCACTAGGCTGATAGCGGAGATGAGGGGTTACCCTATGAAGAGAGACTAAATAGACTGGGTCTGTACTCGTTGGAGTTTAGAAGGCTGAGGGGGGATCTTAGAGACATATAAGATAATGAAAGGGATGGATAGGGTAGAACTAGAGAGATTCTTCCCGCTTAGAAAGGACAAGTGGACTAGAGGGCACAGCCTCAAGAAAAGTTGGGGGGGGGGGGTGCAGTTTAGATCAGAGTTGAGGAGGAACTTCTTCACTCAAAGGGTGGTGAATCTCTGGAATTCTCTGCCCGTTGAAGTGGTGGAGGCTACCTCACTAAATATATTTAAGTCACGGGTAGATAGGTTTCTGACAGACAAGGGAATTAAGGGTTATGGGGAGAAAGCGGGAAAGTGGAACTGATCCACTTCAGATCAGCCATGATCTTATTGAATGGTGGGGCAGGCTCGAAGGGCTAGATGGCCTACTCCTGCTCCTATTTCTTATGTTCTTTGTTCTTATGTTCTTTATTAATTCATGTTTGTCATAAATACATCAATCATTTGTGTTCTCTTGTGGTCTGAGTGGAAGTTGTCATCTGATGCTTGATATCTAAAGTGTATGATGACATGAGCGATGACATTCCTCTGATCTGGATCTAATATTTCTTGCCTTTTGTTGTTTTTCTCAAACCTCCGTAAATGTGGAGAAGTGACATTAATGTAATGCATTTCATCAATTTTAATTTGTATGTCTTTTACCACTTTTCATCTACATTACATGCATTACTTGAATGCAGATTACAGGGTCAATGGCAGGGTTCTGAGGGATGTGGAGGAACAGAGAGATCTTGGAGTTCATATCCACAGATCTCTGAAGGTTGCCACTGAAGTGGATAGAGCTGCGAAGGCTTATAGTGTGTTAGAGTTTATTAAGAGGGGGTTTGAGTTTGAGCTGTGGGGTTATGCTGCAACTATACCAGACATTGGTGAGACCACATTTGGAATATTGTGTTCATTTCTGGTCACCTCACTATAAGAAGGATGTGGAAGCATTGGAGAGAGTGCAGAGGAGATTTACCAGGATGCTGCCTCGTTTGGAGGGTAGGTCTTATGAGAAAAGGTTGAGGGAGCTGGGGCTTTTCTCTTTGGAGCAGAGGAGAATGAGAGACGACTTAACAGAGGTTTATAAGATGATGAGAGGGATTGATAGAATGGATGTGCAGAGACTATTTCCTTGGGTGGGTGTAGCTGTTACTAGGGGGCATTTTAGGTTCATGGTGGGAGATACAGGAGGGATGTCCGAGGTAGATTCTTTACTCAGAGTGGTCAGGGTGTGGAGTAGACTGCCTGCTGTGATAGTGGAGTCGGACGCTTCAGGAACTTTCAAGTGGTTATTGGATAGGCACATGGAGCACTCCAGAATTATAGGGAGTGGGATAGCTTGATCTTGGGATTGGACATAGCTCAGCACAACATTGAGGGCTGAAGGGCCTGTACTGTGCTGTAATTTTCTATGCTTCTAATACAGTTTTGCATTCATCTTTGTATAATTTCTAAACTTAAAATTTATTCGTCACAATTAGGCTTACATGAAATTACTGTGAAAATCCCCTAGTGGCCACACTCCAGTGTCTGTTCAGATACACTTCTTTGAAAAACTTGATCAAGTTCATGAGATACAACCTCCCCTTCACAAAACCATATTGCTTTGCACTAATATGTCCACTTATTTCGAAGTGGGAATAAATCTTGTCTTGAAGAATCCTCTCCAGTAATTTCCCTATCCCTGATGTAAGGCTCACCGACCTGTAATTACCTGGATTATTCTTGCTACCTTTCTTAAACAAAGGAACAACATTGGTTATTCTCCAATCCTCTGGACCTCCCCTGTAGCCAGTGAGGATACAAAGATTTCTCTCAAGGCCCCAGCAATTCCCTCCCTTGCCTCTCTCAGTATTCTGGGGTATATTCCATCAGGCCCTGGGGACTTGTCCACCTTAATGTTTCTCAAGGACCCCAATACCTCCTCCTTTTTGACCTCACCATAACTCAAACTATCTGCACACCCTTTCCCAGACTCATCATCCACCAAATCCTTCTCTTTGGTGAATACTGATGCAAAATACTCATTTAAGACCTCGCCCACTTCCTCTGGCTCCATGCATGGATTCCCTCCCTTGTCCTTGAGTGGGCCAAACCTCTCCCTGGCTACGCTTTTGTTCTTTATAAATGTATAAAAAGCCTTGGGATTTTCCTTAATCCTGCTGGCCAATGTTTTTTCATGATCTCTTTTAGCCCTCCTTACTCCTTGCTTAAGCTTCTTTCTACTTTCCTTTCTCATTGGCCACTTCTTGTAAGGCTCGAGGATGAAGTCTATCTGGACCTGGGCTCTTGTGCCACCTCAGCTCCAACAATTTACTCAGTGCTACGTCCTGGCGATAGTCATTTTCCTGAGTTTCTCCCCCCACCCCCGCTCTCTCCCTCCCATGTTGCTGGTTTATAGTTGCTCACTTGTGTACAGTTCACCTGCAATCTCCTTATTTTTCATGATCAATTTTTCAGACTCACTTTCGATTGGGCCAATACTCATTTTGTTCACTTTTCATATAAATACTTACCTGTTTTTACATTTCCGGCTTTCTCTCCTTCTCTGATCCTCCCTTCCTTATAAACCTTTTAGTCATCATTTGTTGTTCCTTATAGTCTAATCTTCTGACCTGTCATCTGACTTTGTATACACATATTTTTCTTTTAGTTTTTGTTTATTTGGAGCAGCGCGGTGGTTAGCACTGCTGCCTCACAGCTCCAGGGACCTGGGTTTGATTCCCAGTTTGGGTCACTGTCTCTGTGGAGTATGCACATTCTCCCCGTGTCTGTGTGGGTTTCCTCCGGATGCTCCAGTTTTCTCCCACACTCCAAAGATGTCCGGGTCAGGTTGATTGGCCATGCTAAATTGCCCATTAGTGTCAAGGGGATGAGCAGGGTAAATACACGGGGTTACAGACATAGCGGCATTGTGGTCACTGCAGACTTGATGGCCTACTTTTGAACAATAGGAATTCTATGAAGTTTGATATTATCTTTAACCATTCTAGTTAATCAGGTATGGTGTGTAACCCTTTGGTGTCTTCTTACTGATTGGAATATATCTATCCTGTGTATTCTGAAATATTACCTTAATATTTACCACTGCATCTCCATTAATCTGTCCCTTAACCTAATTTGCCAATTCACTTTAGCCAACTCATAACTGCCCTTATTTAAGTTTAGAATGTAGGTGGAAGGTTTTAATCTTTTTGTTAAAGTGTTGACTTTAGTGGTAAAAGAGGATGGCAGCCAGCCAACTGCTCGCTGGGAAAGGTGTCCCGATCAAAGAATACATTTAAAAAAAGAACCTCCCCAGTGGAGGTTTCACTGGCACTACCTGGGCATTACCCTTTACCCTCCCACTGGGGTGGGGGGGGGCTGTGCTCAGCTGTGTGCCCCCAGTGCTGACCGTTTGCCTGACCTGATGTAAACCCTGCTAATGTGACAAGGAGGGGAATCTTGCACTGTGGGATAATACAGGGTGGGGTGGGGGGGTGGGGTGGGGTGGTGGGGGTGGGGGTGGGGGGCCCTACTAATGACATTCAAATGTCTGTGAGGTTTCTGACCTTTCATAACGGGAATCCGATTGTGCCTTAGGCAGGGGCGGTGATCCCACTTGTGTAAGTGTTGGTGTGAAATCCTGCTAGCGTAAATCCAGTTCTGGGAATCCGGTGGATTCTTCACCCTCTCTGATTTTCCCAAATGCCAAAAGGGAATGGGCAATCCCCCCCTAATGGCACAGTGGTTAACACTGCTGCCTCACAGGACCCGGGTTTGATTCACGGCTCGGGTCACTGTCTGTCTGGAGTCTGCACATTCTCCCCGTACCTGTGTGGGTTTCCTCTGGGTGCTCCGGTTTCCCCCCACAGTCCAAAGATGTGCCGGTTAGGTACATTGGCCGTGCTAAATTCTCCCTCAGTGTACCTGAACAGGCGCCAGAGTGTGGCAACAAGGGGATCTTCACAGTAACTTCATTGCAGTGTGAATGTTACTTGTGAATGTTAGTAAATAATTGAGTACTAATAAATAAACCAAACCAAACTAAAACAAACTAGTGTAAGCCTACTTATGTCACTAATAAATAAACTTTAAACTAGTCCCAGATCCACTCCTCACTCCTTCAAACTGAATACAAAATGCAATCATATTATAATCATTGCTACCTAGGTGTGTCTTCACTATAAGATCATTAATTACTCCCATCTTGTTCTGTAGTACCAGGACTAGTATAACCTGTTCTCTGGTTGATTCCAGAACGTGCTTGTGATGATACTGTGCCTTTAAGAATTATATCTTAATCATGTTTCTCTGCAGGATGTTTCTAACGATCCCTGGCATTTTTCCAAGCCGTTTTGTCTGGAATTGGTATCCTCTATTGTTACTGAGGTATTATAACTGACATCATGTCTGTTTTAATCTGAATAAAGCAGTGTTCTAATTGCAGAGTAGAGCTTGATTGGGATAATTGACGTGTTAGGTCATATGACTGGAAACAGCTGGACTTTCACAGAATTCCAGCCTCATTGCTGTTTTTCAGATCCTGTTTGGAGTTGAGAGAGAGCAGCATCTCTTTATTCCTCTCTCTCTGGAGTTTGGAGACTCTGCTGTCTGAGTGTTGCTGTTTTGGAAGCTGCAGAGAGAGAGAGAGAGAGAGAGAGAGAGAGATGTATCCTTTACCTGCCTCTGAACTCTGAAGACTGGAAGCTGCTAGAGATTGGGTTCACTGCTCTGTTTTGCTGCCTTGAGGATTTGTCCTTCTCTGAAAGCTGCCGTTTGGATTTCTATCCATGGATGTTAAAAGCTAGAAATCGAGCATCACGTGAGCACACTTGTTTTAGTGCAAACTAACTTTGAAGAAGGGTATATATCAATGGGGTACTGTTTTAAATTGGAATAACAGAGATAGTTAGCTGTTATACTGAACCAAGTTTAACTCTTGTAATTGGTAAAAGTTATGGTCATTCTTTTTGTTAGATTTTAATTGTGTTGTTAAATACTGTTGTTTGATAAAAGCTTCCTAGTGGGTTACTTGAATCATATCTGGAGTGAACCATCTTGTGCCCGCCCTGATACCAAATGTAAAACTTAGCTTAGAGTCTAAGCTCGCTTCACAAAACACCTTGAAGTTTCTGCATGGAGTTTTAACCTGCTGTTTTAAGAAACTATCCCGAAAACATTTAACAGTTTTACTCTGGCCCCTCCCACATCTCCTTCATTGGTACATCGACCCTATTTCAGTGTCGCTTCATGTTCTTGTCTGGATCTGGAAGAATTTACCAATTTTGCTTCCCACCCGTCTCACCTTCACATGGTCCATCTCTGACACTTCCCTTCCTTGACCTCTCTGTCTCCGTTTCTGGTGATAGACTCTCCACTACTAACCATTACAGGCCCAACTTTCATAGGTACCTTAACTACAGCTCTTCCCATTCTGTGTGGACTCAATCCCATTCTCTCAATTCCTTCACCTCCACTGCATCTGTTCTGATGATGCCGCTTTCTAAAATGGCATTGCTGATCTGTCATCCATCTTTTCTGGATCATTGTTTTCCACCCTTGTGGTTGACGGGACCCTTACCTTGTCCCACCCACCTCCAGGGCCACTGCTCTCACCTCCTCCCCACCCTCCCAGGGACCCCCTGGGCCTCAGTTTTCAACTCACCAGCCTCCACATTCAAAAGATCATCGTCCGCCAATTCCAGCACAATGCCACTATTCAACACAGCTTTCCCTCACACCTTACCCCGTCAGCATCCCGCAGGGTCTGTTTCCTCCAGGATACGATAGCATCTCACCCCCTGCCCGCTGCACTTGCCCATGCAATTGCTTCCCCTTTACCCCCCTCCCTGCTCACCACCCCAGCTCCTTAACCCTCCTTCCAGGTGAAGCAGTTCTTCACGTGCACCTCCTTCAATCTGGTCTGTTGCACTCGCTGCTCCCAATGTGGCCTACTCTATACTGGAGAGACCAAACACAGACTGGGTGACTGTTAAGCACCTTTTGTCTATCCACAAGTAAGTCCCAGGCCTCCCTGTCGCTGGCCACTTCAGCAGCCCACCCTGCTCTCCTGCCCGTCCTTGGTCATCTGCGATGTTCCAGTGAGGCCCAATGCAAAACGGAGGAACAGCACCTCACCTTCCGATTGGGCGATTCACAGCCTTTCCAGACTGAACATTGAGTTCAACAACTTCAGAACATCAACGCTCTCCTCCACCTTCACCCCCATTTCCATTTATTTTGTTTCATTTTATCTTTTTACACTTTCTCCATCGTTTCATTTTTGCACTTTTTAAACATCCTGTTTTCCATCTACTTTCCCCCACCACTGACCCCCCCCCTTCCCACCCCCCACCACTGACCCCACCCCCCACCCACCATCCTACTGTTACCTCTCTCAGGTTGTCCTTTGACATTCTGTTTGCCTTTGTTCTGCCATTTACACATTCGGATTTCTCAGTGGCCGCTATTAGCACCATTCTTAGCCATGATCACCACCATTTACATTCCCTCTGGCTTGTTGTCCAAGGCATCTTTGTCAATCTCACGCCACCCACCCCACCCACAATATAAATCTCATCTCATCTTCTTTTCTTCAGTTCTGACAAAGGGTCACCCAGACTCGAAACGTTGGCTCAATTCTCCCCCCCCACAGATGCTGTCAGACCTGCTGAGATTTTCCAGCATTTTCTATTTGTCTTTCAGATTCCAGCATCCGCAGTATTTTGCTTTTATCAACAGTACGATCTGTTTTGCTTTTTAAATTGCATCAAACAGCACAAATGCATCATTTTTCCCTGTCAATGATAATATGTGTTTGCGACTTACTCTGGTTATCAGCTTTGTCACTCTCTGGGATTGCCTGGAAGTGCACTGGATAGTAATGAGCCAGAAGCTTTGGGTTAAGTCCCACTCGAGACAGGTTCATTCAAAACTCACCCAAACAAATTGAGTACCAACCAGTCCTTGGAGTCCTCGTGCATCAATTGCTGAAAGTAATCACTCGGGTACAGCAGGCAGTAGAGGAAAATGATATGTTCGCCTTTGTAGCGAGAGGATTTGGGAAAAGGGCTAGGGATGTTTTGCTGCAATTGTATAGGGCGTTGGTGAGGCCACATCTGGAGTATTGTGTGCAGTTTTGGTGTCTTTATCTGAGGGAGGATGTACCTGCTATAGAGGGAGTACAGCCAAAACATTGGATAGCCATAAAACATTTACATAGGGGTCATGGGTAGAGAGGTGGTGTTGAGATGGCAGTGTGGGCTCGTTGGGCCGAAGGGCCTGTGTTTCCCAGGCTGATTTTGTATTTTGTTCTTTGTTCTTTGTAGTACAGCGAAGGTTTACCAGACTGATTCCTGGTATGGCAAGTCTATCATATGAGGAGAGATTAAGTTGGTTAAAATTATACTCACTGGAGTTCAGAAGAGGGAATCTGATAGAAACTTATAAAATTCTAACAGGGTTAGACAGAGTAGATTCAGAAAGAATGTTCCCGATGGTGGGGGAGTCCAGAACCAGGGGTCATAGTTTGAGGATAAGGGCTAAATGTTTTGGAAACGTGCTAAGGAGAAATTTCTTCACCCAGAGTGTGGTGAATGTGTGAAATTCACTCCCAAAACATTGCCTGATTTCAAGAAAAATTTCGATATTGCTCCAGGGGCAAAAGGGATCAAGGAATATGGGAGGAAGTGGGGGGGGGGATCAGGATATTGAATTGGATGATCAGCCATGATGGTGATGAATGGCGGAGCAGGGGCTCGAAGGGCCAAATGGCCGCCTCCTGCTTCTAGTTTCTATGTAATCTGTAAATCCTCCCAACACGCACCAATGGCGGGTGGTACAAGTGGGAGAGATTGCTGGCCAGCCGTGTAATTGGAGGGTCTACCATCACTATCCAGACTCCAACATACATGGAAAAATGGATGTGGCCACAGTGATCTGATTCCTTGGGTGGGCGATGGTTGGTTGGAGGCCTGGCGTGGGTCAGATTGGTGGAAACAGCAGCGGGGGAGGGGGGGGGGGGGCGGCGGGGTTTGATCCAGTGGATTCCGGATCTGTCTCCTGGGTGAAGGTCACAAACCTAAGGAGCAGTCAGCACAGAACTCTCCCCAAAGCTCCACTCCAGATTTTCACTGTAAATTAGATTCCGCCTGAGTTACAGTTAATCCTTAACCAGTCAACTGTCCCATTGGTTCCACAACACCTCAATCACAGTCAGAGGTTCTGTTGAACTGTACAGACTGTCCTGGATATGTGGCACTCCTGCATTTTGAACAGCTCCTTCCCACTGTACAGACATAAATAAATCCTGATAAAATCAGGCCTGGGTGGAATGATAAAGTAATATTGGAGAGATCTTTTAGTCTTTGTGTTTAAAAACTATTCTGGGACAGCTTCTGATTGGATGAATAATTATTCAATAAAGTCAAAAATATTCTCTCTTTAGTGTCACAAGTAGGTTTATATTAACACTGCAATGAAGTTACTGTGAAAATCCCCTAGTCACCACACTCCGGCACTTGTTCGGTATACTGAGCAGCACAGTGGTTAGCGCTGCTGCTTCACAGCACCAGAGTCCCGGGTTCGATTCCCGGCTTGGGTCACTGTCTGTGCGGAGTTTGCACATTCTCCCCATGTCTGCATGGGTTTCCTCCGTGTTCTCTGGTTTCCTCCCACAGTCCAAAAGCCGTGCTGGTTAGGTGGATTGGCCGTGCTAACATTCTCCCTTAGTCTTCACGCTCCGAACAGGTGCCGGAGTGCGAAGCCTAGGGGATTTTCACAGTAACTTCATTGCAGTGTGAATGTAAGCCTTACTTGCGACGAATAAATAAACGGAGGGAGAATTTAGCATGGCCAATCCCCCTAACGTCTTCCAGACTGTGGGGAGAAACTGAAGCACCCAGAGGAAACCTATATAGACCCAGGGAGAAAATGCAAACTCTGCACAGACAAGCTGGGAATCAAACCTGGGTCCCTGGTGTGTGAGGCAGCAGTGCGAACCACTGAGCCACCCTGCTGCTCAGTTTCTAAGTCTTTTAGTGTTAATTCATCTTTGTCCAGCCCCTAATGTGGCGGTATATTGTATAACTAAAGTGAATACTGCAGACACCACTGTAAAGAAATATTTACTCAGAAGCAACAACTTTATTGTGTTCACAACCTAACACACACAACTGTCTAATTAGCAACGTCAATAATTATACATTTAATTAAAATAGAGCTGCCAAACAATTGAGACTCAACATTAAATGAAGTTTTAATCTGTGAATAGGATGTTAAGATTGTTGCGAATGAGGGGAGATAGAGAGACAAAAGATTTACTTTCCTTTTGGAGTTCCATAGATCAGTACAAGTGTTTTAAACTCTGTCAGAGATGGATTGCAGTGCTGACGTGACCAGCCGGATGGACATCGCTGTTCGTTCACCCCCTCAGCCACCTACACCTCTCGCCGTCAGCACTGGGCCAGTTTAGACCTGACATTGGGAGGTCTGGGGTGGACGGAGGCACTGTGCAACGGGGCAGGAAAAGAAACGGGACAAGATATAAACATAACGGATGAGAAACAAGATCAAGCACGCTTCCAAAAAAAAAGTGATTCGGATGTGCTTTGACGGGTTTGGGATGAAGCCCCCCCACTTTGGCGGGATGTGTAACGGACAGATTGGCTCGCCCGTTGCCCCAGTGCTAAATTCCACCACCCGGAACCTTTTAAGTGACGCCTGCAGGTCGGAATTTTACCGGCACGCCAGCCCCAGAATCGGGATGGGCGAGGTTTGCAGAATGACGTTCTCCGTTGGCCTCAGCTGGGATCTTACGAACGCTGTGCGGGCGAGGCTGTAAAATTCCGGTAACTATCGCTAAACTCGACTTGCGAGGTTCTGCTCCGTGTGTTTACTGACAAACCTTGATTTACAACGAAAGTACATCGGTAACGCTAGCCGTTCAGCAACAAGGGAACACTTGGTTGTAATACACAGAATTAGGACACGTTGTGATTCATGACAATTAGACATTAATCTTTACCGGCTGTACATTTTTTTCCCCTCGGGGCAGACCTGACTCCCCCCCCTGTTAAAGTCGCTGAGTTTAAATGTGTAAAGTTTATTACCTGCCTGTGCCCACGAGTAACTGTTTGTGAGGTGCCAGTGGGAAGGAGGCGAGAGTGTCTCAATAAATAACTCTGGGGAAAAAGCTTTTCCATGGGAAACCCCCGTCAAATCCTTACAGCGTAGTTAGGAAATGTCAGAAGTAGGAGGTCGTAGGATCCCTACAGTGCAGAGAGAGGCCATTTAGCCCATCGAGTCTGCAACCCACCACAATCCCACCCAGGCCCTATTCCCGCATTTACCCTGTTAACCCCCCCACCCCCGGCAATTTAACATGGCCAATCAACCTAACCAGCACAACTTTAGAGCGTGGGAGGAAACCCACGCAGACACGGGGAGAATGTGCCAACTCCACACAGACAGTGACCCAAGGCTGGGAATTGAACCCGGGTCCACTGACGCTGTGAGGCAGCAGCGCTAACCCACTGTGCCACAGCTCTGAAACAATTTCCTAAAACTATTTTGTGATCACACATGCCAGGTATTAAAAACTCCCCATTCTGGAAACATTTGATGCATTTTCCCCTCAGCATGCAGAGTTAGTGATCCATGCGTGGAGGGTGGGCGGACTCAGTTCGACACTAACAGTGCTGTATCACGACTCTGATTATGGGAGGTCATAGTCAGTTTGAGCATGGTTACCATTCAGATGGTTTTCATCCATTTTGGGTGTGGTTCTCTATCACAAACATTCCCTGTAGGCAAGTGGTGAGAGCTACATAACACTGCACTGAGCAGTTCCACAGCAATCCCTTATTAACGTCATTCCGGCTTTGGTGATCGATGGCTTGTTTGGAGGAAGCTCAGTAACCAGGGACTTCTCTTTTGAAGACTCTAAGACGGAACGGATAAAAATAAATCAGTGGCGTATCGTTTCACCTGCACAATCGCGTGTAAAAATCCCGGTGCAAAAATGCATCGTCCTTCCATCATATTACATGGCGGTGAGCGCTACTGCCTCACAGCGCCAGGGACCGGGATTCGATTCCAGCCGCGGGTCACTGTCTGTGTGGAGTTTGCACATTCTCCCCACATCTGTGCAAGTTTCCTCCGGATGCTCCAATTTCCTCCCACACTCCAAAGTCGTGCGGGTTGGGTTGACTGGCCAGGCTAAATTGACCCTAGTGTCGGGGAATTAGCAGGGTAAATAATGGGGATGCAGCCTGGGTGGGATTGTGGTCAGTGCAGACTCGATGGGCTGAATGGTCTCCTTCTCCACTATAGGGATTCTATGATATTCCCACAATAAGTCTGGAGGGGGATTTGCAGAAAGGCCATTAATTAAGATGAGGATTTTTGTGTCTGGTTCGCTGGGACCACCTCCAGCCCCAGATAAGATTATCAATCCAGGAGGGAATTTGAACTAGACTGGAGCCTCTCGCAGTCAGGAGTTCCCAAACCTCAAATAGTAACATACCCTGAGTATCAGTCTCCGTTAGCCTCCAGCAGCCATTAAAACTGAAACACAGTATCCTCCACCTAGGAATTCAATTCTCTCTGGTCCCCAAACCCTTCAAACAGATTCCTGTCCACACTTACAAACTGATAGAAAAGGAAAGGCAGATGCAGGATCATTTTTGGGAGATTAATAGATGGTTAGCAACCAGCCTCCCATCCACTGACTCTGTCTACACTCCCTACCGCCTCGACAAAGCAGCCAGCATAATTAAGGACCCCACACACCCCGGACATTCTCTCTCCCACCTTCTTCCGTCAGGAAAAAGATACAAAATTCTGAACAGCTTCTTCCCTGTTGCTGTCAGACTTTTGAATGGACTTTTACCTCGCATTAAGTTGATCTTTCTCTACACCCTAGCTATGACTGTAACACTACATTCTGCACTCTCTCCTTTCCTTCTCTATGAACAGTGTGCTTTATCTGTATAGCGCTCAAGAAACAATACTTTTCACTGTATGTTAATACATGTGACAATAATAAATCAAATCAAAATCAACAGAGGTAAACCATTGCTGGGAGGGGTGCTACACATCCCTCTGTCAAAGGATCAACTTTATGTTTAACGTAAGAACCTTGTTAAGAGTGTGTCGGTCAAATTTGAGTCCTGTAGATTGAAGGAGAGTGGAGGAACTGTGGGGTTTCTTCAGGGAGCTGATACTGAATGCAATAGACCAGTATGTACCCAAAGTTTACAGCCACTCCTGCCTGGTTCAACTGGATTGCCAAACAATTTGTAAAGAAGGAGCAAAATAATTATTTAAGTCAGAGTCATAGAGGTTTACAGCATGGAAACAAGCCCTTTGGCCCAACTTGTCCATACCACTCAGTTTTTAACACTAAGCTAGTCCCAATTGCCCGCATTTGGTCCATGTCCCTCCACATCTGTCGTACTCATGTAACTATCTAAATGCATTTTAAAAGATAAAATTGTACTCACCTCTACTACTACCTCTGGCAGCTTGTTCCAGACACTCACCACCCTCTGTGTGAAAAAATTGCCCCTCTGGGCCCTTTTGTATCTCTCCCCTCTCACCTTAAACCTTTGCCCTCTAGTTTTAGACTCCCCTACCTTTGGGAAAAAATATTGACAATCTAGCTGATCTACGCCCCTCATTATTTTATAGATCTCTATAAGATCACCCCTCAGTAACTTCTACACTCCAGAGAAAGAAGTCCCAGTCTATCCAGACTCTCCTTATAACTCAATCCATCAAGTCCCAAAAGCATCCTAGTAAATCTCTTCGGCACTCTTTCCAGTTTAATAACATCCTTTCTGTAATAGGATGACTGAAGGATCTCAAAGGAAAATTGAGCAGAGTTAAGAGGGATCCAATACAAATGGTGGGTCAGCTGTGTAAAAAAAGCAACAAAATGTACCTGGTGTTGAAAAGTGAAGTGTAATATTAAAAAGAAAAAGCAAGGGATGGAGTTAGGCGGCTGCAGGTGGAATCGTGAGGACGCAACAGCTGGTTCTAAAACCACAAAAACACTGGATATGTTTTATTGTCTCAGTCTTTAGCTAGGAGGAGACAAATAACTCAACTAACCTGGAAAGGGAGCTACAGAGTGTTGCAGAGGTAAGTTGTCTCTATTCATCTGCCTCCCAATATGTTTGTAGAACAGCTATGAAAATGTAAGTTAATTCAATCTTATTGGCCAGAAGGTACATCTAAGGGTCCTCAGGGAAAGGGAGCTGTGTGTGTGTGTGTGTGTGTGTGTGTGTGTGTGTGTGTGTGTGTGTGTGTGTGTGTGTGTGTGTGTGTGTGTGTGTGTGTGTGTGTGTGTGTGTGTGTGTGTGTGTATGGAGGGGATTCTTGTCAATCGAGGGGTTTCTGTACAGCATGGATAGGGGGAAGCTATTCCCATTGCTGGAAGGATCATCATTAGTTCCAGATTTTTATTGCCAGTATATATTTCCCATATCTAATTACCCTTGCTAGGCCATTTCCGAGGGCATTTAAGATTCTACCACATTTTTTATATTCATTCCTGGGACATGGGTGTCTCTGGTTGGCCAGCAATTATTGCCCACCCCTAGTTACCCTTCAAGGGCAGTTGAGAATCAATCACATTGCTGTGGCCCTGGAGTCACATGTAGGCCAGACCGGGTAAGGACGGCAGATTTCCTTCCCTAAAGGATATTAGTGAACCAGATGGGTTTTTCCGACAATCGACAATGGTTTCATGGTCATCAGTAGATTCTTAATTCTAGACACCTATTAAATTCAAATAGAGTGACAGGTGGATGGGTGGCAGGACAGGTCAGGAGGGTGGCAGATGGAAGGTAGTCCGGGGTAATCATAATTGCTGTGGGAGGGGCAGTCAGATGGGAGTTAGTCAGGTCTGGATGTACTCAAGTGGTAAGGGGATTCTCCTGGTCCCAATGGAATGCATCCCAGGGGACTAAAAGAGATGGCAGAGAAATAGCAAATGCACTTGTGGTAAGTTACCAAAATTCACTGGACACTGGAGTGTTTCCTGCAGATTGGAAAACAGCAAATGTGACGCCACTGTTTAAAAAAGGAGGTGGACAAAAGGCAGGTAACTATAGACCAGTTAGCTTAACTTCTGTAGTAGGGAAAATGCTTGAATCTATCATCAAGGAAGAAATACCGAGACATCTGAATATAAATTGTCCCATCGGTAGGGCACAGCACGGGTTCATGAAGGGCAGGTCATGTTTGACTAATTTAGTGGAATTCTTTGAGAACATTACATGTGCAGTGGACAGTGGGGAATCTGTGGATGTGGTGTATCTGGATTTCCAGAAGGTATTTGACAGGATGCCATACCAAAGACTGCTACATAAGATAAAGGTGCACAGTGTTACAGGTAATGTATTAGCATGGAGAGAGAATTGGTTAACTAACAGAAAGCAAAGAGTGGGGGTAAATGGGTGTTCTTCTGGTTGGTGATCAGTGACTAGTGGTGTGCCTCAGGGATCAATGTTGGGACCGCAATTGTTTACGATTTACATAGATGATTTGGAGTTGGGGACCAAGTGTAGTGTGTCAAAATTCATAGATGACACTAAGATGGGTGGAAGAGCAAAGTGTGCAGAGGACGCTGAAATTCTGCAAAGGGATAAAGATAATCTAAATGAGTGGGCGAGGGAGATGGCAGATGGAGTACAATGTTGGTAAATTTGAGGTCATCCATTTTGGTAGGAATAACAGCAAAATGGACTATTATTTAAATGGTAAAAAACTGCAGCATGCTGCTGTGCAGAGGGACCTGGGTGTCCTTGTGCAGGAATCACAAGGAATTGGTATGTAAGCGTAGCAGGTAATTAAGAAGGCAAATGGAATCTTGTCCTTCATTGGAGTTTAAAAACAGTGAGGTTATGTTGCAGGTTGTATGAGGTGCTGGTCAGGCCACACCTGGAGTACTGTGTACAGTTTTGGTCTCCGAGAAAGGATATACTGGCACTGGAGTGGGTGCAGAGGAGATTCACTGGGTTGATTCTGGAGTTGAGAGGGTTGGCTTATGAGGAGAGACTGAGTAGACTGGGGCTATACTCATTGGAATTCAGAAGGGTGAGGGGAGATATTATAGAAACATATAAGATTATGAAGGGAATAGATAAGAGAGAAGCAGGGAAGTTATTTCCACTGGCAGGTGAAACCAGAACTAGGATTGTGAATCTGTGGAATTCCCTGCCCAGTTGAGGCTACCTCATTGAATGTTTTTAAGGCAAAGATAGATAGATAGATAGATAGATAGATTTTTGAACAGTAAAGGAACTAAGGGTTATGGTGAGTGGGCAGGTAAGTGGAGCTGAGTCCACAAAAAGATCAGCCATGATCTTATTGAATGGCGGAGCAGGCTCGAGGGGCCAGCTGGCCGACTCCTGCTCCTAGTTCTTATGTTCTAGATCACACATCGGGACTTCTGCGTGGTCTCAATGTCCACTCTAGGTGCAACATCCAGAAGATCTGCGCCATTATTTCAGAGAGTAAATGATAGATTGTAGGAAACACACTCTAGCTGGAATTCTCCAGTCTCTCACGCTCTGCTATTGCCGTCAGCGAGAATGGTGAATTTGGCACTCAGCCAAATCTCCATTCACGGCAGCGGGACTGGAAAATCCCAGCCGAGGGCGAGGTCAAAGAATTCTGACCGTTAACCAGAGAGAAGATGTAATTCTGGAGAGAGAGAAGGGACCACGTGAGAACCAGTGGAGAATGAGTGGGTAAAAGCAAAATACTGGGGATGCTGGAATCTGAAACAGAAACCAAAAATGCTGGAAAATCTCCAGAGGAAAATCTGCCAGAGGTAGTAGTAGAGGCGGGTACAATTTTGTCTTTTAAAAAAGCATTTAGACTGTAAGATGGGTACAGAGGGATATGGGCCAAATGTGGGCAATTGGGTCGAGCTTAGTGGTAAAAACTGGGCAGCATGGACAAGTTGGGCCGAAGGGCCTGTTTCCATGTTGTAAGCCTCTATGACTCTGTCTTAGCAGGTTTGACAGCATCGGTGGAGAGAGAATAGAGGCAACATTTCAAGTCTGGATGACCCTTCGTCAGAGCTCAAGTGAGGAGAGCAAGTGGGACTTAGTCTTATCTACAGGTGCAATAGTGACCTTAGTCGCTGTTTTTGTAACACTTCAACAAAACGGTCGACATTGTCATCAATCTAAATCCCACCTTCTGGGATTCAACTCCCACATTCCTCAATACAACCTTTTTGCTGATTATTGCCTCCAGAAGTCAAAAGGCAATCTGAAGACAGCCCTCTCTGTTACAATTACAGCCAAGCTTTGCATTGAGAGTTCCCATAACCCCAACAATTTCTATATCTGTTTATAGAATCTGCAGTAATGTACCTGAGATAATTTGAGGATAATTTTCTTCCATTCTTCAATACTCTATTACTGGAAATACTCTATTAACATAACTAAAACTCACAAATGAAAACCATGAGACTGTAACTGTCTTGAAGCGAACAACTTACAAAAATCAATTGTCAGGTTTCAAAATTGTCAAATATTCTCTTGGGTAAAATCATCTTCCGTCTGTTTAGTCTCTGAAGGAACTGCCGTCATTGCCATATTTACATACTCCTATCATCCTGGACCAACTCCAGGTTTCTTGCAAGCAAAATGTAAAACTAAGCGACGTCTAAATAATATTGTGTTTAGTTCAAAGTTACTCAGTTCAACACCAGTGAATGAGAGAGGCCTGAATTCCAAACCACTCCTGATAAGGACAGACTTAGAACATAGAACATAGAACATTACAGCGCAGAACAGGCCCTTCGGCCCACAATGTTGCGCCGACCAGTTACAAAACAATGACCCACTAACCTAAACCAATCCCTTTTCGTCCATAAACCTATCCACGGATCTCTTAAACGCCCCCAAACTAGGCGCATTTACAACTGCAGCAGGCAGGGCATTCCAATCCCTCACCACCCTCTGGGTAAAGAACCTACCCCTGACATCCATCCTATAACTACCACCCCTTAATTTAAAGCCATGCCCCCTCGTGCTAGATTTCTCCATCAGAGGAAAAAGGCTATCACTGTCCACCCTATCTAAACCTCTAATCATCTTATATGTTTCAATAAGGTCCCCTCTTAGCCGCCTTCTTTCCAGCGAAAACAACCCCAAATCCCTCAGTCTCTCCTCATAGGACCTTCCCTCCATACCAGGCAACATCCTGGTAAACCACCTCTGCACCCTCTCCAAAGCCTCCACATCCTTCCTGTAATGTGGGGACCAGAACTGCACACAGTACTCCAAGTGCGGCCGCACCAGAATTGTGTACAGTTGCAACATAACGCTGCGACTCCTAAATTCAATCCCCCTACCAATAAACGCCAAGACACCGTATGCCTTCTTAACAACCTTATCTACTTGATTCCCAACTTTCAGGGATCTATGTACACATACACCTAGATCCCTCTGCTCCTCCACACTATTCAAAGTCCTCCCGTTAGCCCTATACTGAACACATCTGTTATTCCTACCAAAGTGAATTACCTCACACTTCTCCGCATTAAACTCCATCCGCCACCTCTCGGCCCAGCTCTGCAACCTGTCTAAGTCTTCCTGCAAACTATGACACCCTTCCTCACTATCTACCACACCTCCGACTTTGGTGTCATCAGCAAATTTACTAATCCATCCAACTATACCCTCATCCAGATCATTAATAAAAATTACAAACAGCAGTGGCCCCAAAACAGATCCCTGAGGCACACCACTCGTAACCGAACTCCATGACGAATATTTACCATCAACCACCACTCTCTGTCTCCTATCCGCTAGCCAATTCCTGATCCAATTCCCTAGATCACCCCCAATCCCATACATCTGCATTTTCTGCAGAAGCCTACCATGGTGAACCTTATCAAACGCCTTACTAAAATCCATATACACCACGTCCACTGCCTTACCCCCATCCACCTCTTTGGTCACTTTCTCAAAAAACTCAATAAGGTTAGTAAGGCACGACCTCCCCGCTACAAAACCATGCTGACTATCTCCAATCAATTCATTACTCTCCAAATAACTATAAATCCTATCCCTAATAATTTTTTCTAAAACCTTGCCCACAACAGAAGTGAGACTCACCGGTCTATAATTCCCAGGGAAGTCTCTGTTCCCCTTCTTAAACAATGGGACAACATTCGCTAACCTCCAATCTTCCGGTACTATACCAGAGGCCAACGACGACCTGAAGATCAGAGCCAGAGGCTCTGCAATCACTTCTCCTGCCTCCCAGAGAATCCTGGGGTAAATCCCATCCGGACCAGGGGACTTATCTATTTTCAGACCCTCCAGAATATCCAGCACATCCTCCTTATCAACTGTAACACTGTCAATTCTACTCCCCTGCAATCCAGTGTCCTCCTCAGCTATATCCATGTCCCCCTGCGTGAACACCGAAGAGAAATATTGGTTCAATGCCTCTCCAATCTCCTCCGGTTCCACACATAACTTCCCTCTGCTGTCTATAACTGGCCCTAATCCTGCCCTAACCAACCTTCTGTTCTTGACATACCTATAGAACGCCTTAGGATTCTCCTTAACCCTATCAGCCAAAGTCTTCTCATGTCCTCTTTTAGCCCTTCTTAGCTCACTCTTCAACTCCCTCCTAGCCAATCTAAAGTTTTCTAGTGCACTACCCGAGCCCTCAAGTCTCATCCGAACATAAGCCTCCTTTTTCCTTTTAACCAACGAATCAACTTTTTTAGTGCACCACGGTTCCCTAGCCCTACCAATTCCTCCTTGCCTGACAGGGACATACCTATCACAGACTCGCAGTAGCTGCTCCTTGAAAAAACTCCACATTTCGGACGTTCCCAGTCCCTGTAATCTCCTAGTCCAACCTATGCTTCCTAATTCTCTCCTAATAGCCTCATAATTACCCTTCCCCCAGCTAAAACCACTTGCATTATGAGAAGTTCTAATGGAACTTTATCAGCCAATTTATCAAAAGAAAGGTCCTTCCTTATCAGATCAGTATTTTAGTTTTACTGGAGTTGATCAGAGTGTCAGGGACCCGGGTTTGATTCCCGGCTTGGGTCACTGTCTGTGTGGAGTTTCTCCCCGTGTCTGTGTGGGTTTCCTCCGGGTGCTCCAGTTTCCTCCCAGTCCAAAGGTGTGTAAGTTAGGTGGATTGGCCATGGTAAATTGCCCCTTAGTGTTCAAAGATGCGTAGGTTAGATGGATTAGCTGTGCTAAATTGCTCCTTAGCATCTAAAGATGTGCAGGTTAGATGGACTAGCCGTGGTAAATGGGTTACAGACATAGGGTGGGAGGGGCCAGGGTACGATGCTCTTTGTTGTTGAAGACTTGATGGGCTGAATGGCCTCCTCCTGCACTGCAGGGATTCTATGAATTTATAATCAATGTTATAATGCTTTCCCTAATGTTGTCTTTAAACCTAAACATTGTTTTAATAAATTGCACTGATTATAGAGTTACTCAGCTCAATTTGACATGTATTCTACAGTGCGGGAAACATTTTGGTTTTTATGGTCAGACCGAGGGCAACCAATAACAAATCTGCCACCAGCTTTAGAATGAAGACAATGGAAAAGAAAATAGGAGTGAGTTATAACCCGGGCATTTACTTTGTGCATTTCGCATTGTGTGATCATTCATCCATTTGTTTATAGAGACTCAGAGGACCAAGACTTGGTAATTGTCCCAAAAGAAACTTTGGGAATGGATGATTATCCTGCTTTCAGGATAATTTAACAGTATTATGTCATGGACTCATTCTAGGATATTAACAGCCTTAATTTAGACTTTGGTTTTGAGTAATGGAGTATCTTACACGTGTCTCACTGTATCTTAAGGGTGGCTCGGTGGTTAGCACTGCTGCCTCAGGTAGCTGCCAGTGTGAAGTCTGCACATTCTCCCCTTTTTCGCGTGGGTTTCCTCTGAGTGTTCCAGTTTCCTCCCACAATCAAAAGATATGCAGATTAACCAAAAGAGGAAATGCAGTAAATTGCATTTATATAGTTACTGCATTATCCAAAACCAAAGTCTAAATAAAGGTTGCTAGGGAGGGGATGGTCTCTAGACTATTATTCTAGAAACTCCGTTAATGTTCAGGGGACCCAGGTTCGAATTCAAATTTCTACCGAATTCAATAGAAAAATCTGGAATTAAGAAGCTACTGATGACCATGAAACATTTGTCAATTGTCAATGGTTTAGGGAAGGAAATCTGCTGTCCTTACCCGGTCTGGCCTACATGTGACTCCAGAGCCACAGCAATATGGTTGACTCTCAACTGCCCTCCAAGGGCAACTAGGGATGGGCAATAAATGCTGGCCAGCTAGTGATGCCCATGTCTTACGAATGAACAAAAAACGTGGGCCTGGGTGAGAAACTCTGACCCAGAGCCATTGGAGATTTGAGGCCAAATGACTGAGCACTGTGGAGATGTTATGATCCTCTTCTATAACTATTTGGAGAATAAAGGATAACTGGGTGTGCTTAGAAAGCAGCTATCACATCTCAGCTTTCTGAAGATTGATTAACCACAATAATCTTCATCGGAGCCTCAGAATTAGATTGCAGCCTTGAAATAACTCCAAGATATCCATTATTTAGAAAAATAATCACACAACGCTCAGTCACTTAATCTAATTTTGGGTCTACTTTTTGTCACCTATTGCTATAAGGATGGATGGTAATGTTGTGTTCCATGTTACTACTGCACAAAGCAACTGAAGGAGCTAAAATTATAAGTAAATTACAAGTAACAATTAAAACTAGAGTACCAAGAAATTATAGCCATATTATAGATGGCAAAATGTGTTATATTTATAGCTTTTATTCAAAGTTTCCTTTTGAAGTTCAGAGATTTGAGTTATACATTACAGAATATTTTTCCACGGCACGGTGGCACAGTGGTTAGCACTGCTGCCTCACAGCGCCAGGGACCCGGGTTCAATTCCAGGCCTGGGTCACTGTGTGTGTGGAGTCTGCACATTCTCCCCATCTCTGCGTGGGTTTCCTTCAGTGCTCCGGTTTCTTCCCACAGTCCAAAGATGTGCGGGTTAGGTGGATTGGCCAGGCTAAATTGCTTCTTAGTGTCAGTGGGACTAGCTAGGGTAAATGCTTGGGGTTATGGGAATTGGGGCTGTGGTCAGTGCAGGCTCGATGGGCAGAATGGCCTCCTTCTGCATTGTAGGGTTCTATAACCAATGACCTCCTCAAACGCTCCATTGTTGTAACCATTATAGCACAGGTCAAATATAGACTAAAACACCATCTATTCAACTCAAATAATACTCTGAGTTTCAGCACCAATGGCCCATTGTCCTAACAGTGATTTTTAAATAGATATCTTTCACATTTAGCTTTGTCAGCGAAACTAGTAATTTGTGTAGGAGGAAAGATTAAAATGCCTAAAATTCCCAGGTTGCAAGTATTTTTATTAATTAGTAACCCTAAGCAATGTTTTTCAAACTGGGGCCAGTTTGTCACTGGGCTTACAAACACAGTTTTTAGTTTTAGTGTCACAAGTAGGCTTGTATTAACGCTGCAATGGAGTTACTATGAAAATCCCCTAGTTGCCACACTCCGGTGCCTGTTTGGGTACACTGAGGGAGAATTTAGCCTGGCCAATGCACCCTAACCAGCACATCCTTTGGACTGTGGGAGGAAACACCTTATTGAGTTTTTTGAGAAAGTGACCAAAGAGGTGGATGGGGGTAAGACAGTTGACGTGGTATATATGGATTTTAGTAAGGCGTTTGATAAGGTTCACCATGGTGGGCTTCTGCAGAAAATGCAGATGTATGGGATTGGGGGTAATCTAGGTACTTGGATCAGGAATTGGCTAGCAGATAGGAGACAGAGGGTGGTGGTTGATGGTGAATATTCGTCATGGAGTTCGGTTATGAGTGGTGTGCCTCAGGGATCTGTTTTGGGGCCACTGCTGTTTGTAATTTTTATTAATGATCTGGATGAGGGTATAGTTGGGTGGATTAGTAAGTTTGCTGATGACACCAAAGTCGGAGGTGTGGTAGATAGTGAGGAAGGGTGTCATAGTTTGCAGGGTGACTTAGACAGGTTGCAGAGCTGGGCCGCGAGGTGGCGGATGGAGTTTAATGTGGAGAAGTGTGAGGTAATTCATTTCGGTAGGAGTAACAGATGTGTTCAGTTTAGGGCTAACGGGAGGACTTTGAATAGTGTGGAGGAGCAGAGGGATCTAGGTGTATGTGTACATAGATCCCTGAAAGTTGGGAATCAAGTAGATAAGGTTGTTAAGAAGGCATACGGTGTCTTGGCGTTTATTGGTAGGGGGATTGAATTTAGGAGTCGCAGCGTCATGTTGCAACTGTACACAACTCTGGTGCGGCCGCACTTGGAGTACTGTGTGCAGTTCTGGTCCCCACATTACAGGAAGGATGTGGAGGCTTTGGAGAGGGTGCAGAGGAGGTTTACCAGGATGTTGCCTGGTATGGAGGGGAAGTCCTATGAGGAGAGACTGAGGGATTTGGGGTTGTTTTCGCTGGAAAGAAGGAGGCTAAGAGGGGATCTTATTGAAACATATAAGATGATTAGAGGTTTAGATAGGGTGGATAGTGATAGCCTTTTTCCTCGGATGGAGAATGCTAGCACGAGGGGGCATGGCTTTAAATTAAGGGGGGGTAGTTATAGGACGCATGTCAGGGGTAGGTTCTTTACCCAGAGGGTGGTGAGGGATTGGAATGCCCTGCCTGCTGCAGTTGTAAATGCGCCTAGTTTGGGGGCGTTTAAGAGATCTGTGGATAGGTTTATGGACAAAAAGGGATTGGTTTAGATTAGTGGGTCAGTGTTTTTTTTTAAAAAACTGGTCGGCGCAACATCGTGGGCCGAAGGGCCTGTTCTGCGCTGTAATGTTCTATGTTCTATGAAACCCATGCAGACATGGGGAGAATGTGCAGACTCCACACAGACAGTGACCCAAGCCGGGAATCGAACCCAGGTTCCTGGCACAGAGAGGCAGCAGTGCTCACCACTGTACCACCCTTCTGCTGTGTGGGGATTCTATGGTTATTAGTGACCCTGCCTCATGTTCTGATCGATCAGCAGCAAATCATTGGAGGCTTCTGGCGAGATTAAATAACCGTTAATCATTTACAAATGCCATCGTCAAACATCGCACTGCGGATAGGCAAAGCCAGCAGGGAGCTAGAGACACACCCATCTCATCAATATCCACAGATACACGACCCTGCAGCACTAACACACCGGGAATATTATATAGATTTATCGTTTAGATACAGGGTCCGTGGTCCATTTGAAATGGGAGCCTTCCAACAAAACATGTTTAAAAACCAGTGAGGAAGACAAAAAGTGCTGGAAAATCCCAGCCGGTCTGACAGCAAATGTGGAGAGAGAATAGAGAATTTTCATTTGTCTCTTTTACTTGGTTAACTCAGTGCCACTTCTCTCGCAGAAATTCCTACCCTGTAGAAGTACCGCCCTTCTCTCCGACAGAACGTCCGTCTGTCCACCTAATCCCACTTGCCAGCACTTGGTCCATAGCCTTCGATGTTTTGGCATGCCAAGCACTCAACCCACCTCCACCTCCTCCCTCAAGCAGCGCATTCCAGACCCTCACCACCCTCTGGATAAAAAAGTCTTTCCTCAAATCCCCCCCCCTAACCTCCCACCTCTCTCTTTTAACCTGTGTCCCCTCCTGACTGACCCTTCAACTAAGGGGAACAGCTGCTCCCTATCCATCCATAATCTTCGACCAGGTCGCCCCTCAGCCTTCTCTGCTCCAGAGGAAACAACCCAAGTCTATCCAACCTCTCCTTATAATTTAAATGTTCCATCCCAGACAGCATCCTGGTGAATCTCCCCTGCACTCCTTCCAGTTCTTTTTCTTCCATATTTTTGGATGTTTTCCCTATCAAAATGTTAATTGGTGCTTGGAACAGGAATAGATCGTTCACCTCCTTGGCCTGTCCCACCATTCTACAGGATCATAGCTGATCTACCTTGACCTCGCTTCCCTGCTTACTCCCCATGGCCCTGAATTCGCTGAGAGATCAAAAATCTATTTAATGATGGATTATACACAACCCTCCGTGGTACATGATTCCAGTCCTAAAAGATTGATCCTTTATCCTCCTGGACCTCCCCCATGTTCTAGACGCCGCCCCCCCCCCCCCCCCCCAAGCAAGGGGTAATAACCTCTTGGTATCCAGCCCATCAAACCCCTTCTTGTATGTTGCAATGAGATCACCTCTCATTTGGCACAGTGGTAACACTGCTGCCTCAGTGCCAGGGACCTGGGATCAATTCCTGGCTTTGGTCGCTGTCTGTGTTGAGTTTGCACATTCTCCTCTGGGTGCTCTGGTTTCCTCCCACAGTCCAAAAGCCGTGCTGGTTAGGGTGCATTGGCCATGCTAAATTCCCCCTCAGTGTACCCGAACAGGCCCCAGTGTGTGGCAATTAGGAGATTTTCACAGTAACTTCATTGCAGTGTTAATGTAAGCCTATTTGTAGCACTAATAAATAAACTTTAAAATTTTATAGTTATAACAAAACCTCCTCTCTCTTTTATTCCAGCCCTTTTGCAATAAAAGCCAACATGCCATTTGTCTTTCTAACTGCTTGATGTACCTACATGTTAACTTTCCGTGTTCCCTGCACAAGTACACCCACATCTCTTCAAATATAAAAATATAAAAACAAATCCTGCCTTGTAAAAAAAAAGCTTTTCACTTCTTATTGCCATAGTGAATAACCATGTTATACACCAGCTGTCCCCTCAATTAATCTGCCTACAGCTCCCCACACCCTCTGTGGCCTCTTCACAACTGATTGGCATGGTGGCACAATGGTTAGCACAGGGACCCGGTTCGATTCCCAGCTTGGGTCACTGTCTGTGCGGAGTCTGCACATGCTCCCCGTGTCTGTGTGGGTTTCCTTCAAGTGCTCTGGTTTCCTCCCACACTCCCCAGACGTGTAGGTTAGATGGATTAGCCATGGGATAGGACTTGGGTAAAATGCTCTGTCGGAGAGTTGGTGCAGATCCGATGGGCCGAAAGGCCTCTTCTGCACTGTAGGGATTCTGTGAAATATGACACTCCAGCGGTTACAGTTGTGCCAGCTTCAAAATGCAACATTTATCCCTAGTCTTAGCTTTCTGTCTGTTAACCACTTCCCTCCCCATGTTAATGTATTATCCCCAATCCCCTTAATCTTACATATTAACCGTTTGTGTGACACCTTGGAGAATGTTTTTTTTGGAAATCTAAGGAAATCCATCTATCTACTCAGGAGGTCTGTGGTGGAGGGGGAGAGTTCCTGGTTCAAGCCCCTCTTCAGGATTCGACGGCCACTGGTTGTGTATTCACAACGCAGCCAAACAGGTTGATTATCAGGCTGCAAATCCTTCCAGCGTGCCTGATAGCGGGGGGGGCTAAGAGTGGGAGGGATTCCGGGCCAACCACACTGCAGAAGGCAACAGTGAATCACAGCGCTGCTTTACCAAGGATAATCATGGACCAATCCAATGGAAGTCAGTGATGGCCAACGCCCTCTTAGGGCAGAGTGCCTGGAGGACGGGGAGTACATCTACTGGTTCCCCTTTACCTATCCTTCCGATTACCAATACTTCTATCAAATATGATCTCTGTGTTAAATTTGTCTACATATACTATTATTTCCTAACTGCCTTCTTAAGAATACCTAATAATAGGATCCAGCACTTACCCTGATATAGAATCAATGGCATGAAAACAGCCCTTTGACCCAAACTCGTCCACGCTGACCAAAACCATCTAGGCCAATCCAATTTGCTTGCATTTGGCCCATTTCCCTCTAAACCTTTCCAATCCATGTATCTGTCCAAACACCTTTTAAATGTTCACAGAATCATACAATCCCTACATTGCAGAAGGAGGCCATTTGGCCCATCGAGTCTGCACCGACTACAAACCCACCCAGGTCCTATCCCCATAACCCCATGCACTTACCTTAGTTACTCCCCCTGACACTACGGGGCAATTTAACACAGCCAATCCACCCAACCTACACATCTTTGGAACGTGGGAGGAAACCAGAACACCCGGAGGAAACCCACACAGACATGGGGAGAATGTGCAGATGCCACGTGGACAATGACCCAAGTCGGGAATCGAACCCGGGTCCCTGGCACTGTGAGGCAGCAGTGCTAACCCACTGTGCCACCCTTTTATCGGTCTGTCAGATAACAACTGTTGTCAACGTCCCTGTCTCAACCACTTCCTCCAGCAGCTCAGACCACACACATACCACCCTCTGTGTAAAAACAGTTGTTCCTCAGGTTTCCATTAATTCTTTCCTGTTTTAACTCAAACCTATGCCCTCGAGTTCTCAATTCCCCAACCCTGGGAAAAAGACTAAGTGCATTCACCTTCTCCATGCCTCTCATGATCTGATACGCCTCTACAAGATCGCCCCTCAGTCTCCTACGCTCCAAAGAAAAAAGTCCTAGCCTATCTGATCTCTCCTTTTAAAATCAGTCCTTTGGGGACTGTCAGATCCCTGAGGGTAGGGGCTATCAAATCCCAGGAATTTGTTGGATTTCACTTCCGGAAGTTTCCCCAGTTCTTTTTCTCTATTGATAGAAAATACCTGAAGTTCCTCACTCTCATTAATACAAGTTTAACACTTGGTCTGACTTACCTGCAGGGGCTTTAGTTACATTTATCAGTGGTCTCAGCTTAGTCTGGAGAAATTCTTCCATTTCTTTGTCCTCTTCTCGTTCCCTGTGAAGAGTGAGTCATGTTTTTATCCCTTGCACAGATTACGTACACTGATATTTTTATTGTTTCTCTTGTGGTGGATTGCTTTGTTGATTCGGATGTAGAATATCAGTGACAGGAACTGGGATAAGGTTTATTGTAGCCTGTATCAGCTCTGCAGCTGGGTATGGAACGCAAGTTAAAACATCAGCCAATCTCAGTACAGCACCACCTTTAACACTCCTGGAAACTGATAGATTGGAGATTAATTTAGGATTTACCAAACACTGTTTAAATTATATACCTCGGACCCAAAACAGTTATCATGCCCTCTGAGATTAGAAAACATTCTCCAATCATTTTTTAGAAGGTTGTCATCATAGAAATCATAGAATCCCTGCAGTGCATTCTGCCCATCGAATCTGCACCAACAACAATCCCATCTCGACTCTATTCCCATAGAACATAGAAAAACTACGGCACAAACAGGCCCTTCAGCCCACAAGTTGTGCCAATGATATCCATACCTACTAGGCTTACTTATAACCCTCAATTCTATTAAGTTCCACATACTCATCCATAATCCCATGTATTTACCCTAGCTAGCCCCCCTTTCCCCAACACAAAGGGGCACTTTAGCATGGCCAATCTACCCAACTAGCACACCTTTGGAAACCGGAACACCCGAAGGAAACCCACGCAGATACGGGGAGAACATGCAATCTCCATGCGGACAGTGACCCAATCCAGGAATCGAACCCGGGTCCCTGGCGCTGTGAGGCAGCAGTGCTAACCACTGTGCCGCCAACATAGCAAAGTATATCATTTACACTGTAACTTTTGTCTCTAATTTCTCAATGCACCGTTTTCTAAACAATCCCTTTGTGGTTCGCTATCAGTTCAGACTACACTATCTCAGGCCTCCCCTTTTCTCTGGAGAAAAGCAAATGATTCTGGGTGTAGTTACAGGGGGAGGGTGGACGGGAGGGCATGGGGCGATGTTCTTTTGGAGAGTCGGTGCAGACTCGATGGGCTGAATGGCCTCTTTCTGCACTGTGGGGAGACTCTGGTATCCATCAGGGTGCTCTGTCGGAGCGGAGTAGATTCAGGATTAGGCCAGACATTCCCCTTTTTTATGGCACCAGCTGTCATTAAGGAAATTTAAGGGCCCAGTTTGAATCTTGATGAACGGCTGGGTGAGTCAGTGGGCAGCTGGGTACCGTGTGTAGATAGATGGTAGACGGGTTATGGGAGGGTTGTCATGTCCGGTGGGGGTGGTTGGGAGGGGTAGTTGGGTGGGTCAAAGAGGTATTTGGATAGTCCAGGGGTGTAGCTGGATGGTTAGGAGGTTAGATGGGTGGACAGAGGAGTTAGTTGTGTTGGGGAGGCTGTTGGCTTGGGTTGGCTGGGTAACCTGGGGGGTATTTAGAACAGGAGGATAGTGCGGTTTGTGGGTATTTGCACAGTTGGGAGGTATTTGGGTCTGGCTTGGAGGTGGGTGGGGGTGGGCTAGTCCGGTCTGCTCTGTGGACTAGTCGGGGGTCAGAGGTTATTCGGAGGATGGGGAAGAGTTGAGGGATGATGGGGAAGAGTTGAGGGATAATGGGGGTTGACTGGGGTGCCAGGTGAGAGGTTTTAATCTGTCCAACATTCCCACCTCAGTTCCACCCCAAATCCACCTCCATTTCAGGGAAATTCACTGATGTTCCCGGGAAGCAGGGGAGGTTTTAATTTCCTGGGAAATTCCAATGTGTGTCAGGATTTCCCCAGGGTCGTGCACACACCCTCAGTGTGTGTCCAGTCTCTGGAAGGTTTAGCCCATCCTGGAATAACAATGTGAGACGTTGCAGTCTGTAACACGGGGCTGGATTTCCCTGGACTCAGTGATCCCTGGACTACAGAGAGCCAGCCCGCTGGGGGAGGGACGGAGAGCCAGCCCGCTGGGGGTCCGCTAATCAACTGGACTTCTCAATTTTTACAAAGGAGAATTGAAATAAATTGAACGAAATTTAACTCACCAATTACCCACAATGCCAGTGATCTCCAAAGGAAATATTGTCAATAAAACCACAGGAATAAACTCATTTGTAAATTTTTATCACATTCCAAATGATTGATGGAGAATCTGGAGTTCGGTCACTGATTTTCTATTATACACCGAGTGGTTATTATAATATCTTTCTGGTGTGTAGGGCATGGAGATAAACTCACTCTGTGGATTCAGAGCCTCTCTTTAACTGACTTTATTCATACCTCCCCAGCAGAGAGGACAATCTAACAACACGTTCCAATCTTACAACGTACGGGGTTTCCTCCGGGTGCTCCGGTTTCCTCCCACAGTGTGACGGACATGCTGGTTAGGGTGCATTGGCCGTGATAAATTCTCCCTCATTGTACCCGAACAGGCACCGGTGTGTGGCAACTGGGGGATTTTCACTGTAACTTCATTGCAGTGTTAATGTAAACCTACTTATTTCACTAATAAATAAGCTTTAAACTTAAAACCTAAAACCAATTTAACACGAGTTGTGGAAAAGCACTTACTAGACCATGTCTAGAAAAAAATCTAATTTTGCTTTGGATTGCATTTTTCAGAAGCGATACATACTTGATTAATAAAAATTAAAATTATAAAACCCCCCCCAAAGTGATACAACACGTGGCCTGAACTGTCGACACGTGAATAACAAGTGTCACATGGAAAAGCAGCAGCTTTCTTTACACTTCAGCCAATCACAGAATCCCTAAAGTGCAGAAAGAGGCCATTCAGCCCATCGCGTCCACACCTGGGTTAGATACAGAGTATCTAACCCAGGCCCTATAACCGTAACCCCACTAATCCATCCAGCCTACACATCTTGGGACACTAAGAGGCAATTTTGCATGGCCAATCCAACTAACCTGCATATCTTTAGGTGCTAAGAGGCAATTTAGCATGTCCAAGCCACCTAACCTGCACATCTTTGGACTTCTTGCCAAGTTTGGATAAAGCAACAATATCCTGGGATAGAGTCAGTGATCCCGTTACTCAATGTCCATCATCTATTTAAATACATGACATTATTTGAGAAGACAGGATCTCTCTCCTTTACAAGTTCCGAACCTGGGCCCCCAGTAAGGCGACAGAAGCAAACAAATCATAAATAAACAGGGCGCCCATCAGCAGCCAACCTTTTACCTTAATCTCTCCACCTCTGCATCTTCCACCAGGAAATCCCTCTCCTCCACTAACTTCTGGATTTTCTGGATCAGTATTTCCTCTTTCTGTTTGTCTTCTTTGCATTTCTCCTTTTCTGTGATAAATATTGATCAGAAAGTGAAGTTAAGGCCACATCAATATTATTCTTTCAGATGGACTTTAATTTACTGCAAGGGAACTGATGGAAATCTAGAACTGCCCGCTGTAAAAGCTGATACAGTCACTCAGTCCACATCCATGGTTTTGAATTGTAACACACGCACACGACTGATCTGTGACCGGACCCTGACTGTAACTCTGGGTGCCGGGATTATGGATGGAGTTGGAAAGTTATTCACAGCTCCAGAAGCGAGATCTGAACTATTTTCAGTAACAGGTTTCATTTATAGAATCACAGAATCCCTGCAGTGCAGAAGGAGGCCATTCTGCCCATCAAGTCTCACAACCCCCACCCAGACCCTATCCCCAATGCCCCATGTATTTACCCTAGCTAGTCCCCTTGACACTAAGGGGCAATTTAACAATCCACCTAACCCGCACATCTTTGGACTGTGGGAGGAAACCCACGCAGACATGGGGAGAACGTGCAGTCTCTGCACAGACTGTGACCCAAGCTGGGAATTGAACCCAGGTCCCTGGCACTGTGCCACCATGCGAAATACACAACAGCTCTCTAAGACCTGAACCTTCCTCAGAACAGTTAGTTGCGTGTGTGGTACCACAGTTAGCGAAAGCAATGTCAGCTTGTTCAGAATAAATGACCAAAAATAAACACATTTCACTTCCCTTGGAGGGATATCAATTATTCTAAATGTAATTAAATTCACCATTTGCCGAGTGTTGCTTTAATTAGATTTGGATATTGAAGAACAGGGTTACAATCAAAACAATCTTGCTTAATTATGGAGCTGATTGTTTGCGGTTTATCGCTCATCTGCTTCTCATTTCTCATTAAAATGAAAGGACAGTGTTATCATTAATGGGGAAGGGAAGTCGCTGACACATTGAATTTGATAAAAGGAGGAAAGGATGTGAATTTATATAGCGCCTCTCACAATCTTATTCTAAGTCCCAACGGGCTTAGAATAAATAAAATACAAAAGAATACTGTAGTGGAGTGGTGCTTGGAATGGTTATAGCACATGGACGGCATGGTGGCCCAGTGATTAGCACTGCTGCCTCTCAGCGCCAGGAATGTGGGTTCGATTCCCAGCTAGGGTCACTATTTGTGCAGAGTTTGCACATTCTCCCCATGTCTGCATGGGTTTCCTCCAGGTGCTCTGATTTCCTCCCACAGTCCAACGACGTGCTGGTTAGGGTGCATTGGCCGTGCTAAATTCTCCCTCAGTGTACCCGATCAGGCGCCGGAGTGTGGCGGCTGGGGCATTTTCATAGTAACTTCATTGCAGTGTTAATGTAATCCTACCTGTGATGCTAATAAATAAACTTTAAATGTACAGCTGTGCCATAGACACTGCTCACTCCTTCACAATAATAGTCAGGTCCATGTTTGAAGCGATTTGTCAATGCGTTATGAGCTGGATAGAATCCGACCAACCAACTGAAGTGAACTCCATCACTATATAGTGTACATCCACGGAACGGCTTCCAGATTATTGGACGGGTGGATTTCTGTAGCGACAATCTGATAAAGGGTCCCTTTGGGGATGGTACAGTGGTTAGCAATTCCTGGCGTGGGTCACTGTCCGTGTGGAGTTTGCACATTCTCCCCATGCCTGCCTGGGTTTCCTCCGGGTGCTCCGATTTCCTCCCACAGTCCAAAGATGCGCCGGTTAGATGGATTGGCTGTGATAAATTGTCCCAAGATGTGTATTTTTGATGGATTAACCATGGGAAATGTGTGGATTAATTGGCTGTGATAAATTGCCCCTTAGTGTCGGGGGGTTAGCAGGGTAAATTTGTGGGGTTATAGGAATAGGACCTGGGTGGGATTGATGTCGGTGCAGACTCGATGGGCTGAATGGCCTCCTTCTGCACTGTAGTGATTCTACGATTCTATGAAATGTGTGGGGTTAGAGGGGTGGGGGGGGGGAAGGATGGGGTAAGATGTTCTGTTAGTCAGTGCAGACTCAATGGGCTGAATGGCCTCTTCTGCTCTATTTGGTTTCTATGATTCTATGAAACGTGTTTGCCGATCCCTGTTTCATTTGAGTACAAATGTACCATGCCACAGTGGCGTAAACTGAATTGGAGATCATCAAAGAACAACCCAGCACGGGAAACAGGCCCTTCGGCCCAACGAGCCCACGCCGCCATCTTAACAATGTGTTTTTCCTCCTCCACCCATGACCCATGTCTACGCTTATGGTCCCCCCATTGGAATCCAGATTCGGGGAGAATAATTTAGGGACAATTTGTTACACCAATCAGCCTAAGAGCACATCTTTGGGGTGTGGGAGGAAACCGGAGCACCCGGAGGAAACCCACGCAGGCACGGGGAGAATGCGCAAACTCCCACAGACACCGGCCCAAATCCATGTATCTACACAGCAATCAGTGATAGTCACTGAGCTGTCGTGGTGCCCATCTGCTGGAGCAGTTTAAGCACACACGACGGTACTCTCGAAACATCCAAGAGCAGCCCACGCACGACCCACCGTGTGTATGCCTCTCGTTCGCAAATAGCTGTGTTATTTGTGCAACATGCCATTGCGATGGAGATAATGTATAACCCATCCACTCCTCTGACTCATTTCCCTACGCCTGCCTCCAAACAATGTGAACACAAACAGCTTTTCCAGGAACTGCGCTTCTGTCCTGTTTATTAAAAGTAGAACATTTGATTTAGTAAAGGTTTGTATCTTTACTAAGAGCTGTTGATGTAATAATTCTGCCTGATTGCATCATACAGTTGGATAGATGGGATAGAGGCTGGGAGATTTATACCTACAACTGTAAGCAGCTTGGCACATCAGCATTTTAATAAGGTCAGTGTCTATGCAACATCATCCACTAAACTTCCAAGCCAACTTACTCCACTGCAACTCTTTTACAATATTTGCTAGATGTTGCCCTTAAGTGTTTGCTGGAATACATTTCTGTCTCTCTGCCTCTCTCAGCGTTTACTTCCAGTCACCTGAAGTTAGCAATGCCCAAAGCGTCAGTGACAAGAGGTGTGTTTGCAATGCACAGTCGCGTATACCACCACCATCTGACCACAGTGGCAAAGGGGGTGTAATTATAATCCTTATAGAATCACCCAGCGCAGAACAGGCCCTTCAGCCCATCAAGTCTGTGCAAGAAACCACTAACCTCACACTTAATCCCACTTGCCAGCACTTGGCCCATAGCCCTCAATGTTCAGATGTGCCAAGTGTTCATCCAGACACTTTTGAAGGATGTGAGGCATCCCACCCCCACCACCCTCCCAGGCAGCACAATCCAGACCCTCACCACCTTCTGGGTAAAGACATTTTTTCCTCAAATCCCCCCCCACAAACCTCCTGCCCCTCACCTTGAACCTGTGTCCCCTCCAACTAAGGGGAACAGCTGCTCCCTATCCACTCTGTCCCTCATAATCTTGTACACCTCGATCAGGTCACCCGCCCCCCCAGGCTTCCCTGCTCCAACAAAAACAATCCAAGCCTTTCCAACCTCTCTTCATAACTTAGTCGCTCCATTCTGTGACTCTCCCCCGCACCCCCTGATGCAATCACATCCTTATAATTGGAACATTTTGGCTCCAAAATGGCATCCATGGCACACGCACACACCCTTGTGAGGCGAGTCATGCCAGATGCCATCTTGTGGCAGCCATTAGCAGGTCCACCAGGGATGTGCAGAGCAGGGGAATCGCTGCGTTGGTCAACAATGCCAACCTGATGCCAGGGGGTGCCACTTTGCAGCTCAATGGTCCAGCCAACACCCTAAAGTTTCAAAGTTTAAAGTGTTAAAGTTTATTCATTAGTGTTACAAGTAGGCTTACGTTAACACTGTAATGAAGTTACTGAGAAAATCTCTTAGTTGCCACACTCCGGCGCCTGTTCAGGTACACTGAGGGAGAATTTCGCACAGCCAATGCACCCAACCAGCACATCTTTTGGACCGTGGGAAGAAACTGGAGGAAACCCACCGGGAGAATGTGCAGACTCCACACGGACAGTGACTCAAGCTGGGAATCGAACCTGAGTCCCTGGCGCTGTGAGGCAGCAGTGCTAACCACCGGACCGCCCCAATTTCCCTGAAGTGCCCCTCCAACCTTCTTTGAATTCAGTTTTGCCGACTTGCGGATAGGGCAGTGACAGTTCCGTGATTACGTCTGTCGTATCTACTCACCTGAATGGAAAACGGGAATAACACAGCCTCTGGACAATGAGAGAAAAATATAATCATATTCACACTAATATATCAAATCCTGAATAAAGCACAAGGCTCGCACAAGGATTTTATTCAGACTCTCTGAGACTGTGCTATCACTACATTAATACGGTGACCTTTAGTTTTATTCCTATTTTAGAGATGGAATCATTTTTTTACGTCAATAGCTCATCATTTCCACATTGATTAAAGTATTTGATTCATTGAAGTGGAAAGTTTTAATAGGCCTCTGGATATCTGCAATACCATTTGGTTAAATATAGGTTTGCGAGTTATATTCTCCAGTGCATTAACTTATCTGTTTACCGTGAACACACCATGAATACAGAATGAGCTTCTTATTCAGCGTCATTTGAGAGCAATACTTTGAAATGACCTTTTTTTTTAAGACTGCAAAGTGTTTGCCCTGCGCAAGGCAACTAGTGTCAAGATCGGAGCTACTCCCCTGGACATTACTGCGTTTTTCTCTCTCCACAGATGCTGCCTGCTCTGCTGAGTACTTGCAGTATTTTTAACTTTTATTGTCACAAGGCTTTGGTAGTAATATCTTTGCGGATGAAATCATTTAGTCCGCCTAAATTCATTCATCCAGAGAGGCTATTACATTCATCCATTCTTAATTAGTTTCTGTTTTCATTATGTTGTCTGGAAGCTTACTGAATATGATCACATTGTCCGCGCATCATTTTCTCTGCGATCTCTCCTACCCCTCTTACAGGCTTCCCCTCTTCAGCTGCCAGTTCCGTTTGAAGGAGCTCACCCATCGCAGATGCTTCTCACCGTGACAACATTGTTAGGAGTCTTTACAAAGACAAAGGGCGGATTTTTACCGGCACGTCCGCCCTAGGTTCATACCATCCCGCCCTAGGTTCATACCATCCCACCCTAGGCCAACAGGATCTCCCGAGCCTTGCCTGCCTCTGGAATTGGTAAAATTCCTGCCAAAGCCCCACTTTCACATTAAGGACAATCTCCACCTACAAGATGTAATTCACCAACCCTCCCTGAACACCACCTCCCAAATCCACAAGCTCTACTACCTAGAAGGACAAGGGCAGCGGAAATACCCCCCCCGCAAACTCCCTCCAAGTTACACACTGCCCTGATTTGGAAATACATCACCGTTCCTTCACTGTCGCTGAGGCAAAATCCCGGAACTCCCTCTCTAAAGCACTGAGGGTGTACCTACACCACCTGGACTGCAGCGGTTCAAGGAGGCAGCTCACTACCTTCTCGAGGGCAATTAGGGATGGGCAATAAATGCCCATCCAGCGACACCCACATCCCATGAAAGAGTAACTGAAAAAAGGTCAACATCTGTGTGTCCTGAACAGTTTTATATATTTCTATAAGATCACCTCTGAAGCTCCTCTTTCCAAAGCTGAGAAGGTAAAGGTCTATCCAGTCTGTCCTGGTGACTCAGACTGCGGAAACTCAGCCTTGTGGGTTTTTTTCCAGCACTCGAACATTGCTCTTGTTTCTTGGTGACCAGAACTGGATCTTGGCAGTATCCATGGTGCTGTCTGACTGCAAGATTATAAAGTTTGGTCAATACCTCTGCTGACTCATATTTCACACAGTTGATGTATAATTCAGCCCCAGCCAGCTTTATTGATTGCTCTGTGCGTTGGTTGGACTTTAGCATCGAGTTTACTAAGACAACAGAGTCCTTTTCGCTTTCATCCACTCCAGCAGCATCACCGTTCCCGGAGCATGTGTGGCATCTCCTTTTCCTTCCCATTGTGTGGTACGTTACACTGACTTTACATTAAAATCCACCTCCTATTGTAGCGCCCACTTACACGTTATGTGTAAATCAGTCAGTAATTTCCAACTCCACTACCCCTCCAATCGATACATCAACGTCAAATTGACCACTCTGCAAAGAGTTCTTGATTCCGTCACCTGAATGAGCCCACTTAATATTCCCACCCCCAGCCTGACATAACTCTTTTCACCAAGAACACAGAACAGTTCCTTATCAAGAGAGTTTGTGTCAAGCAATAAACTCCCTCGACAAAGATACCCATGTCAGACTCCTATTTACAAACTACAGCTCAGCCTTCAGCACCATTATTCCCACAAACTCATCTCCAAACTCCACAGCCTGGGCCTCAGCTCCTCCCTCTCTGACGGGATCCTGAACTTCCTAATTCACAGACCACAATCAGTAAGGATAGGCAATAACACCTCCTCCACAATCATCCTCAACACCGGTGCCCTACAATGCTGTGTTCTCAGCCTGTTACTATATTCCTTATACACCTATGACTGTGCGACCAAATTCCCCTCCAATTCAATTTTCAAGTTTGCTGATGACACCATCGTAGTGGGTCGGATCTCAAACAATGATGAGACAGAGTACAGGAATGAGACAGAGAATCTGGTGAACTGGTGCGGCAACAATAAGAACATAAGAACATAAGAAATAGGAGCAGGAGTAGGCCATCTGGCCCTTCGAGCCTGCCCCGCCATTCAATAAGATCATGGCTGATCTGTTGTGGCTCAGTTCCACTTTCCCGCCCTCTCCCCATAACCCTTAATCCCCTCTCTTATCAAAAACCCATCAACCCGCTTCTTAAAAATATTTAGCGAGGCAGCCTCCACCACTTCAACGGGCAGAGAATTCCAGAGATTCACCACCCTTTGAGTGAAGAAGTTCCTCCTCAACTCCGTTCTAAACCGCCTCCCCTTTATCTTGAGGCTGTGCCCCCTAGTCCTACTGTCTTTTTTCAGCGGGAAGAGTCTCTCCACCTCTATCCTATCCATCCCATTCATCATCTTATACGTCTCAATGAGATCTCCCCTCATTCTTCTAAACTCTAGCGAGTACAAGCCTAGTTTATTCAGCCTCTCCTCATAGCTCAACCCCCTCAACTCCGGTATCAGCCTAGTAAACCTCCTCTAATAATCCAATAATCCTCCAATAATCTCTCCCTCAATGTCAACAAAACAAAGGAGATTGTCATCAACTTCAGGAAGTGTAAAGGAGAACATGCCCCTGTCTACATCAATGGGGATGAAGTAGAAATGGTCGAGAGCTTCAGGTTTTTGGGTGTCCAGATCACCAACAACCTGTCCTGCTCCTCCAACAGTATAGTTAAAAAAGCCCACCAACACCTCTACTTTCTCAAAAGACTGAGGAAATTTGGCATGTCAGCTATGGCATTCCCCAACTTTTACAGATGCACCATAGAAAGCATTCTTTCTGGTTGTATCACAGCTTGGTCTGGGCTCCTGCTCTCTCCAAGACCACAAGGAACTACAAAGGGTCATGAATGTAGCCCAATCCACCACACAAACCAGCCTCCCATCCATTGACTCTGTCTACACTTCCCACTGCTTTGGAAAAGCAGCCGGTATAATTAAGGATCCCACACACCCCGGACATTCTCTCTTCCACCTTCTTCCATCGGGGAAAAGATACAAAAGTCTGAGGTCACGGACCAATGGACTCAAGAGCAGCTTCTTCCCTGCTGCTGTCAGACTTTTGAACAGAAAGATCAGCATTAAGTTGATCTTTCTCTACACCCTAGCTATGACTGTAACATTACATCCTCCACTCTCTCCTTTCCTTCTCTATGAACGGTATGCTTTGTCTGTACAGAGCAGAAGAAACAATCCTTTTCACTGTATGTTAATACACGTGACAATAATAAATCAAATCAAATCACCAGGTGAGGGAAGAGAATGGGAATTCTAAAATGCCGGATGAGCAAAGATCCCTCCGACTAAAATAAACCAAAATTCACAATGTGAGCAGCAGTGAGGGAGAGGAAATTGTTGGTGTTGTTACATAGCCGCAGGTTACAGCAACTCTCTCCTCCCGCTGAGAGATAGGCAGCTGCTGACAAGTTAAATTAAGCATTTAATTAAAGAGAAATATAAGCATTTGGAAGTCACCGACTTCGAAAAGAAAAACAATCGAACCTCCCCCACTTGCTGCAAAACATCAGGAGTTATTTCCTCTGGGTGTGAGCTGCTCTGACCTATCCCAATCCCGGCTTCCGAGGTATCAGGCCAGCTAAAAGGAAAGTGAAGCAAAGGGAGCCGCTGCCTTCAGCTTGCTGCTGATTGCAGGTATTGGTGTAGCACAGGTAGCACAGTGGGTTAGCGCTGCTGCTTCACAGCTCCAGGGTCCTGGGTTCGATTCCCGACTCGGGTCACTGTCTGTGCGGAGTTTGCACATTCTCCTCGTATCTGCGTGGGTTTCCTCCGGGTGCTCCGGTTTCCTCCCACAGTCCAAAGATGTGCGGGTTAGGGTGATTGGCCGTGCTAAGAAATTGCCCCTTAATATCCAGGGATGTGAGGGTTAGAGGGATTAGTGGGTATAATATATGGGGGTAGGGCCTGGGTGGGATTGTGTTCGGTGCAGACTCGATGGGCCGAAGGGCCTCTTTCTGCACTGTAGGGTTCTACAAGAGGCTCAATGTTTGGAAAAGCATTGGGAGGTGGTGGCAGCAGTGGTATTGCGACTGGATTCGTAATCCAGAGAGCCAGGGTAATCCTCGAGGGACACGGGGTTCAAATCCCACCAGGGCAGATGGTGAAATTTGAATTCAACAAAAATCTGTGATTAAAAGTCTGATGATGACCATAAAATCATTGTCATAAAAACCCATTTGGTTCACTTTCGTCCTTTAGGGAAGGAAATCTGCTGTCCTTGCCCGGTCTGGCCTACATGTGACTCCAGAGCCACAGCAATGTGGGTGACTGTCAACTGCCCTCTGAAATGGAGGGTAATTAGGGATGGGCAATAAAGCCAGTGATGCTCACATCCCATTAATGGATTGTTTTAAAAAAATCACTTGTTTTTATTCAAGTAGGGGACAGGTGAGGGCTCAGGTATAAATAATCCACCCAATTAACTGATGGGAATGTGAAACCTAGGTGAACCATTGAAACCAAACCACTTTCCAGTGTTAAGCTTTGCTGGCTTGTAGTTTATCAGTTGCCAATTTATATTCCTTTCAAGGAATGCATATTAGTTTAATAGCCTCCTTTATCATTTGTAAGGATTCGATAGTCCGAGGGAACTTGCCATCGAGGTCCTGGGCTGCACCATGGGAGAAATAAACAGTGAGAGCTGTTGACAAGGCTGAAGAACAGGGTCTGTGCCAGGACACACACTTGCTGGTCCCATGGTTTGGTAGAATTGCAGGGTGGTGTAGAAGATACACAGATGGATGGATTTCTCTTGTTTTTTTGGGGGGTAGGAGGTGTGGATCATCCTTGGTGAAAAAGAATTTGACAGGACACCAGCCGGGGCAGAACATCGTTGAGAGTAGAAGCGAGGACTCGGTGGCACAGTGGGTTAGCACTGCTGCCTCACAGCGCCAGGGACCCGGGTTCAATTCCGCTCACTGTCTGTGTGGAGTTTGCCCGTTCTCCCCATGTCTGCGTGGGTTTCCTCCGGGTGCTCCGGTTTCCTCCCACAGCCCAAAGATGTGCGGGTTAGGTTGATTGGCCAGGCTAAATCGACCCTAATGTCAAGGGGGTTAGCAGGGTCAATATGTGGGGTTATGGGAATAGGATGGGATTGTTGACAGTGCACGCTTGATGGGCTGAATGGCCTCCTTCTACATTGTTGGGATTCTATGGACCTAACCTCCTGCCCGGAGCCCACAATGGGGAACATAATTCTCAACTGGTTTTGCAAACCTTTGCTCAAACACTGTAAAATATTGATTTCCATTTATGCCAAAATAAAATCATAACTTACCAACACGGAGTCAGCTACAATACTGAACATACATCGTGAGGACTTTAAATATTTTCTTACTGACCTCACTTGTCACTGCATCAACACCCTGTGCACTGCCTGACCTTGTATCTCACTGGACCCGATGTCCTATTCCCAGGGCAAAGATAACCATCAATAATTTCCTCAGCTAAGTTTTCCTGCAATGGTGTTAGGAGTGATACCTTTGTGTAAACGGCTACCGTAGCCCCACCTGCAAACACAGCGACGGCATACTACAGTTTAAGTTACCCATCAACAACCCCACACACACACACGGGGATCCAGGAGCTGAAGGGTAATTTGTTAAAGCTATTCTCAAATTTGCAAGCTAGCAGTTCTTTATAGGATTGTACAGCAGTTGAAGCTTGGTATGGGTTCCTGTTCTGCCCAGGACTGCAAGAAACTACAAAAGGTCGTGAACATAGCCCAATCCATCACGCAAACCAGCCTCCCATCCATTGACACTTCCCACTGCCTTGGCAAAGCAGCCAGCATAATTAAGGACCCCCATGCACCCCAGACAATCTCTCATCTTTGTCAAAAGTCTGAGGTCACGTACCAACTGACTCAAGAACAGCTTCTTCCCTGCTGCCGTCAGACTTTTGAATGGACCTTTCATTAAGTTGATCTTTCTCTACACCCTAGCTATGACTGTAACGCTACATTCTGCACTCTCTCATTCCTTCTTTGTGAACGGTATGCTTTGTCTATATAGCGCGCAAGAAACAATACTTTTCACTGCATGTTAATACACGTGACAATAATGAAACAAATCAAATCAAAGTGACTCTTGACTTATCTTTGCAGGCTAGAAATTCTTTATAGAATTGTACAGCAGTTAAAGGAAAATTAGAGTGAGCTGTAATGGAAAGGAAAGTATTGGAGGAAATCCTGTTGGAGGTTGAAAGTTACCTGGAATTGATACCAATTTCTGGAGCTGCTGTTTGAGGTCCATTATATCTTTACAGAGTTGAATATCATCCATCCTGCAATTTAACATCACAGAAACAGAATTAACTATTTACAGGTAAATCAAAGAGAAATACAGCCTGTCAAAAACACACTTTCATAATCATCTGGTGTTACAGAACTCAAGCACTGATGAAAGAAATGAGACATACTGTCAAAGCTTTTCATCTTGCACTCATCAGGATGGACATCAAAAGTACCACATTTCACCAGGGAGTAACAATTTTCCACGTCGTATAAACTGCTACTCTCTTTGAGATTTGGCATCCTTGCTTCTGTCCTGAGAAGGACGAGTTGAAAAGTTGCAACAGTAGGGACGGGGTTTTACCTCGCTCACCCCGAAAACATAAAATCCCGCCCCAAGGTCAACAGACCTTTCCATGGTCTGCCCCTCGCCTGCTCCGATTCCAGGCTTGCCAGTAAAAATCTGGCCTTTGCTTCTTCAGAAGAAGAAATATTTCAATATGTGCCTTTTAATTGCTTCAGTTTTTTAGGGCTTTTTTCTAATCATGTCATAGTGATAGAGTCACAGAGGTTTACAGCGTGGCCCTTTGGCCCAAATCGTCTATGCCGCCCTTTTTTTTTCCAAACACCTAAGCTATTCCCAGTTGTCCACATTTGGCCCCATGTGGGAAACCTGCGTTGAATGAAGAGTTGAACAAAATCCGTCATATCGTTTAGATACCGGAATCGAATAATAATTACAGAAAGGGCAGCAGCGGCTCAGTGCCCTCACCTCAGAAAGATGTGGGTTTAAGTTTCACCCCGAGACACCAACACAAAGCAAATTTATTTATCAATGTCACAAGTAAGCTTACATTAACACTGCAATGAAGTTAGTGTGGAAATCCCCTAGTCGCCACACTCCAGCACCTGTTCGGGTACACTGAGGGAGAATTTAGCACGGCCAATGCGCCCTAACCAGCATGTCTTTCAGACCGGGTGGAAACCCACACAGACACGGGGAGGATGCGCAGACTCTGCACAGTTTGCCAAGGCAGGAATTGAACCCAGGTCCCTGGCACTGTGAGGCAGCTAACCACGGTGAAAAAATGGTGAAATGTTAGGTTCTGATTAAAAACCGTTCCGCCCCAGAGGCACTGCCTGGTTTTCTCTCCAGATCTTCCGACACTTTTGTTAAAAAAAAAACAGAGGGCATCTTTCACACCGTCGTTCTTCTAAAGGGTGTCCCGAACTCAAATTAAAATTAACAACCCCCTCCCGCCAACCCTCAGACATTGGGACCCCCGGCAGATTAGGGGAACACTGCCAACCCTCAACCACAGAGGAGCAACTTTCCCCTCAGAAAGACATAACAAACGTGCCACCCACTGATACATCTTACGCCCTTTGGAACCAAAGGCATAAAGCTGTTTAAGAATATTTCTAGCTATTCACTTTGACAGTAATCAGGATTACAGCTCCAGCTATAACTGGGTTTGTGTGTGCCCATGGAGAAAAATCCCCCATCCCGTATCTGTGGAGAGTGGGGTCATGCAGACTCGAAACATTAGCCTTATTCTCTCTCTCCACAGAAACTGTCAGATCTGCTGAGATTTTCCAGCATTTTCCTTTCGCAACAGAAAGGGGGGTGACGGCCCAGTGGTGTTATCCCTAGACTGTTAATCCAGAAACTCAGCTAATGTTCTGGGGGCCCAGGTTGGAACCCTGCAGATGGCGGGATTTGAATTCAATAAAAAAAATCTGGAATTAAGAATCTACTGATGATCGTGAAACCATTGTCAATTGTTGGAAAAACCCATCTGGTTCCTTAGTGTCCTTTAGGGAAGGAAATCTGCCGTCCCTACCCGGTCTGGCCTACATGTGACTCCAGAGTCACAGCAATGTGGGTGATTCTCAACTGCCCTCCATGGGCTATTAGGATGGGCAATAAAACCAGTGATGACCATGAATTAATAAAAAAAGTGAAATGTGCTGGGAAATAATCAATGTTTTAACCATCACCAATCTTGTTATGAATCATATTAATATTTTTGGCACTTTTCTGCACTCAAACTGGTGTTGTGACACTGGCACCAATTCTAAAATGTTTTATTGGCCGTCAGGCACTTTGAGTTCTTCATGTTGAGAACGGTGCTATGCAAATGCAGCTTCTTTCTAAAACAAGAATACTAAGTCTGCCTGAAACATCTGGAAATATTCAAATCATTTCAAATTCATTTCAGATTTCTAAACATGTTTCTGCTGGACATTCACAGACTTGTCTTTAATTACCTAACTAAAGTCATAATCCCGTCACGCTTTACTAACTATTTAAACCTCCAACACCTAGTTGCTCCATCTCTTCTTAGCTCCATGTTCATCAGCTCCCAGTGCAATGGAAATGTTCATTTTGCTCTACATCAGAAATGGTTTTCTCCTCAAGGGTTTGTCCTCAGTTGAAGTGACAAAGACTACGCTCACATCCGTTCAATCCCGCAACTGGTCAGAGAGTGAGTGTTTAGCCCGTTATCTAGACGGACAGAGGGAGTTTCCTCCCAGTTGCTCCCATTCAATTACCAGGAGAGTGGCAGTAAATCCACAAACTCCCAGCCGAACCAGGTCATTACAAAGCCACAAGCCTCACTCCCACCGAGCACCCGAGACTCTGTCTCGGTCACCGTGTGGGAGAGCTGCAAGCCTGTCATATTAATCAGCTCAGCTACTTCCAAACCTATTCCGGGTGGATTCTCGGAGGCTATTTCCCAGGGCTGAAATGGTCGCTACGAGAGGACACAGGTTTAAGGTGCTGGGGAGCAGGTACAGAAGTGATGTTAGGGGTAAGTTTTTCACTCAGAGGGTGATGAGTGAGTGGAATCGGCTGCCGTCGGTGGTGGTGGAGGCGAACTCGCTGGGGTCTTTTAAGAGACTTCTGGATGAGTATATGGGATTTAACGGGATTGAGGGTTATAGATAGGCCTGGTAGGTAGGGATATGGTCGGCACAACTTGTGGGCTGAAGGGCCAGTTTGTGCTGTAGTGTTCTATGTTGTATGTCAGAGCACGGTGCGGAGATGAGGCACCCCAGGTTCTGAGCGGCTGCAGTCTCCAGCTCACTAATTGCAGTGACAAAATGGGACCTCTTCAGTCTGTTGTTCGTGCGTCATCTCTATAAAAGTTGATGATGCATTCAGCTCGATTTGATTTTATCCACGAGGGATGTTGGCTTACGTCATGAGCTCAACCCAATGGACGACAGAACATCACAGGGTGGTACAAAGTCACGGACATGTTGCAAGGTCCCAGATTCAATTAAGATTTGGCTGATCTGAGTTGAGGTTTTGTGATGGGCTTCCTGGGAGGGAGGATGAGCAATGTAACTGACTGCGGTGAGATCTGATGACAGCTGCGCATCTCTGCAGCAGGATCAGAAAACCCAATGACAATATTAACTTGACATCACTTGATTATATCAGCATGATCTCATTCTCAGTCATATATCTCAGCAACTATAACATGGATTTGCACGGTGGCACAGTGGTTAGCACTGCTGCTTCACAGCGCCAGTGAACCTGGCTTCAATTCCCAAATTGGGTCACTGTTTGTATGGAGTTTGCACATTCTCCCCATGTCTGCGTGGGTTTCCTCCGGGTGCTCCAGTTTCCTCCCGCAGTCTGAAGGACATGCTGGTTAGGTGCGTTGACCTAAACAGGAGCCAGACTGTGGCAACTAGGGGAAGTTCACAGTAATTTCATTGCAGTGTTAATGTCGGGCGGCATGGTAGCACAGTGGTTGGCACTGCTGCTTCACAGCACCAGTGGACCCAGGTTCGATTCCCGGCTCAGGTCACTGTCTGTGTGGAGTTTGCACATTCTCCCCATGTCTGCACGGGTTTCTTCCGGGTACTCTGGTTTCTTCCCACAGTCCAAAGATGTGCGGGTTAGGGTGATTGGCCACGCCAGGAAATTGCCCCTTAGTATCCAGGGATGTGTAGGTTAGAGGGATTAATGAGTATAATATAAGAACATAAGAAATAGGAGCAGGAGTAGGCCATCTAGCCCCTCGAGCCTGCCCCGCCATTCAATAAGATCATGGCTGATCTGAAGTGGTTCAGTTCCACTTTCCCGCTTTCTCCCCATAACTCTTAATTCCCTTGTCTGTCAGAAACCTATCTACCCATGACTTAAATATATTTAGCGAGGCAGCCTCCATCACTTCAACGGGCAGAGAATTCCAAAGATTCACCACCCTTTGAGTGAAGAAGTTCCTCCTCAACTCCAATCTAAACTGTCCCCCCCTTATCTTGAGGCTGTGCCCTCTAGTCCTGCTGTCCTTTCTGAGCGGGAAGAGTCTCTCTACCTCTACCCTATCCATCCCTTTCATTATCTTATACGTCTCTATAAGATCCCCCCTCATCCTTCTAAACTCCAACGAGTACAGACCCAGTCTATTTAGTCTCTCCTCATAGCTCAACCCCCTCAACTCCGGCATCAGCCTAGTAAACCTCTTCTGCACTCTCTCCAAGGCCAAAATATCCTTCCGCAAGTGCGGCGGCCAAAACTGCACACAGTACTCCAGCTGTGGCCTCACCAATGCCCTATACAGCCGCAGCAAGACCCTCCCTACTTTTATATTCAATCCCCCTCGCTATGAAGGCCAGCATCCCATTCGCCTTCCTGACCACCTGCTGCACCTGCAGACGTGCCAAGTGCTCATCCAGGTACTTTTCAAAGGATTTGAGGGATCTCACCTCCACCACCCTCCCAGGCAGCGCATTCCAGACCCTCACCACCCTCTGGGTGAAAAAAAAGATTTCTTCTCTGTTCCAAAGAAAACAACTCAAGCCTACCCAACCTCTCTTCAGTGTTTCATCTGAGGCAGCATCCTGGTAAATCACCCCCTCCAGTGCAATCCTTTGTGACGTTTGGAAGATAGGAGCAAAAGTTGGCCATTCAGCCCATTGAACCTGTTATTCCATTCAGCGAGATGCTGGCTGACCTACATCCCGATGCAACTCATCAATCCTACATCCCGTCACACCTTCCCATGTCCTAAGAATGCATCGGCAGCCACGAGCCTCCATCGGATTGGGCACTGTGGTGGTTGGCCGATGATGATGCTTGGCACGGCACTGCAGTGGTTGGGCATTGCCGCAGGAGGTTCGCTGTGGATGTGTCAGAATGCAGCTCCTGCTCTGCCCAAGACCGCAAGGAACTACAAAGGGTGGTGAATGTAGCCCAATCCATCACTCAAACCAGCCTCCCATCCACTGACTCCGTCTACACTTCCCGCTGCCTCGGAAAAGCAGCCAACATAATCAAGGACCCCCCATGCACCCCGGACATTCTCTCTTCCACCTTCTTCCGTCGGGATAAAGATATAAAAGTCTGAGGTCACGTACCAACCGACTCAAGAACAGCTTCTTCCCTGCTGCCGTCAGACTCGTGAATGGACCTACCTCACATTAAGTTGATCTTTCTCTACACCCTCGCTATGACTGTAACATTCTGCACTCTCTCCTTTCCTTCTCTATGAACGGTATGCTCTGTCTGTAGAGCAGGAAATAATATTTTTCACTGTATGTTAATACATGTGACGATGACTCAGTTCAAGGGCGATTAGTGCTGGCCTTGCCAACGATGCCCACATCTCTCGAGAGAATAATAACAAGTACCACGTCCACCGGAAGCTCGTGTGCTGCATTCTGACACATCACAGCGAACCTCCTGTGGTAATAACAGCAATCCTTCTGAACAGTTCCCCTTGTTCTCCCGTTGCAATGAGGCTGAGAATAAGCAGCTATTCCCCACTGTCAGATCAAATACTCAATAACACACTCCCTTCCTGGAGGCTCGGTGTCAAGTTGCCCTCTCCTGTCTTTGGCACATCACACCATCCCCTTCTATCGATCCAGACACCCAATACCGCGCTCCTTTTAATTACTTTTAAAGGTCAACTTCATTTCAAGCAACAGAATAAAGAATCGTGTAGCACAGGAACAAGGCCGTTCGGCCCACCAAGCCCGTTCCGATTCCTAATCCTTACTCAGACCCACTACTTATTGCCCATACGTGGATTCTATTCCTCTGTTCTCCTCCCGTTCTATCAACATACACCGTGAACATATGCTCATGCATTGCTGCCTGCATTGGCAGTGCATTCCACCTCCCTCTGAGTGAAAAACTCCCCCCACACACCTTTCCTAAACTTTCCTCCTTTCATTGAGTGTCTTCAAGACAGAGATGGATAGGTTTCTGATAAATGAGGGGTTAAGGGGAAAAGGCAGGAGAATGGGGATGAGAAAAATATCAGCCATGAGTGAATGGCACAGCAGACTCGATGGGCCGAGTGGCCTAATTCTGCTCCTATACCTTATAGTCTTATGGTCTCACCTCGAACCTGTGCCCTCTTGTAATTGCCACTTCCACCCTGGGAAAAAGCCTCTGACTATCCACCCTGTCTATACCTCTCAATGTTGTAGACCTCTATCAGGTCTCCCCTCAATCTCCGTCTTTCCAGTGAAAACAATCCCAGTTTATTCAACCTCTCCTCATAGCCAACATTCTGGAAACCAGGCAACATCCTGGTGAACCTTCTTTGCACTCTCTCCAAAGCTTCCACCTCCTTCTGGTAATGTGGCAACCAGAGCAGCGTGCAATACTCCAAATGAGGCCCAACTAAAATTTTATACGGTTTTATTGGTCATTATCGCATTGCCATTTGTGGGATCTTGCTGTGCGCACGTGAGCGGCCACATGTCCTGCAACAGTGACTTCATTCAAACGTACTTAATTGGCTGCAAAGTGCTTCAGGATGACCTTTGGTCCTGAACGGGCGCTATGCAAACGTAAGTTTTTTCTTCCCCAACGACATTTCTTCCCAATAGTTTCCACTCCTGTTACCAATAACCACTATTTCACAAAGTGAAGCTTCATTAAAGATCTGAATTTTATTTTGCAATGTATCTTTGCCCAATGTCCAGGTGGAAACAACAATTAGAAAGAGTGTGTTTCGTTTGCAGAACCACCTGTACTTGTTGAGATGTTCGGAAATGGGTGAATCATAACTCCAGCCACGTCCTTCAACTGGTTCGCTGAACCCATTAAACAGGCCATTCTTTTCACACCACACAATGCTCAAAATCATAGAATCCCTACAGTGCAGAGGGAGGCCATTTGGCCCATCAAGTCAGCACCAACTCTCCCAAGCCCTATCCCTGTAACCCCATGTATTTACCCCACTAATCCTCCCAACCTACACATCCTGGAACGCAAAGGGGCAATTTAGCATGGCCAATCCACCTAACCCACACATCTTTGGAGTGTGGAAGGAAATCGGAGCACCCGGAGGAAACCCACTCAGACACAGGGAGAACGCGCAGGCTTCACACAGACAGCGACCCAAGGCTGGAATCAAACCCGGGTCTCTGGCGCTGTGATGCAGCAGTGCCAACCACTGTGCCACCGTGCCACCCATGGTCATTTCCCTAAGACATTGGCCAGAACTCTCCGGTCATGCATGTCCCTTTACGGCTGCCGGCAAGAATGGAGAATTTGGCGCTCAGCCAAATCTCTATTCGCTGCAGCGGGACTGGAAAATCCCAGCCGTGTGCGCGATCAGGGAATTCCAGCCAATGTGTCAGGTTTTCAGGTTGCGGTTACACTCTTTTGGAGTGAAAGGTGTGGGTAGATAGATTCAACTTGTCAAAAATTAAGTGCTGTGCAGGATAAGGAAAAAATAAACTGCTTCAGGAGAACATTCAAACTCCACACAGACAGTGATCCAAGTGAGGAATCAAACCCAGGTCCCTGGTGCTGTGAGGCAGCAGTGCTAACCACTGTGCCAGCGTACATATGTGGCACCTTCATGGAGTTCAATGTATTTTAATTGTGGGGCAGAGAGTGAGATGTTATTCTCGCTGAACCAAAAGCCAGCAGTTACTGTGGATTTCAGTCTCATTTAGCAATTGCTCTCTCCTGAAGAGCTGTAACACTCGTACAGAAATAACCGTGAATGTTATTACTCTTGCTGTTTTATGGACAGTAAATTATGGGGCTATTTGCGCTATAACGGAAACAGCCTCTCAGGACAGTCTGACTGATCTCTGTTTCCGGGGTGGTGGAATAAATAAACAATTTAATGTCCCCAACCAGACCTGAGTCTCAGACAGGGAGACTGAATCTCCCAGACAGAGGCAGATATCAACTTCCTAAATTCCTGTCGGCTTGAAATTGGGCATTTTTATGCACCAGGGGTCTTTTTGCTAAGTTAAAGGTTATATATAAATGCACGTTGTTTTGGTTTGTTTCCTGTATGATGGAGAGTTCTTCTTATTCATTCGTGGGACATGGGTGTCCCTGGCTGGCCAGCACAGGCGTGGCACAGTGGGTTAGCACTGCTGCCTCACAGCGCCAGGGACCCGGGTTCGATTCCCGGTTTGGGTCACTGTCTGCACGTTCTCCCTGCGTCTGCTGTCTACGGCCCATCACCAGCGTACTGCCACCACCAATCACATCTCCTCCATCACTCCCTTCTCAGCTTTACCTCCAGAACAACTAACTCCACTCCAATATCCCCCCCACTTCCATATTCCCAAGTATAGGGAATGCAGCTCCTGACTGTACTGTACCACAAACACTCCATCTGTGTGAAACAACGGCTTATTTGTACTTTGTTAAGTTTAGTATTGGATATTTGTTGCTCACCACATAGCGAGGGGGATTGAATATAAAAGTAGGGAGGTCTTGCTGCAGCTGTATAGGGCATTGGTGAGGCCGCAGCTGGAGTACTGTGTGCAGTTTTGGGCGCCGCACCTGCGCAAGGATATTTTGGCCCTGGAGGGAGTGCAGAGGAGGTTTACTAGGCTGATACCGGAGTTGAGGGGATTGAGCTATGAGGAGAGGCTGAATAAACTAGGCTTGTACTCGTTAGAGTTTAGAAGAATGAGGGGAGATCTCATTGAGACGTATAAGATGATGAATGGGATGGATAGGATAGAGGTGGAGAGACTCTTCCCGCTCAAAAAAGACAGTAGGACTAGGGGGCACAGCCTCAAGATAAAGGGGAGGCGGTTTAGAATGGAGTTGAGGAGGAACTTCTTCACTCAAAGGGTGGTGAATCTCTGGAATTCTCTGCCCGTTGAAGTGGTGGAGGCTGCCTCGCTAAATATTTTTAAGAAGCGGGTTGATGGGTTCTTGATAAGAGAGGGGATTAAGGGTTATGGGGAGAGGGCGGGAAAGTGGAACTGAGCCACAACAGATCAGCCATGATCTTATTGAATGGCGGGGCAGGCTCGAAGGGCTAGATGGCCTACTCCTGCTCCTATTTCTTATGTTCTTATGTTCTTATTGGGTGAACGCATTGTACAGTCTATAGACTTATCCCCACATTCCTCTTCGCTCTCACTTTCATTTCTATCCCACCCTCACTCTGACCTCTCTTTCCTCACACCACTCTCACCCCCGCCCCCCCACAACAGCGCTCCCCCCACCCCACCCCGAAACCACCATACTGTTCCAAAAAAAAAACAAGAAAGACATGCATTGAAATGGCATCGGACACCTCAAAGCACTTTACAGCCAATGAGGTACTTCTGAAGTATAGTCACTGTTGTAATGTAGCAACCGGTTTGTACACAGCAAGCTCCCAGCAACAGAAAGGCGATAATGACCAATAATCTGTTTTGCCGATCTTGGTTCAGAGCTCACTATTGGACAGTACACTAGGGGTTAGTTAACTGACTGTGTGTGTATCCAAAATAGAACATAGAACACTACAGCACAAACAGGCCCTTCAGCCCACAAGTTACGCCGATCATATCCATACCTACCAGGCCTATCTATAACCCTCAATCCCATTAAATCCCATGTACTCATCCAGAAGTCTCTTAAAAGACCCCAGCGAGTTCGCCTCCACCACCGATGGCAGCCGATTCCACTCACTCACCACCCTCTGAGTGAAAAACTTACCCCTGACATCTCCTCTGTACCTGCTCCCCAGCACCTTAAACCTGTGTCCTCTCGCAGCACCTCACTGTACCGCAAGCCCACGGATAACCTCACAATGCTCCATTTCTCCAGCTTCCACCCTAAACACATTAAAGAAGCCATCCCCTACAGACAAGCCCTCCGTATACACAGGATCTGCTCAGATGAGGAGGATTGTGACAGACAGATGCTGGAAGATGCCCTCATAAGAACAGAATACAGTGCTTGACTCACTGATCGAGAGTTCTGACAGGCCACAGTGAAAAACTGCACTAATCTCCTCAGAAGGCAAACATGGGACAGGGCGGACAGAGTATCCTTCATCGTCCAGTACTTCCCTGGAGTGGAGAAACTACGACATCTCCAGAGCCTTCAACATGTCATCACTGAAGTCGAACATTTCGCCAAAGCCATCCCCACACCCCCACTTCCTGCCTTCAATCAACCACAAATCTCAAACAGACCACTGTCCGCAGCAAGCTACCCAGCCTTCAGGAGAACAGTGTCCACGACACCACACAACCCTGCCACAGCAACCTCTGCAAGACATGCCGGATCATCGACACGGATACCATCATCACACATGAGAATACCGTCCACCAGGTACACGGTAAATACTCTTGCAACTCGGCCAACATTGTCTACCTGATACGTTGCAAGAAAGGATGTCCTGAAGCATGGTACATTGGGGAGACCATGCAGACACTACAACAACGGATGAATGAACATCGCTCGACAATCACCAGGCAAGACTGTTCCCTTCCTGTTGGCGAACACTTCAGCTGTCACGGACATTCAGCCTCTGATCTTCGGGTAAGCATTCTCCAAGGTGGCCTTCATGACACATGACAGTGCAGAGTCGCTGAGCAGAAACTGATAGCCAAGTTCCGCACACATGAGGACGGCCTCAACCGGGATCTTGCGTTCATGTCGCACTATCTGTAACCCCCGTGACTTGCCTGGGCTTGGAAAATCTCACCAACTGTCCTGTCTGGAGACAATACACATCTCTTTAACCTGTGCTTAACCCTCTCTCCACTCACATTGTCTGTACCTTTAAGACTTGATTACCTGGAAAGACTCACATTCCAACCACTATTTTGTAAATTGAGTTTGTGTCTGTATATGCCCTGTTTGTGATCACAAGTCCTCATTCACCTGACGAAGGAACTTGAGATTCCGAAAGCTCGTGCTGCCAAATAAACCTGTTGGACTTTAATCGGGTGTTTACTGTGCCCACCCCAATCCAACGCGGGCAACTCCACATCATGTCGAAAATCTCTAACTTTTCTCCGTTCTGGTGAAAGGTCATGGACAGGAACCATTGGGTGGGATTCCTTGGCCCCGCTCCTCTGAAAACCGGAGATTTCCGCCCGGCTTCAACGGATTTTTACGCAGTCCGCCCCCTCCCTCCCCCCGCCCACTAGAATTCCCATCAAATCCCCATCTCTTTCCACGGATTTGCCAGACTTCCTGAGGATTTCCAGTATTTTCTGCTTTTTAGTTAAAAAAAAGGTTACTTTCCTGTCCAAATAACAGGAACCAGGTATAAAATTGAGAAGTTTCACATTATGCTGAGGATTAAAATAAATTTGAATACAGCGGGAGAAATGAGACAGTGTGTCGAAACTTTTTATCTTGCACCTACCAGGACAGATGTGCAGCAACACCAATAGACAAATTTACCCACCCTGCTCGCCACAGGTATCGGAGCGGGGGAGGGACGGACAATCATAGGGTCATAGGACCCCCGCAGTGCAGAAGGAGTTCGTTCTCTATGAACAGCATGCTTTGTCTGTATAGTGTGGTAGAAACAATACTTTTCACTGTATACTAATACATACGACAATAATAAATCAAATCAGATCAAACCAGTTGCTGTTATACTCCACGCCGTACATTATGGATAGTTACTTTTATTCTTTATTAACTCACCATTTGGCTCCTTCGCTATTACAAGGTTAATTATTCTCTTTCATAAATCAGCTACTCGAGTACAAACATTTTCTCCTTGTTAACCCGCAGATTGCAGCTTCCCAGCTGCACGGAGAGACTAAATTAGGGCTGGATTTTCAACCATTGACTGTGGGTCTAATCTTGTCGTCCCCGTAATCAGCTCCATATCTGGATTTCACGGTTTGTTCCCATCAGTTTCTGCATCTAACGATTCAGGAAGCACATTATCTGTGTCGATAAAGCTGTGTGTTTGCTTCACCCACTCTTGTTTACACGTACCGCAGTTAATTCTAGTGAATTTGACTCATTTAATCTTGGCTCTATTAAATGTTGGCCTTATTATCCACGTCCACACATTCATCCCAATGTACAAATTAACCATTCTGTGTTTCACATATTCGTGCATTCTGATCATCTTCAAGTTAATCAATTGCTATAGAAACACTTTCACATAAGTCAATTTTTCTTTTAAATTATTATTTCATTGGCAAGTCCAGCATTTGTTGCTCATTCCTATTTGGCCTCGAGCTGAGTGTCTCACTGGGTTATTTCAGAGGGCAGTTAAAGAGGCAAACACATTGCTGTGGCTCTAGATGACATGAAGACTGTGATGTGGAGTTGCCGGTGTTGGACTGGGGTGGGCACAGTAAGTAGTCCCACAACGCCAGGTGAGGCTCACCTGATGAAGGAACAGCACTCCGAAAGCTCGTGCTACCAAATAAACGTGTTGGGCTTTAACCTGGTGTTGTGAGACAGGCAGACCATAGAACATTACAGCGCAGTACAGGCCCTTCAACCCTCAATGTTGTACCGACCAGTGGAACCAGCCAAGGTTGGCAGATATCCTTCCCTAAAGGACAATAGTGAACCAGATGGGTTTTTTATAACCGTTGATGATAGTTGTTAATTCACCATTACTGACATTATTTTCCATATTTTGTTAATTAAATTTCAGTTCTACCAGCGGCTGTGGTGGGATCTGAAGCCACGTCCCTCAGGCATTAACCTGGCTCTTTGAATTGCTAGACCAGTTACCACTGCACCATCATCTCCACCAAATTTCAACATGCAGACTTCCTTCATTCAAGGAGCAACTAAAATAAGAACAACCAGAATAGACTCATAGAGGTTTACAGCAGGGAAACAGGCCCTTTGGCCCAACTTGTCCATGCCATCCATTCTTTTTACCCCTAAGCTAGTCCCAATTGCCTATGTTTGGCCCATATCCTTCTATAGCCCCCTTTTACTCACGTAAATTGGGTTAAGTTGAGAGGTGGATACTCAACAACACCTTGGCATCCTTGTGCATTAGTCATTGAATCTCTACAGTGCAGAAGGAGACCATTCGGCCCATCAAGTCTGCAACAACCACAATTCCACCCAGGCCCTATTCCCCTAACGCCACTAATCCCCATGTCACAAGGGTCAATTTAGCATGACCAAGCAACTTAAGCTGCACATTCTTCGACTTGTGGGAGGAAACCGGAGCACTCAGAGGAAACCCACGCAGACACGGGGAGAACGTGCAAACTCCACACAGTGACCCAAGCCGGGAATCGAACCCAGGTTCCTGATGCTATGAGGGAGCAGTGCTAGCCACTGTGCTACCATGCTGCCCCAGTTGCTGAAAGTAAGCGTGTAGAAACAGCAGGCAGTAAAGAAGGCAGATGGCATGTTGGCCTTCATAGCGAGAGGATTTGAGTATAGGGATAGGGGTGTTTTGCTGCAATTGTACAGGGCGTTGGTGAGGCCACACCTGGAGTATTGTGCGCAGTTTTGGTCTCCTTATCTGAGGAAGGATGTCCTTGCTATAGAGGGAGCACAGCGAAGGTTTACCAGGCTGATTCCTGGGAATGGCGGGTCTGTCATATGAGGAGAGACTAAGCTGGTTAGGATTATATTCACTGGAGTTTAGAAGAGTGAGAGGGGGATCTCATAGAAACTTATAAAATTCTAACAGGGTTAGACAGGGTAGATTCAGAAAGAATGTTCCCTGTGGTGGGGCGAGTCCAGAACTAGGGGTCAGAGTTTGTGGATAAGGGGTAAACCTTTTAGAACTGAGAAGGCAAGAAATGTCTTCACCCAGAGGGTGGGGAATGTGTGGAATTCACTCCCACAGGAAGTAGTTGAGGCCAAAACGTTGTGTGATTTGAAGAAGAAATTAGATATCGCTCTTGGGGCTAAAGAGATCGAGGGATATTGCGGAGGGGGTGGGGAATCAGGATATTGAATCTGATGATCAGCCATGATCAAAATGAATGATGGGGCAGGTTGGAAGGGCCAAATGGCCTCCTGCTTCGAGTTTTTACGTCTCTAAATTGGTGATTAAAGTAGGGCTGCTCCGAGCAAAAGGAAATATATGACCGTTTGCTGGTAAACAGATGGTGCAGTAGCTGAAATCACGACGCAATGATTCACTGGTTTTCTTCCTACACACGCTCTGTTAGTTAAGGTAATGAACTGCTGAATCAACTGATGAATGAGGTCCAATTTCAATCGGCTCAGCGCTGGGTCACGGCATCCCTGCTAAATGATAAGATGCAACTGGTCTCGGCTCTGCTCACGGAAAGCAGACCAGCTTACTCTCAATACAGGGAGTGTGAGCAGTGCTGCATGAACACGGGCGGAGGACTGGCTGTGATGGCTCCAGGGTTGAATAGCCAGTCCACACTCACTTGTCCAGATTCACAGCAGTCACTTGGTTGAGATACTCAGACCAAGCGAGTGGTGAACTGATGCAATGACAATAATCTCTCCCTCAATGTCAACAAAACAAAGATAGCCATCGGCTTCAGGAAGTGTAGAGGAGAACATGCCCCTGTCTACATCAACAGGGACAAAGAAGAAAGGGTCGAGAGCTTCACGTTTTTAGGTGTCCAGATCACCAACAATCTGTCCTGGTCCCCCCATGCTGACACTATAGTTGAGAAAGGCCATCAATGCCTCTACTTTCCCAGAAGACTAAGGAAATTTGGTAGGTCAGCTACGACTCTCACCAACTTTTACAGATGCACCGTACAAAGCATTCTTTCTGGTTGTATCACAGCTTGGTATGGGCTCCTGCTCTGCCCAAGACCACAAGAAACTACAAAGGACCATGAATGTAGCCCAGCCCATCACACAAACCAGCCTCCCATCCATTGACTCTGTCTACACTTCCCGCTGCCTTGGAAAAGCAGCCAGCATAATTAAGGACCCCACGCACCCCAAATATTCTCTCTTCCACCTTCTTCTGTTGGGAAAAAGATACAAAATTCTGAGGTCACGTACCAACTGACTCAAGAACAGCTTCTTCCCTGCTGCTGTCAGACTTTTGAATGGACCTACCTCGCATTAAATTGACCTTTCTCTACACCCTTGCTATGACTGTAACACTACATTCTGCACTCTCTCGTTTCCTTCTCTATGAACAGTGTGCTTTGCCTGTATAGCGTGCAAGAAATAATACTTTTCACTGTGTGTTAATACATGTGACAACAATCAAATCAAATCACTGCCATGGGGGTTTCGCCTTATGTGTTGCGGGGGGAGTCACCCTAATGCATGGAGGGGAAGAAATTGGCCCAATGATTGTAGGAGTGGGGATGCCCCGATTCTTGGGGTTGGGGGGGGAATTGCCCTGATGTTTGTGGGGTCCCCATTCTGATGCTTGGAGTGGGGAGTTTAATTCAAATGCAGATTGGAGCACCATTGAAGAGTAGGTGTTGCCGGTTCCTGCCAGTGTTACACATACAGAGAATCGGGAGAGAAAACTCAGCTGTACTGCTGGAGAGCTACACACCCGTTTTAATATAAGAACATAAGAAATAGGAGCAGGAGTAGGCCATCTAGCCCTTCGAGCCTGCCCCGCCATTCAATAAGATCATGGCTGATCTGTCGTGGCTCAGTTCCACTTTCCCGCCCTCTCCCCATAACCCTTAATCCCCTCTCTTATCAAAAACCCATCAACCCGCTTCTTAAAAATATTTAGCGAGGCAGCCTCCACCACTTCAACGGGCAGAGAATTCCAGAGATTCACCACCCTTTGAGTAAAGAAGTTCCTCCTCAACTCCGTTCTAAACCGCCCCCCCTTTATCTTGAGGCTGTGCCCCCTAGTCCTACTGTCTTTTTTGAGCGGGAAGAGTCTCTCCACCTCTATCCTATCCATCCCATTCATCATCTTATACGTCTCAATGAGATCTCCCCTCATTCTTCTAAACTCTAACGAGTGCAAGCCTAGTTTATTCAGCCTCTCCTCATAGCTCAATCCCCTCAACTCCGGTATCAGCCTAGTAAACCTCCTCTGCACTCCCTCCAGGGCCAAAATATCCTTGCGCAGGTGCGGCGCCCAAAACTGCACACAGTACTCCAGCTGCGGCCTCACCAATGCCCTATACAGCTGCAGCAAGACCTCCCTACTTTTATATTCAATCCCCCTCGCTATGAAGGCCAGCATCCCATTCGCCTTCCTGACCACCTGCTGCACCTGCAAGCTGGGTTTTTGCGACTCATGCACAAGGACCCCGAGGTCCCTCTGCACCGTCGCCTGCTGCAGTTTTTCGCCACGTAAGTAATAGTCCTTCCTACCATTCTTCCTACCAAAGTGGACCACCTCACACTTGCCAACATTAAATTCCATTTGCCATTTCCTGGCCCATTCACCCAGCCTATCTAGATCCTTCTGCAGACTCTCCACACCCTCCACACAATTTGCCTTTCCCCCAATCTTGGTGTCATCAGCAAATTTCGACACCCTGCACTCGGTTCCCTCCTCCAGATCATCTCACTGAAACTGACAAAAATATCGACAGTTTCTGAGCTGGATCTTGCGCTCATTGTCAATTTACACATGCTTTGGATGTTAAAAAGATACAATTTAGTTTGAACCACAGGTGAAGAAGTTTACTCAACCTTTCTCTTCATTGTCACTTTTTTAAAAAGTTTATTTATTAATGTCACAAGTAGGCTTACATTAACACTGCAATGAAGTTACTGTGAAAATTCCTTAGTTGCCACACTCCGGCACCTGTTCAGGTACGCCGAGGGAGAATTTAGCACGGCCAATGCACCTAACCAGCACATCTTTCTGACTGTGGGAGGGAACTGGAGCACCCAGGGGAAACCCACGCAGACATGGGGAGAATGTGCAGACTCCACTTGGACAGTGACCCAAGCCGGGAATCGAACCCAGGTCCCTGGTGCTGTGAGGCAGCAGTGCTAACCACTGTGCCACCTCATTAGGCAAGAAAGATTTATTAAAGGCAAATAGTGTTTCGCTATCTTGACTGTTTTATGGTGGGATAACAGATGAGAGTAATACAGAAGGTAAGTGAATGTGTAGAGGCAAGCATGGAGACTGCTCCTAGTTTAGACCTTACACTGTGAAGATGTATATGGTTACAAGTAGTTAGTAAACACTTTCTGTTCAACTATATATGAGCCTTTTATTTGATCTTATCGAACTACACAGAGCATCTTAGAACAATCAGGTGTACATGGATTTTCAATAGGTGTTTGATAAAGTGCCAGTTTACAGGTTAAAAGGCTATGGAATAAACTGAACACGGGCAGCATGGCAGAGTGCCAGAAAGGAGAGTGCTGGTGAACCGGAGGAAGGTGCATAAGAACATGAGAAATAGGAGCCACAATCTCAAAATGTGCAGTTGACACAAAACCTGTGATCATGGTGAACAGTGAGGAGGATAGTGAGAGACTTCAGGATTATAGATGGTGAGTGGACAGAAGAAATAAAATTGCAGGGCTAAACGGAAAGAACGGAGGATTCTTAAATTTAAAAGTTTATTTATTAGTGTCACAAGCAGGCTGATATTAACACTGCAATGAAATTACTGTGAAAATCCCTGAGTTGCCACAGTGCCTGTTGGGGTAACACTGAGGGAGAATTTAGCACGGCCAATGCACCCTAACCAGCACGTCTTTTGGACCATGGGAGGAAACTGGAGCACTCAGAGGAAACCCACGCAGATATGGGGAGAATGTGCAAACTCCACACAGACAGTGACCCGAGGCTGGAATCGAACCCGGGTTCCTGGTGCTGTGGGGCAGCAGCGCTAACCCACTGGGCCACCCATAGTGTGGGATGAGCTGAGTCGCTCTTGGAGAGAGCAGCACAGACATGATGGGCCGAACAGCCTCCTTTAATGCTGTGGCCATTCTCTGATGCGAGGGGACTTTGGGGCTGAATTCTGTTTAATGTTAAACGTTTCGAATCAAAGCGGAGTTTTCTTTTTTAAAAAAGAAGCCACAGGCATCGAAGATGTGTATTAGAGTCAGACAGTTTAATGAAACCCACAGCTTGCAATCTATATTAAACTGATACAAGGACTCGCAACCAAAACACTCCCATTCACTTTGAGAGTAACAGATGAATGGAGGGAAAGTCAGTTTTGCAACCCTCCCCTGGCTAGAATCAGACAGGGAGTGATAAATGGGTGTAATCAGCTTCTAAAGAACTGAATGCAAGGTTTAGCTCTCGATGCCAGGCTCGGAAACTAAAATGCAGAAACTCAGTCTTTGCGGAGGTGACACAGTGGTTAGCACAGCTGCCTCACAGTGCCAGGGACCCGGGTGACATGGTGACAGTGGTTAGCACTGCTGCCTCACAGTGCCAGGGACCCGGGTGACACGGTGACAGTGGTTAGCACTGCTGCCTCACAGTGCCAGGGACCCGGGTGACATGGTGACAGTGGTTAGCACTGCTGCCTCACAGTGCCAGGGACCCGGGTGACACGGTGACAGTGGTTAGCACTGCTGCCTCACAGTGCCAGGGACCCGGGTGACATGGTGACAGTGGTTAGCACTGCTGCCTCACAGTGCCAGGGACCCGGGTTCCATTCCCAGCTTGCTGCCAGTCTCCAGGTGGGTGGGTTTGGTTCAAACTATCTCCAGGATCAGGCAGGCACTGAGGATCATGTGAGGAGGTAAATCTATAGCGAGATGCAGACACATGAACTCTGCGCTGCTGAGGCCACCAACAAACACAATGAGGTGGGAATATCTGGAATAACTGCACCCAGGGAATGGAAATGAACTGAATGGATACTGAGCATTTGTGGCTCAAATATCCATATCCGAACAAACACAAATTGCAAAGTGATCCCGTGCAAAGCAGGAAACAAAGACAAAACAAGGCGGCATGGTGACATAGTGGTTAGCGCTGCTGCCTCACAGCATCAGGGACCCGGGTTCGATTCCTGGCTCGGGTCACTGTCTGTGTGGAGTTTGCACATTCTCCCCGTGTCTGCGTGGGTTTCCTCCAGGTGCTCTGGTTTCCTCCCCCAGTCCAAAGATGTGCGGGTTAGGTCTATTGGCCACGCTAAAATTGACCCTAGTTTCAGGAAATTAGCAGGGTGAATCTGTGCGGTTACGGGTGGGACTATTGTCGGTACAGGTTCAACGGGCTGAATGGCCTCCTTCTGCACTGTAGGGATTCTCCGATTCAGTTAGACATTGTGCATTGAGAAAGTTAATCAAGCAAACTGGTTCACCAAAGGGACAGGACATCTGGTTTATCATAGACTGAGGGAAGCAAAAAGTGAGATGAGTTTTGATTGTCACTCAGTCGATTCTCTCGCTGCCTGCAGGATAAAGCAGCTTAATGTTCAGTTCCTGGCATCAGGCAACAAAGTGTCTCCCGGTCTATCTGCAGAGGGTTAGAGCAGTATGCAGGAGCACATGTTGAGAAGCCGCAATGAAGCCACACAGCTGTGTTACTGTTATACCCTGCCTTGTGTTACATTACTGTATGAAATACTGTACAGTTGAAGCACACTTAAGAACATAAGAACATAAGAAATAGGAGCAGGAGTAGGCCATCTCGACCTTCGAGCCTGCCCCGCCATTCAATAAGATCATGGCTGATCTGTCGTGGCTCAGTTCCACTTTCCCGCCCTCTCCCCATAACCCTTAATCCCCTCTCTTATCAAAAACCCATCAACCCGCGTCTTAAAAATATTTAGCGAGGCAGCCTCCACCACTTCAACGGGCAGAGAATTCCAGAGATTCACCACCCTGTGAGTGAAGAAGTTCCTCCTCAACTCCGTTCTAAACTGCTCCCCCCTTATCTTGAGGCTGTGCCCTCTAGTCCTGCTATCCTTTCTAAGTGGAAAGAATCTCTCTACCTCTACCCTATCCATCCCCTTCATTATCTTATACGTCTCAATGAGATCCCCCCTCATCCTTCTAAACTCTAACGAGTACAGACCCAGTCTATCCAGCCTCTCCTCATAGCTCAACCCCCTCAACTCCGGTATCAGCCTAGTGAACCTCCTCTGCGCTCCCTCCAAGGCCAAAATATCCTTGCTTAAGTGCGGCGACCAAAACTGCACACAGTACTCCAGCTGCGGCCTCACCAGTGCCCTGTACAGTTGCAGCAAGACCTCCCTACTTTTATATTCAATCCCCCTCGCTATAAACACCAGCAAGGTGAACACAAGGTGATAGAGTGATTGACCAGCCCAAGATAATCCCTACGGCAAGGCCCAAAACTCATAAAAATGTTTTTGTAAGAATTACAGTTTTACAGATTCAGTTTGTTTACTCAAGATTAGCATCTGAACTGATTGCGCTGTTTACACTGACAAGACAACATCAATCCTGCAATTGTGTAAATTCTGCCAATGAATAAAACATTCCTAATCACAGAATCCTGCAGTGCAGAAAGGGGCCATTTGGCCCATCGAGTCTGCACCCAGGCCTTGTCCCCAAAACCAAATATATTTACCCTGCTAGTCCCCCAGAGACTAAGCCGCAATTTAGCATGACCGATCTACCTAACCGGCATGTCTTTGGAATATGGGAGGAAACCGGAGTACCTGGAGGAAACCCACGCAGACACGGGGAGAATGTGCAAACTCCACATAGACAGTGATCCAAGCCAGGAGTCGAACCCAGGTCCCTGGTGCTGTGAGGCAGCGGTGCTAACCCACTGTGCCACCACATTGAAACAAAAACTCTGGAAATTATTGAGAGTGACGTTACTCTACAAACTCCTGTCTACATTAAGAACATAAGAACATAAGAACATAAGAAATAGGAGCAGGAGTAGGCCATCTGGCCCTTCGAGCCTGCCCCGCCGTTCAATAAGATCATGGCTGATCTGTTGTGGCTCAGTTCCACTTTCCCGCCCTCTCCCCATAACCCTTAATCCCCTCTCTTATCAAAAACCCATCGACCCGCTTCTTAAAAATATTTAGCGAGGCAGCCTCCACCACTTCAACGGGCAGAGAATTCCAGAGATTCACCACCCTTTGAGTGAAGAAGTTCCTCCTCAACTCTGTTCTAAACCACCCCCCCTTTATCTTGAGGCTGTGCCCCCTAGTCCTACTGTCTTTTTTGAGCGGGAAGAGTCTCTCCACCTCTATCCTATCCATCCCATTCATCATCTTATACGTCTCAAACCGAAGCATTGTGTGATTTCTATTCAAGGCACCTAAATAAATCAAGGTTTATGCGTACAATTAGACATCTGGACTATGTTAAAGCAGACTGCAGCAGAGCTGTTTTAATTTTCTTTTGTTCTTTTTCTGTTTCAATCTTTTCTTTCAACCAGAATTACAAAGTCTGAACATTTTCAAAGGCCGATCTCCAAGATAGCCAAATCAGAAGCTGATTTTGAATTATATGCGAACCTATTCATTACGGACGAGGTTAAAAAACACCTCAGTGTTAAAACGAGCTGTTTCAGTCAGGATAAAGAATACCATGGTTTGGTGTGGCAGCAAAAGGTGTAGGAACAGGAGTAGACCATTCAGCCCATCAAAGCCATCTCGCCATTCAGTCAGATCAAGGCTGATCTCCTATTTTCCTGCACTATCCTTTAGTATTTTTAACATGTAGGAATCTATCGATCTCAGCTTTGGACATACTCAATAACTGATTGTCCGCAGAGTCCCGGGGGGGGGGAACAGAATTCCAAAAACCCACCACGCTCCAAGTGAAGGAATTCCTTCTCACCTCAGTGCTACATGGGCCTGCCCTCAATTCAGAGACAAATGAGGGATTAATACATCAGCAAGCAAAGTAACGATGTTCAAACAATACACCTAAAGCATCTTTTGCTTAAATACTGAAGCATTTTATTTTTCTAAGTAAATTTTGGAACATTTCTTCACATTCAGCAGTTAATTTTCTATTTAGGGAAACACATGGACTCCATTCAGTGTGTCAAACTGTACACATCACCATCATGGTCTGAATCCAAATCAAGTCTGAAAGATGTGCTGATTAGGCACATTGACCCAACAGGTGCCAGAATGTGGTGACTAGGGGATTTTCACACTAACTTCATTGCAGTGTTAATGCAAGCCTTACTTGCGACACTAATAAATAAAGTTTAAACTTTAATGTTCCGCCATTTCACAGTAACTCTTTGCATCATAGAATCCCTACAGTTCAGAAGGAGGCCATTCGGCCCATCAAGTCTGCATTGGCCACAATCCCAAGCAGGCCCTATCCCATGCATTTACCCGAGCCAGTCCCCCTGACACTCAGGGGCAATTTAACATGGCCAATCAACCTAACCCACACATCTTTGGACCATGGGAAGAACTCGGAGGAAACCCACGCAGATACAGGGAGAACGTGCAGACTCCACACAGACAGTGACCCAAGCTGGGAATCGAACCGGGTCCTTGGCGCTGTGAGGCAGCAGTGCTAACCCACTGTGCCACCGTACCACCCCAATAGCAATATTAATGCACCTAAAGTTTTAAAATGTTGCACTCAGAATGTTGTAGACAAATAATACAGCCACAATTCACACGGTTTTACAGTGAATGAAACATGCAAATACCTACATAAATCGGAGTTCTGATTCCCTCCTGACCAATACCTCTCGGAGCCGCTGCACTCGCGTCATTTCTAATTCAATTTCCTCCGGTGTCATCGTTAAATCAGCCATCGAGATGATGTCAAGCTGATCTGTAAGAGAGGACACGGAGTGAGTGCACAGAGAGAGCGAGGGTGCGCACGGACAGCGAGGGCGCGCAGAGAGAGGGCGCAGAGAGAATGAGGATGCACAGAGAGTGAGGACACAGCAGTAGAAATGTAAACATTACAAACTCTGGCCATTCCCACCCTCTTTATTGTGTGCGCAGGGAGTCACTTGTTCATTAGTGTTGATAGATGCCAAATGAAAACAGTTTGACTAACTGGCACATAGTAAACTGCAGAGTGTACATTCTCATCCCCAAATTAATGCTAAATAATTTGAGTGACATAAATCACCATTAGACTGAGGCAGATGTTTTCTTTCTCTGTTACATCAGAAATTAGATTATCAGGTTGTGAATAAACGAAGGCGGTGGTTCCAAGTTAAGGTACCCCGAGCCTGGTGAGTTTGTACGAGCTGTCCCCAGCACGCCCTATAATTCTATCTTTTACTCTTGTTCCATGCTTTTAAAACTCTCACAAACTCTCTAACAATGCTGTATTTCAACCTCTTACAGGTTTGCTGAAATTCTAGCTGTGTCTGTAACACTACATTCTGCACCCTCTCCTTTCCTTCTCCCCTACGTGCTCTATGAACGGTATGCTCTTTCTGTATATCGCAAGAACAAAGAACAAATAACAGTACAGCACAGGAACAGGCCATTCGGCCCTCCAAGCCTGTGCCGATCACGATGCCTGCCTAAACTAAAGCCGTACGCACTTACAGAGTCCGTACCCTTCCCATCCTATTCATATTTTCACCTAGTTGCCCCTTGAATGCTGCTATTGTACCTGCATCCATTCCCCCCACTGTCCCGCCAGTGTATTCCAGACTTGTGTAAAAAAAAGACTCGTCTCGCACGTCTCCTCTAAACTTTTCCCCACGCACCTTAAACCTACGTCCTCTTGACTTTTTTACCCTGGGAAAGAGCTTCTGACCATCCACTCTGACCATGGCCCCTCATAATCTTGTGAACCTTTCATTATACGTGGCATCAAGATTCATACGCAATTCGAATCCACCTGAAGTCAACGATGTTGCCTTAATAGGGCAGATCCACTCTGTACGCGGGGAGAGAGGCTCCTCCAAGAAACAGAAATTGCTGGAAAATCTCAGCAGGTCTGACAGCACCACTGGAGGGAGAATAGAGGCAATGTCTCAGGTCAAGAGTCACCCAGACTCAAAACATTGGCTCTATTCTCTCTCAGTAAGAAGTCTCACAACACCTGGTTAAAGTCCAACAAGTTTATTTGATAGTAAACCCCGAAAGCTTGTGGGTTTACTATCAAATAAACTTGTTGGACTTTAACCTGGTGTTGTGAGACTTCTTATTGTGTTTACCCCAGTCCGACGCCGGCATCTCCACATCTATCCTCTCCCCACAGGGACTGTCAAACCAGTTAAGATTTTCCAGCATCTGCAGGATTTTGCCTGTATCTTAAGGTCTCTGCTCGCCTATTTTCAGATCCTTTAAAGATATCAACAAAGGTATTTTCTTTTAAGCTCCCATTAATATCTTTTCCAGGCCATGCTGTGTTGCTTAGCAGAGGGGCAAATGATTTCCTTATCGACCCAATCTCTGCTGATTCTCTGAGAGATACTCGCAAACATTCTCGACGCTAGAGAAACCAAGAGTAGCCGGTGGTGTGTACAGTGCAGCTCCCAGTTGGACCGTGGCTACTTTTCCTGACTGTTAGAGCTGTAATTTCAAGCAAAATCGCCTAGCTACATGTAAAATCAGAATGCTGAACCAAAATTAGGAGGGGTGATACTGGTATTATCGTTAGGTGAGTAATCCATAAGAACATAAGAACATAAGAAATAGGAGCAGGAGTAGGCCATCCAGCCCTTCGAGCCTGCCCCGCCATTCAATAAGATCATGGCTGATCTGTCGTGGCTCAGTTCCACTTTCCCGCCCTCTCCCCATAACCCTTAATCCCCTCTCTTATCAAAAACCCATCAACCCGCTTCTTAAAAATATTTAGCGAGGCAGCCTCCACCACTTCAACGGGCAGAGAATTCCAGAGATTCACCACCCTTTGAGTGAAGAAGTTCCTCCTCAACTCCGTTCTAAACCGCCTCCCCTTTATCTTGAGGCTGTGCCCCCTAGTCCTACTGTCTTTTTTGAGCGGGAAGAGTCTCTCCACCTCTATCCTATCCATCCCATTCATCATCTTATACGTCTCAATGAGATCTCCCCTCATTCTTCTAAACTCTAGCGAGTACAAGCCTAGTTTATTCAGCCTCTCCTCATAGCTCAACCCCCTCAACTCCGGTATCAGCCTAGTAAACCTCCTCTGCACTCCCTCCAGGGCCAAAATATCCTTGCGCAGGTGCGGCGCCCAAAACTGCACACAGTACTCCAGCTGCGGCCTCACCAATGCCCTATACAGCTGCAGCAAGACCTCCCTACTTTTATATTCAATCCCCCTCGCTATGAAGGCCAGCATCCCATTCGCCTTCCTGACCACCTGCTGCACCTGCAAGCTGCAATCCAGAGACTCAGCTAACGCTCTGGGGACCTGGGTTCGAATCCCGCCACAGCAGAATTCAATTAAAAAAAAGAATCTGGAACTAAGAACCTACTGATGATCACAAAACCATTGTTGATTGTCAGGAAAAACTGATCTGGTTCACTAATGTCCCTTTAGGGAAGGAAATCTGCCATCCTTACCCAGTCTGGCCTACATGTGACTCCAAAGCCACAGCAATGTGGTTGACTCTTAACTGCTCTTTAAGGGTAACTAGGGATGGGCAATAAATGCTGGTGGCACCCGTGTCCCACAAGTGAATTAAAAAAAGGCAAATTAATTTGTCTATGCTATTTATGTTTTACTCAAATCATTTTGCAACGTTGATTTCCCTGAGAAAGTTTCACCTGCCTCAAATCACAAAGAAATCAAACAGTTTTTAGACGGTTTCGGCATTTATTTAGTTTACATTTAGAACTAAGAAAATTCCAGCACAGGAACAGGCCCTTCGGCCCCTCCAAGCCTGCACCGACCATGCTGCCCGACTTGACTACAATCCCCAACCCTTCCGGGGACCACATCCCTCTAGTCCCATCCTATTCATGTACACGTCAAGACGCCCCTTAAAAGTCACTACCGTCTCCGCCTCCACTACTTCCCCCGGCAACGAGTTCCAGGCACCCACCACTCTCTGTGTAAAAAATCTGCCTCGTTCATCTCCTTTAAACCTTGCCTCTCGCACCTTAAACCCGTGCCCCCCTAGTAACTGACCTGGAAATCCACCTGGGAAAAAGTTTCTGACTCTGTCCTTGCCTCTCATAATCTTGTAGACTCCTATCAGGTCTCCCCTCAACCTCCAGTGAGAACAAACTTAGTTTATTTAGCAAAATTTAGACTTTCTTTCAAATCTTTCTATCATATGGACAAGTGAAATCTTCAGCATGACCACAGTGCTTAACAAAAGTTTATTGAAGAAGTTACAACTCCATTCAATTAAATCTTTGAGTTTTGACTAAAATTTCCCATTTGAAGAACAGAAATTGTTCCGATAACCTTGTAAGTTTATTTATTCGTGTCACAAGTAGGCTTACATTAACACTGCAATGAAGTTACTGTGAAAATCCAGTGGTGACCACATTCCAGTGGGTACACTGAGGGAGAATTTAGCACGGCCAATGCACCCTAACCAACACATCTTTCAGACTGTGGGAGGAAACTGGAGTACCTGGAGGAAACCCACCCAGACATGGGGAGAACATGCAGACTCCACACAGATAGTGACCCGAGATTGGAACTGAACCCAGATCCCTGGCATTGTGAGGCAGCAGTACTAACCGCAGCACCTTCACACACACATTTTTCCCCTTTAGGGAATGGGTTGATGGATTCCTGAGCTGATTGCCAGCCCGTTGAGCCACATTACAAACACCGCTTCCACGACCAACAAGTCCTGGTGTTGGATTCGAACCGGGAGCTTCCAGAGAAGCTACTCACTGTTCCGCAAAACCTCCCAGCCCTTTCAGATACCCTGAAGTCATGGGAAGATAATGCAGATGTTAGCTGGCCATCCCCCCAGCTCATCGAGTCTTTGTAACTTGAGCAGCAAGATAGTCCTTCGGATAAAAGGTTTATAGTGAATGTTTGAGTGGCCTTTTCAAGTGTAAATGCCAAAGAGAGAGAGTGTGCACAAGACAAAGAAGGAATTGAATAACAATAAGGAGCTCAAAAGCATCACATATAAAAGGCATTACCAATTAAATGCTGAATGGAGTAATCCATGTCTCATTTTAATACTAAATAAATAACTGAAGGCAAATTCTATATTAACATAATGGGCAATTATTGTATAAAGAGATTTTCTGACTGGCTGAGTGGTGTTATCACTGGACTATTAATCCAGAAGATCAGCTAACATTCTGAGTTCGAATCCCGCCCCATCCAATGATGGGATTTGAATTCAATTAAAAATATCTGGAATTAAGAATCTACTGATGATCCATTGTCGGAAAAACCCATCCGGTTCACTAATGTCCTTTAGGGAAAGAAATCTGCCATCCTTACCCAGTCTGGCCTACATGTGACTCCAGAGTCACAGCAATGTGGTTGACTCTCAACTGGCCTCCAAGGGCAACTAGGGATGGGCAATAAATGCTCCCATATCCCATATCCCATGAATAAAAATGTCAGCCTTGAAATTGTTACCTTATTTTGAAACACAAAATCGTTTTTCACTGAATTCGAAGTTTGTTGATTCTGAAATGTATATTTTTGTTTTTTAATTTTCTTTTTTCATTCGTGGGACCTGGACATCGCTGTTTGGGCCAGCATTTACTGCCCATTCCTAGCTGCCCGAGGGCAGTCGAGAGTCAACCTCGTTGCTGTGACTCTGGAGTCACATATAGGCCAGACCGGGTAAGGACGGCAGATTTCCTTCCCAAAAAAGGCATTTTTCCAGATGGGTTTTCCAAAACCAGATGGATTTTTCCGACAATCAACAATGGCCATCAGTAAATTCCAGATTTTTTTTATTGAATTCAAATTCCACCATGGCAATATTCAAACCCAGGTCCCCAGAATATTAGCTGAGTTTCTGGATTACTAGATAGCGATACCACCACTCAGCCACTGCCGCCCTATATGGTTTGATATAAAGCTTAAAAATGAAACAGAATACTAATAGAAATCGAGGCATGTATTAAAAAACTAGGAAAGATGCAATATACAGATACAACCTGATAAATTCAATCGGGGTTGCCAAGATGTACAAAGAAAGAAATAATATCCTTGACAATTGTGTTGGGATTTGTGGTCTCGAGATAACAAACTTAGATAAGCCTCTGTAACACTATACAGCTTCTCAGAAACTCAGGACAACAGGACATCGAAGACCAACTAATAATAAATCCAAAAATCTTATCCTGGCAACCAAATATTCAGAGAGAGTTCTTAGTGTGGGAACCAACATGTCTTTATGGAAATAAAGAACTGGAAAGCTCCAGTCGTGCCGATGTGTGGGAGGTAAGGTTTGGTTTTAACATTCTGATTGGCAAAATGAGCTAAAATCAGTATGCCTGGTTCCAGCTAATGGCAAGCATCGAACGGATGAAACAAAACCACAATTGTCATCCTCTGCACAGCTCCGATTGTGAGGAAATGATTCAAAGGCAGAGTAAAGAGAAATCCATAGCTCAAAATATTTTAAAACTTTGCGCCAATAAATCAAAGCAAGTCAGGTGGGCTTTACATTCAAAGAGAATGTGCATGTAACTTCACACAGTGAACTTTTACCAAAGAGAACAACTTTCTGACTCATTTCTCATTGCACTGGGTGGAATTTTCTCAAAAACATTCTGTGTTGGTTCCTACAGTGAGGGAAGTAAAGGGAAGTTACGTCATCCTCTCTGATACAGAAGTCGTAAAGCGAATCTCATCAGTAGGGGCGGGTTGGGAGGGGGTGGAATCTCAGCTGGCCTATAAGCCGGCTGCTGAGCACTGAGGGCGCTATTGCGCGGGCACCCCAATCTCCCAGTATACTGAGTACACAATCTGTCACCCACTCTTCCCACGGCCATCGCCCAATGACATTGCCCACCCACTCCCAACACAGATGCTGCCCCGGACAGTTGCCTCCCCACACCCCCGGTGGCTGCCCCCACTCCCCTGATTTCCCCCAGATCCCCACACCCCCTGATCAATCCCCTTTGTTTCCCCTTTCCTCCCATTCTGTAGACTTCTACCCCACTGTGTCCCCATCAAGCTCACCCCCTCAAGCTCCATCCCCTGTGCAGTGCCAGAGTGCCAGGCTGGCACTGCCCATGGTCACTGCCCAGCCATGCCCCCGAACACGGGGGAAGGGGCTCAATGGTCTCCGGTCCCTCCAGTGGGGCCATCATGTCTGGTCCCCATTGGTGGGTCTATTTTATTGGTGAAGGTAACTGTCCCCAACCAATAGCATCTGGGGCTCGTTAATAGCATTTAAAACATGTCATTAATATTGAAATCAGCAAAACAGGGTCAGCAAAATCATGAGAGGCAAGAAACAAGGCACGAACCCAATCTTTCACCCCTCACCCCACCTCACTGCCTTTCCATGCCGATTGCGTTCAGAGACTTCTTTATCCATTCATCTCTGGGTATCATTGGCTGGGCAAGCATTTATTGCCTGTCCTTAATTGCCCTTGAACCAACTGGATTTCAGAGTCAACCACATTGATTTGGATCTGGAGTTACATGTTAGCCAGACCAGGTAAGGACGGCAGATTTCCTTCTCTAAAGGACATTAGTGAATCAGATGGGTTTTTACAGCAATCGACAAACAGTCTTAATCCCAGATATCTGCCAGGGTGGGATTTGAACCTGTGTCCCGTGGGTCTCTGGATTACTACTCCAGTGACAATACCTCTGCACCACTACATCCCCCATGTATCGGCATACATGGGGCGGCACGGTGGCACAGTGGGTTAGCACTGCTGCTTCACAGCTCCAGGGACCTGGGTTCAATTCCCGGCTCGGGTCACTGTCTGTGTGGAGTTTGCACATTCTCCTCATGTCTGCGTGGGTTTCCTCGGGGTGCTCCGGTTTCCTCCCACAATCCAAAGGTGTGCGGGTTAGGGCCGTGCTAAAATTGCCCCTTAGTGTCCTGGGATGTGTAGGTTAGAGGGATTAGCGGGTAAATGTGTCGGGATATGGGGGTAGGGCCTGGGTGGGATTGTGGTCGGTGCAGACTCGATGGGCCGAGGGGCCTCTGTCTGCACTGTAGGGTTCTATGATTCTACATACGAAAGTGTTGGGATTGATGGTAAACGTGATTGTTACGGATACTAACCACCAGTTAAAGATTCTAACTTTTTTGCGACTATTATGAGGCTACACGAGACAACAGTGATTATGTGAGGAAAGGTTACAATTAAGTACATCGTCTCCAACTGTGTTGAGTAGAAACAACAAAGGACTTTGCACACTGTGGAAAGCACAATTACCCAAGATAGACATAGCAAAACAATCCAATCCCAAGATTAATTTAAAATAATATGTGTATATAATCCCCGAACAGTCATCAGAATTTGCCACGCACACAAACAGTGAGAATTTAGAAAACTGATTTATTTGCTATTTTGATCCCAGAAACTTTTAACCATATTTGTACTGAAATATAAAACTACCAAAGATCCAACTCTCTGAAAAATATAACTCTACCAGAACCCATGTTAATGGACCATGAGTCAACAGTAATTACATATGGTATTATCATTTACAAACAGCAAAATTATAAGCAGTATTCTTCACAATAGTTTTAAATTCCAGACATTAGGGTGCCATCAAAATAGTTTGATTTATATATAACAAACATGGAAACTAATTAGGAATAAGCAGTGGGAGTGGGCAAACTTAAAGCGTATTAATGTCATCGACCCAAGGAGTTTAAAATAGGAATATTCAGCCTCTTAAACCTGTTCATTGCTGAGCCATACCTCGACTCCACTTACCACCTGCCTGTGTTCCAGATCCCTCAATACACTAACATAACTGTGACGATACTGTGCCTTTAAGAAATGTATTTGTGTCATGTTTCTTGTGCAGTTTTTTTTTTTAGCAATTTGTTTTATTATTGGTGCTGTTTTGTCTGGATTCCTGTTGCTACTGCAGCAGCATAATTGATCTTAACTGCAAAAACATTTGTCTTAGTCTGGATTAATGCAGTATTGTTATTTTAGTGTTTTCCCCTGGGATTTTTCAGAGTGGGGCTTTATTAGGTTGGTTGGCAAGTAAGGTCAGGTGATCGGGCAGGGCTAGGCTCACAGAGAGAAACCAAATCAGTTGCTGTTCAGATTTGAAAAGACCAGAACTAGTTGTGTCTCTCTGGGATCTGGACACTGGAATCTGCCAGAAGCTAGGTCTATTTCTCTGCAGTTCTGCCTTTTGAGGATATTTCCTTCTCTGAAAGCTGCTGTATGGGAATCAGAAGACAAATGACTTTCTATATCTGTCCAGAGGAGTTAAAGGGCTGGAAATCTAGCATCCAAATAAGTATATCTGTTTTTGATGCTAGTTGGTTCTGAAGAAGGATGTACGCTGATGGGAATATTGCTTAAATTGGAACTATAGAGATGGATAGCTGCTAAGAATTATACTTTATCATGTTTAAATATTTTAATAGCTAAAAGTTATGCTAACTCTTTTTATTATATTCTAACTGTGCTCTGAAATAAATTTTGTTTTGTTAAAAGCTTTCCAGTGGGTCACTAGAATTATACCTGGAGTGAAACGCCTTATCTTCACCCTAGTGCCAAAATCAAATAAACTTAGGTTCTAGGCTAATTTCATAATATATTTTGGAGTTTCTGACCAGGTCCCTAATGTAACAAACGTTATCAAGCAGTGTCTTGAAATTTGAACTGACCGACTGATACGCCCCTGGTGTTTGTGTGGGTTTCCTCCGGGTGCTCCGGGTTCCTCCCACAGTCCAAAGATATACAGGTTAGGTGGATTGGCCATGCTAAAATTGCCCCTTAGTGTCTTGAGATGTGTAGGTTAGAGGGATTAGTGGGTAAAAATATGTAGGGATATGGGCATAGTGGTCAGTGCAGACTCGATGGGCTGAATGGCCTCTCTCTGTACTGTAGGGATCCTATGATTCTAACTGAACCCTGTGGCACCTCACTAATTACACCTTGCCAATGAGAGAATGATCCATTTATCTCAACTGTGCTTTTAAATCTTTCCTGTCTAGATATCAAAACATTAGGTTCTATTCATGTATGTTAGGTACCTAGTAGTTTAAGATAATAAAGGTACCTCACGGGATCCAGGGTGAGGTATCTAAATGGATACAAAATTGCTTCTGTCGTGGTTATAGAGAGTGATTTTTCGAACTGGAGGCCTGTGACCAGCGGTGTGCCTCAGGGATCAGTGCTGGGTCCACTGTCACTTGTCATTTATATTAATGATTTGGATGAGAATATAGGAGGCATGGTTAGTAAGTTTGTAGATGACACCAAGATTAGTGGCATAGTGGACAGTGAAGAAAGTTATCTCCAATTGCAATGGGATCTTGATCAATTGGGCCAGTGGGCTGACGAATGGCAGACGGAGTTTAATTTAGACAAATACGAGGTGATGCATTTTGGTAGATTGAACCAGGGCAGGACTTACTCAGTTAATAGTAGGGCGTTGGAGAGAGTTACACGACAAAGAGATCTAGGAGTACATGTTCATAGCTCCTTGAAAGTGGAGTCACAGGTGGACAGAGTGGTGAAGAAGGCATTCGGCATGCTTGGTTTCATCGGTCAGAACATTGAATACAGGAGTTGGGATGTCTTGTTGAAGTTGTACAAGACATTGGTAAGGCCACACTTGGAATACTGTGTGCAATTCTGATCACCCTATTATAGAAAGGATATTATTAAACTAGAAAGAGTGCAGAAAAGATTTACTAGGATGCTACAGGGACTTGATGGATTGAGTTATAAGGAGATGTTGGATAGTCTGAGACTTTTTTCTCTGGAGCGTAGGAGGCTGAGGGATGATCTTATAGAGGTCTATAAAATAATGAAGGGCACAGATCAGCTGGATAGTCAATATCTTTTCCCAAAGGTAGGGGAGTCTAAAACTAGAGGACATAGGTTTAAGGTGAGAGGGGAGAGATACAAAAGGGTCCAGAGGGGCAATTTATTTACACAGAGGGTGGCGAGTGTCTGGAACAAGTTACCAGGGGTAGTAGTAGAGGCAGGTACAATTTAGTCTTTTAAAGAGCATTTAGTTACATGGGTAAGATGGGTATAGAGGGATATGGGCCAAATGTGGGCAATTGAGATTAGCTTAGGGGTTTTAAAAAAGAAAGGTTGGCATGGACAAGTTGGTCCGAAGGGCCTGTTTCCATGCTCTATGACTCTATAAGGTGAGCTGGTGTTGGTGAATGATTAGTTAATGATACGCAGATATGTATACAAGGCAAAGTCGTCCAGTGTTGGGAGGAGATTGTGTTAGATTGGAGAAATAAACCCTCCATCTCTACTGGGGAATTATCTCAGTATCTTCCTCACAACCAGATTCAGGGAATTTCTCTGACATTAATATTTGTTATAAGAAGTATGTACCTTGTGGATATGTTTTAAAGTTTATTTATTAGTATCACAAGTAGGCTTACATTAACACTGCAATGAAGTTACTGTCCGGTTCGTCACACTCTGGCGTCTGTTCGGTAACACTGAGGGAGAATTTAGCCAATGCACCCAACCAGCACGTCTTTCAGACTGTGGGAGGAAACAGGAATATTCAAAGGAAACCCACATTTGTTCCACAGCAAGTTGCCTGGTCAAGATGTAGGCAAGAGAATATATTTTCTCAGCAGCTGTACAGGGGGTGACTGTTCAGTTACTCTTTAAAGTAATGACCGTACTTCTCCCGATTCATCATGTAATTATGCACTGTGCACTGTGGCTTCTTACTGGCTAATATATATCAGAAACTGCTAATGCAAACTAATGTCCTTATCAGAAACAATGAAAGCAATTATTCAGAAGATAGATGAGGGAAGACGAGGGAAGACAATAGTCTAATGGTATTAGCACTAGTCTATTAATCCACAAACTGTTCCAGAGGACCCAGGTTCAAATCCCACCACGGCAAACGGTGGAATTTAAATTCAACAAAAAATATCTGGGAATTAAGAATCTCCTGATGTCCAGGAAACCATTGTCGATTGTCGGAAAAACCCTATCTGGTTCCCTAATGTCCTTTAGGGAAGGAAATCTGCTGTCCTTACCCAGTCTGGCCTACATGTGACTCCAGGGCCACAGCAATGTGACTCTCAACTGCCCTTGGGGAACTAGGGATGGGCAATAAATGCTGACCCAGCCAGCGACACCCATGTCTCACGAATGAATTAAAAAAACACAAAGAACAAGATTAAAACCACCAGCTGACTGTCGATAATATTCCAGTTTTGCTTTTCTATTATTTGAGGGAGGTGAAAGAAAGACTTGTGTCTTTGAGAATCTCCGACTGTCCCAAAATGCAATGGGATAAGGAACAGATTGTCTCTTTTGGTGACGGTGGTTGAGGGTTAAGTTTGGTGAGGGCACCGGTGATAATCCCTCAGCTTCCTTTTGGAAATCGTACCACGGGATCTCTTTACATCGGCAGACTAGGCCTCAGATTAACATACCATTCAAAAGACAGCATCTCTGACAGTGCAGCACTCCCACGGTACCAAAATTCCGGCCAGTAGGTTTCACAGACTCCCCAGAAGGAGGCCATTTGACCTAGCGGCCTATAGCGACAACAAGCCCACCCAGACCCTATCCCCATAACCCCGTGTATTTAATTCCCCGAATCTACCCATCTTGAGACACTAAGGAACAATTTAGCATGGCCAATCCGCCTAACCTGCTGTGGGAGGAAACCGGAGCACCCGGAGGACACGCAGACACAGGGAAACGTACAAACTCCGCACAGACAGTGACCCAAGGCCGGAATTGAACTCAGATCCCTGGTGCTGTGAGGCAGCAGTGCCACCACTGCGCCACCGTGCCGCCCCAGAGTAATTTGTTTAAGCGTTCACCTACCCATCACTTTAACGATGATGTGAGGGAGTTAACGTGTGCCCAGCCTGTGCGAGGCCTGTTTGGCTGCGACACCACCATTACAGCTTAGAGGGACCATTGGTGAATGTTGCCCTGGAGAGTTAACGTTGATTTTTGTACTGGGGTCTTGGGGTGGGCTTGAACTTTCTGGCCCACCAGAGTCGTCAATTATTTTCTAAATTCATTCATGGGGTGTGGGTGGTGCTGGCTGGACCAGCATTTATTGCCCATCCCTGAGGGCATTTCACCGTGGGGCTGGAGTCACATGGAGGCCAGACCGGGTAAGGATGGCAGATTTCCTTCCCTAAAGGACGCTAATGAACCAGATGAGTTTTTCCGACAATGGTTTCCTGGTCATCATGGACTCTTAATACCAGATTTTTTTTATTGAACTCAAATTTCACCATCTGCTGTGTTGGGATTCAAACCGGGGTCCGGGAGCATAAGCCAGGGTCTTTAGATTACTACCCTAGCGACAATACCGTTATGCCATTGCCTCCCCTCATTTAAGCAGATCATATAAATATGTTCCTTGAATTTGCTATTGATTATCTGTTATTAATGATATACAAAATAGATTCCATTCAGTCAAAGTTCTGTCCCAGAGGCAGGGTCTTTGCTCATCGCCTGCTGATGTTTTTTCACCCGGGGCTGGTGGGAATCTGGAACTCTCTGCCTGGAAGGGTGACTGTGTCAGATACTCTCGTAACATTTAAGAAGTATTTAATTATTCATCTGCACTGCCATTACGTTACGTCCAGAGCTATGGGCCAAGTGCTGGAATTGGGATTGTGTGCAATCAGAGTTTTGTGAATCTATGATACTCCTAAACATCCTGAGCCGTTTCCTTGGCAGTTTTTGTCAGCAGTGGTTCACCATTGCCCTTCACTCTCAGAGACAAGGTAAGGAGGCAGCTTTTGAGCTTACCTGTACGGACACAGGAAGCAAGCTTGGTATTATGCTGAACCACATACGAGCCACCTAACCAACTGCGTTAACCAGCTCCTTAAGAAAGGTTATTCCACTTGATTTGGGCATTTTGGAAAGTTGAGGTTTGGAATTCACTGTCTGAGGGGATGGCAGGAGAAAGAAATCATCACTGTGTTTAGAAAAGGGATAAGTACGTGAAGATTTGTAAAGTACCTCATTCTCGACCAGTACCAGGGGAGTGGGATTAGCTGGATATGTCCTTATTGGTCAGGACAAACAGGATTCAGCTCAGTCGCTCGTTATTGGTCAGCAGAAAGGAATACAGGGATTATGGTGGGTAATTCCGTCCATCAAACCCTCTCTGCCATTTAACACAATCATGGCTGTTATTATCCTGGTCTCAGCTCCACTTTCTTGCCTGTTCCCCATATCCCTTTATCCCACTTTTCATCAGAAACATCTCTATCTCTTTCTTGAATCTGTGAGGAGTTTGCACATTCTCCCCGTGTCTGCGTGGGTTTCCTCCGGGCACTCCAGCTTCCTCCCACAGTCTGAAAGATGTGTGTGTTAGGTGCATTGGCTGTGCTAAATTGTCCCTTAATATCCCAGGATGTGTAGATTAGAAGAATTAGTGGGGTGAATAAGTGTGGTTACGGGGATAGGGCTGAGATGGGATTGTTGTCAGTGCAGACTTGATGGGCCAAATGGCCTCCTTCTACACTGTAGTATTCTATGATTCTGCCTCCACTGCGTTCTGGGGCAGCGACTTCCACAGATACACAACCCTCTGGGAGAAATTGTTTTCCCCTCATCTTAGTTTCGAACCTACTGCCTCTCACTCAGTGGACGGGATTTTAGGGCTTCGCTCATCTCAAAACCATAACATCCCACCCAAGGTCAATGGACCTTCCCACTGTCCGCTCCTCACCCTCTCCACTTCCTGTGGCAGGTGGGGTGGTAAAATTCCAGCCAATATCTATGACCCTTGTTCTAGAACAAATGGCCCCATTCTGTACCGAGAATTTTAGTTTTCCTGTTCAAATATCGAAATGTGATTTTTTTTACATCAAAACATTAAAAGGCAGTGAACTTTCATGAGATAATACCTGATGATAAACTACAAACTTCATATCATGTTCCAGAATAATTCAGCCTGAATATATGAAAGAATCGATTATTGCCTGTCTCACTATGCAGCATTGTCTAACAATTTGAGGGGATTAGATAATGAAAAGCATCTGCTTATTAAAAGCTGCAATTATTTTACTGTAATCAAACTGTGTGGATAGAGACATGTAGATAAAGCTACTATAGGTAAAAATAATGCATTGTGAGAGATCTACTGCACATTAGAACCACAAAACCATAACTCCCTACAGAGGCCATTCAGCCCAAGGAGTCTGCACTGACTCTCCGAAACAGTATCTCACCTTCCCCTCTATCCCTGTAACCCCACACACTCACCATGGCCTGTAACCTGTAACTCCTAACCTGCACATCTTTGGATACTGAGGGACAATTTAGCATGGCCAAGCCCCCTAACCTGCACATCTTTGGACACTAAGGGGACAATTTAGCATGGCCAATCCCCCTATCCTACACATCTTTGGACACTAAGGGGTAATTTAGCATGGCCAATCCCCCTATCCTACACATCTTTGGACACTAAGGGACAATTTAGTGCGGCCAATCCCCCTATCCTACACATCTTTGGACACTAAGGGACAATTTAGCACGGCCAATCCACCCTAACCTGCACATCTTTGGATCGTGGGAGGAAACCGGAGCACCGGAGAAAACCTACACGTTATTATTACACCTAATTTTATTTGAATGGGTTCTTGACAAATTTACAAAGGAATCCACCTAATGTAAAATGTATCACGTACAAGCAATTCAAAACATGAAAAAAAATCACACTTGCATAACATTCCACTTGGTGTAAATAAACACAAAGATGATTTACAAAATAGAGTAATTCCATATTTCTATTATACTGTGTTCCAGAAGGATGTGGTGTCAGACTGAACTGGCCATTTTAATATTTGATTGATTGTTGTACAATCCGTTAGAAAACAACTCTTGTCAAAGTAAAACTCTTATTGTTGTATCAAGATGCCAGCTGATTTAACAAACGCACCTCTTCACTAAGCAATTATTTGCTTCCTATTTTATTTGATGGACGGTGCCCCGGGTTACAGCACATTCCCTACAGGGAGTTGTCTGTGAGGATGGATTATTCATGGAGCGTGCCAGTATTTTAAATGGGGGCTGGTAATTGTTGACTCAGGTACGCTTCCCACTCAGGCAGTGCTCTGGCCGTTTTAGGATTGCATAATGTGAACAAGGATGTTGGCAATCCAGCCCTTCCTTTCAAATTATTAGTGTGTGTGTGTGTGTGAAATGTCGGTTTCCAGGAAGATATTGTGAGCAGTGGAAATGTATAATCCTGAAACATTAACCTCGCTTTTTCAAACGCAGCTAATCCTGATGTGTATTTCCTGCAATAATTGTTTTCTCTCTGTGCTGTTTGCTTTTATCTTCATTTGAAATATTCTATTTTAATTCCGCCTCCAAACAATTATCCCGGGAGGGCTTTGTACACTCGTAATCTCCAGCCGCCCCCCCCCTCCACCACCACCAATTTAAATCCTGCCTCCCCCGTTGAGAGTTATATATATATATATTGTAACACAGCATTTAGCAATCAAATTGTCATTCTGACTTGGATATACAGAGATGATGGATGTAAAAAAAAGAACAGATTGCAATATTTTAAAAGGCTTTGTTGCAAAAGAACCCGTCGAATTTAGGCTGCATTTTCCCCACAACAATTAAAACAAGTTCAAATCTGTATTTTAAATTGCTGTTCCGAGTTCATTCCCCTGTTGCCCCAAGCTTTGTTCACTGATAGACAATCCTGCACTGTTATACTATATTATATATATATTCCCCCCACTGTAACTATCTCTGGGTTGCTGTTGAATTCTGCAGAAACATGCATTTCCTCTGCTTTGCCAGGCTGGCTGTCTCCCCTCTCAGGTTGTGGGAGGGACCCCTCACACGCTGGCAGTGGGGAACAGAGTACTTGCCTTTGGCCACAGTCAGTCTGTTCCACTCCGTCTCCTGTACAGCCCCGTAGCTCCTCAGTGATCTCCTGCTGTCCACTGATGCTGTGGGTGAGCTCTGTACCTCCATGGCTCTGTGTGTGTGTGTGTGCTGCTCCCTCTCTCTGTCTGTGTCTCTCTCACTCCATCCCCTCGATTCAGATCCACCTCTCCGCTGATGTCAGCACTTTGAGCCGAGGAGGTGGGGAGAGTGAGGGGTGAGTGCGCATGTATAGGATTACCAAAGCACTCCCAGCCTTTCCTCAGGAGAGAGATGCTCAGGAGCCTGGAGATTACCTCCCGGAAATTATCCCAAGGACACACACCGCTGGGAGAATAACAGAGGGAGCTGGAAAATCTCAGCAGTTCTGGCAGAGAGGGAGCGTTTCCCAAATGCATTCTTACCACCCCTACAGTGCAGAAGAGGACATTCGGCCCATCGAGGCTGCACTAACTCTCCCATAGAGTATCTCACCAATAAAGTTTATTTGTCAGTCACAAGCAAGGCTTACATTAACACTGCAATGAACATAAGAAGTAGGAGCAGGAGTCGGCCATCTAGCCCTTCGAGCCTGCCCCGCCATTCAATAAGATCATGGCTGATCTGAAGTGGATCAGTTCCACTTTCCCACTTTCTCCCCTTAATTCCCCTGTCTATCAGAAACCTATCTACCCGTGACTTCAATATATTTAGCGAGGCAGCCTCCACCACTTCAACAGGCAGAGAATTCCAGAGACTTGAGTGAAGAAGTTCCTCCTCAACTCCGATCTAAACTGCCCCCCCCCCCCTTATCTTGAGGCTGTGCCCTCTAGTCCTGCTGTCCTTTCTGAGTGGGAAGAATCTCTCTACCTCTACCCTATCCATCCCTTTCATTATCTTATACATCTCTATAAGATCCCCCCTCATCCTTCTAAACTCCAACGAGTACAGACCCAGTCTATTTGGTCTCTCTTCATAGTCCAACCCCCTCATCTCCGGTATCAGCCTAGTGAACCTCCTCTGCACTCCCTCCAAGGCCAAGTTACTGTGAAGTTCCCCTTGTCGCCACACTGTGGCGCCTGTTCGGGTCAATGCACCCTAACCAACACGTGCAAGGAAACTGGTCTACGCCATAAAGGTTTACGGAAACAGGTCCTTCAGTCCAACTTGTCCACACTGCCCTTTTAAACATTAATGCAAGCGTATTTTCGTTTCAAAAAGTTAGCTGGATTGGTCATGCTAATTTCCCTTTTAGTATCCAAAGATGTAAAGTTTTTTTTCTTAGTGTCACAAGTAGGCTTACATTAACACTGCAATGAAGTTATTGTGAAAATCCCCCTAGTTGCCACACTCTGGAGCCTGTTCGGGTACTGAGGGAGAATTTAGCATGGCCACTGCATCTAACCAGCACGTCTTTTGGAGTGTGGGAGGAAACTGGAGTACCCGGAGGAAACCCACGCAGACACGGGGAGAATGTGTAAGCCCCACGCGCACAGTCACCCAAGCTGGGAATCGAGTCCAGCTTCCTGGCGCTGTGAGGCAGCAGTTCTAACCGCTGTCAGGGGTGAATAAATTCCAGGGATGTAATTGGAAACAAAAGCAAAGAGAATGGTGGCAGTAAAGCAACCAAGCAGTAGAGGTGTTGATAGATAAATGGAGCTCAGTGATATCTGAAAACAAAATAGCAGAATGTGTTAATAGCAGAATAAAGATAAAACACAAGAAGCAGATCCAGACTGAGACCAGATGGAAAAAATACAAACGGGAGGAGAGAGTTCGCAGTCTGAAGTTTTTGAACTCAGTGGGAATGGGGTTGGGTTCATTCATCAAGCCAACTTTTCTTAATAACTATGCTCACACCTCATGAGTAAAGAAGGAGGTGGAATTTGGCTTGCTGGGCGAGGGATGCTGCAAAGACAACCCAACAAAACAGCCTCAATCTTAGCAACAAAGAAGTCCTGTGTTCCTTGCACTTGTCGGGGGTGAAGGTGAAGGGAGCAAGGGAGAGGATATTTGTTAATAGTGAAAAGCCTGGGACCAGCTCCATCTTCTTGGACAATACTGGATGACAGAGAGCAAGGTGCTGATCTGATAGACCCAAATCTGGTGTTGAGCAGCTAAAGGAGTGTGCAGTATGGACAATAAATGCACAGTGTAATTTATTTATGACTATGCGGACATTCCTCTGTACAAAGGCTGAGCTAACACCACTGGCTAAATAGTTTCCTGGAACAAATACAGTTCTCAATGTATGTCTGATTTCCGATATTCATTTCTATGTTCAAAGCTCTGTGCCAGTAGAAGTTTATCCTTAGACAATGAGCTCAATTCCATATCATCAAAGAATTACAGTGCAGAAGAGGTCCTTCAGCCCATCGGGTCCACACTATGCATGAAAGGCCCTGACTAGCCCACCTAATCCCACTTGCCAGCACTTTGCCCATAGCCTTGAATGTTATGATGTGCCAAGTGCTCATCCAGGTACATTTTAAAGGATGTGAGGCCTCCCCCACCCTCCCAGGCAGCACATTCCAGACCGTCACCACCCTCTGGATAAAAAAGTTTTTTCTTAAATTCCCCCTCACTTTTAACTTGTGTCACCTCATGACTGACCTTCAACTATGGGGAACAACTGTTCCCTATCCATCCTGTCCATGCCCCTTATAATCTTGATCATCTCAATTAGGTCATCCTTCATCTTTCCAAAGTTAAGTTTCAGACTGGTTAATATATACGTCGAAAGCCAGCCATATCTCCAAGCAATGCATTGTGGGGCTTGTGATCGGTCGCGGGCCCCCACGATTGCGGTGGAGAGGAGTGGTTGATTCAGGCTGGCTTCAACAGCAGGGGCCTGACAACTCTCGCTCTGTCAGACCCCTGCTGCTGAAATTGCAGATATGCAGCATCAGAGATCTGCACATGCGCAGTTGCTCCCTCTACAGGCTGGCTGGTGAATTAAGCCCAGCCCATTGCCTGCAGTGCTAGAAACAGCTACACTATTTTTTCAGTGACGAAGTCCTTAAGACTGTGTGTGAAAACTCGTCCAAAAACAGATCAGGAACTCTCCCATTTTCATAATAGACGGACACATCATTCCCATAAAATTCCACCCTGAACATCTATTTGCAATTTCTTTGGTTAGAAATTTCTAAATTGTAGAACATTTTATTTTAATGTTAAAGACATTACAGCCTTACAGCTGTGACTGTAATTCAAAAATCGCTCTGGGTACTCTGGTCTCCTATGGGCTGGCATTGTGTTCTTGTAAAGCTAATTAATTCTTGTAAAGCTAATTAATTCTTGATTCAGTGTTGTTATGTGGCTTTAAACCTAACCTACTTTTCAGTACTTAGTTTAATATTACAAAAGTCGACACAAATTTACTTAAACAAACTTCTGTTTATTTAACACTTTAGGTACCAAACTCGAACTTACAACAGTTGCACCACTTTAACTCGTTCATTTCAACTCGTAACTTTAACTCTGTAACCAAAACTTTAACTCTTTAACTGAACTTTAACTAAAAACGGACACGACCCGCTTCAGAACAGAAAGGCCAAGTCCATTCGCAACGTACATTCGCCCTCGTGGTTCTGTTCTGAAGATGTTCTCCAGGGCACACTTGTAATGGTTGGTCTTTATTCCCAAACTTTCCCAATCTTCCAGAAAGTTCTCTGGCACTTTGTCAATTGTAGAATCCCAACAGTGCAACAATCCCAACCAGGCTCCATTCCGTTCCCCCCCCACACCCACCCCACATATTTACCTCGCCAATCCCTCCAACCTACACATCCCGGGAAACTAAAAGGCAATTTAGCATGGCCAATATACCCAACCCCTATTCCCATTACCCCATTCATTTACCCTAGTTGGTCCCCCAGAGACTAAGGGATAATTTAGCATTGTCAATCCACCTAACCCCCGCATCTTTGGCATGTGGGAGGAAACTGGAGCACCCGGAGGAAACCCACACAGACACGGGGAGAATGTGCAAACTCCACACAGACAGTGAACCCAGCTGGGAATCGAACCCAGGTCCCTGAGTTGTGTGGCAGCAGTGCTAACCACTGTGCCACCGAACCGCCGAATGATATTATTGAAAACCGGGTGGCACAGTGGTTAGCACTGCTGCCTCACAGCACCAGGGATCCGGGTTCGATTCCCAGCTTGGGTCAGTGTCTGTGTGGAGTCTCCACCTTCTCCCCATATCTTCATGGGTTTCCTCCGGGTGCTCAGGTTTCCTCCCACATGCCAAAGATGTGCAGGTGAGGTGGATTGGCAATGCTAAACTGCTCCATACCCTCAGGGGACTAGCTAAAGTAAATGAATGGGGTGACGGGGATAGGGCTTGGGGTGGGATTGTGGTCAGTGCAGACTCGATGGGCCAAATGGCTTCTTTCTGCACTGTAGAGATTCTATGATCACATTGTTCGGTCATAACCAATGAAGTTACTCATAAACGATTCCACAGTACTTATCCATAACTGCACGTAGGTCACATGGGCTTTAACCCATATAAGTAACATGGTGGGAAATCTTGGTGCCAAGATGTCTGGGATAACCCAAACAACTATCCTTATTTGGTCAACACAGGCAGTGCCAGGTCACAGCTCACAGACCAGATCTCAAATCACTGCCACCCTCTAACCAGCATCTGTGTTTAATTATAACTTGGCCAAAGTTCCCAGCATGCTTTACTCTCTGTCACTGTTGATCTTACAGCTAAATATTGGTGTTGTTGTTGTAGTCAGCTCTCCACCCACAATGTAAAACCTTCAGTTCGCTATTGCAATTGCTGGAACACCCGGGTGCATTGTCATACCTGAATGTGCACGGTTAAATAAACAGGCATTAAAATTGTCAGGCAGAATATAAGTGCAATTTATTTCAAATAAAAGCCATTTTAAAATTGTCCTATCTATTCACAGACTGTGACTTCCTGATTACACGCCACGATCCAAATTCAGATTCTGTTCTGTTGATGCTGTCTCAAGTGGGACATGAAAATCACCCATACAAAACCCCCACAGCCAAAAAAGGCCATTCTGAAGGAGACTGGTATCAGGCTATAGTTGATTATCTGCAAGGAGACAGAAATGCATCGTAACTCTGTAACGTAGCAAGAATGTGGGAAATGAAAATCAAACTCTTGATCGCAATGAAACGTACCTGCACCAAAGGCCAATATATCACAGCAGCCTGATAACAAAACACGAACAATTCATTAATAAATTACTAAATAAACTGATTTTACCAATAGATTTGGACAGTGCTAACTACTGTGCCACCCATATCCTGCCCGAGGTCAACAGACCTTTCCATTGTCCACCCCTTGCCCGCACTGATTCCCGTGGCGGGCAGGATGGTAAAATTCCAGCCCTTACGCTCAGCCATGCCAAAATCAAATGTAAAAATGTAAAGGTTTAGGCTAACTTCATAAGACATCTTGGAGTTGGGCCTGGGTCTTAAGAAATGTCATCACACCTCAAGGGGTGAAGGTTAGATTCTCTACTCTTGGAGATAGTCATTGCCTGATTTTTTGGATGGCATTATGTTACTCACCACTTGTGTTGCTCATGCTAGCTTGCTGCATGCAGGAACAGATCGTTCCAGTATCTGAGCAGTTAGGAATAGTGCTAAACATTGTGCAAACATTCTCACTTATTTCGGAGAGATGGATGAGCTCAGGACACTAATGGTATCTGATAGCTGGCTCTTTTTGAAAAGGTCTATATCTCCTCCAGTACCTGAATATGGAATTACATTCAACTCATAAGGGATGCTTTTATTAATGCGCCACGTTAAAATGAAAAGATTTGAGATCAGAGGCATTGCATCTGCAATTTCCTGATTGAACAGCCAACAGATTTGTTTCTTCCGCTGAAGCAAATATTAGCACTGTTTATTAAAAACGTTATTGTGCAGAAAGAGGCCATTGGCTCTGCGCCAGCCAGAAGAGGAAGAAGAAACTAGCCACTCATTTTAATCTCTAACTAGTGTCATATACAAGCTCAACACAATCTCTTTGCTCTTGTACTCTATGCCACTATTAATAAAGTCCAGGACACGGGTGGCACAGTGGCACAGTGGTTAGCACAGCTGCCTCGCAGCTCCAGGGACCCAGGTTCGATTCCTGGCTTGGCTCACTGTCTGTGTATAGTCTGCATGTTCCTCCTGTGTCTGTGTGGGTTTCCTCCCACAGTCCAAAGATGTACGGGTTAGGTGGATTGGCTGTGTTAAATTGCCCCTTAGCATTCAGTGATGCACACGCTAGAGGGATTAACGGGATTATTGTGTGGGATTGCGAGATAGGTCCGGGGTGGGATTGTTGTTGATGCAGACTCGATGGGCTGAATGGCCTCCTTCTGCATTGTAGTGATTCTTGTACTAATGAGGGAGACCTTCACAACTTGCCTTTCTGTATTGCTCCTAAAAACACACACTGCATAAAGCAAGTGTAATAAAATAAGCAGATTTCTACGGCTGGTATTGTATCATTTTAGGCAGGACAAATTTAATTTTAAAATAATTTTCAGTCAGCTGCATCACATGAGGTCCTGTAATACACCTAGCAATTTTTTTTATTCATTCAATAAACATGTGTGTCACTGGCTGGCCAGCATTTATTACCCACCCCTAGTTGCCCTTAGAGGGCAGTTGAGAGTCAACCACATTGCTGTGGCTCTGGAGTCACATATAGGCCAGACCAGGTAAGGACAGCAGATTTCCTTCCCTAAAGAACATTACTGAGCCTGTTGGGTTTTTCCGACAATCATAAAACATAAGAACATAAAATCGACAATGGTTTCATGATCATTAATAAATTCTTAACTCCAGGTTTTTTTTATTAAATTCAAATTGCACTGTTTGCTGGGAGTGGGATTTGAACCTGGGTCCCCAGAATATTAGCTGAGTTTCTGGATTAATAGTCTAACAATAAAACCACTAGGCCATCACTTAATCGTTTTATTATAGCACTGATGAGAATAGTTTGTTCCCCATAATTCCATCTGTTAAGATTGAAAGTTAAATATCAAATTGTTGTATTAAATATTACATTTAAATATTAAATGTTGTTGAAATATTATAGATATTAATGAATAATTCTTATGAATAATTTCTCACTTTAAAACTGGGTGAGACAGTGGGAAAGAGTGCAGAAGACGGTTTCTAATCAAGTGTTAATGAGGAGACTGAAGGATATGGCATTAGCATCACTGAATCCCCAACATCCTGGGGGTTACCATGATCTGGAACTGAATGGGACCAGCAACTCTGGCCACCAGAGCATCCTGCAGCGAATAGCTCACCTCCTGCCTCCCCAAAACCTGTCCACCATGTACAATGTACAAGTCAGGGGTGCGATGGAATACTCTCCCCTTACCAGCATGAGTTCAGCTCCAACAACACTCAGGAAGCTTGGCACCATCCAGGACAAAGCAGCCTAATTGGCACCCCATCCACAAATATTCATTCCCTCTACCACTCATGCGGAGTAGTGGCCTTGTGTGCCATCTCCAGGATGCACTGTATGAACATACCAGGACTTCTCAGATGGCACCTTCTAAACCCTCTACCATCCAGAAGGACAAGGGCAGCTAACCCATGGAAACACCACCCCCTAGAGGTTCCCCTCCAGCTCACTCTCTATTCTGTCTTGGAAATATATCACTGTTCTTTCACTGTCGCTGAGTAAAAATCCTGGAATTCCCTCCCTAACAGCACTGTGGGTGTACCACCTGGACTGCAGCGGCTCAAGAAGGCAGCTCACCCCCTCCTTCTCAAGGGCAATTGGGAATGGGCAATAAATATATGGCTAGCGAGCCAAGCTCACAACCCATGTTTAAAAATGGCATGTGAAACAATAGCTAAGATCAATAACACATCATTCAGTATTATACAGAGCTGTCAGACACTGGTTATACACTCTGGTGATAGTAACATCAGTGCTATAATAAAACGATTAAGTGATGGCCTAGTGGTTTTATTGTTAGACTATTAATCCAGAAACTCAGCTAATATTCTGGGGACCCAGGTTCAAATCCCACTCCCAGCAAACAGTGCAATTTGAATTTAATAAAAAATACCTGGAGTTAAGAATTTATTAATGATCATGAAACCATTGTTGATTTTATGTTCTTATGTTTTATGATTGTCGGAAAAACCCAACAGGCTCAGTAATGTTCTTTAGGGAAGGAAATCTGCTGTCCTGATAGTAATAGTCAGGTGACGAAGAGGCAGTCCCCTCGAAAGCTTGTGAGTATATTATCAAATAAATAGGTTGGACTAAAACCTGGTGTTGTCAGACTATTTATTCTGCACTTCACCAGAGGATGCGCTGATGAGAACGTCTGCTCTTATCCAAATGGCTTCACTGTAAAACTTCTTGTAAAAGTTACATCTTTCTGAATGAGATGTAACAGAGTTCTTAATCAGGCAATAACTTTATAATTACTGCTCGGCATCCTCACTGGATCTGAGAAGCTAATTTTATATTTGTGGAGTGTCACATTTCTCCAGAATAGTAAGTTCCATATATTTTAAATATATTTTTAAATTTAATATTTTTAAAGAATAAAATAATCTTGTTTGAAAAGTTTGTTTATCTTTGTTTCATTCTATTTTAATCTGATTGTAATTATTGTTTAATTACCTGAAGACGTGAATTAAATGCAAAGGATATTGCCCATTTTAACTTCCTGTTTGCTTTAAGAATTCCTCAGTGTAACTGGCTAATTACCTATTTGCTGCTTCCCACACCTAGTAGTGCGCTAAGGCAGACTTTTATCTGTTTCCATAGCTAGTAATTCCCTAGTCTGTCATCAAGGTGCTTATAGAGTGAGGGGCACTGCTCCACATCAGGAGTATCTGACTCGGAGTCTCTCTCACTCTTACCACCAAGCCACTGGCGTATTGGGAAGGATTTTGCAGGTTGACACTCAACCTGTTTGGCCGTGTTACGAACACAGCTGCCTTGGCTGTCACGTCCTGGGGTGGGAATCGAACCTAGAGCTTCCTAGCTCAGAGGCAGGGACTCTATCCACTGTGCCACAAGGCGGACCAGTTGCGATTGACCTTGCAAAATCTAGTTCAATATGTTTGAGATGAAATTGAAATATATTTCACTTTTAATACACCAGGGAGTGAGTTCCAAACCCCAGCTGGGGATTTAAGGAAAGGTAAAGGGGGGAAGTGGGGGAAGGATGGGGGGGAAGGGGAGAGGGGAGTCCTCCAATGAAAATTGCAAAAATTACAATTAACATTGGTCACCCACTTATTGTTTAATAAGGTGTAAATGACATGTGATAAGAGGAGAAATGAAGTAAGGCAGTAAATTTGAGTAGGTTGGGTCACAAAAGAGGTGTGTGTAACAATAAAATGTGTTTAATACTTAATACCACTGGAAGTAACTCAATTTTACAATCTGACTTCAGTTAAGTGTTGTTAAAGCTCAATACTGCAGATACTGGCAATCTGAAGTAAAAACAGGAAGTGCTGGAAATACTCAGCAGCTCTGGCAGCATCTGTGGAGAAAACTAGAGTTAGTGGGCGATATTTTACAGCCTCACTTGGGCGAGGCGCGTAAAATCCCGCAGGGGGCCAACGGAGAATTCCGTTCTGTGATTACCGTTTCGGGGGCGGGCGTGCCAGTAGAATTTCGACCAACATCCTGAGCCAAATATAACCCTTCTTCAGGCAAAGAGTCATAGTTGTCTCAAAATGTTACCTCGTTTGCCCTCTCCAGATGCTGCCTGACCAGCTGAACATATCCAGCACCTTCTGAACTTGTTGTTGAACTTGAACTTGGGGTTGTTTTCGCTGGAAAGAAGGCGGCTAAGAGGGGATCTTATTGAAACATATAAGATGATTAGAGGTTTAGATAGGGTGGATAGTAATAGCCTTTTTCCTCTGATGGAGAAATCTAGCACGAGGGGGCATGGCTTTAAATTAAGTGGTGGTAGTTATAGGACGGATGTCAGGGGTAGGTTCTTTACCCAGAGGGTGGTGAGGGATTGGAATGCCCTGCCTGCTGCAGTTGTAAATGCGCCTAGTTTGGGGGCGTTTAAGAGGTCTGTGGATAGGTTTATGGACGAAAAGGGATTGGTTTAGGTTAGTGGGTCATTGTTTTGTAACTGGTCGGCGCAACATCGTGGGCCGAAGGGCCTGTTCTGCGCTGTAATGTTCTATGTTCTATGTTCTATGAACTGATTTAGTCAGATACTGACCTTACCTTAACCTTTACCAAATTATATGGCAACTACACTCGAAAAGCAAGGAGTAGATCATCTGTGAGCTCAATTTCACTGATAAATACATCACGCTGGCGCCTTCCGTTTTGTTTTTACCTTATATGTGTTCCAGAATGTTCCTCTCCAGACAGCAAGGATATTTTCTTTCCCTTCCAATGCGCTCATACCTAAATAAAATTGTATTTGGACGAGAATAAAGAACAGCTCCACTGACACAATCCTGTATCCACCCACTTTGATTCCATGCCTTTTCTGTACTGTTGAGGGACCACCAGAATTCTATCAATGAAAATTCAACTGAAATTGATGGATACTTTCATCTTAAACCATTAGGAACATATAAACATAGGAATCAGCTGTGGCCGTAGGCCATTCAGCCCCTCTAACGCCTGCTCAGCCATTAGATCGTGGCTGATTGGGTTGTGACTTCAACTCAACTTTTCTATCTGCCCAATCCCCCCCAACCCCCCAACCCTCTCACCCTCCTTGATGGTCAACAATGCATCTAACTCAGCTTTGAATAAATCTGGGAAGAGAATTGGACAGTTCTCTAAGAGGGAAAAGGAAAGCCTCTCCTCATCTCAATGGAGGCCTCAAACTGTGCGCCTGATCTCCCCCACAACAGGAAACATCCTTTAGCCTCAAAAATCCCCTTAGGATCTTATTTGTTTCAACAAAATCATTCCTCTAAACTCCAAAGGGTGTAGGCCCAAACTGTTCAACCTTTCTTCATAAGGTAACATAAGAACATAAGAACATAAGAAATAGGAGCAGGAGTAGGCCATCTAGCCCTTCGAGCCTGCCCCGCCATTCAATAAGATCATGGCTGATCTGTCGTGGCTCAGTTCCACATTCCCGCCCTCTCCCCATAACCCTTAATCCCCTCTCTTATCAAAAACCCATCAACCCGCGTCTTAAAAATATTTAGCGAGGCAGCCTCCACCACTTCAACGGGCAGAGAATTCCAGAGATTCACCACCCTTTGAGTGAAGAAGTTCTTCCTCAACTCCGTTCTAAACCGCCCCCCCTTTATCTTGAGGCTGTGCCCCCTCGTCCTACTATCCTTTCTGAGCGGGAAGAATCTCTCCACCTCTATCCTATCCATCCCATTCATCATCTTATACGTCTCAATGAGATCTCCCCTCATTCTTATAAACTCTAACAAGTATAAGCAGAAAGGAGTTGAGTGAACCTTTGTGGAATTGCTTCTAACACAATTACATTGGCCAGAATTCTCCAGCCGTTCATGCTCGTGGGATTCTCCAGTCTCTGGCAGCACAAGCCCACCCGGAACTCCCTCCCTAACAGCACTGTGGATGCACCACATCAACTGTGCAGTGGTTCGAGAAGGCAGCTCACCACCACCTCCACAGGGGCAATTGGGGGTGGGCCAGGGACATCAATGGGAATTCCCATTGAAAGCGGCAGGAGCAGAAAACCCCGCTGCTAACAAACAACACCTCACCTCCCGCTGGAGGGAAACACTCAGCTGGGAGGCCAGAATATCATCTTTCAAATAAGGAGAGCAAAACTGTGCATGGTCATCTAGATGTGGTCTCACCAAGGCCCTGTACAGAGGCAGCAAAACCTCCTTGCTGTAATATTCCACTCCCTTACACTTAGTCTCGCTGTGAAACACTTGAGACAAAGTTACACCTTGTTTAATAAAATGTTTATAACTGGGTTTTAATGGATTATGATATTTGTAATCACTGCCACACAGCCTCACTGGGCCAACGAAGGCCATATTGTATATCTTCAAATTTGTAAAAAAGTACCACTGGTTTTCAAAAGAAAGTCGGTTTATCTTTATTTCGTTTCAACTTAATCCAACCATAATTGTTTAACTGTCTGAAAACCTAACTTACTTTGAAGATATTCTGGTTTCTGTTACTCTGCACCCAGTTGTATAATCTTTGCTCTTGCTTTAGTAATCATAGTAACTTTTGGTTCCATTTTTTGTCTATTGATCTACCTTTGAACATAAGAACTAGGAGCAGGAGTTGGCCATCTGGCCCCTCGAGCCTGCTCCGCCATTCAATAAGATCATGGCTGATCTTTTCATGGACTCAGCTCCACTTACCTCCCGCTCACCATAACCCTTAATTCCTTTACTGTTCAAAAATCTATCTATCCTTGCCTTAAAAACATTCAATGAGGGAGCCTCAACTGCTTCACTGGGCAGGGAATTCCACAGATTCACAACCCTTTGTGTGAAGAAGTTCCTCCTCAACTCAGTCCTAAATCTGCTTCCCATTATTTTGAGGCCATGCCCCCTAGTTCTAGTTTCACCTGCCAGTGGAATCAACTTCCCTGCTTCTATCTTATCTATTCTCTTCATAATCTTATATGTTTCTATAAGATCTCCCCTCATTCTCCTGAATTCCAGTGAGTATAGCCCCAGTCTACTCAGCCTCTCCTCATAAGCCAACCCTCTCAACTCCAGAATCAACCTAGTGAATCTCCTCGGCACCCCCTCCAGTGCCAGCATATCCTTTCTCAAGTAAGGAGACCAAAACTGTACACAGTACTCCAGGTGTGTCCTCACCAGCACCTTATACAGCTGCAACATAACCTCGCTGTTTTTAAACTCCATCCCTCTAGCAATGAAAGACAAAACTCCATTTGCCTTCTTAATTACCTGCTGTACCTGCAAACCAACTCCTTGAGATTCCTGCACCAGGACACCCAGATCCCTCTGCACAACAGGATGCTGCAGTTTTTTACCATTTAAATAATAGTCCATTTTGCTGTTATTCCAACCAAAATGGATGACCTCACGTTTACCAACATTGTATTCCATCTGCCAGACACTCGCCCACTCACTTAGACTATCTATATCCCTTTGCAGACTTTTGGAGTCCTCTGCATACTTGCACCCATCTTAGTGTCATCCGCAAATTTTGACATACTACACTTAGTCTCCAACTCCAAATCAAATACTTTGGGATTAATACTAACAGCCAACTAAATGATTTGCAAAATCAGCCTTATGTACCTTGTGCATCAAGTGGCAAAATGCTGAGTGCTATCAATCTCTGAGTATTTCTCCGTTGACTATATATCCAACGCTGCAGTAGATATGGCTCAAAGCTTTCTTTTGGTGGGGGATTTACTGGCTTCCGTTTTCATCCAAAAGTCTGACTGTATTTAAATAATAAAGCCAAATACATACTGCCCTAAAAGGATTGTACACTTTCTCTAATCTGCTGCTTATATTGCAGTTATGCTTTAGAAATATCAGTGTTAGAAAATGGGGCAGTACAGTGGTTAGCACCGCTGCCTCACAGCATCAGGGACCCAGGTTCGAGTCCCAGCTTGGGTCATTCATTGTCTGTGTGGAGTTTGCATGTTCTCCCTGTGTCTGCGTGGGTTTCCTCCCACAGTCCAAAGATGTGTGAGTTAGGTCGATTGGCCATGATAAATTGCCCCTTAATGTCAGGGGTATTAGCAGGGTAAATATGTGGGGTTATAGGGATAAGGCCTGGGTGGGAGTGTTGTTGGTGCAGGTTTGATGGGCCGAATGATCTCCTTCTGTACTGTAAGGATTATATCCTTTACTCAGAGGGTAGTAAGGTCATGGAATGCCCTGCCTGCAGCAGTTGTGGACTCACCAACTATAAGGGCATTCAAATGCTCAGTGGATAGGCATATGGATAACATTGGAATAGTTTAGGTTAGAGGGTCATTAGATTGGTTCCACTGGTCGGCGTAACATCGAGGGCCGAAGGGCCTGTACTGTGCTGGAATGTTCTATATGGGTCAAATTGGCCGAGATAGATTCTTCACTCAGAGAGTGGTTGGGGTGTGGAATGCACAGCCTGCTGTGATAGTGGAGTCGGACACTTTAGGAACTTTCAAGTGGTTATTGGATAGGCACATGGAGCACACCAGAATGATAGGGAGTGGGATAGCTTGATCTTGGGATTGGACATAGCTCGGCACAACATTGAGGGCCGAAGGGCCTGTACTGTGCTGTAATCTTCTATGTTTCTAATTTTCCCATTGCACGGACCACAGGCATCAATAGCGGGTGGGACGTGAACCGTGCAAAAGTCCACTGACCTCGGATGCGATTTTCCGGTCTTGGTGGTTAGCACTGCTGCCTCACAGCATCAGCAACCCGGGTTCGATTCCCGGCCTGGGTCACTGTCTGTGCGGAGTTTGCACGTTCTCCCCATGGATTTCCTCCCACACATCTGAAAGATGTGCTGATTAGTGCATTGACCCGAACAGGTGCCAGAGTGCAGCGACTAGGGGAATTTCACAGTAACTTCATTGCAGTGTTAATGTAAGCCTACTTGTGACAAATAAATAAACTTTTAACTTTAAAATCCCACCCTTGGATTCTAAAGCCATTAGGATTTTTTTAGAACATAACTATGGCTATCAGAATAATTGTGATGTGGAGATGCTGGCGTTGGACTGGGGTAAACACAGTAAAAAGTCTGACGACACCAGGTTTAAGTCCAACCGATTTATTTGATAGTAAACTCACTAGCTTTCGAGGTTTCCCTCTTCGTCAGGTGAATGGAGAGTTCTGGCCTCAGACAGAGCATATAAAGCACAAACAGTTTACAGATCAGTAACTGTAATCAGTAATCTGTAAACTGTCTGTGCTTTATATGCTCTGTCTGAGGCCAGAACTCTCCATTCACCTGATGAAGAGGGAAACCTCGAAAGCTAGTGAGTTTACTATCAAATAAATCGGTTGGACTTAAACCTGGTGTTGTCAGAATAATTCCCATGGCTCAATTATTTATAATTTCAACACAAAATCTAAAGACACATTCAGGGGGGGTTAAAATGATCCTTTCCCAGTCTGTTGGAGATGGGCACAGTTAGGCACTCACTGGGTACCTACCTATATAATAGGCACTGATGCCAGTGGGAGTCACCACCAGCTGGTCACACGTTACCTTCCGCAGGACATTGGCCAGACCCTTGCCGGGGAACATCCTCTCCATGAGCCGCAGCCACATATAGAACAGGTTCCCGTGGAAGCTCAGAGCCAGGAGGGCGACATTTCTGGTCTGCTTCAGGTCGATTTTGTCGGCTTTGAAGAGTCTCTGCTGGGCCAGGTCCCCCGCGGCGAAGATGCAGCTGTACCAGACCACATTGGAGAACCAGGGGAACCTGCGAGCCTGCGACAGGAACACCTTCCACATGACCTGCAGGGCTCACCACCCAGTCGGTGACCTCTCCTTCTCACACAACCAGGAGAGCACACCCGAGAACATTGGGCAGGGCAGCTGCCTGGGGAGGCAGACAGACTTTAACACTATCCACAGTGACCCCCTCGTCAGAACCCCCTCGTTTGTTCAGGGTCACAGATCAGTGTGAGATCATTCGGGCTGCAAACCCGGATTGGACACTCAAATGGAACAAAGGTGAAAACTCCAGCCACCTCGATTAACAATAATGTCAATTAGTAACTTAATTTCCTTAGCCTGTCAGAATAAGTGACTTCCAAGCCAGTAACTCAATATCCTGAGGATTCACTGGACAATTAAAGCAAAAAAATCCAACATTCCACATTAATTATCCTTATCATAGAATTCCCGGAGTGCAGAGGAGATCTTTCAGTCCATCAAATCTGCACCACCTGTCTGACAGAGTATCTTACCCAGGTCCTCTACACTGCATTATCCCTTAACCCACACATTTCCCATGGCCAATCCACCCAACCTACACATCTTGGGACACTAAGGGGCAATTTAGCACAGCCAATCCACCCAACCTACACATCTTGGGACACTAAGGGGCAATTTAGCACAGCCAATCCACCCAACCAACACATCTTGGGACACTAAGGGGCAATTTAGCATGGCCAATCCACCTAACCTACACATCTCGGGACACTAAGGGGCAATTTAGCACAGCCAATCCACCCAACCAACACATCTTGGGACACTAAGGGGCAATTTAGCACGGCCAATCCACCCAACCTACACATCTCGGGACACTAAGGGCCAATCTACCCAACCTACACATCTCGGGACACTAAGGGGCAATTTAGCACAGCCAATCCACCCAACCAACACATCTTGGGACACTAAGGGGCAATTTAGCATGGCCAATCCACCCAACCTACACATCTAGGGACACTAAGGGGCAATTTAGCACGGCCATTCAACCCAACCAACGTGTCTTTGGACTGTGGGAGGAAACTGGAGCACCCAGGAGAAACCCACGCAGACACGGGGGGAATGTGCAAGCTTCACACAGACAATCACCGAAGGCCAGAATCGAACCCAGGTTCCTGGCAATGTAAGGCAGCAATGCCACTGTGTCACCCTCTGCATAATTATGATTAAATTGACCACCCTCACGGTGACACTCCCTCTTAAATCTATTTAGAAAAGCCATGTGCAGTTTACTTTGAACTGATATTACAGTGTTTACCAAGCATTTAATTGTAATGTGTTCACAAATGTAGACAATTTCTCATGTGTGTAAGTTTAACACCAACAGTTCCTGTTACTTCCACAAAATAAAAGTTAATGTCGATACAGTTTGAGCTAAAATAAATGGTTTTGTGATCTAACTGGTTACTGCTTCACTTGACCTGGGTTACTGTCAAACAAATCAGTGAATAAATGTTGCTACTTACACCAAACTCTAACCCTTCCACCAGGAGCAGGTTTGAAGCCAGTGATGGAAAAGAGATGGAAACATAGAAAAATAGAAGCAGGAGGAGGCCATTTGGCCCTTTGAGTCTGATCCGCCATTCATTTTGATCACAGGCTGATCATCGAATTCAGTATCTGATCCCCACTTCCCTCCATATCCCTTGATCCCTTCATCCCAAAGAACTCTATCCAATTTCTCCTTGAAATCACACAACATTTTGGCCTCAACTGCATTCTGTGACTATGAATTGCGCACATTGACCATCCTCTGGGTGAAGAAATTGATCAGAGGTGGACCTGTTAAACAATGAGAATTTGAAGAGGGACATCGAGATAAAGGGAGTGAGGGGCGTTAAATAGTAAGTATATATATATACATATACAAATAATTAGAGCATACAGTATCTTCGGCACATGAAGACACAAGGTTTTGTTCAAATTGTATCCAATGCTGGTTTGGCCTCAACTAGAGTATTGCACCAGTTCTGGACACCATACTACAGGAAAATTGTAAAGATGTTGTAGACCCATGAGAATGGTTCTAGGGAAAAGGAACTTCAGTTACACAGATAGATTGGAGAAGTTGGGACTGTTCTCCTTGGAGAAGAGTCCTCGATGGGCCAACTAACTTCCTTCTGTAATGTAGGAATTCTATGATTGGAGAGGCTGGGGTTAGTTTCTTTAGAACAGAGGCTGCGGGGAGGTTTCACTGTGGTGTACAAAACTATGAAGAGCCTAGATAGGATGGATAGGAGAGGAAGGACCTTTTTGTCTTAGAACATAAGAACATAAGAAATAGGAGCAGGAGTAGGCCATCTAGCCCTTCGAGCCTGCCCCGCCATTCAATAAGATCATGGCTGATCTGTCGTGGCTCAGTTCCACTTTCCCGCCCTCTCCCCATAACCCTTAATCCCCTCGCTTATCAAAAACCCATCAACATGCGTCTTAAAAATATTTAGCGAGGTAGCCTCCACCACTTCAACGGGCAGAGAATTCCAGAGATTCACCACCCTTTGAGTGAAGAAGTTCTTCCTCAACTCCGTTCTAAACCGCCCTCCCTTTATCTTGAGGCTGTGCCCCCTAGTCCTACTGTCCTTTCTGAGCAGGAAGAGTCTCTCCACCTCTATCTTATCCATCCCATTCATCATCTTATATTCTCAATGAGATCTCCCCTCATTCTTCTAAACTCTAACGAGTACAAGCCTAGTTTATTCAGCCTGTCCTCATAGCTCAACCCCCTCAACTCCGGACTTAGCCGAGAGGTCAATAACTGGGATGACAAAGATTTAACATAATTGGCAGAAGGTTTAAGAACATAAGAACATAAGAACATAAGAAATAGGAGCAGGAGTAGGCCATCTAGCCCTTCGAGCCTGCCCCGCCATTCAATAAGATCATGGCTGATCTGTCGTGGCTCAGTTCCACTTTCCCGCCCTCTCCCCATAACCCTTAATCCCCTCTCTTATCAAGAACCCATCAACCTGCTTCTTAAAAATATTTAGCGAGGCAGCCTCCACCACTTCAACGGGCAGAGAATTCCAGAGATTCACCACCCTTTGAGTGAAGAAGTTCCTCCTCAACTCCGTTCTAAACCGCCTCCCCTTTATCTTGAGGCTGTGCCCCCTAGTCCTACTGTCTTTTTTGAGGGGGCATTTCTTTCTCCCAGAAGGTGGCAGGGAGTCTGCAACTCACTGTCTGAAAGATTGACAGAGGCAAAACACACCCCCCCACTGCCCACCACCATTATCCCCCAGTGGTCTTTCTTGATTTTCAGAAGGCGTTTGACAAGGTACCTCACAAGAGGTTATTGCAGAAGGTTAGGGGACATGGAGTTGGGGGTAGGGTGTTAGCGTGGATAGAGGATTGGTTGTCAAATAGGAGGCAGAGAGTGGGGGTCAATGGGTGCTATTCGGATTGGCGGATGGTGACTAGTGGAGTGCCCCAGGGGTCGGTGCTGGGGCCTCAGCTATTTACCATTTATATAGATGATCTGGAGGAGGGAACCGAGTGTATGGTGTCGAAATTTGCTGATGACACCAAGATTGGTGGAACGGCAAATTGCACGGAGGGTGTGGAGAGTCTGCAGAAGGATCTAGATAGGCTGGGCGAATGGGCCAGGAAATGGCAAATGGAATTTAATGTGGGCAAGTGCGAGGTGGTCCACTTTGGTAGGAATAATGGTAGGAAGGATTATTACTTACTTGGTGAAAAACTGCAGCAGGCGACGGTGCAGAGGGACCTCGGGGTCCTTGTGCATGAGTTGCAAAATCCCAGCCTGCAGGTGCAGCAGGTGGTCAGGAAGGTGAATGGGATGCTGGCCTTCATAGCAAGGGGGATTGAATATAAAAGTAGGGAGGTCTTGCTGCGGCTGTATAGGGCATTGGTGAGGCTGCAGCTGGAGTACTGTGTGCAGTTTTAGTCGCCGTACTTACGCAAGGATATTTTGGCCTTGGAGGGAGCGCAGAGGAGGTTTACTAGGCTGATGCCGGAGTTGAGGGGGTTGAGCTATGAGGAGAGGCTGAATAAACTAGGCTTGTACTCGTTAGAGTTTAGAAGAATGAGGGGAGATCTCATTGAGACGTATAAGATGATGAATGGGATGGATAGGATAGAGGTGGAGAGACTCTTCCCGCTCAGAAAGGACAGTAGGACTAGGGGGCATAGCGTCAAGATAAAGGGGGCGCGGTTTAGAACGGAGTTGAGGAAGAACTTCTTCACTCAAAGGGTGGTGAATCTCTGGAATTCTCTGCCCGTTGAAGTGGTGGAGGCTACCTCGCTAAATATTTTTAAGACGCGGGTTGATGGATTTTTGATAAGAGAGGGGATTAAGGGTTATGGGGAGAGGGCGGGAATGTGGAACTGAGCCACGACAGATCAGTCATGATCTTATTGAATGGCGGGGCAGGCTTGAAGGGCCAGATGGCCTACTCCTGCTCCTATTTCTTATGTTCTTATGTTCTTATGTGTTCTTGAAGTGCTGTAGCCAAAAGAGTTGGCAACAGATTGAAAAATGGCATTCAGTTCAATAGCTCTTCCTCAGCTAGCACAGGCAGGGAGGACTAATTTGATTTGATTTATTATTGTCACATGTATTAGTATATAGTGAAAAGTATTGTTTCTTGTGCGCTATGCAGACAAAGCATACTGTTCTTCGAGAAGGAAAGGAGAGAGTGCAGAATGTAGTGTTACAGTCATAGCTAGGGTGTAGAGAAAGATCAACTTAGTGTGAGGTAGGTCCATTTAAAAGTCTGATGGCAGCAGGGAAGAAACTATTCTTGAGTCAGTTGGTACGTGACCTCAGACTTTTGTATCTTTTTCCAGACCCACGAAGATGGGAGAGAGAATGTTTGGGGTGCGTGGGGTCCTTAATTATGCTGGCTGCTTTTCCATGGAAAGATAAGTGTAGACAGAGTCAATGGATGGGAGGCTGGTTTGCGTGATGGACTGGACTTCATTCATGACACCTTGTAGTTTCTTGCAGTCTTGGGCAGAGCAGGAGCCCATACCAAGCTGTGATACACCAGAAAGAATGCTTTCTACGGTGCATCTGTAAAAGTTGGTGAGAGTCGTAGCTGATATGCCAAATTTCCTTAGTCTTCTGAGAAAGTAGAGGCATTGATGGGTTTTCTTAACTATAGTGTCGGCATAGGGGGGACCAGGATAGGTTGTTGGTGATCTGGACATCTAAAAACCTGAAGCTCTCCACCTTTTCTCCTTCGTCCCCATTGATGTAGACAGGGGCATGTTCTCCTTTACACTTCCTGAAGTCAATGACAATCTCCTATAGGTCCCATAGGTGTGTACTGTAGGTCACCAGGTAGTGGGAAGGAGATCATGTAGCAAATGACTGATTCAAGAACTTGAGTGTAGTGATAATTGGTGATTTCAATTATCCTCCTATAGAGTGAGACAGTAAGTGTAAAGGGTCAAGAGTTGGAGAAGTTCCTGAAACGCAAACAAGAACTTTCTTGATTGCCATGTTTCCAACCCAAAGAAGAAAGATGCCGGACTGGATCTAATCCTGGGAATGCAGTGGCACAAGTGAAGTTTGCTCCATTGGGACAGGATTTGGGAACAGTGATTATCCTTTGGTTGAAAGTGGTTATGAAAGTCAAATGTGAAAATAACTGGAGAAGGGCTCCTTTCAAGGCACAGTAAGAAGTCTCACAACACCAGGTTAAAGTCCAACCGGTTTATTTGCAATCACGAGCTTTCAGAGCACTGCCCCTTCATCAGGTGAGCGGAGAGATAGGTTTCTCAAACACGGCATATATAGACAGAGACACAATTGCAAGATAACTCGTTAGAGTTTAGAAGAATGAGGGGAGATCTCATTGAGACGTATAAGATGATGAATGGGATGGATAGGATAGAGGTGGAGAGACTCTTCCCGCTCAAAAAAGACAGTAGGACTAGGGGGCACAGCCTCAAGATAAAGGGGAGGCGGTTTAGAACGGAGTTGAGGAGGAACTTCTTCACTCAAAGGGTGGTGAATCTCTGGAATTCTCTGCCCGTTGAAGTGGTGGAGGCTGCCTCGCTAAATATTTTTAAGAAGCGGGTTGATGGGTTCTTGATAAGAGAGGGGATTAAGGGTTATGGGGAGAGGGCCGGAAAGTGGAACTGAGCCACGACAGATCAGCCATGATCTTATTGAATGGCGGGGCAGGCTCGAGGGGCTAGATGGCCTACTCCTGCTCCTATTTCTTATGTTCTTATGTTCTTATAATGGTTGGCATTCCAGTCTTTTCAGGTAATCAAGCCTTTACAGACAATGAGAGTGGAGAGAGAGATAATCACAGGTTGAAGAGGTGTATATTGTCTCCAGCTAGGATAGTTAGTAGGATTTTGCAAGCCCAGGCCAAATGGTGGGGGTTATATGTAGTGTGACATGAACATGAAAATCAGTGTCTATCAGTGTCTGCTCGGCGATTCTGTGTTGTCATGTATCTTGAAGGCTGCCTTGGGGAACTTCAATTTCAAGGCGTCACAGAGGAATCTGGCTCAGCGGGCTGGAACCAAAGATGGGCAGGTTAGGTAGCAAATAACCAATCGGATACCTTCAAACAGATGTTTTGAGTTCAGATAACTCACATTGCCACAACGGGGAAAGGAAGAGGAGACAAAGATACAGCTCCCTGGATGACAAAACATCTGGAACATGTTCGCAGTGGTGAAGAAACTGCATTCATTGCACCGTCCACGGACTATGGGAATCTGCACTGGAACTTATTGTACGTTAGAAAATCCAACGGGCATGACCCCTCTACAGGGCATTTGGGACACCCGGTAAGAAGTTGTATATCTCCTTTACCCACCAGATTGAAGAATTATTCATGAGCAGCACAAGAGTTGGAAGCAGCAACTGTCAGAGCAGTGAATTCGAATCAGGGACTGAAAGTGGAAGATAGAGACAGAATCAATTACAGAATCTCAACAGGAGGCCATTCAGCCCATCGAGTCTGCTCTGACTCTCCAATAGAGCATCTTCCTCATACCCTATTCCCGTAGCCCCACATATTCCCCTGCTAATCTCCCTAACCTGCACATCTCGGGACACTAAAGGGCAATTTAGCATGGTCAAAACCCCCCCAATCTGCACATCTTTGGGCACCAAGAGAGAATTTAGCATGGCTAATCCCCTCAACCTGCACATCTCGGGATACTGAGGGGCAATTTAGCATGGCCAATCCCCCCAACTTGCACATCTTTGGACACTAAGGGACAATTTAGCATGGCCAATCCACCAACCTGCATATCTTTGGATTGTGGGAGGAAACCGGTGCCCAGAGGAAAGCCACACAGACATGGAGAAAGGTAAAATTGAGACAGAATTAAAGAAGGCAGAAGGAAAAGATTTTCCAAAAAGTGAAATTTGTAAAGCAATAATTAAAAATCTGAAGGAATGAGATTTCACACAAGTAAAAGTTAATTTTCAGTCCTGGTTAGCAATTGTTTTAATAAATTGTTTTAATAAAACTTTCTATTGGCAATTACAAGCTGTATCTTTTTCTGGCAGGTTTAATGGATATTTAAGTACAACAAGTTCTGAATTTTCCATGTATTTAAATGCAAAATTTGTTGGAGAGAAAGCATCCTCACAGATCTTTCTGGAAGAGCACAATTACCCCAACAGTAGCAGGTCGGCTGTTGTATTTAACTGTGCACGTGCACTGCCTGGAATTTATCTTGAATAACGGTGAGAGCTACTAGCTTCACTGTCATTTCTAACAAAAAATCCAGCCCCACAGTGATTACAATTAAACAGTCACAGGAAGCATATGATAAATAAATGTATCAAATTATATTTCAATTGAGGACTAGGATGAAAATGAAAATATTGGGAAAATTCAGAAATTAAATAAAAGTGCAAAGGAAGTGTATCAGTATAAATCAGTGGCACGGTGGCACAGTGGTTAGCACTGCTGCATCACAGCATCAGGGTCCCGCATTCAATTCTGGCCTTGGGTGTTTGTCTGTGTGGAGTTTGCATGTTCTACCCATTTCTACATGGGTTTCCTCTGGGTTCTCCAGTTTCCTCCCACCCTCCAAAGATGTGGAGGTTAGGTGGATTGGCCATGGTAAATTGCCCCTCAGTATCCAAAGATGTGGGGGTTAGGTGGATTGGCCATGGTAAATTGCCCCTTAGTGTCCAAAGATGTGGAGGTTAGGTGGATTGGCCATGGTAAATTGCTCCTTAGTATCCAAAGATGTGGAGGTTAGGTGGATTGGCCATGGTAAATTGCTCCTTAGTGTCCAAAGATGTGTAGGTTAGGTGGATTGGCTATGGTAAATTGCTCCTTAGTGTCCAAAGATGTAGAGGTTAGGTGGATTGGCCATGGTAAATTGCTCCTTAGTGTCCAAAGATGTAGAGGTTAGGTGGATTAGTCATGGTAAATGCATTGGGTTATGGGAATAGTGAGTGGTTAGGGTAAAATACTCTTTTGGAGACTTGGTGCAGACTCAATGGACTGAATGGCCTCCTTCTGCACTGTAGAAAAATGTATGAAATAAATAAATCTTTTATAAATATGTGAATACTAAAAGGGAAGTCAAAGTAAGGGTGCTATTTAGTCTCTCTCCCGCTAGTGAACTTGCATATGCCGGTGGGAGAGAGACTGCAGCTGGACTGAGACTCAGCCAGAATGAGGGTATTGGAAATTTGGAGCGGAGTGAGAATTCGGTGCTGAGGGGAAAGAGGTGCTCACCTTTAGGAGGAGCGGAAAGGTGGACCTGCCAGGGGGACTTGAGGGCAAGTGAGAGGTAGAAAGAAATCAAACCACAGCCAGCAGGTAAGTGATTGGCTGGTGACTATTAAGTAGTTTTTGTTTTTTTCTCTCTTTTTTTTCTCTTGGCATTGTAGTTGTTGTTAAGTTAACTTAAGGGTTAAGTCATGGCAGGAGATCCCAGACCCACGTCATGCTCCTCTTGTGCGATGTGGGAATTCAGGAGCCTTCCAATGTCCCTGGCTCCTTCACGTGCAGGAAATGTGTCCAACTACAGCTCCTGTTACACCCCTTGATGGCTCTGGAGCTGCGGATGGATTCATTTTGGAGCATCCATGATCAAAGTAAGGATGTCTTGCTGCAGTTATCCAAGGCCTTGGTGAGGCCACACCTTGAATATTATGTACAATTTTGGTCTCCTAGTCTGAGGAAGGACATTCTTGCAATTGAGAGAGTCCAGGGAAGGTTCACCAAACTGATTCCCGGAATGGCAGGACTGATATATGAAGAGAGACTGGATTGACTAGGCTTGTACTCACTGGAATTTAGAACAGAGGGAATTTCATAGAAACATATAAAATCCTGATGGGACTGACAGGCTAAATTGGAAAGAATATTTCTGATGTTGGGAAATTCTAGAACTGGAATCACAGTCTAAGAATAAGGGGTGAGCCATTCAGGACTGAAATTAGGAAGAAATTCTTCACTCAGAGTGTTGTGAACCTTGGCAATTCTCTACTGCACAAAGCTGTTGGGGCCAGTTCATTTGATACATGCAAGAGGGAGCTGGGTGTGGCCCTTGTGACTAAAGAGATCAAGGGGTATGGAGAGAAAGCAGGAATGGTGGTGCAGGGTCAAAGGGCCGAATGGCCTACTCCACCTATTTTCTATATTTCAAATATTAGATGTGTTTTGCGGACTCAGAGAGTGTGGCTGAGGCACTAAATGACTACTTTCTATTACCGGCTTCGCTAAAGAATACTGCCAATGTCGCAGAAAAGAAGGCGGTGATTGAAATTGGACAGGATAAAAATAAAAAGGAAACACTTAAAAAGTTGGCAGCATTCAGAGTGGAAATGTCACATGGTGTGCTGAGGGAAATTGCTGAGGTATGGGCCTCAATCATCCGATTCTCGTTAGATGTGGGAGGATTGATAAATGACAAATAGAGGATTGCAAAAATTACCATTCTCTTCCATGAAGAGAAGAGGGATAAACCTAAGAATTATCCCAAAACCCAATAATTACCCCAAAACCCAATAATTATTCCAAACCCAATAATTACCCCAAACACAATAATTATTCCAAACCCAATAATTACCCCAAACCCAATAATTACCCCAAACCCAATAATTACCCCAAAACCCAGTAATTATTCCAAACCCAATAATTACCCCAAACCCAATAACTACCCCAAAACCCAATAATTACCCCAAAACCCAATAATTATTCCAAACCCAATAATTACCCCAAACCCAATAACTACCCCAAAACCCAATAATTATTCCAAACCCAATAATTACCCCAAACCCAATAATTATTCCAAACCCAATAATTACCCCAAACCCAATAATTACCCCAAACCCAATAATTACCCCAAAACCCAGTAATTATTCCAAACCCAATAATTACCCCAAAACCCAATAATTATTCCAAACCCAATAATTATTCCAAACTCAATAATTACCCCAAACCCAATAATTACCCCAAACCCAATAATTACCCCAAAACTCAATAATTATTCCAAACCCAATAATTACCCCAAACCCAATAATTACCCCAAAACCCAATAATTACCCCAAACCCAATAATTACCCCAAAACCCAATAATTATTCCAAACCCAATAATTACCCCAAAACCCAATAATTACCCCAAACCCAATAATTACCCCCAAACCCAATAATTATTCCAAAGCCAATAATTACCCCAAACCCAATAATTACCCCAAAACCCAATAATTGTTCCAAACCCAATAATTACCCCAAACCCAACAATTACCCCAAACCCAACAATTATAGGCCAGGCATCAGTGACAGGGAGACTTTCAGAGGCATCAGGGACAAAATGAGTTCGCAATTGGAAGGAAATGGGTAACTTGAAAGCCAGCACAGATTTGTTTTCAATTAGTTGACTAACTTGACTGAATTATTTGAGACATCGATGGCCAACGAGTAATACGGTTAGTGTGACTGATGGTGAGTACATGGACTTTGAAAAGGTTTTGATAACGTATTAAATCATATACATTTGCAATATCGAGACCCATGAGATTAAAGGAGACAGTGGCTGCATGGATATGACATTGGTTGAAGGATTGAAAGCAAAGAGTAATTGGGAATGGCTTATTTAGAGACTGAAAAACAATGTTCAATGGTGTTCCCAGGGGTCAGTGTTAGGATTACAGTTCTGTATAATGTACATTAATGACCTGGACTTGAGTGTACAAAGCAGATGTCACAAAACTCAGCAATATAATAAACAGAAGATAGTAAAATCACCATAGTCCCAGATGACCATAGGCTGAGGGGGACAGCTGACTGGTGGTGCTCCTAACCTGACGATCACCACATTTCAGGCAAGGGGCAAGGTTGAGCTTCATGAATAACCTCAGTCAGTATGGGAATTGAACCTGTGCTGTTGGCATCGCTCTTCATCATGAACCAACTGTCCAGCCAACTGAGCTAACCAACTCCCTAGGAAGATAGTATCAGACCTCAGGAGAACATAGGGACAGGAGTAGGCCATTTAACTTTGCATTCCAATGAGGTAGGGCTGATCGGTAACCTACCCCCTTTACCCTCTATACCTTTATATCTCTGGTTAACTCTGAATCAGAGATTTAGAATTAATAATCGACCTAGCAATAACTGCCATCCAAACTTTGACCATGTTCTGCAAGTAGAAATGTTTCCTACCTTCAAATGCCTGGCTGGTGAAATGCACGGATACACAGCTAATGCAAAGACATGTGAAGTTATTCATTTTGGTAGGAAGAATGAAAAGAGGAAATATAACACAATAATGGGTGGTACAGTGGTTAGCACTGCCGTTTCACAGCGCCAGGGACCCAGCTCGGGTCACTGTCTGTGCAGGGTCTGCCCGTTCTCCCCATGTCTGCGTGGGTTTCCACTGGGTGCTCCAATTTCTTCCTGCACTCCAAAGTTATGCAGGTTAGGTGGCTTGGCCATATTAAATTGCCTGTGTCCCAAGATGTGTAGGATAAGTGGATTAGTAGGGTAAAAATGTGGGATTACGGGGAATAGGGCCTGAGTAAGAATGTTGTCAGTGCAGACTCAATGGGAAGAATGGCCTCCTTCCGCACTGTGTGGATTCTATGATCCTAAATATTGCTATTTTAAAGGGATGCAGGAACAAGGAGATAGGATTGTACAGACACAAGTCTTTGAAGGTGGCAAAGGAGATTGAGAAGACTGTTAAAGGTGCATTCAGGATCCTTAGCCTAATACGTAGCTGCCTGTAATACAAGAGTAAGGAAGATATATTAAACCTTTCTAAGGTACTGGTTAGGTTCCAGTTGGAACACTGTGGCCAAATTTGAAACCTTAAGAAGGATGTCATAAGAAGATGCAGAGGAAATGTAATTACTAAAATGGTACAATTCAATCTGATGTGAAAGAGTGTTAATTACTGCTTTATACAGAATTACAATAGTTTTCAATGGTTTCAAGCTGGATAAAACACAAAAACTCACAAGACTGGGCTAAAATTGATCTTTTACTCATCTCTTTAATGTAAAAATTGGCAAGATTTCCTGTCCTGACTCAGATGGGGATGGCAGATGGAATATAATCAATTCACCAAAGATCCTTAGACAGCATCTTCCAAACCCATAACCACTTCCATCTAGAAGGACAAGGGCAATAGGAAAATGGGAACACCACTTCCTGCAAGTTCCCCTCCAAGCCACTCACCATCCTGACTTGGAAACATATCAGCGTTCCTTTGCAGTCGCTGCGTAGAAATCCTGGAATTCCCTTCCTAATGGCATAGTGGGTCAACCCACAGCACGTGGACTGCAGCGATTCAAGAAGGCAGCTCACCACCACCTTCTCAAGGGCAACTAGAGATGGGGAATAAATGCTGGCCAGGCAGTGACGCCCATGTCCCACAAATTAATTTTTTTAAAAATCATAGCATCCCTACAGTGCAGAAGGAGGCCATCTGATGCATTGCGCCTGCACCAACCACAATCCCACCCAGGGCACTATTCCCATAAACCAACATATTTATCCTGTTAATCCCCCTGGCACTAGGGTCAATTTAGCATGGCCAATCCACCTAAGCTACACATCTTTGGAGTGTTCTAGGAAACCAGAGTACCTGGAGGAAACCAACACAGACACAGGGGAATGTGCAAACTCCACAAAGACAGTGACCCGAGCCAGGAATTGAACCCAAGTTCTTGGCGCTGCGAGGCAGCAGTGCTAATCACTCCACCACCGTGCCACCCACATATCCTTGCATACGATGCAGAATTGCAATATGGAATTCAAGCTGATGCGTAAGAGTGTTAATTACTACTTTATTCAGAAATACTGTGTTTTCAATAGTTTCAAGCAAATAAAACACCAAAACCCGCAAGACTGGTCTAAATTTGATCTTTTATTCATCTCTTTAATATAAAAGTTGGCAAGATTTCCTGTTTATCAGTCTGATTCAGATGGGGATAGCAGATGGGATATAATGTGGGGGAGGGTCATCAAGGCCTCTTTAGTATAGTCAAGCCCAGTTATGATACCCTATTGTGACACTCACAACTGGATTTTGTGACAGTGATCATTAACATCTATACACCAAGTCAGATATAATGCCAAACAAGGATCCACATCCTGCTGCGCAAATGAGAAGGGGATTTCGGCTCCCTTTCTCCCCTCCTGACAGCAGGGTGTTAGGGATAAATTTAATACTCCGATGATTCAGAATAACAAACCTTTTTTTGGGAGCGGATCTCAAAAGGCAATCACTTGCAGTATGCATGGAGGCTTTGTGCAGAATCAAGTTCAAAAGGTCCTTCATATTTGCTCTTGTTGCCAAAGTTATAAAACATACTAACCTACAATTATTCAGACAGCTTATGATTAGCATGCATTGCCTTAAATTGAAATATTAATAATGCTTCAGCTGTGAGCACTTGTACTTTCTCAGTGTTGTTTTAATGAACAGCTCTGTTGAATCACAATAATTCAAGGCTAGTTTGCCAAAAATTGCAATGCTTGAAAACTAGTTATTAGAAAGTTCAGGCAGGTGAGTATTGCAAAATTATTCCTTTTTTCCTTCAAACTGACACCATTCGGAAAGCATGTTTGATTCGTCGAATGTTTACAATGCTTTCAATCTCTTATTTTCGTAGTAAGAAGTCTCACAACACCAGGTTAGAGTCCAACAGGTTTATTTGGAATCACGAGCTTTCAGAGTGCTGCTCCTTCATCAGGTGAATGGCCCGAGTCCAAGACAAAGGTGTCCCCACTCACCTGAAAACTTGTGATTCCAAATAAACCTGTCACAACGTGAGGGACCCGAGTTTGATTCCCTGCTTGTGTCACTGTCTGTGTGGAGTTTGCACATTCCCCCCGTGTCTGCATGGGTTTCCTCCCACAGTCCAAAGATGTGTGGGTTAGGTGGATTGGCCAGGCTAAATTGCCCCTTAGTGTCAGGGAGACTAGCTAGGGTAAATGCATGAGGTTATGGGGATAGGACTGGGTGGGATTGCGGTCAGTGCAGACTCGAAGGGCCAAATGGCTTCCTTCTGCACTGTAGGATTCTATGATCTATGATTACTTCTTACTGTGCCCACCCCAGTCCAACGCCGGCAACTCCACATCTTATTTTCATGACATGAAGGGTAATGTCAACCGTGACAAGGTGACATTGGAACACTTTTGAGATCCACAATGGGTCAAAAAGAATTGTGTTCTGGCATTGACACACTTGGGCATATTTGTCTCTTTGCTGCTGTCAAATGTCATCTATGAAGGATGGCCACTTGCATAGCAGAACGGATGGAAAGCAGTTCAGCTCTGTTCGCACCAGATCCAAGACAACGATGCCCCAACTCTCATCAGAGAGTTGCTCGGTCTGCAGTCTGCACTGACAATACATTCCACACTGAGGAACATCTGCAGCGGTAAATAGACAGACTCTCTCAGATCTGAAAGAGTTTGGTGTGACCATCAACATCAGGGAGACAAATGTCATAGTCCAGGATGCTGTCATACTGCCATCCATCATCATTGATGATGCAGCGTTGGAGAATGATGATGGCTTCACATATCTAAGCTCCACAATCACCAGCAATCTGTCACTTGATGTTGACATCGACGCATTCATCACAAAAGTGGCAGCTGTTCTGTCCAAGCTGAGTAACAGATTGTGAAACAACAGCAACCTGACTGAGAACACCAAATTACTAAACTTGCATCCTCAACACATTCTTCTACGGTGGTGAAGCCTGGACAATTTGTGCTTGGTGGGAGGAAAGGCTGAGCTGTTTTCACCTTTGCTGTCTCAGATGTTTCCTCACCATCTCTTGGCAAGGGTTATGGGGAGAAGGCAGTAAAATGGGGTTGAGGTGCACATCAGCCATGGTCGAATGGCAGAGAAGGCTCAATGGGCCAAATGGCCTAATTCTGCTCCTATATCTTATGAACTTATTGCGGTGGATGCTGGGACAGTGAGTAAATTTAAAAAGGACAATGTCACCATCTGAGAGGTCCTGGAACCTGCTTATTTCATTAATATGCACTCATTTCGAAACCAATGATGTCTGTTCTGCCTCAGCCACATTCACCAGATAGATGAAACCAAAAGAGAAAATGCTGGAAAATCTCAGAAGGTCTGGCAGTATCTGTAAGGAGAGAAAAGAGCTGATGTTTTGAGTCCAGATGACTCTTTGTCAAAGCTAAAAGGCATAGAATGTGGGAGATATTTACACTGCAGGGGGAGGGAATGAAAGATGAGTCGTAGCCAGAGAAACCAGGGGAAAGGCTGCTAATGGCAGTCCACAGAGAGAGAATAAAGGGTGCGAATGGCAGAGAAGCTGTAAGCTGTGATAGATGGAGATGTTGGGAGAGGGAGATGGGACAGAGGTAGAATGTAGAAAAGGGGAAGCGGGGGAGAAAAGGTAAAGGAAGGAGAATGAAGTAGCAGGAAAGAGTGGGGGAAGGAAAATGAAGGAAGACAATAAAGAAATAAAAGGTAGAGAACAGTAAAAGGTTAAATAAATTATTTAATTTCCAGCACCTGCAATTATTTGTTGAATTGGTCACTGGGTCACAACATGTTAGGTGTCCATACCTTCACTAGAATGATACCTGGAGGTGTCGTATGAAGATGGTGGACATTGACACTCAATTGGGATGTAACACTGATTTCTGAAATCCGGGAAGGCGACTGTTTGGAAGACAGGGGCAGAAATTAAAAGCTCAACCAGCCGTGAAGAAAGCTCAGAGAAAATGGAGACCAGAGAATCATGAATTATTGGTACAGTAAGTTTGGGTATAGTACAGAAACAAAAGATATGTTTCTACTCACTACTGCTCCCTTTGGCTGTTGTACGATTAAACCTTTCCTGCCTTCCACATTGCTCATGATTCCAAATAAGCCTGTTGGATTTAAACTTGGTGTTGTGAGAGTTCTCACTGAGCCTTCCACATTATCTTAGACTTGCCCTTTTGTTCTTTCTCCCCTCTCTCCACTTTCCCTTCCTGTAGGATTATTATAGTTCTCCTTGCTTCAGTTCTAATATATATAGCAATGGTTTCTTTATTTTCCATCACAGCCAAGGGGCAGATTAGAAAAAAACTTTACAATTAATTTTGCAAGTAAAATATAAAATACACAGTATGGTGAAAAGGACAGAGTAAATACCCTGATCATCAGATCAGGATATTTATATTATCAGGGTTCAAAGTTTAACAAACATTCGGACTTCTTTACTTTTAAAAGTTCAATCTTGGGATGTGGGCATCGCTGGCTAGGCCAGCATCTATTGCCCATCCCTAATTGCCCTTGGAAAGGTGGTGGTGAGCTGCTTCCTTGAACCACTGCAGTCCACATGATATAGGCACATCCACAGTGCTGTTAGGGAGGGAATTCCAGGACTTTGACCCAGTGACAGTGAAGGAATGGCAATATATTTCCAGCTGAGGATGGTGAATGGCTTGGAGGGGAACGCCCAGGTGGTGGTCTTCCCATGTGTCTGTTGACCTTGTCCTTCATGTGTGGATGGGACATGGTGCTGGAGTATTCTTTAAAAAATGGTAGTTTAGTGCAATTAGTTGTTTTAATTTCCAGGAATGATAGCCTCTGAGGGTTCAGTCCACCAGTAACAAGTAGTGAAGTTTGAGGATGGGAAACATTCCAGCCAAAGAAAGGCAGAGTTGACCACATCTGTTCTCGAGTACCTACAGACCACAATTGTAAGGCTTCTCAACAGAAACTAGTCCATTTAGTCTCACCTCATATGACAGAGCTGCCATCACAGGAATCAGCCTGATAAACCTTTGCAGTACTCCATCTATAACAAGGACATTCTTCCTCAGATACCAAAACTGCACACAGTACTCCAGGTGTGGCCTCACCAATGCCCTATAAAACTGCAGTAAAACATCCCTATTCCTATACTCAAATTCTCTTGCTATGAAGGCCAATACACCATTTGTCTTCTTTACTGCCTGCTGTCCATGCACGCTTACTTTCAGCGACTGATGCACAAGGGCACTAAGGTCTCACTGAGTATCCACCTCTCTCAATTTACACCCATTCAAGTCATAATCTGTTTTTCTATTATTACCACCAAACTTCACATTTATCCACATTATACTCCATTTGTCATGCAGATGCCCACACAATCATCCCAACAAATCACATTGAAGCATCTCTGAATTAAGAGGAAGTGATGGCCTAGTGGTATTATTGCTAGATTATTAATCCAGAAACTCAGCTGATGTTCTGGCAACTTGGGTTCGAATCCTGTCACGGCAGACGGTGGAATTTGAATTTAATATGAAAATTCTGGAATTAAGCTTCTACTGATGATCGTGAAACCATTGTTGATTGTTGGAAAAAAAAACATCTAGTTCACTAATGTCCTTTAGGGAAGGAAATCTGCTGTCCTTACCTGACCTGGCCTACATGTGACTTCAGGGCCACAGCAATGCGGTTGATTCTCAACTGCCCTCTAAACAAGGGCAACTAGGGATGGGCAATAAATGCTGGCCCAGCCAGCAACACCCATGTCCCATGAACGAATTACAAAAAATCCTCCTCACAGCTCACCCTCCCACTCTGTATTATCTGCAAATTTGGAGATGATACATTCAGTTCCCTCTTCCAAATTATTAATATGTAATGTGTACAGTTAGGGTCCTAGCACAAATGTCTGTATAGCACAAGAAACAATACTTTTCACTGTATGTTAATACATGTGACAATAACAAATCAAATCAAACAAATCACTGTGGAACCCCACTAGTCATTGACTGCCAATCAGAAAAAAAAATTATGCCAGCTCTTTGCTTCCTATCTGCTAACAGGTTTCTATCCATCTCAGGACATTAGCTGCAATCCCATGTGTCTGTTATATGAGACCTTAGAACATAAGAACATAAGAAATAGGAGCAGGAGTAGGCCATCTAGCCCTTCGAGCCTGCCCTGCCATTCAATAAGATCATGGCTGATCTGTCGTGGCTCAGTTCCACTTTCCCGCCCTCTCCCCATAACCCTTAATCCCCTCTCTTATCAAGAACCCATCAACCCGCGTCTTAAAAATATTTAGCAAGGCAGCCTCCGCCACTTCAACGGACAGAGAATTCCAGAGATTCACCACCCTTTGAGTGAAGAAGTTCTTCCTCAACTCCGTTCTAAACTGTCCCCCCCTTTATCTTGAGGCTGTGCCCCCTAGTCCTACTGTCCTTTCTGAGCGGGAAGAGTCTCTCCACCTCCATCCTATCCCATCCCATCCATCATCTTATATGTCTCAGTGAGATCTCCCCTCATTCTTCTAAACTCTAACGAGTACAAGCCTAGTTTATTCAGCCTCTCCTCATAGCTCAACCCCCTCAACTCCAGTATCAGCCTAGTAAACCTCCTCTGCACTCCCTCCAAGGCCAAAATATCCTTGCGTAAGTATGGCGACCAAAACTGCACACAGTACTCCAGCTGCGGCCTCACCAATGCCCTATACAGCTGCAGCAAGACCTCCCTACTTTTATATTCAATCCCCCTCAGTATGAAGGCCAGCATCCCATTCGCCTTCCTGACCACCTGCTGCACCTGCAGGCTGGGTTGAACACCATCTGAAAGTCTAAATAAGCCACATTCACTGGTTCTCCTCGGTCAACTCTACTCATTATAAGTGACTGATAATTAGGGCCAAGAATAACTTTACAGGTCTTTTTCCGAACACTGTGAATGGCCTGACACTGATAATAGATCATCAGTCTGAAATTTCTGTTTCTTTCTCCACACATGCTGCCAGACCTGCTGAGTGTCTCCAGCAACTTGTTTTTATTTCAGATTTTCAACAGCCGCAGGATTTTAGCTCTGTATTACAGGGAGGGGGGCGGGACTTGGCGGTGACAATGGGGGGGGTGGAGCTACATGTGATTGGCAGGTTTGGGGCGGGGCTGGGCGGTGACCGTGCGATTAAAAGCGCGGGGACGGTGTGGCTGGAATTGGGGCGGGGCTCTGGATGATTGAAAGATTTGAGGGCGGTGTCACTGACAGTGCGGGGACTGGGCTTCTGTTTGATTGGCAGGTTCAGGGCGGGGCTTGTCAGTGACGATATGGGGGGCGGCAGTGGCTCTGATTGCGGGGGCTGGGCTTTTGGGTAATTACTCACTAGACGAAGGAGCAGCGCTCCGAAAGTCAGTGGCGTTTACTACCAAATAAACCTGTTGGACTTTAACCTGGTGAGACTTCTTACTGTGTTTGCCTCAGTCCAACTCCGGCATCGCCGCATTATTTTATGTGATTGGCAGGTACGGGGCCGACCTGGGCGGTGACAGGGCGGGGGGGGCGGACCTGGGCGGCGACAGCGCGGGGGGGCGGAGCTAGGCGGTGACTGCACGGGGGGCGGGGCTGGGCGGCGACAGCGCGGGGAGGGCGGAGTTGGGCGGTGACTGCACGGGGGGCGGGGCTGGGCGGTGACAGCGCGAAGCGGGTTTGGGCGGTGACTGCGCGAGGGGCGGGGCTGAGCGGTGAATGCGAGGGGGCGGGGCTGGGCGGTGACGGCGCGGGGGGCGGGGCTGGGCGGTGACTGCGCGGGGGGCGGGGCTGGGCGGTGACTGCGCGGGGGGCGGAGCTGAGCGGTGACACTGCGCGTGGGGCGGGACTGGGCGGCGACAGTACGCGGGGTAGGGGGCTAGACGGTGACAGAGCGCGGGGGCGGGGCTAGGAAGTGACTGCGCGGGGGGCGGGACCGGGGCTGGACGGTGACAATGCGGGGAGGCGGGGCTGGCCGGTCATAGTGCGCGAGGAGCGGGGTTAGGCGGTGACAGTGCGGGAGGGGCGGGGCTAGGCGGTGACTGCGCGGGGGGGCGGGGCTGGATGGCGGCGATACCGGGGGGGCGGGGCTAGGTGGTGACGATGAGGGGGCGTGGCTATGAGTGATTGACAGTTGCGTTGGGCGGCTGCGCGCGCAGCTGCCAGCGTGGAGACGGAGCTGATGGCGGAAGCGGGAGGCTGGCTGTGGGGGTGAGAGGGGGTTAGCGAGTCGGGCTCTCGGATCGTCCCTTCACAAACACTCAACAACAACACCAGTAACAAGATGGACCCCACTTTGGAGAAGGTAGGCGGGGTGGGGACTCTCGGGGTTGATGTGGAGGGAGTGAGCCTGTCCGCTTGCCCGGGGATCAGGCTCTGTCCTGGGCTGGCGTTTGGAAGGCCGCGGGCGGGCCGCTCAGTGCAAAGCCGGCACTGTCAGTGCCTGCAGCCGGAGAGGAATACCTGGCACCCTCTGACTTCACCGTAAAGGGCGGTTAATGCAGCCTGACACTAATTTCCAACGGCTCATTTCCGGGTGGAGGGAACTCCATGTCCCACTGACTGGAATCAAAACTTATCTGCAGCTTCTGTGCTAAACCCTGATTGGTATTAGTTTTAAAAGCTTCAGCCTTATTCTAAAAACTGGCAAGGCTGGGGATTAATTAGAAAGCCCAGCAACATCTGCCGAGAGAGAAACAGATGTTGTTCTTTCAGGTCTGGAGCCCTTCATTATAACTGATGGAAATACACGCTGCCTGTTCATCAACAGAGTAAAGACAGATTCATCTCAAAGATGTTTACTTGGCCAAAGCTGAATATATTTAGAACCCACAATGTGTAGGTGGCTTTGACATTTAACTGTGATTCATTCATGAATTGCCCATCCCTAATTGCCCTTCTAGTCCATGTAATGTAGGCCCACACGAAGATGCTTGAAATAGGAGAACTGTCTTTCAATGCTGTATTTGATACTGACCTTGACATCAAATGATATGCTACTCCACATCACTTATTTTCAAAATGAATGGGGGGAGACGATAAGAACATAAGAAATAGGAGCAGGAGTAGGCCGTCTGGCCCTTTGAGCCTGCCCCGCCATTCAATAAGATCATGGCTGATCTGTCGTGGCTCAGTTCCACATTCCCGCCCTCTCCCCATAACCCTTAATCCCCCCTCTTATCAAAAACCCATCAACCCGCTTCTTAAAAATATTTAGCGAGGTAGCCTCCACCACTTCAACGGGCAGAGAATTCCAGAGATTCACCACCCTTTGAGTGAAGAAGTTCTTCCTCAACTCTGTTCTAAAACCCCCCCCCCCCCTTTATCTTGAGGCTGTGCCCCCTAGTCCTACTGTCCTTTCTGAGCGGGAAGAGTCTCTCCACCTCTATCCTATCCATCCCATTCATCATCTTATACGTCTCAATGAGATCTCCCCTCATTCTTCTAAACTCTAATGAGTACAAGCCTAGTTTATTCAGCCTCTCCTCATAGCTCAACCCCCTCAACTCCGGCATCAGCCTAGTAAACCTCCTCTGCACTCCCTCCAAGGCCAAAATATCCTTACGTAAGTACGGCGCCCAAAACTGCACACAGTACTCCAGCTGCGGCCTCACCAGTGCCCTATATAGCCGCAGCAAGACCCCCCTACTTTTATATTCAATCCCCCTCGCTATGAAGGCCAGCATCCCATTAGCCTTCCTGACCACCTGCAAGCTGGGTTTTTGCGACTCATGCACAAGGACCCCGAGGTCCCTCTGCACCGTCGCCTGCTGCAGTTTTTCTCCACGTAAGTAATAATCCTTCCTACCATTATTCCTACCAAAGTGTACCACCTCGCACTTGCCAACATTAAATTCCATTTGCCAGTTCCTGGCCCATTCACCCAGCCTATCTAGATCCTTCTGCAGACTCTCCACAACCTCCACACAATTTGCCTTTCCACCAATCTTGGTGTCATCAGCAAATTTCAACACCATACACTCGGTTCCCTCCTCCAGATCATCTGTATAAATGGTAAGTAGCTGAGGCCCCAGCACCAACCCCTGAGGTACTCCACTAATCACCAACCGCCAATCCAAATAGCACCCATTGACCCCCACTCTCTGCCTCCTATTTGACAACCAGTCCTCTATCCACGCTAACACCCTACCCCCAACTCCATGTCCCACAATGTGTAGGTGGCTATGACATTTAACTGTGATTCATTCATGAATTGCCCATCCCTAATTGTCCTTCTAGTCCATGTAATGTAGGCCCACACGTCTGAGGGAGGCCTTGTAACACAGTGGGTAGTGTCCCTACCTGTGGGTCAGCAGCTCTGGGTTCAAGCCCCACTCCCAAGACTTGATGGACATGAAAGGTGCATTCATAATGTGGTCAGGCAGGTTGATTGGCAGCCTGTAGATCCTTGATCCTACACCAGGATAGTAGGTGATAAAAGTGGAAGAGTTTCCTGGTCAAGCACCCTGCAGAAGCCAACAGCAAACTACTGCAGCCTTTGCCAAGGATAATTGTGGACCAATCTGCAGGAAGTCTATGATCACCAATGCCCTTTTAGGCCAATAGCCCCTGAAGGGACAGGAGGAGTATGTTAATTATGCTGTATGTAAAATTATATTTTTTATGGTCTGTGGGCATTGCTGGCAAGGCCAGCATTTGTTGCCCTTCCCTAATTGCCCTTGAATGGTTGATTGGCCCTTTCAGAGGGTCGTTAAGAAGCAACCGCATTGCTGTGGTTCTGGACTCGCACGTAGACCAGCCCAGGTAAGGATGGCAGATTTCTTAAAAGGACATTAGTGAATTGGATAGGTTTTTACCATTTTTGACCACTGTCATGGTTACTTCTACTGACACTGGCTTTATATTCCAGATTTATTCAATGAATTTAAATTCCACTAATTGCCATGGTGGGATTTGAATCCAGGTCCTCAGTGTTAGCCTGGGCACTGGATTACTGGTCCAGTGACATTACCACTATGCCATTGTGTGTGTGAACAATAGATTACTGAGTTTCAAAAAAGCAATAAAACCTCTTTCCGGATTAATCTAGTGAAAAATGCTTAAATGTGTATTATTGAAGTCCCTTGTTTGTATTGTGCCGATTAGTCTGAGAGGAATCAATTTTAATCTGACTTTCTTGACAGTGATTTGAAATCAACTCTTTGGAATAGGAGCTTGTATATTATTCATTTAAGTTTCTTTTTTTTGAGTCTTTGGAACTGTAGGTGGGAATGGAATTCCCACACGCACATTTTCAACAATTTTTGTGCAAATTCATTAACTGTTCATGAAATGGTGGTGTGAGGAATGCAGTGGGTTAAAGGTTACCTCCTCTGTCATGTCAAACCCAAAAGATGTGAGATGTTCTCCATGAGGGGATCTTGTACTGCATTGCTTTGAAAACAGATCAATAATTGTGCTGCCAAATTAGTACTTAGTTTGTAATGTTTCATTTTAATTGAAGTAAAAGCCTTGAGCTTTTAGTTTAGGCTGGAAAATACAGACTGAGGCATATGAAAAGCTGAGTTTTGTTTCAACAGTTCTGTAATAAGTCACTATATTATCTTTCTAACAAGTTGATTCAGTTATGCTTAGAACATAGAACATTTCAGCGCAGTACAGACCCTTCGGCCCTCGACCTTCTTTAATAAAACATGTACATTGGATATTTTGTACAAAATTTTTGAAACTCATGTCACTTGATTTATAAGTTTTAATACAGGCTATTAATATCGTGAGTACTTCAAAATGCAAAATTATTTCACTTAACTCTAGACTTCTTTTAGACATTACCAACTATCATCTTAAAAGTGCTTTAATGGATTGGGGGGCACAGTGGTTAGCACTCTGTGGAGTTTGCACATTCTCCCCGTGCCTGCATGAGTTTCCTCTGGGTGCTTCCGTTTCCTCCAACAGCCTGTAAGATGTGCTGGACAGGCCATGTGTTGGCCATGCTAAATTGCCTCTGTGTCGCAGGTTAGCACAGTAAATAAGTGGAATTATGGGGATAAGGCCTGGGTGGGATTGTGGTCAGTGTAGACTTGATGGACCAAATGGCTGCCTCCTGCACTGTAGTGTTTTTATGATTCTATAATGTAGTGCATTGACAGTGCTTCAGCATTAAGTACAACTACATTTAAGTAAGTATTCACAAAACAAGGATGAATTTAGAATTTTCATAGTACTTCAGTAAGTACTAAAACGTGAACTTTGTTGCTCTAAATGTTGCTTCTGTAAAGTAGTAAAACCATCGCTTACTGCATTGGAGGCAGTCAGAGAGGATTTACTAGATTGATCCTGTGCACGGGGGGATTTTCTTGTGAGGAGAAGTTGAATAGATTGGGCCTGTACTCAAAGTTTAGAAGAATGAGATGCAACTTTATTGAGACAGATAGGGTTCTCAGGGTGTTTGACAGACTGGATGCTGAGAAGTTGTTTTCCCTTACTGGAGAGTCCAGTGCCAGAGGGCGAAATCTCAGAGTAAGGGCTCACCCATTTAAGCCAGTGATGAGGAGGAACTTCTTCTCGGGGGGGCAGTGAATCTGTGGAAATCTTTACTGTAGAGGCTGAGACAAATATGTTCAAAGCTGAGGTAGACAGATTTTTAATCAGTCAGGGAATCAAGGATTATAGGGATTAGACAGGAAAGTGGATGTGAGGATTATCACATCAAATCAGTCGTGATCTCATTGAATGGCAGAGCAGATTCAATGGGCCAAATGGCCTACTTCTCCTCCTACGTTTTATGGTATAGTAGCCTGGTATTTATATTATGAAACTCATTCAACCCCGTCTGTGGCAAGTTGTCAATCTGCATTCACTATATCTGATAACTTCAGCACGACCAAAAATGCTCCCAGTTTTTAATTTGTCAAAAGAACCCAGCTGATTCCCTGATGCTCTTCAGGAGAAGGAACCTGCCTGCCCTACTCTGTCTGCTTTGCATACTGCTCCAATTTCACACAGCGTAGCTAACTCTTAATGCTCACAGGACCACCAGACTTTAGCAACCACATCCCAAGAAAAAAAACTTTTAAAAAATCCCTCCAAGTGCAAGTTATATTTTTCATAGCAGCCACTGAATTTGAAGACATTTTTTTCACCAACTTCATAACGCTATGTAAAAGTTAAGTGAGCTCTGTCATTGGGGACAGGTAACATTTTTGGCTGAAAGACCTACTGATCAGTTTCTGGCATTTGTCTTGGCATGGGGCTAGATAGGAAGCGTGATTCCCAGTAGATGGTGATTATGATCAGCACTTTGGAAATGCAACCTTCAATTATGTAGGCAATTCTCGGGCTGCGTATGTGATGTAATCCATCTTGATCAATGCACCACTTAAAGAAATTGCTGTAATGCTTCTGCAGCACATCTTAATTAATGTACAGAATGATTATCTATTTAAACATCCCTTGTGCAAGGTAGTATACATATATGCTTCTTTTCCCATACATCCCTTTCTCATTGCACTTTCTTGCCAGTTATCTTTTAGTTCTGAAAAAGAATCAACATTCATAACACTATTCTGCTCTCTTCATTGATGTTGACTGACCTGCCATGCGTTACTGACATTTTCTGATTCAGATTTCCAGCATCTATGTTGTTTCATTGTTTTTTTGCAGTGTTTTGTTCCTGTTAAAAATTGCATTTGGTTCAAAAATGCTACAATTTAGGTTAGATGCATTGACCCTGAACAGGTGCCAGAGTGGGGTGACTAGGGGAGTTTCATAGTAACTTCATTGCAGTGATAATGTAAGCCTGGCTTGTGACTAATAAATATACTTTTAACCTTTTATTTATATTTCAGAATGTTATTACACTTGACTTCATTGAGCTAAGACCTGCAACTTGTATCAGGTCACTGTGATAACTCTTACCTCACACACTATTCAGTGTGCAGACCTGGATAATTCATGCCTCGCCTTAATCTAGTATTTGTATAATTGCTGGTGTATTTTGAAAACCTGTGTCTGTCTACAGGATTAGAGCTAACCTTAAACTTAGGTTCTATTAGTCTATAATACTTACAAATTTACCCTAAATATGTTTTCTTCTTTCATGGGATGTTACCTTCTCTGGCTAGGCCAGCATTTTTATTGGACAGCCCTAAATATGTTTGTTCAAAAACACTCACTTTTGCTGTGCAGAATATATTTTTAAAATTTCATTATAAAATAATTTTGTTGTTCCAGTGCAAACTAGTTGGGAGCAATATGAATGCCAGTTACAATAGACTCAAAACAGAGGAGGTCATTCTGTCTGTCATATCCGTACCTCCTCTGCAACAGCAACTCAGCTAGTGCCATTGCATCACACTTTGCTTGTAGTACTGCAGATTTCTTTCTGTTTCGATGATTATTCAATTATTCTTTGAAATGTACAAGTGAACCTGCCTCTGCCATAGTCTCAGGCAGTACATTCCAGATCCTAACCAAATGCTGTGTAAGAAAGTTTCTCCTCATATTGCCTCTGCTTCTATTTGCCCTTCACTTTAAATTGATGTCCTCTGGTTCTCGATTCTTGATGTTGAGATGCTGACGTCGGACTGGGGTAAACACAGTAAGAAGTCTCACAACACCAGGTTAAAGTCCAACAGGTTTATTTGGTTGAACTCCCCCCTCACCTGACGAATGGGCAAAGCCCCGAAAACTACTGGCGTTTGCTACCAAATAAACCTGTTGGACTTTAACCTGGTGTTGTGAGACTTCTCGATTCTTGAGCCAATGGGAGCAGCTTCTCTCCATCTACTCTATCCAGCACACCTATTAAACACCTATCAAGCACTTGTCAAACCATTTGTGCACATATACTCCTGACTCTCATTGCTCCTGCAACCCCTTCAATTTATGCTTTTTTGCCAGATTTATCCCACCAAAATGTATTAGTTCACACTTCTCTGCATTAAATTTCATCTGTCACATGGCTGCCCATTCCACTGGCCCACTCATGTCTATCACTATCCTCTTCGGAGCTCTCAATATTTCATGTTTTTTGACATATTCAATTTTTAAAATTGTGCCTAGTGCACCAACATCTAGGTCTTTAATATAAATCAAGAACAGTAGTTTGTTGAAGAATTATTGAAACTTGGAGTATTGCTGGCTTGTATTCTAACTCACCAGTGACAGTTATTAAGAATAGTTGTCTTGAATCCTTCTGTCGTTATTTTTAACTTTTATCTATCCACATCAATGATGAATGCTTAAATTTGATACCTAATAGTTAACTTGCAGCTCTGATATTGACACAGAAATTTCTATCCCATATTTATTTAATAATGAATAGCTGTCTGAACTACATTCAGCTTACAGAATGTATGTTTCTTCATTTGAGGTGCCAGCCATGGCTTGGTTGTAGCATTCCAACCTCTGACTCGCAAAATTGTTGGTTCAAGTCCCACTTGAAGACTTGGACACACAAGTCTAGGTTGATATTCCAATGCAGCACTGAGGAAGTCATAGAGGTTTACAGCATGGAAACAGGCCCTTTGGCCCAACTTGTCCATGCCACCTTTTTTGTTTTTAACCCCTAAGCTAATCCCAATTGCCCACATTTGGCCCATATCACTCTATACCCATTTTACCCACATAACTGTCTAAATGCTTTTTAAAACACAAAATTGTACCTGCCTCTGGTAGCTTGTTTCAAACACACCACCCTCTGTGTGAAAAATTGCCCCTCTGGACACTTTTGTATCTCTCCCCTCTCACCTTAAAGCTATGCCCTCTAGTTTTAGACTCCCCTACCTTTGGGAAAAGATATTGACTAGCTAATCTGTGCCCTTCATTATTTTATAGACCTCTATAAAATCACCCCTCAGCCTTCTACGCTCCAGGGACAAAAGTCCCAGTTTATCAAGCTTCTGTTTATAACTCGAACCATCAAGTCCCAGTAGCATCCTAGTAAATCTTTTCTGCACTCTTTCTAGTTTAATAATATCGTTTCTATAATAGGGTGACCAGAATTGTACACGGTATTTCAAGTATGACCTTACCAATGTCTTGTACAACTTCAACAAGACACCCTAAATCCGTATTCAGTGCTCTGACTGATGAAACCAAGCATGCCGAATGCCTTCACCATTCTGTCCACTTGTGACTCCACTTTCAAGGAACTATGAACATGTATTCCTCGATCTCTTTATTCTGGAACTCTCCCCAGTGTTCTACTATTAACTGAGTAAGTCCTGCCCTGGTTCAGTCTACCAAAATGCATCACCTCGCATTTATCTAAATTAGACTCCATCTGCCATTCGTCAGCCCACTGGCCCAATTGATCAAGATCCCGTTACAATTGGAGATAACTTTCTTCACTGTCCACTATGCCACCAGTCTTAGTGTCATCTGCAAACTTACTAACCATGCCTCCTATATTCTCATCCAAATCATTAATGTAAATGACAAATAACAATGGACCCAGCACTGATCCCTGAAGCACACCGCTTGTCACAGGCCTCCAGTTTGAAAAACAACCCTCTACATCCATCTTCTGGCTTCTGTCAAGAAACCAATTTTGTACCCATTTGGATACCTCACCTTGGATGCTGTGAGATTTAATCTTATGCAACAACCTACCACGCGGTACCTTGCCAAAGGTACCTTGTCTAAGTCCTCAGATGATGTATTAAACTGAGGCTTCACCTACTTTTGAATGTGGAATTTTGTTTTTTTTTATTGTCACATGTATCAGTGTATAGTGAAAAGTATTGTTCCTTGTGTGCTATACAGACAAAGCATACTGTTCATAGAGAAGGAGATGAGAGTACAGAATGTAGTGTTACGGTCATAGAGACAAATCAATTCATGCAAAGTAAGTCCATTCAAATGTCTGATGGCAACAGAGAAGAAGCTGTTCTTGAGTCGGTTGGTATGTGACTTCAGACTTTTGTATCTTTTTCCTGTTGGAAGAAGGTGGAAGAGAGAATGTCCAGGCTGCTTGGGATCCTTAATTATGCTGGCTGCTTTGCCGAGGCAGTGGGAAGTGTAGACAGTGTCACTGGATAGGTGGCTGGTTTGCGTGATGGATTGGGCTACTTTCACGACCTTTTGTAGTTTCTTGCGGTCCTGGACAGAGCAGGAGCCCAGACCAAGCTGTGATACAATCAGAAAGAATGCTTTCTATGGTGCATCTGTAAAAGCTGGTGAGCGTCATAGCTGACATGCCAAATTCCCTGAGTCTTCTGAGAAAGTAGAGGCCTTGGTAGACTTTCTTAACTATAGTGTCGGCATGGGGTGGAAATCAGGACAGGTTGTTGGTGATCTAAGAACCTGAAGCTTTCGACCATCTCTACTCCGTCCCATTGATGTAGACAGAGGCATGTTCTTCTTTACGCTTCCTGAAGTCGGTGACAATCTCCTTCATTTTGTTGACGTTGAGGGAAAGAGTATTGTTGCTGAACCAGTTCACCAGATTTCCTGTTCATTCCTGTACTCTGTCTCATCATTATTTGAGATCCAACCCATTATGGTGGTGTCGTCAGCAAACTTGAAAATCGAGTTGGAAGGGAATTTAGCTGCAGAGTCATAGGTGTATAAGGCGTATAGTAGGGGGCTGAGAACACAGCCTTGTGGGGCATCGGTGTTGAGAATGATCATGGAGGAGGATATAAAACATCCCATGGTATTATCTTGGAAGAGAGGAGGGGCGTTATCCCTGATGTCCTGGTCAGTGTTTATCCTGCAATCAGCATCAGTTTTAAAAAAATCAAAACGTTACCGGGTTATCGTCAAATTGTTTGTAGGAGCTTGCTATGCACTAATTGGCTGCCACAGCTCTATGTTACACTACAAACATACTTCATTGATTGTAGATCACTTGTCCTAAGGTCATGAAACACATTGTATGAATAGAAGTCTATTTTTTCAAACTGCTTAAAGTCCTTAATTCTATGAAGTAGTATTAACAGCAGCAACCATCATTCAGATTAATTCCAGACATTGTTACATGGCAGATACGCAATAGTTTACAGTTGGGCATTCTTTTCACACTGCCAGAGGATGAATGAACGCTATAATTTGGAAGATCTTTGTTTTGACTGATGTAGATAGGAAAATGTATTACAATGTCCTGTATCTGCAAGTGTAATAACTTGCAGATTCCTGTCCAGTACATTACTGTTCACCAGCTTAAAATGTAATTAGGTATTAAAATGAGGAATTATGGACAGCTATAGCCCAAACATATATTTTACATAATATACAGGAGGGACTGCACTTTAATAAAAATAAGAATAAGGAGCTTTTGAATACCCTGAGAGTATGAATGAAATGCAGAGCGGCACAGTGGTACAGTGTTTAGCACTGCTACCTCAGCACCAAGGACCCGGGTTCGATTCCCGGCTTTGGGTCACTGTCTATGTGGGGTCTACATATTCTCCCTATATCTGTGTGGGTTTCCTCAGGATGCTCCAGTTTCCTCCCACAGTCTGAAAGATGCGCAGGTTACGTGTGTTGGCCATGCTAAATTCTTCCTCAGTGTATCCGAACGGACTCTGGAGTGTGGCGACTGGGGGATTTTCACTGCAACTGTATTGCAGCGTTAATGTAAGCCAACTTGTGACTAATAAATAAACTTTTATGTCCTTTCCTTTTACTCCAACAACCAAATGCATTAAACAAAATTCTTTTGTACCAGCTGTCGTTTTTATTCTACTGTGCCTGATTCAAACTATTCTATGCTAATTTGGTATTGTAAATGTAAATATAGTCTATGGAACTACAGTTATAAAAACTTGGACTATCTGTGACAAAGTTAATAAAGCTTTGGTTATAACACTAGAGTAGTATTGATAATAAACTGTTATACTGCCGGTAGTTTCGTAAATGCAAATGCGATGTTAGCGTTCAGGAGTGCACTGGAGCTTGATTCCACATTAGAACAGTGTGGCTCCAAAGAGGAAATTGCTCTTTATAGTTTATTAATCACACTGCAATGAAGCCACTATGAAAATCCCCTAGTCATCACACTCTGGCACTTGTTCGGATACACTGAGGGAGAATTTAGCATGGCCAGTGCACCCAGCCTGCACATCTTGGGACTGTGGGAGGAAACCTGAGCACCTGGAGGAAGCCCACACAGACACGGGGAGAACATGCAAACTCCACACAGATAATGACTCAAGCCAGTATTTGCACCTGGGTCCTTGACACTGATGCAGCAGTGCTAACCACTGTGCTACCATACCGCCCAATTGTAGAGTTCAGAGTATATTCATGAGGGTCCATGCAGTATGCTCCTTTCTGGATCTTGTGTTTAAATTTCAGAAAAACAGTATAAATGAAACATTGGTGGTTGTACCCATCTGAGATGGGTCTAACAGCATTTAAAACATTTAATATGTTGGGACAATAAGTCAGAGAATGTATCCGTGCATGAATAAGTAAATGTTCGAACAGAAAGCACTTCTTCAATAGTGTTTATCTTCACTTAAACGATGTAAATTACATATACGTTTCTCACTTTGTAAGCCCAGTCTTCTGGACTCAACTCTGAGTTCAACAACTTCAGACTTTGAACTCTCAACTCCAATTTGACTCTCCCCTCTCCCACCCCCCCCCTCACCCTTTTCTTGTTTGATCCAACAAAAGCCCCTCCTCTGCCACCCTCTCAGGGCCATCTATCACTTGTTCTTTTGCTTTCTCTGAGTACTGACCTTTATTCTATTAACACATTCTTACCCTTATGCCACTATCAGCACTTTCTTGAGTCTTTAGTTCTATCATTAACACTCTTGTCTTGTGTCCATGACATCTTTGTTATCAATTTCTCCTTAGCTAATACTTACCCTTGACCTTCTATTCCATCCCACCTTCTCCAACTTTATAATTCATCACATTTCTACTCCCCTTCTGATCTGAGGAAGAGCCATTCAGACTCAAAACATTAAGTCTGTTGTCTCTCTCCACAGATGCTAACAGACCTGCTGAATTTATCCAACATTTTCTGTTTTTATTTTTGAAAATATTACAATGAACAGTCAGATGGTTTATGGAATTGCTGCTACAACATCCTGCAATGTTGCAATCTTTAATTGGAGCTCCATATAACTCCACCTCATTCCATATGTGAACAATGTAAATATCACATTGAAACCACTGTAGCATATTACTTTTGCATATTGCTTGTTTCAAAGTACACCATGTTCAGTGACAATTACATGTCCAAGCTGTTCAGCCTTGCTCTCTTGAGACCCAAGGCAAACATGCGTGAAGTCCTCATCAGAGTTTCTTCAAGCTGATGATGCCACACTAACGTTCCACACAGAGGATCACCTTTGGCAAATGGTCAGACTCTCTCACTTGTGTAACAAAATTGGTTTGACCATCAGCACCAGAAAGAGACACGTCATGGTCTGGGATGTTGTCATACCGCCAACTATCAGCGTTGACAGCATGACTCTGGAGACTGTTGAAAGCTTCATTTACCTTGGCTCCACAATCAGCAGCAATCTCGCTTGGTGCTGAAATCAGCACACACATCATAAAAGTTGCAGCTACTCAGTCCAAGTGGAATAAGAGAATGTTAAACAGCAGTGCATGGTGGCACAGTGGTTAGCAATGCTACCTCACAGCACCAGGGACCCAGGTTCAATTCCAGCCTCGAGTAGTCGTCGCTGTGGAGGTTGCACATTCTGCCCCTCTCTGCATGGGTTTCCTCCGGGTGCTCCGGTTTCCTCCCACAGCCCAAAGATTTGTAAGTTAGGAGGATTGGCCATGATAAATTGATCCTTCGTGTACAAGATGTGTATGTTAGGGGGTTTAAAGGGGTAAATATGTGGGGTTACTGGAATAAGGTGGATGGGGCAGGCCTGGATAAGATTTTCTGTCAGAGTTGGTGCAGACTTGATGGGCCAAATGGCCTCGTTCTGCACTATAGGGATTCTATGTGTTTTTTAAAAAAACAACCTAACTAGGAACACCAAACTCTGAAGTCTGTGTCCCCAGTGTATTTCCGTACAGTGGTGAGACCTAAACAGTTTGTGCTTGGCAGGAGAAAAGGCTGAACAGTTTCCACCTTTGCTGTTTCAGATGTATCCTCAGCATCTCTTGACAGGTTAGAGTCAACGACAGGGAGGTCATGGTGTGCAAGCTTTGTGAGAAAATGCTTTTCTCATTCAACTCTGGATTGGCCCCAGTCATTGGATGTCCCCCCAAAGACCTTCTGTCCAGTGACTTAGTCATTGGATCATGAGCTCCTGGGTGTCCCATGCTACAAGCACATGTGGAAGCAAGTTGTGAAGATAGTGGGTGCTGACGGTGACAGTTAAGAAACAGTCATTGATGATTGTGACTCTGGAGATTGAGTGTTTGGAAAGGTCTTGGAAAAAGTGAGCAGAAGTGAAAAGCTCAGCTGGCCAAGAAGAGGGTCTAGAGAAAATTGGGCAGCAAATCTTGCACTTCCTCAGAAAATGAAGCAGAAACTGCCAGAGTGGGGCCTTCTGAATCACACCATGCAATTCTAGACCACTACAACACAAGTCACTGTCTTACAGGATGGAAGGCTGCCACCACAAAATATTAATTGCAGGATGCTTTTTATTGATAATTTTATGATGTATAGTGATTTGTAACAAATCTTCAGCTGAATTCAGAACTCAATATGTAAGCAGCATTATAGTGTAACATTTTGAAAGGTGAAATTAATGATTTAGTTCTTGGAATGTTCCCATTTTACTGCCATGGTTTTGTCAAACCTTCTCACTATGGTGCCAGCTACTAGGTGCTGTGATTGAACATTTCGTTAAGCTCTGTGCGTATTATTGAGTCATAGTACATATTATAGTATTCGTAATAGAGTACTGCTGGCATTGCACACTCAAAAATGATAAGTCACGCTGTCATTTAGGAAATGTTTTGAATTGAAATGATTTAATTGGGGTGAAATGGTGGTGTGGGTTTATTTTAATTGTTCCCCTGCCTCTAATCTCAAATTTAAGTCCATTTCAGTATTGAGATTTTAGGATGATGTTCAAGTTATTATACATACATACTATACATCTATGCATTGAAGTCTTAATGCAGTGGAAAATAATAGTGCGATCAGACAAAGTCACCATGTTTTGCAAAAGGGAAATTCAATTTATCAATGCTTTTTGAAGACGTAATCTAGTAAACAGAGAAGAGCCAATAGATGTAGTATTCTAAAAGGCACTCGATAAGCTGTCATGCAAAAAGGTTGAGATGCAGGATAAGGACTCATAGAGTTGGGGGTGATATATTCAAATAGATGAAGGATTGGTTAACAGACTGGAAATTAAGAGTAAGAATGAACTGGGCATTCCCAAGTTGACACTGTAGCTACTGGAGTCCTGCAAAGATCAGGGGTTCTGCTATTTACAATCGACACTAACAACCTAGACAAAGAATGCGAGGAGGACACAGAGTCTGCAAAGAGGCATAGGTAGGTTACATGAGTGAGAAACAAGGTGGCGGGTGGATAGAGAATAATGCGTGGAAGCATGGGATTATTCACTTGGGTTGCAACAGTAGAAGAGCAGAATGCTTTTAAAATGCATTAGATTGGAATCGTGATGTTCAGTGTGTGTCTGGGAGACTTGTACACGGAACACAAAGCTGCAGCAAGCAATTAGGCAAATTGCACTGAAAAGTAAAATGCAGTAGATGCTGGAAATCTAAAATAGAAACAGAAACTTCCGAAAAACTCCAGCATGTCTAGCAGCACATGTGGAGAGAGAGAGAGAGAGTGTGTTAACGTTCAAAGTTCAGTCTAATTCTTTTCGGAACTGAACTTCAGTTCTAAAGAAGAGTCAGTTTGGATTCAGTGTTAACTCTAATTCTCTCTCCACACATGCCTCCAGAAATGAATTTTTCCAGCACCTTTTTTTTAATTAAGGCAAATGACATGTTGGCCTTCATTGCAAAGGGAGTGAAATACGAGAATAAGGATGTTTTGCAACAATTGCATAGGTCTTTGGTTGGACCACACCTTGTATTGTGCACAGCATTGATCTCCACAACTGCGGAAGGATATACCCGTCTTGGAGACGGTACAGCAGAGGTTCATGAGATTGATTTCTTGGACAATAGGTGGAGTAAATTGAGCTTGTGCTCTCTGTGCAGTTTGGAAGAATGAGATGTGATCACATCTAAGTGTTTGAAGCGAATAAAGAGGATAAATACTGTGGGTACTGAGTTTTTTTTTCCCTTGGCATGGGAATCTAAAATGGGCACAGGGAAGGAATCAATCAGTGGGAATGGCAGCGAGGAGAAATTTATTCACTCCAAGGATTGGGAATCTTTGAATTTCTCTACCCTAGAGTGTTCCGGATGCCCCATCAGTAAATAGAAATAGATTTGTGATGCCTTGGCATGAAAGAATATGGAGAGTGGCGGGAAAATAAAATTGAGGCAGGTGTTGATCGTTTTGTATGGTTGATCAGACGCGGGGGACCATATGGTCTACTCCTGCTCCTATTTCTAAGTTGCTGAATAGATCCTAGGGCTAATATATTTCAGTTAATTTGTCTGAGTGCCAGCAGTGGCTCAGGTGGTAACGTTCTTGCCTCTGAGATAAAAGGTTGTGGGCTTTAGTCTCAAACAATAATCTAGGCTGGCACCTCTGCAGTAATAAAAAGGATCTGCACTATCCTTTGCGTATGACATTAAACCAAGGCCCCCTGAGATGGAGGTGGACATAAAAGATAATAAGAACAGGAGTTATTTCCAGGGTCCTGGTCAATTGTTACCCTCAAATCACAAAACTAGATGATGATCTGGTCATTATCACATCATACAAATTAACTGCCATGAATCTTTACCAAATGTAACTACAACTCAAAAGTACTTCATTGGCTGTGGAGTACTTTGAGATGCTCTGAAGGTGTAAAAGATGCTAAATAAGTGCAAGTCTTTCTTTAATTTTAAACATTCTTGTACATTTGTTTGACAGATGGTTGACCCCACTCTAGCTGAGATGGGAAAGAACCTCAATGAGGCTATGAAGATGTTGGAAGATTCTCAAAGGTGAGTCTGGAATTGCTGCCAAATTAATCATTTCATCAAAACTGAGCAGGTTTCTTCAAGTGGCATAAAAGGATGAATGTTGTGTTCAGGAAAGGAAGAGAAAACAAAACATTGAAATGATGTGCCAGTGATTTGGGAACACGTTCATTCGATAACTTAAAGTTGTGCAACTACAGAGTTAACGCATTTTTGTAAATGTCTTCCTTTGTGATAAATTTGGCTGTTTCTTCTAATTATCAACACTTCAATCATCCATGTGTTCTATTCTTCAGTTCTGATCAATTATCTCAATAACATCAGAATTCCTGGAATTTCTTCTATCAGTACTTGGATATATTATGTGACATAACTTCTTAGAGGCCTGTGTCCCTTCACCAAAGTGTATTTATTCACGATGGTTTGTGATACTCAGGCTGGTACTTCGCAGCACAATGGTTAGCAGTGCTACCTCAGCATCAGGGACCCAGGTTTGATTCCTGACGTGGGTCACTGCACGTGCAGAGTCTGCACATTCACCCCGTGTCTGTGCGTGTTTCCTCACACTGTCCGAAAGATGTGCTGTTAGGTACGTTGGTCATGTTAAAATTCTCCCTTAATGTTCTTGAATAGGCACCAGAGTGTAGCGACTTGGGGATTTTCACAGTAACTTCATTGCAGTGTTAATGTAAGCCTAATGTAAGTTGTAACCTTTAAACTTTCGTCGTACAAGTTATTCACTGAGTGCCAGTGACCCAGACACTCCACATTATAGCTGGTATTTTACGATCTTGCTCGGGTGAGGCTCGTAAAATCCCGCTCAAGGACAACAAGAGAGTTCTGTTCAGTGAGTCGACAGGGTGGCTGTGTCAGTAAAATTCCTATCTGTGTCTCTGTAGAGCTTCCTGATTGGGCAGCCTTAACGGGCTGATATTAGGAGCTGACGCATGGACCTTGTTGAAGTTGTTAGATTTATTCTTCATTGTGTATTTTATCCTTTCATTAATTTAAATATATTGTGTGCTGTTGTTGTGAGCTGATCAGGTGTAGAAAAAAATGCATTAACTTATCTTTACTTTGACCATTATGGAACTAGTTTAATGTTTTAATTTTAACAATGACATTTTAAAGCAGTTGGGAATTGTTTTACAATGGTTATGACTCCATTAACAGGGCTAAAACCTAATGCAGGTTACATCAGTTGATTATAATTGAAACTATTTAGTTGTAGTTCCTTTTAAAACTGTTCTCACAATTAGTTACTTAAATGTATCCTTATTCAAATAACGCTTTGTTGCTGCGTGATCAGTGGAGGCATTGCTGTTTCTCACAGTGCATATCTCAGATTAGTGACGTCTTCAATTTCATTAATCAACTCAGGGAAGCAGAAGAAGAGAGAGAGAAAAAGAGATATGCCAGAAAAGATATCCCCGGCCCATTGCAGGGCAGGTGAGTAATGCTGTAAATCAGATTTGTGGAGATATTTGTTATTTTTTGTGCAGGGTTTTTTTTATTTTTCACAACGTCTTCCTATTTTATTTCCAGTGTTATATACTGTAGTAGTGTTATTTGACACATAAATAGCCTGCCAAATGCTTGATAATTTTACTTTGAGTTCTTTTGATCTCAGTGTCCCAGTTATTGAAACTTTTTTGTCTGAATTACATTAACTTGAATACCTACCATTGTTAAATGTACTATTTAAAACTTGTTTAAATTTACCTGTTTATATTTAGAGGGTAATGAACAGTGAGTGCTGTTCCTTCGCTACCGGTCATTACATCATGGCCCTTAATTCTCATAACAATATTTCAGTTACTGGAATGCTCCTAGATAATGCTGCATTACAGTAATAAGTATAATTTGTAATTAAACTATCCTTCTTTATGGAAAGTATTTAACTGGATCTTGGGCTTCCAATTGGAGATACTAATGTGGTTAGCTTGCTGAGAAATTGTACTTCATTATTGCATCACTGCGGTATCTAATGGGAATCCAACCTGGCGCATTACTTTCCAAACAGTAAAATATCGAGTTTTTTAAAATGTCACCAGCTATGCACAAAATCTGTCTTGCAGATTCACTGAAAAAGACCACTACAAAGTGTTTCTGTACAATATTTTAAAAACTTCACTAAAAGTGCCATGCTGAACAATGTTCCATTATTCATTGTGGAATAGCTAGAAACCATAATAAGCCCTACAAAATCACGTCTCAGCACCACAGAATTAGTGTTTCCAGTAAAGGCATAAGTGTTTTCTATTGATAAACCCATTTGAATTTTAAGTTTAAACTCAACACTTTTTCTCCAGTGGACAGAACATGACAGCTATTCTTCAACTTGTACAGAACCTTATGCATGGAGAAGATGAGGAGGAATTGCAGTCCCATCGGTAATTAGTGAATTTTTACCAGTGTTATTAAAACTTTAAGGTAATACTTCTATGTTGAAAGTAGGTCAGCATGCAGTCAAAACCTGCTTTGCAGTTAGTGCTTGAACTTTGTCATAAGTTCAGTGAAGTCATAAGAATAATGAACTGGTTGCATTTTGTAAAAGAGTGCCAGCAGGAGGAAAGAAAATATCATTTTTTAAAATATTTTTTGTGAGACGCGGTCATCATCGGCAAAGCCAGCATTTGTAACCCATCCCTAATTTCCCTTGAACGGAGCCTTACTAAAGGGCAGTTAAGAGTCAACCACATTACTGTGGGTCTGCATACGGACCAGACCAGGTATAGATGCAGATTTCCTTCGTGAACCAGATGGGTTTTTACGACAATTAATAGTTTCCCAGTCATCATTACTGACTCTAGCTTTCAGTTCCAGTTTTATTAATCGTAGGCCCATCGCGCCCGCACCAACCATATTCCTACCCAGGCCCTATCCCTGCAACCCCATGTATTCACCCTGCTAACATGGCCAATCAAACCCCATATATTCACTCTGTTAATATGGCCAGTCAAACCCCATGTATTCACTCTGCTAACATGGCCAATCAAACCCCATGTATTCACTCTGCTAACATGGCCAATCACCCTGCTAATTTAACATGGCCAATCAAACTAACCTGCACATCTTTGGAGTGTGGGAGGAAACCCACGCAGCCACAGGGAGAATGTGAAAGCTCAACACAGACAGTGATCCAAGGCCAAACTAAAACCCAGGTCCCTGATTCTGTGAGGCAACAGTGCTAATCATTGTGCCACCATGCTGTAGTAATGTTCATTGAATTTTAAATTCCACCAGCTGCCATGATGGGATTTGAACCCAGGTCCCCTGAGAATTTAACTTTGGATTAATAGTCTAGTGACATTACGACTATGCCACCATCTCTCCCATTTTAGGATTTGAGATTTGGTGCACTGTAGTATCCTATAACAAATCTGATTACTGCACAGCCTCATGTGTCTATTTGATGGCAAAGTACCACAAATTTACTTGAAAATGTTAACTCTTGAGCAGAAGCAAATCATTCCCTTAATAACCAGGTACATACCTGTACACTGAATGGTGTTGCAGACTAGTTCAAAAAGAAATATGAGTCTTGTAGGCGTTTAAGCTGAATGAATCATCTTGATTATTGGTTTCCTGGTTTGGACTGATCTTTTTTCACTTTGGCTATTGATGGACAATAATTAGGTTTTCTCCCATTAGCCTTGACTTGTGCTACCCAGCGTTGCCATTGACTTATTTACCTTATTACCATGAGATGGGGGGGGGAAGAAAGTGCATCCCTATTGTGCAACACATTTTTGTACTGCAAATTCATCCGTATTAGTTGCTGTTGCCATTTTAGGCATCAATTGCAAATACATAACTACGAGCACTTAACATTGTACGACATGCTACCTCTAGATATTTCAACTTTCGAAAACACAATATAGTTAATTGTACATAGACTATAAATCACAGTGCAAATGGACACTGTACAGAAATCTTGCATCGCCTGATATCACTCTGGCCTCTGAGTCGGGTCTTATGCATTCAAGTTTCACTCCAGAATTTGGACACACATCTAGACTGTCCATTTAGTGCAGTAGTGCAAATGTTTTGAGTACAGCATTATCAGAGGTGCCGACTGTGGCACAGTGGTTATCACTGCTGCCTCACAGCGTTGGGAACCCAGGTTCAGATTCCTGGTTTGGATCACTATCTGTGCAGAATTTGCACCTTCTCCCGTGTCTGTATGGGTTTCCTCTGGGTGCTCTGGTTTCCTCCCACAGTCCAAAAGGCGCGCTACTCAGGTGCAGTGGCCATGCTAAATTCTCCTTCAGTGTACCTGAACAGGTGTCAGAGTTTGACGACTAGGGAATTTTTGCAGTAACTTCATTGCAGTGTTAATGTAAGTCTACTTGTGACAATAATAAATAAACTTTAAGTTTAAAAAAAAACTTTTACTTTGTGGCTGGTCATGTAGGCATGAAAGGTTCAGTGTTTAGGATGTTTTTTCAGTATTCTGGTTGACATTCCAATCCTACACCAACATTACCAGATAGATGAATTGGTCATTTATCTAAATTGTTTGTAGGTCTTTACTGTGTAATTATTTATTTACCAACAACAACCATTACATTTGAAATGATCCATTATATGAAATGGCTTTGGGACATTTTTGCACGATAAGGTGCTATAAGAATGCTTTTTCTTTCTTTATATATCTTCAGTAAATGGTATGCAGAAAAAAATTATTGGGGAAAATTAATTTGTGTATATTAAGTTTATTGGTTTACTACAAATTGAGAAGCAGTCATGCTGTTTTCATCTTTTGTGAATTATTAGTGAAATTCATATTAGGTGTTTGGGGCATAATAAAATTTACTAATCGTATGCAGTATTGGTCCAATTTGGAATAAACAATGTAAGAAATATAAGCTTCATAACAAACATATCTTGAAATGCAGTGTCCCCAAGGTTTTCATTAATAGTAAGACAAATTAGCAATATTTTAAATCTTTTACAAGGCACTTAATTCAGTTATAATGCTGATTGCCTCTTGGGTCAGTACATTAATAGAAATATGTAGACAACTAATTCAATTAGTCATCTTCTTTGGTTTTAGAAATTGCCCATAAATTCATCTACAAAAAAATTAGCTTTATAATCTCATTACTCCTGTTTTATTGGAATACAAAGAGTTCTAAATTATTTTGATTTAGTAAATTTAGATGAAAACATTTTAATCTGACCAGTAAGAACCTTTTAGAGAAAATGATTTTGTAAAATTATATCATTGTGGAACACTTCTGAAACTTCCTTACCACAGTGTAGGTTAGTATTTTTGCTTAAATATTGGATGGCAGTGTGGTGTGATGCAGGCAGAGGCCCACTCTGTTCCTAATTTCTCCTGTGCCATTTTTGGGAGCTCTAAATAGAAACAAAGTATTCCTGTCTCCTCCTTGGTTGAGGTGAAGAATAACTGATCCATGTAGTAGCGGCAGTAGGTCTTAGCATGCCTCTTGTGGTTAGCAACAACATATAAGAACAGAAGAACATAAGAAATAGGAGCAGGAGTAGGCCATCTAGCCCTTCGAGCCTGCCCCGCCATTCAATAAGATCATGGCTGATCTGTTGTGGCTCAGTTCCACTTTCCCGCCCTCTCCCCATAACCCTTAATCCCCTCTCTTATCAAAAACCCATCAACCCACTTCTTAAAAATATGCTGGAGAGCAGACTGCCTGCACCACTCTCTTAGATGTATGAGATGCACTTTGTAGGGGAAAGTCAACCAGGACATAAAAGAGAATGAATGCCCTCTCAAGACAATAGCTGTACTGTCAAAACATAAAGCAAGAAAGTGATGAACTGGTACAACGAAGAATTGTTTGTGATGTTCCATGCAGTTTCTTAACTCTTGGAAGGCCTTTTAAAACCAGATGAGATTTCAATACCAATTTCAGTGATAGCATCACCAAATTATGCAGGAAGTTTATCCAGAGGTTGAAGATATCTCAAGCTAATTCCTAAATACAGCAAGAAAACGATGCTGAGAAAAATTGGTCATTTTTGTATGGTACATACAAGTCAGAAATGGGTCATTTAGCCCAACAGGTGTTTATGAGCCATACAAGCCTCTTTCGACTTTTCTTCATTTTACCTCATCAAATCGAATCCGCTTAATTGTACTTATTAGTAGCACTGAACTATTTATAAACTAACTGTTACCCAATACCTGGATTTTTCTTCTGAATTTTTGCCTGTTAACATGAAGCTTCAACAAAGTATCTCTTTTCACAGCAGTACTCAAATATGAAGTAGCTAGGTGGCAAGTAACCAACATATAATGTTCCTGAATCGAATATGAATAAGGTTAATTGGCACCAATCTTCTAGTCCCTGTTGATTTACAGTTCTTTAATTTTACACTGCACACTTGACATTCTAAGTCCAGACAAAAGACTTTCCCAGAACTGATTAATTGGCGATCAGAGATTATCAGGTTAAATATTTCTGATGAATTCTGATGAATGGACTGCATGGGGGCTGGAATGGCTAATCAACAGGATTTGAAGATTGGTGCCAGTGAACATTACACGGACTCCAAGTATTTGGTATTGGTTCATCAGTCATTGGTTCTAGTACTTGTTGGGCCAAATGGTCGCCTTCTGCAACGTAGAGGGAAAACTGGGTGAGGAAAAGAAAGATATGGAGAGAGAAATTTTGTGGCATTTCCCAAAGCATTAATTTTAATTTTATATTCATACTGTATTAGAAACCTATGTAAGATAATGTGAGCAATTGTATTTTGATAACCTTGCTTTTTCCACACTAATATTTTTTGTTTTCATGTATATTTTGAGGTGAGGGAATTTTCTCATGAAAACTAATGCTGGATTTTAATAACCATTCTGTGATTAGCAGATTACAGAACGTTGGTGAGCAGGGCCATATGTCATTATTGGGTCACAGTTTGGCAGCGTACATCTCGGTACTAGACAAAGAAAGACTGCGAAAATTGACAACTAGGATTTTGTCGGACACTACACTTTGGTTATGCAGACTTTTCAGGTAATAGTTTTAATCAGTACAAAGCAGCACACGCTATCCCAATGAAGAAAACTGAACAGTAATATGTATATTCCAGCATTCTCTCGCAGGGTGATATGATGTGCCTGTCCTTTAATTATGCTAGCTGTGTGGGAAATTGAAGAGCTAAGAAGGGTAAAGAGAGACGGAGATTAGAGAATCAAAATCACAGGGCAATTTAAAAGGGAATCCAAAAATATTTTATCACTGTATATAATATAAAAGGAATGGCAGAGCTTATAAAGGATAAAAAGGACATTTCTTGTGGAGGCAGGGACTAGACTGAATGTGTACTTTGCATCTATCTTCACAAAAGATGATGAGGTTAATGAACAGTATAGGAAAAGGGGTGGAAATATTGGATAGGAGGAGGATAGATAGAAGCACAGTGGTTAGCATTGCTGCTTCATATCGCTAGGGACCCGAGTTTGATTCCTGGCTTGGGTCACTCCCTGTGTGGAGTTTGCATGTTTTCCACATGTTTGCTTGGGTTTCCTCCCACATTCTGAAAGACATGCTGGTTAGGTGCATTGACCCAAACAGGCGTCGGAGTGTGGCAACTAGGGGAATTTCACAATAACTTCGTTGTAATGTTAATGTAAGCATTACTTGTGACTAATAAATGAACTTTTATTTTAAATTAACCATGTTCATTTAGCAAACTGTCCGGTCCTGATGGGATGTGTCCTGGGTTGCTGAGGGAAGTTTGATCACTGATAGCAGGAGCTCTGACAATCTGCCAGTCCTCTTTGGATTACGGAGTACTGGAGGATTTCAGATGTTGCGCTCCTATCTAAAAACGGGGAGAGGGATAAATCTGGTAACTGCAGGCCGATCAGTTCAAGGTAACCACCAGAGACTTTGGCCAAGGGCAAAATTAATTCTTGGTTGGAGAAGCAGATTCAGTCAATTGACATTTGTTAAAGGCAAATCCTGTCTTATTGACCTGGCTGAGGTCTTTGATGTGCAGGGAAGCAATTAACAGAGTACCACATTACTGACTAATTGGAAAATTTAAAACACATGGGCATAAAGGAATGTTGTTAACTGGGTGTGTAATTATTTAAGGATAGAAGATGGTGTTACATGAACATTTTTATGACTAGAGAGCACTATGCAGTGGGGTCGCCCAGGTGCTGGTATTTGGAGCATTTCTTATTTTGCTTTAAATAAATTACCTGGACTTGGCTTTAAGGGGTATAATTTCACATTTTGTGGATAATACAAAATTTGGTAATGAAGTGATGAAATGGACATACAAGTTGTTTGGTGAAGTCAGTATAATCTGAATGCACCTGCTTTGAGATGTTGCAATAAGTAGCCTTAAACCTTTGAAGATGGCAGGACAGGTTGACAATGTGGTTAAAAAAGCATCGGGGAGACTTGCTCTGGGACGTGGAACCTAGATACAAACTTTTACCAGATACTGGTCAGGCCACAGCTGGAGTATGAAGATGTTCTATTCTCAGCACCATACTTCAGGAAGAATCTTGAGATCTCAGAGAGTATAGAGGAGGTTTTCCTGGATGATGCCAGAAGCTTCAGCTGTGTGGAGAGATTGGACAAGCTGAGATTGTTCTCCTTAGACCAGACAAAGTTAAGGGGAGACTTGATCCAAAAACACCTTGCATTTATAAAACACTTTTAATGTGATGAAATATCCCAAGGTGCTATAAAACAAAGCGTGACAGAGCCAGATAACAAAATATTAGGTCAGATGACTAAGGTTTGGTTAGGAAGTAGATTTTAAAGAAAGTGAGGTAGACTAATGGAGAAATGCGTCATAGAACCCCTACAGTGCAAAAGAGGCCACTCGGCCCATCAAGACTGCACTGACCCTTTAAAAGAGCACCCGCAGAGGAAAACATGCAAACTCCACACAGACGGTCATCCAAGGCAGGAATTGAACCTAGGTCTTAGATGCTGTGAGACAGCACTGCTAACCACAGTGATGCAGTGCACGCAGGGATGGTATTCCTAGGCTTGGGACCCAGGCAACCTGAGGCACAGCAACCAATGTTAAAGCAATTAAAATTGGGAATACACAAATGGCCAGAATTAGATTGACACAGATATCTTGAAGGGTTATGTTGCTTGAGGATATTGGAGATGGGGAGGGTTAAGGCAATAGATGGGTTTTGATAGGTGAGAAATGAAAAAACTGCAATTTGGTATGTCTATTTGTAAGAAAAGTCATAGATTTAAAATAATTGGCAGAAGAATTAAAGGGAAAGCGCTCTCATGCTGATGGTTGTGAAGATCTGGAACACTACATGAACGGGTGGGTGATGGAAGTAGATGCCATGGAACTTTCAGGAGGCAATTGGGCGTGTCGCTGAAGAGGATTGCTTTGTGGGGTTAGTGGGGAAAAAAGCTGGGGTTGTAGGATAGAACTGGAGAATGAAAACATAGAGGCTAACTTGCTTCGTATGCTATAAGATTTTATAATTCGATGATATAGACTCCTTCGTATAGGATGTTGGGGGTGGCACACTAGCACTGCTGCCTCACAGCGCCAGGGACCTGGGTTCGATTCCCAGTTTGGGTCACTGTGTGGAGTTTGCACATTCTCCCTGTATCTGCATGGGTTTCTTCAGGGTGTTCCGGTTTCCCCCCATAGTCCAAAGTTGTGTGGGTTAGATGCATTGGTCATGCTAAATTGCTCCTTCTTGTCAGGAGGTTAGTAGGGTAAGTAAGTAGAGTTCTGGGAATAGGGCCTAGTTAGGATTGTGGTTGGTGAAGGTTTGATGGGCTGAATGGCCTCCTGCATTGGAGGGATTCTGTGAATTCTTTTGGGCCTTCTCATCTGACTGAGTGTCTTCAGTTGCTACTGGGATTCTGGCTTTGAGTCTTCACAAAGAGGATACATTTCCGTGGATTCCTGTAATGAGAACGAATAGCTGTACCCAAAACACGTTTATTCTCGAGCACGTGCGTGAACTTTAGGAATTAAACTGCATGATCATGAGTTGAGGCCTAAGCTTTGTTCTTCAGGTATGAAAATGGTTCTGCCTATTATCACGAAGACGATCGAGAAGGTCTGCTGAAAGTGTGCAAACTCATCATTCATTCAAACTATGACGACTATGCAACAGAAGGTTTTAACGTCCTGCATAACAAATCCCCCGTCCTCTATATTAGTGCTGCCTGTAGAACAGGCCTGGGCCAGTATATCTGTAATCAGGTAAAACACATTACTTTTCCTAATGCATTGTATCCAAATTACATCTGAAATAGGATTAATTGCAAATTATTAGTTTTGGGTCAGTATGTAATCAGAGGGTCAGATGTGAATGGACATATAACTACAGATAGAGGGGACCCATCCAATATTCATTTAATTCATTCTTTACCAGAGTAATATACATGTTCATTTCTATATTATTCTTCAGTCCTGTTTCTGAAACTTTCCTAACATTCTGCTCGATTTGAATTGACTGCACAATGAAATATTAGAAATGGGAACTGTAGGGATACATCAACACCGCTGACATAAGGCTTCAAACTTGGAGGAAAACATTGTGCAGGGATCCAAGTCTCAGGAAATAGTGACATCAAATACTTTGGGCGGCATTTTCCAACCCTTCATGCTAGCAGGATCTTCCAGTCCTGCCAAAGGCAGCTCCCCCAAACAGCGGGACAGGCAAGCCACGCAAAACGCCATATGCTCACTGGTGGGGTGGGGGGATAACCATTTGAGTCTCAATTGTATCAGATTCAAGTATTAAACTATAAAAGGAATGACCACATTGGCAATTGTTATGGACCTCACTGGGATTTCTGTGTGCTTTTAAAGAAACCAAATAATATATTCATCTAGAATCCAGAATCTTGATCATTAATTTGGAAATTTTGCCGTGTATTGAATGATATGATTTTTGATGATTCGTTCTTAGAATGAGAGAGTTGCTGGTTTATTTATTGACCATTCTTAATTGTGCCACCTTTTTATGTCCATATAAATGGCTTTTTAGGATGTGTATTTAAATTATGTTATGCAGAAGTTGAAGTAAATTCTTTCGTTGAATGCTATATAACGCCTCAAGTCTATTCATGACTGTATTGTGAAAGTTTGAAAGTAATAGTCATTTGCAAAAATCACAGGAAATAATGGGTGGAATTTTCTGATTTTTATTTTCAAAGTGTCAGGAAAATTGGAGTGTAAGTCACTGGCTTTGACACTTTGTGGGGGAAAAAATTGAAAGGGTGGGTCCCACTATGTCAGGAGCCTGTCTCACCAGCAACTTAGGGTTTTAAAAGATCAGGGTCCCCTTTTATAAACAAAAAAGGAAATTAAAAAAAGGAACAACCTGAAACAGGAGTGGAAAATTCCCCCTCTACTCCCATGTTTAATTTTATGCTGATTTTGTTAATTTCAAATTGTTGCAACATTGTTAAATCCCTGTTAATACAGTGAAGTATTATGGCCATGATGATATAATTTCCACCTTGCGTACACTCTTAATCATTGCTAGAAGTACAGACCACTGAAAACTGTATTTCCACATTCCAGTAAGCTTGTAATGTGTTTGCAACACCAAATTTATTTTTAGTTTTAAAAGGAAAATGTATTATTTCAGGAAAAGAAGGGCATATTTACACTGAAATTAAATTGTGTAAATTCTCCTTAATTGTAGCTCGGTCTTCCAATCTCCTGTATGTGCAGTGTACCCTGCAACACCATGTTTGGATCTCAGCATCAGATGGTAAGTTGTTAATTTATAGTATTGGAATGTGGAGGAGGGATAGAAACTCATGCTGTTAAACCTTACAACAAAAAGGGCGGCATGGTGACACAATAGTTAGCACTGCTGCCTCAAAATGCCACGGACCCAGGTTCAATTCTGGCCTTGGGTCGCTGTCTGTGTGGAATTTGCACGTTCTCCGCGTGTCTGCATGGGTTTCCTCCGGGTGCTATGGTTTCCTCCCTCAGTCCAAAGATGTGTGGATTTGGTGGATTGGCCATGTTAAATTGACCCTATTGTCAGGGGATTAGCAGGGTAAATATGTGGGGCTTGGGTGGGATTGTGGTCAGTGCAGACTTGATGGGCCGAATGGAGGCCTCCTGCACTGTAGGGATTCTATGAAAATCTCGTTTTTCTGGATTGTATTTTCAATCCTGTGCTTCACTTTCAAGAATCCCACTTGCAGTGCCACCTCACCATAATATGATTAAATGCTTGTACAACTCCTGCTGCTTGCAAATCAGTTACTATTATCAAAGCTCTTTAAAACACCCTTTCACTAACATTAAGGCTTGCAAACTCCAGCTTGCCTTATTATAATGGTTTCTCGTTTATTGCTTTGACAGGATGTAGCCCTACTGGAAAGACTTATTAAAGATGATATTGAAAGTGGAAAACTTCCTCTGTTACTTGTAGCGAATGCAGGTACATAATAAAGCAGAAAGAAAATAATTTTATATGCACTGATTTTGATTTGATTTATTATTGTCACATGTAACAGTAACAGTGAAAAAAAGTATTGCTTCTCGTGCGCTGTACAGACAAAGTATACAGTTCATAGAGAAGGAAATGAGAGAGTGCAGAATGTAGTGTTACAGTCATAGCTAGGGTGCAGAGAAAGACCAACTTAATACAAGGTAGGTCCATTCAAAAGTCTGATAGCAGCAGGGAAGAAGCTGTTCTTTAGTCAGTTGGTATGTGACTTCAGACTTTTGTATCTTTTTTCAACAGAAGAAGGTGGAAGCAAGAATGTCTGGGGTGCGTGGGTCCCTTAATTATGCTGGTTTAATCCCAATTTTTCAGCTTAATTATACTGGCATTTTAGTTACCCATACTTCTAATAGCCACATTTTCATTTATCCATGTGAATTTTCATTAATTAAGGGAGACTGATTGGATTTAACGTTTAAAAAACAGAATCAGATCACAGTCCTAGTGTCAGCTGACTCCATAATCCATTCTTTTCTCTTTTACCAACCACTGCCTTAAACCTCTCTTCCTATGCCTTCCACGCTCATCTTCATCAAGTATAGGGAGTTCCTGGATTTTTTTATCACTAAGATTCAGACCACCCATTAGTTGCCTCTGCTCCTACCCCAGCCACCACCAGCAGCCTGCCGTCCCTTCACCCAGCCTTGTCCTGATCCTGCATCTTCATTGTCATTTCTCTCCTGTCTCCCATTATTCTCTCTGCAATCTTGACATTTCCCTGATATGATCCACTGCCATGGAGTCAGCTTCCACAAGTACGCTGGGATCCTGTTCGACTTCTATACCATCTTCCCTGACCTCTGACAATTGCTTGTACAACGTCCTTTCTAGGATGAACCACAATTTCCTCCCAGTTAAATATTGGAAAACCAAAGCCTCCCTGTCATCTGACTCTGCCGCTACCTCAGGCTGTCTGCTGCTGAAGCCCTCATTAATTCCTTTGTCATTTCCAGGCCCAAGTTTTCCAAATCTCTTCCACCTTCATCCCCTGTAAATGTCCACTTGTCCAATACTCTGCTTCCTGTGCTCTCTCCTGCTCACCCATCACTTCCATCCTTATCTACATTGCCTTGTAATCCCTTTTTAAAGCCTCCAGTTTAAAATTGTCATCATGTTGAATACCCTTTTTGATCTTGGGCCTTCCTTATTCCTTCAACATCCTCCACCCCTACAATCCCCTTAAACCTTTCCTTTCTCTGACTTGGATGTCTTGTGCATCTACTTTCCCTTCACCCTGCCATTGACAGCCATACCTCTGATTTTTTGGCCCATGCTTTAGAATGGCCTCCCAAAGCCCCCTTCAAAACTTCATCCCCTTCTCTTCCTTCCAGGCCCAGTTAATATTTTGGTAACCCCTACAAGTATTTGCTTCTTTGGCTCACTGTTTATTTTTGAGTGATCACACTTCTAGTGCCTTGGGCTGATTTTCAATTATAGGGTGCTTATGTAAATCTAAGTCATTGTTGATCTATTGGCACATTGAGTACTACAGGCAGTATTTATTCACCGTTTGGATTTGATTTGTTATTGTCACATGTATCAGTATATAGTGGTAAGTATTGTTTCTTGTGCGCTATAAAGACAATGCATACCATTCATAGAGAAGGAAAGGAGAGAGTGCAGAACGTTGTATAGAGAAAGATCAACTTAGTGTGAGCTAGGTCCATTCAAAAAGTCTGACAGCAGGGAAGAAGCTGTTCTTGAGTCAGTTGGTACATGACCTCAGACTTTTGAATCTTTTTCCCGGTAGAAGAGAGAATGTTTGGCATGCATGGGATCCTTAATTATGCTGACTGCTTTTCTGAGGCAGCAGGAAGTGTAGACAGAGTCAATGAGTGGGAGGCTGGTTTGCGTGATGGATTGGACTGCATCTATGACTTTTTGTAGTTTCTTGGAGTCTTGGGCAGAGCAGGAGCCATACCAAAAGCTCTGATGCAACAAGAAAGATGCTTTCTCTGGTGCATCTGTTAAGGTTATCTCAGGAATCCTGCAGGCAAGCTCTGCAATCCTCACATAAACTCCAACTTTTAAATCCATACATTATTTAAATGAGGTTCTCACCAGCATATCAGCATGTCTAAACAGAAATGCTTTGTATTGGTGTTAAAGCCACCACCTCCATTGAGGTAAGCGCTACAGAGTGAGTGGAGCAGCACAGTGGTTAGCACTGCTGCCTCACAGCGCCAGGGACCTGAGTTCAATTCCTGGCTTGGATCACTGTCTGTGCGGAGTTTGCACGTTCTCCCCGTGTCTGCGCGGGTTTCTTCCAGGTGCTGCAGTTTCCCCCCACAGTCTGAAAGACATGCTGGTTAGGTGCATTGACCTGAACAGGCACTGGACTGTGGCGACTAGGGGAATTTCAAAGTGACTTCATTGCAGTGTTAATACTTGTGACTAATAAATAAACTTTAAAGACACTGGTGATGGGATAGCTGAAGGTGAAATTTGACGTATGTTGATTTAAATGGGTCTCCTTGACGTGGAGTTTTTTTTTAGGTACACCCGGTGCAGGACATACAGATAAACTTGCACGGTTAAAGGAACTCTGCAGTCAGTACAAGATGTGGTTGCACGTAGAAGGGTAAGAATAAGCGCTTCAATTGAGTTCAATGCTAAATCAAATGATTTAATGCAACTCATTTACTTCAAAATGTTCTCATCCTATGAAAATGCCACACTATTTTCTTACATTTGCGTAACAAGTTATAAAGAGGTTTAATGCAATTGGCCCGAAGAAATGTTCTGGTGATGGAAGCATTTTAAGATTTTTACCTGCATGTATACATAACTGATACAATTGACATTCCCATTAAAAATGAAGAACTTGCATGTAACTAATTCTAACGTTCACTAATGTCCTTTAGGGAAGAAAATCTGTCGTTCTTACCTGGTCTGGCTCATGTGATTCCAGAGTTACAGCAATGTGGCTGACTCTCAGCTGCCCTTAGATAACTAGGGATGGATAATAAATGCAGGTCTAGCCAGTGACACCCATGTCCCACGAATGAATAAAAAAATTCTCTAGCAAATAACCCATTGCTTGTACTTGTAATCCATTTCTTGCAAAATGTGTACACTCAAAATTGAGCAAAAGTACAGCATTAGTGGGTGATATGTTAATATTTAGTCTATGTCAGAATTTACAGAAAAGGATTAGAAATCAGTGAGAAAATGCCTGTACATAATAATAATGAGTTACAAAGACTGGGTAAGTTGAATGTTGGTCCCCAGCCTGTGTTGATCTCAATTGAACTGGAGGTGTGAAGCTACAGTATCTCCAGGTTGGGCAGGGGAAGCATAGACACATCTGCACAGAGGCAACAAGGTTTTGTATTCCCTTAAGTGCCCTCTTCTGCGTACTTCACTTTTGTCCAGTGTTTTGACTGATCTCTGATGAGTGGCTAAAGTTAGATTTCTTTTTCTACTACAGTGTTAACTTGGCCACATTGACACTTGGTTACGTTTCCTCATCTGTACTGGTTAGTAATATTTTTGGTTTTAATTAAGTAGTTTGATCACTTTAGTTAATGTATTGTATTATGCATTATATGATCCCTGAAGGCATGTGGAATTTCAGATAGATTGAATTTAATATTCATGGAACCAGTACCATAAGACATTTTAAGTAATAAATACAAAATGGAGGGAGATGTTTCTTGTGCACTATGGCTAATTACTTCAGGAAGCTGAGAGAACTATTCTTGTTTTTAATTGGGGAAATGAATCCTCAATGTTTCCCTTTATGTGGCTGTTATCAGATTTATTGTTTAAGAGACCGGCTAAGAACATATTAGGGTGTGCATAGTACAGATGATTAACTCTCTCGTGTTTATAGGCTGCGACTAAATGTGACAGCATGACCTTGACTTTAGGACCCTGGTTAGGCCTCCCAGCTGTGCCTGCAGTGACACTCTATAGACATGAGGATCCTTCACTGGTAAGTGCTTTATTGCTTCAAGACAAACATGCAAAGAGTTAATAATTTATATATACATAATTTAACTTCATAAATTTAAAAGATTGTATGGCCTAAAATAATTAGAAACTTCGCAATGCTTTTGTGTAAGGGTAAATAACACTCTTTGCACCAAACATTCGATTAAAAAATCCAGGAAATTATCTAAATCTCTGTTTAGACTCTAAATTTAAAAGAGCATTATTTGAACTCTGTGTCTTTCTTCAAAGGTTTTTATTGAACTCTAGAATCTTTGGTCAATAGTCAATGATTGTTTTAGTCTCTAGCTGCAGGCCTCACAACAAGTCAGCCAGTTGAGAAACTTCGAGCTTTGCCCCTCTGGCTCTCTCTGCAATACCTGGGACACGATGGGATAGTTGACAGAATCAAGTATGCTTCTCAGTTGGTAAGCATCTATTTATTGTTTTATTGTGGTATTTAATCATTAAAGAAATGTGGTGATACTGTGCCTTTAAGAAATGTATTTATATCATGCTTCTTATGAAGGGTATGTTTAAAATTCAGCTCTGGTTTACCTAGTGCTGATCTGTCTGCAAACCAGTCACCTAGTAGTGAGAATGCAGGAGAATATTTGATCCTGGCTAATAGGTTTTTGTTTTAATTGGAGCTAATGCATTTTTGTTTATTTTTGTCATTTTTTTCCCCCCTACTAAACAGAATAGGGTTTAATTAGGTTTATCAACAAGAGCAAGTCATGTGAATGGGTAGAACTAAGCTGACAGGGAAAAGTAGTTTTTAGTTTCTGCTCGATCCAGAAAGAAGCATAATTCTTTCTCTCTCTCTCTCTCTGGAGGCTGTTATTTGAGTGCCAGAAGACTGGTATCTTTCGGTCTCTATCTCTAGAAGTGTTCAAAGGCTTGAGGACTTGCCATCACTTAAGCCTGTATTGTTTGCTAACTGATTCTTGATGGGGAGTTTATGCCTATAAGAGGAATATTGCTCAAATTGGAACTACTTGAGAGAGATTAGCAGTTAAAATTCTATCTTTCCATGTTTAAACATTTCAGTTGGTAAAAGATAAGCTAATTAATTTGTTATATTTAAACTGTATTGTTAAAATAAATTTTGTTTTGATAAAAGCTTCCTAGTGTGTCAGTAGAATCACACCTGCAGTGAAACACCTTCTCCTCACACTAATGCCAAAATAAAAAATAGTTGGGGTGTACTTCATAACTATTACTTCATAATGTAGCTTGGGGCTTGTGATCTGATCCCTAATAGAAATCATGAATAATGCTCTCAGATACACGATACTCCAAATTTATTATGTAAGTACTAACACTATTCATCGAGACAGACATTCCACCCAGAACGTTTTGTCTTTTGGCAGCATACAGAGAGGCCTTAAACTGCTTAACTTGATTAATGCTTCCCATCGGCCAGTCAGGTACATGTTGATGGAACTGGTGGGAGAAACCATTCAGACGATTCATCTGCCCTGATCGAAGTTTGTAAAAAAAAAATTCAATTTCAGAATATCCGAATAAGCCTTGATACACAAAGGGGAAAATTAGCTTGGAAAAATGTTTGTTGAGTATTCTCTAGCTAGATTGGAACAAGCCAAAGGTGACTCGGTCCCAAAGTTAGGTGTGAATTTTTATGTCACACACTTTTTTCTGACAGCAGATGTTGCTATTGTTCGCTGTAAGATCATAAAATCCAAGGCAAAGAATATCACTCCTTCCTTGAAACCAACTGTGTTTTGAACTCAGCCACCATCTTTGATTTCCTCAACTTACCCGAGAGGTATTCCAAACATTTCTAACCATTGATAATTTTTTTCGAAAATCTGCTTTGTCATTTTCTGTTCACTAATTTGTTTTTTTTTGTTAAAACAATTTTCTGGGCTCTCTATTTACAACTCTAAACAACTTGCATTTATTGTATGCAGAGCCTTTAATGTCAAACAGAATTTCAAGAGTTTTACACCTGCAGCCAAAGACTGAGATATTCGGAGCGGTGACCAAAACCTGAGCCAAAACAGTGGGTTTGAAGGAGTTGAGAGGTGTGAGGAAGTAGAGGATGCAGCGAGGTGGGGAGGAAATGTGCACCGTCATCACAGAGAATGTTATTTGGGATTTTGATGACAGCTGTTTCAGTTAATGGTGTGGGTGAAGGAAAAGGGGTACAAAAAGAAATAAGAGTCAGAGCAGAGAAAAGTTACAGTACAAGAGAAGGCCATTTGGCCTATCTTGTCCATGCCAGCCTGAGGACACCCAAGTACCTTTTCTAATCACACTTTCTTGCACCCAGCCAATAGCCCTGTAGCTTACAGCACATAAGGTGCAGATGCAGGTTTTTTTTTTAAGAGTTTAGGGTCTCTGCTTCCATCAACAATTCAGGCAGCGAATTCCAGAGACCCACTATCCCCTGACTAAAAAAAGTTATTCCTCATGTCCTCCCTGCACCTTCTGCAGCTTGTCTTGAATCTATATCCTCTGGTTCTAGAATTCTCCACCATTGGGAAACAATTTTATCCCATCCACTCTATCTCTTCCCGTGTAAGTTTTGTACACCTCACTCAAGTCACTTCTCAGCTTTTTGTTCCAAGGACAATAGCCCCAACCTTCCACTCTCTCCTTATAGCTATGCTTTTCTAAACCTGGCAACATTCTTGTAAACCTCCTTTGCACACTCTCCAGTGCAATGATATCCTTCCTGTAATATGGTGACCAGAACTGTACACAGTGCTCCAGTTGTGCCCTCATCAGTGTTTTATACAATTCCAACATTATATCCTTAATATTATGTTCTATACCTCTGCATGAGAGCATTCCATATGCCTTCCTTATAACCTTATCTACTCGAACTATTGCCTTTAGGGATCTGTGTGCCTCTCGCTTCATCTACCCTTCTTCATATATTCCCATTTATTGCATATTTCCTATAAATGTTTGACCTCATTAAATGCATGACCTCACATTTCTGTTTTAATATCCATCTGCCATTTTACTGCCCACTCCGCCAATCCATTAGTATTGTTTTGTAGATTATAACTATCCTCTACACACTCCACTACTCAGCCAGTCTTCGTGTCGTCTGCAAATTTCCCCCTACATAGGACTGGAGAAGAGATGGGGGTGGGTGGGATTACATGAGGATGAATATTTTAAGCTTGTGGCATGAGGCTGGGGATACTTATAAGTGAAATGTGTGTGTAAATGGATGTAAGAATTTGGGTTACATACACATGGCAGACATTAGGAGAGATAATGGCCACCCTAAACAAAGAAGACAGTATGAAGCAGTCCAGTGGGGCTCTATGATGGAACACTGAGATTTAATTGTGGGCACTATGTAGCCAGAATTGTGTGTCCACAAACCCAAAGGGTCAGTTCTGATAATATGCTATTTAATATTTTAGTTAGTTTATTGAAACTCTCACCTTCCCATTAACCTAAGTTTATCTAATCTCAATGCACGCTCCCATCTATGTAGAATAGTTCTGGTTGCTATTTTCTGTACTCTGTTACTTGCATGCCTGCTTTAATGAATGATGACATTAAACTGCAAAAAGTCCTCAGATCTGGTCGGACAAGTGCAATATCCTATTTCAGCATAATCCTGGAGGTTTACACCCCAGTGTCTCTGTAACATTACTTCCTCCTCATAAAAAGAAGTGGGGAGCACTCACACAATAGAATGCAGCATGCGTGACATTTTCAGTTTGTTGCCACACCCAAAACTCTGACCAGGATTTGAAAGTGTTTGTTTTGAACAGTGAAAGACTTTAATATATAAAGCTACAAGCCTGTTGGCTGTTTCAAGTTCTTGTTTCTCTGGGTCAACCAGTTTTTTAAGATTTTAACTCTTGCACTTCGATTCTCGGTAAACATGATTTTAGCAATGAACTGACTCGAGCATTGGGAGCAACGTTTTACTGTAATACTAATCATACAGTATTAAAATAATCACCTGCATTTGCCCTGTCAGTTTGTTGGATTTGCCTCCTCATACTTCAGAGGATTAGACAGGAAGCAAGCTGCATATCCAGATGTAGAGTAGCCTTCTGGATTGATGGTAATTAACCTCTTTGGCTTCTTTCAAGCTCTTGGAGACTCCGGGCTTCAGTTTAGAAAAGCTCAGGCAACTTGTGTTTTTATTTTTGTTGGCCTCTGACTGCTGAATGCTGGCTGGTGGACTTGTGCTGTTCTGTGCAGCGAGGCCCACTCCAGGCATCTTTTTGGTCCACAGATGGCCATGAGGTAGAGAATCGGGTGGTCATGGGGGAAAGGTATCCTGTCCTATAACAGTATTACTCTAATTCCACATATGTAGCTGCAAGGATTTGACTAGTGAGGAATATCATACCATTTTTATTGATATTCTGGTATAAATCATTCTTCATAATTGTTATGCTAAGCAACGTATTGGCACTTGAATCAAAGTATTTATCTAATTTGTTGATTTGCAATACATATATAATGGGAAAACCTAGAGTGCTCAGGGATTGGTGTTACATGTTCTACACTTTTATTTATATAAGGGGTTGAATTGAAAAGGCCAAAGCAAACCAGTCAAATCTTCATATTATCAAACTTGGGAGGAGGAATGGAATCTGAAGAGAATGCCAAAGACATACAAAATTACTTAGATAAGATGTTTAACTAGAAAAACACTGACAGATGAAATCATGTTAAAATCCAACAGGTTATTTGGTCGCATGAGCTTTCAGAGCGCCACTCTGAAACTCGTGCTACCAAATAAACCTGTTGGACTTTAACCTGGTGTTGTGAGACTATTTACTGTGACTACCCCAGTCCAACGCTGGCAACTCCGCATCACAAATGAAATCAAGTCGAGTTAAGCTTAAAGTATTGCACAGAAGGAGAATGAACAAGTTTTGTTGAATTAGCTAATGATGAAAGCTGGAGATATTTTGAAGTAGTTGACACTGGGTTAAACATGATATGGGATAGCAACCAAAACAAATTCTATGTCAGCAAGATAATCCAAATTGTAAGATGTCATGCAGAGATTGTGCATAATACCCAACAAAGCACAAGTTGTCAGACGTTGAAATGGTGCAGAAAAGAATCACTAAGCTATCTGTAGTCATAGATGGTTACAGCATGGAAACAGGCCCTTCGGCCCAACTTGTCCATGCTGCCCCTTTTTTAATCCTTAAACTAGTCCCAATTGCCCGTGTTTGGCCCACATCCCTCTTTACCCATCTTAACCATGTAACTGTATTGTACCCACCTCTGCTATGACCTCTGGCAGCTTGTTCCAGACACTCATCACCCTCTGGAAAAACTGCCCCTCTGGACCCTTTACAAAATATTGTAAAGCAGTTATGAAGAAGAGGCTTTAAGCTTCAAAATGATATGACAAAGATGGAAATTTAGATGGCATGGAAAGAATATTACTTTGAATTTCATAATGATTGGACAGAAGGAGATACTCAGAACAAACAAAAACCAAATTCAGGACTGACAGTGGGGCAAAGGCAAAATACTGTGGAAGCTGGAATCAAACAAAAACAGGAAATGCTGGAAAATCTCAGCAGGCCTGACAGCATTGATGAGAGAATAGAGCCAACGTTTCGCGTCAGGATGAGCCTTCGTCAGAGCTGTTATTGGGATGTTCCTATGCAGATACACACCCAGACGGTGATGAACACAGAAAAGGGACTTCAGGACAGGGAACTGTAAGCAAAAAGCCCAGGAACATTTAAGATTGTGGAGATACCTGTAGGTTGAACTGAGGTGGACCAAATGTTTGTCTTAACCATTATCAATCTCATGACAGCAATTTTGCTGTGTACCTACGCTACTCCTTCCCATTTGTTTTCTTTCTTGGCTGCATTATATGATACCTCATTCCCAGATGGAGCAAGAAGAAAAAAATTTCCTCATTGTTGTACAATGTCTACTAGATGTGAGTCTTTATAGAGATTTGGTGCCATTAGGATTGGATGTGGTTCACGCACTCCAATAGTTTGTCAAGACTCGGAAAGTCTTCCAGCATAAAAAAATTAGGCACCAGAGGGAATATTGTCACCTTTGATTTAAAGGAATAACATGAGGGAGTGGGGAGCAGAGTGGGGAGGAAAAAATTGTAACAGTTGTTTCTTTTTTTTAGAGCCAAAGACTGTTGGAACACTTAAGAAAACTAAGTTCTATCAGAACTTCGGTACGTATTTTACTTGTATCTTTATGGCATTTGGAGACTTGAGTACATAAATAGTAACAATGCAACATTAGAAATACAAACTTTCAGAAGAACATTGCATTGAATATGGGCTTTTAATATTCACCATTTTAGTTACTTATTAAACTTGAGTTGGTTAATTGGGATTTGCACTGGCTGTTATAGATAAAGATGTTTTGGGCGATTCTCTCAAAAAAAAGTGTTGAATTTGCATTAAAAACTGGAATAAATCGCGCTGGTTTTTTTTCAGCGGGATTTTCAAAATGAATCAATGCTTGATTGCTGGCCAGCCCCACAACCTCTACATCATTGGCCCTCCCACCCCCATAGCCTTGATCTCCCGATTTCCACCCCCCCCCCCCTTGATCGCTCGCTTGCCTGCCTCCCTCCCTCCCTCCCTCCCTCTGTCACAGCCCAGTGCAGAGTGACAGCGGGACCCCACCAATCACCTGCACCCATGGCACTGCCTGATGCCCAGTGGGCAGTGCCATGGTGCCTGAGCTGGCACTGCCGTGGTGGCAGATACTCAGGGGCACCCCCACCCCCACGGCCTTATCACTGGAGGGAGCCTCGAACCACGGTCTTCACTACAACAGGTTCAGGTTGCTCACATCCCGCAAGTGAGGAGCTGTACTAATCCCCACTTGAGTGAAACGCTCCTGGCCGGGGTGGGGGTTGGGGGAGTTTAGCTGGAGGCTTCAATCCCAGGCCAGCTAATGAAATGTAACATAGATTTAAATTTACACTTACATAATTTCTTCAGCTCCGCGCTGATTTCTGGCGCAAAGGTGACTCTGCTCGAGTCTCCCAGGATAGGAGAATCGCCCCCATTATATTTAATTTTAAATCAATTTGCTGGATGTAATCAGAAAGGAGCATATTTGTTTTTAGAAAGCTACTGTTGCATTTGATTTGAAGAATTAGAATGTACTGTACTGAATAGGATGTGGTGTGGACTGTCATTTTTTTAAAGTTTACGCAAAAAAGGTTTTTTGTGATGTATCATTTTCTTTCAGTGTTGTCTTTGCAGTCCAGTATTCCCTCATCTCTAATGTCACTTAATTTCACTTTGAAATATTCACTCAATATTTGACTTGTTAATTTTGAATTTTAAACTAAATGAACAATTCTGAAAAACACTAAAATTTGCTGAGTAATGAAAACTGGTTTTAGAGTAGCTTGTTAGCGATCACATAAAATCTTTCCTCTCTATGGACAGTATAATGAAGGAAAGGAAAGCTATCCATTTCTGCAACATATCTAAAGTTTAAAGTTTAGTTATTACTATGAAAATCCCCTAGTTGCCACACTCCGGCACCTGTTCAGGTACACTGAGGGAGAATTTAGCATGGCCATTGCACCTAATGAGCACATCTTTCAAATTGTGGGAGAAACCGCAGCACCTGGAGGATTCTGATTCCAAGATGGCGTTAGAGTGAGTGGACTTCTTGCAAACTGTGCCCAGCATATCTTCTCATTCTATCTTTTGCTCTTGTTCTACGCTCCTAAAACTTCATTCTAACTCTTTTAAACTCTCTAACAATGTTTTAATGGACCTACCTCCTCTTAAATTGATCGTTCTCTACACCCTAGCTATGACTGTTCACTACATTCTGCACCCTCTCCTTTCCTTCTCTGTGAACGGTGTACCTTGTCTGCATAGCGTGCAAGAAACAATACTTTTTGCTGTATACTGATATGTGTGACAATAATAAATCAAAACCCGCACAGACAACAGGTGAGCGTACAGACAGTAACCCAAGAGGGAAATTAAGTCTGGGTCCCTGGCCCTTTGATGAAGCAGTGCTAACCACTGTGCCACCTCTAAGGAAACTTGTGATGCATGTTTGGTTTTGACCTCCCGCCCCCAAACTTTGGTTTCTCTGCAATTTGGAAGCAAAAAATTATCTTCATATCTTATTTAAAGTAAGCTACTTGTGACACTAATAAATGGATTAAACTTCTTAAGACGTTTCTTTTCAAACTTGCACTCCTTTGAAAATAAATATGATGGATCTTATTCACCCACCTCTTGTGTTTGTGTACTTCAATTTAAGCATTTGCAACGTGCATTTTAATTCTTCTAATTGTGGTAGATAGGCAACAATCCCCAACAGCAACATTCCTTGAAAATTACAGAACCTCCTCTAAGAAATTAGAAGCTTAATCAAACAAAGAAGCAGCTATTAGGAAGGGTAATCAAAAGCTTGGACCAAAGGGGAGGTTATTAATAAGGGTTTTTAAGAAGTAAGAGCTATTTAGGGAGGGAATTCCAGAACTTAGGGTCTGGGTAGCACAGCTGCCAATACAGGGGTGAAAGATGTGAGGGCACACAAATTTCTCAGACAATCTTCAGGCTAATGAAGACTGCAGTAGTTGGGGGGGGTGCCAGGCCGTGAAGGGGTATTGAACATAAGGATGAGCACTTTGCATTGGAAGTGTCAGGCATCTAACTGGAAGCCAAGGTAGGTCGGCAAAAACTGGTCTGATGGGTTGGCAGAAATGTTTATAGGTGAGGAAAATGGGAAGCTAGCAGTGAGTGCATTGTAATATTCAAATCTGAAGGTGCCAAAGGCCTGGATGAGGGTTTTTGTAGGGTGAAGCAGGGGACTTGCTGAGATTGGCATTGTTTTAGATGCAGAAGTAGGAGGTCTTTGTGTGAGAAAGATGATATGCTATCAGAGATTAACTAGGATGCAGAATGGTAGAACGGGAGCATGGTTAAGGTTTGGGGAAGAGGCTGAAAGCAGATTGTTGTGCTGGAAGCCACTATTACATCAATAAATGCGGCCTTTCACTGCTGCCTGTTCAATGTATTCCTGTTTGGAAAAAAATGTTGGATTAGCACCCCCTCATGAGCTTAAATATCATCTCCGACCACTGCAATGAACAGTGATTTTTAAGTGTTCCTGTAGAAGAGATGAGGGGGAAATTGCCATTCCTGCATGTTCTTCAACATGCTCCCAAACTATTAATAGCTGTTACAGCAGAGTTCTAGTAGAAAATTGAGACCTGAGAATGGAATCCAGTCTGGGGAAGAGAATAACTTTTGCTTTTAGATGCAGAGGTCACCTTTGAACATGCTGTTTGTTTTGGTTAAATCACAATCACACCTTTCAAACCTTTCTCTGACTATTCTGCAACTGATGAGCGATAATTTAATTAACTTTTGACGTATGAACTATTTCTAATTGATAGTGTTTAATTTTTTTGTAACAAAATTGGTCTCACTAAATCATTTCAGGAAGTAATCACCAAACCTAAGGAACTGACGTTTACTGGAAAGTCTGTAGGAAATATCTTGGGGAATATTCTTTTGGCAATTGTAGGTGGAGTAAAGTGATGCTTGCTAAACCATTCATTGCTAACTTGCATCCAATTCTTTTGAAACATTAATTATATGGCTGCAAGACGTAGAAGTTACATGATCCATTTAATGTCCAGTTTTCTAAATTATAAAAACCCTTTGTCTGATTTAGTGTACTTGTATCCATAAGAATATTACTAGTTTTTTACGGTTAAATAGCCTAATATTTAATTATTGCAACCAGATTAATATCTGGATGGCAAGAGGGCTGTTCAGTCTGGAATGTGCTGCCTTGTATTGCTGAGAGCTATACGCACGTATAGAAATGTAGAAGTTAAGAGCAGGAGGAGGCCATTTGACCTTCCAAGCCTGCTCCGCTATTCATTACAATCATGGTTGATCATCCAACTCAATAGCCTAATCCTGCTTTCTCCCCATAATCTTTGATCCCATTTGCTCCAAGTGCTATATCCAGCTGCCTGTTGAATACGTTTGATGTTTTGGCATCAACTACTTCCTGTGGTAATGAAATCCACAGGCTCACCGCTCTTTGGGTGAAGAAATATCTCCTCATCTCCATCCTGAATGATCTACCCCGAATCCTCAGACTGTGACTCCTGGTTCTGGACTCACCTGCCATCAGGAACATCCTCTCTGCATCTACCGGTGGTGAGGCATTATCTGCCATCAGCTGACCATCTTAAATAATTAGCTGCTAGTTGGGGAAAATGATTTTTAAAAATGCCCAGTCTCACTTTAAGATATTGTGTAGAATAACTGTATTGAAAACTAAGGAGGTTTGATACTGGCCTCTTGCCCCAGTTCAAACCTAGCCAGGCTGGCTAAAAGAAAATACTTTCTTCACATGATGTGTTTGAACAACTCAGTATAAAACCAAATGAACCTGAGTCTAATTCAGGATTAGCTATCAGCTCACTCAAAGGCCCTAGCATGAACTGCTTTGGGAAATGGAAATATATGTCATGCTGGTTGCTGCAAGGATTGGAACTAAGGAATGTTAGACAAAGTAAAGGGATTGCCCTTCTGTGCTGTTTCTGACCTGGGAGAGCTCATTCCAATTCCCAAATAGTAATATTCCTCAACTTGAGTGGAAGAAGCTGCAATTTTATCTTAAGGTTTTCTGCATCTGTTTTTCATTCTTCATTCTTATCATATTGATTTTTTTTTAAAATCAGCTTTTGACCATCTGTCTGTCAGGCCTTGTAAAAGATTTCCCTGTGGCATTTTGGAAACTTGATTAACCATCAGGAATAATGTCTGGGACTATTGTATTTGTCACTTTGCATCAAACACACTTGAGCTCAGTGTTGCACTCATTTTTATTACCCTTCTACCTCTAACAAACGACTGCAATGCATTCAAAATGCATTCATAGACCTACAATAAATCTTTGCAGTTTTACTCATTTAATGACTGATTGTGAGGCTGCAGCCTTGTCTTGTCTCAGCTTCCCATTTAAAAGTTTGTTGGAACTGTACAGGTGCCCTTTACATGCACGAAAAATAACTTATTACAATCCCAGCAATTATTTGCAGTAATTCCTAAACAGCTGTCTCCTAACCAGTGCTACAAAATGATATGCTTACGTGAACTGCTCAGTCGGAGTTGTTTGTCTTTGCATTGAACACAGTATATTTTATATCTTTGTTAGAGAATTATTTGGACTGCAAATGGACCATGTGCAAACTCCAACCCCCCCACCCCCCACTGTGGCTGTTCTTCCATTGACTCATGTACTTGACTTGGAATGCTCATTTCATGGCCTGTGTCAATCAAACGAAACTATGGTTTACTGCATGTGCATGATGTAATGTGCATGCAATAAATAGGATCTTCATTTTGTTTGCTCTGGTGGTAAAAAGAAGTGACATTGACAATATTGAAGAACAATTTTAATTGTTGCATGGCAATGAAAGGCCTTTGACATACCAAAAAACATTCTGTATGCATTCTGTTTAAACAATTTGTCTTGTTGCCATATCTGAAGTGATAGCACAGGTAAAGAAGTTCAAAATGCAATTAAAATCTATAATAACCCTTTGCCTTCATAGCACTACAATTTCAAAACATTGACCACTCTGAGAAGTGACCAAAAATGCGGCGCAAGGAATTAATTTTTCAATTATGCTGTTATTTTCAGAGATTTGTACTCTGCATTTTTAGACTATTTGGATTTTAAAAAATTTCTATATGCAAGCTAAAATATAATCAAAGTTCTATCCAATGGCAAAGTGTTAAGCAATCTGTGGAGTGATTGAAATTGTTTGGCAGTGGGTGTGGATCTGGATAAATTACAAACCTGCAATTAGGGTTAGCAAAATGACTTTTGCAGTCAGGTAACTTAAAAACTAGCTGCTATTCCGATTCCTGTCCAGAGCCACTCCCGATACAATACAGTGTGAAAGTTTCATTGGTTCCTATCTAGCGAAAGGAATGATTCACACTGAAAACAATGGGCGTAAGTGTTGCGACTTAGTGGAAGGGTGTGTAGATAAACGGGTATATCTGGTTACTATGTAAGTACCTGCGCATATTTTGTAGAATAGATTTGCATGGTATTTTAAACATAAATGTGATGTTTTGCTACTTGGAGTGTGGTTCTGTGGAGGCATAGGAAAATTACAAAAGGCAAAAGCAACTACCAGCTTAGAAAGGAGGTGCCAGAGGGTAGGACAAAGGCAGTGAACAAGGAAAAGGCTGGGAATGAGGACCAGCATGGGTTTGGGATGGGAAGGGTAGTGAAAGCGTGTGTAGATAAACAGGTTTATCCAGTTACTATTTAAGTAATTGCGCATATTCTTAGGAGAAACTCAAATTACAAGTTCGTCCACCAAATTACGAAGTTTTCTGGACAGGAGCGGAAATTGATGCAGGAGATGACAATAATGACAAATACTGTATAATTTACGTCATGCTACTAAATCGTATATAAGAACAGATCTTGTGTGCTGCCTCTCTTACTGAGCTTCATCTATCTTTCCTAGTCTCATGACCTAATTCTTGCTATTTTATTTATTTTCCTGCCAATTTTCTCTCCTTTCCTTCCCTTTCGTGAAGACATTAATTCCTTGCTGGACGTCGATCACCCTCTGGTACCTCGTCCAATTGGCCTTTCATGTGTGAGCCATGACGGTGAGTGCCAGCAGGATAGCCCGTTACTGGGAATGTCACAGTTTGGTACTGTCTTTGCCTGAGGTCTACACAGCAACATCCAGGAGAGGTTGCTGCTTAGTAATCAGGAGAGCAGCAAACTTTGCCGAATTTTTCTTTACCTAAACCCAAAGACATTGAAGCTAACTTGTACATTTGTTTGACTGTCGTATTTAAAGAGTAATTCTGCACAGGCTGAGGGTCAGAATCTAATTTTACCCAGACTATGAATAAAATCTTTAATCTTCCTGCCTCGGTATTGGGATAACAAATGTTTCACCTTATGATTTTGTCTTTTACCTTTATTTCCTCATTTTTAGAAAGAAAACATTTATGATTTATCCATTTTCCATTGCTTCCTTGCCACGTTCCAAAGCTGAGACCCACATTTCCCTCCTGATTGGCTGAAATTCAAAGTGGCAGCAGTGTGTGCCATCTACAAGATGCCCTGCAGCAACTCACCAAGGCTGTTCTTGACAGCACCTTCTAACCCCTGCAACCTCTACCATCTAGAAGGACAAGGGCAGCAGAAGCGTGGGGACACCACCACCTGCAAGTTCCCCTCCAAGCTGCGCACCATCCTGACTTGGAAATTCATCACTGTTCCTTAACTGTCTCTGGGTCAAAATCCTCGAGCTCTCTCCCAAACAGCAGTGTGGCTGTAGCTACTACATCTCATGGACAACAGCATTTCAAGAAGGCAGCTCACCACCAGCTTCTCAAGGGCAGTTAGAGATGGGCATTAAGTGCTGGCCCAGCCAGCGACACCCACATCCCATAAACAAATAAACAAAAAGTGTTAAGTTACTGGGAACAAATCTACATGTTCAGCAAGTGAGTCTGCTGCACCCGTGTGGAGTCCTTCACTTGCTCAGTAAGCAAGCTGTGTTTTTTTTTAAGTTATGCCTACTCACCTGACTGCCAACCAGTTATCTAGTTACTCCTACTACAAGGTTAACTGTGTAGTGAACATTTTGCTTAGTGTGGTGAGCATTAAATAAAATAATGGGAGATATTTAATGGATCAATGGTGCATGGGTGCTATGTTTGTATAATTGGTATTTTTGGACTATATTTGGTAAATATTTGTTTAGATTATAATGTATTATTTTTTATGCTGCTTGCAATCTTCTAACTTTTCACCAGGGGTACAACTCACAAAAGTGGTAAATGTCAAAGGCTTTTTATTACTACTTCTGGGTGACATGTTGCTTCTTTGTGTGTGAAATGGGCATTGCAGTAGAATAGAGGGGAAAGACTCTGATGAAGAAATTGGAAATTGTTTTATGGGCCCTTCATGTTTTTGTTTCTATTTGCAGTCAAAGATTGGGTCCAATATGTTTGGCAGAGAACCAGTCCTCTCAGCTTACTGCAACGCTCCAGAAAATAAAAATTCTGCTTTAATTGGTGATTGAAACTTGTCCCCAAAGGCCATTGGAGCAAGATTTTGCTTAAATCTGTGCATTTTTATTGAGCAAAATAGTTGGGCCCATAAAGCAAATTGTCAAAGTATTCCTTCATTAAAATAATAGGTAGCTAATATCTGCTGTTTTATTATTATTACAAGGTTGAAGATGAATTTAACTCTCCCGTGGTAGTGTTCAGATTCATCCAGGAGCACCTTGCATCAGGTACGAAGCCTCATATTGTTCATGTCGCACACATAGATATTTTGCTCCGTAAATCTCCATGGCTGTCAGTTACTTGTGGGTTCAAGAACAATCAATGGACCCTTGACTCTGTTTAAAGTTTATTTATTTCAATCGCAAGTAGGCTTACATTAACACTGCAATGAAATTCACGTGAAAATCCCCTAATCGCCACACTCCACCGCCTATTCAGGTACATTGAGGGCCAATATACCTAACTAGCACGCCTTTTGGACTGTGGGAGGAAATCGGAGGAAACCCATGCAGACACAGGGAGAACATGCAGACTCCACACAGTCGCCTAAGCCAGGAATCGAATGCGAGTCCCTGGCGCTATGAGGCAGCACTGCTAATCACTGTGCCATTGAAGTTTAATAGTGCTGTAATGATTGTGTACTCAGCAGTACTTGATTATGTGTCTGCCTGGCTCAGTGGTTGCTCACGTGTCACAGTGACAGAGGTACTGGGTTTAAACTTTACTCTAGAACTTGAGCACATAATCTAGGTTGAAACTTTAGAACATTGTCAGCAATGCTCGCTTTCAAATGAGACTTTAACCAAGGTCTCATTTGCCTGTTCAGGTGAACATAAAGAATGTTATGGAACTATTGGTTGGAATATTTTGTGGGATAGGATGGTATCTGCACCCTGATTCTAATAATTGCTATTGCTGTTACAATCCCAACTGATACTACTGGACAGTCAGATCCCAGAGCTGAACCCTGGCCTCATAGAGTCCCTACAGTGCAGAAGGAGGTCATTTGGCCCATTGAGTCATAACTTTCATTTTTTGCTTTGCCATGAATGAACAGAGTTGCAGAATTGCCTTATTAACTTTTAACAAAGGAATAAAACATTTATTAAACAAGAAAAGATTCACTCCCACTACATCTTTACAGATATACCAATCATGAGGGCTACCCAAGTTAAAGTGAAACCAAAACCTACAGATATACGGGCGCCTTTGTTTAACATGAGCCAACTGAAATTTGAACCATTTTGTTAGGCTGTTATAGTGGGTACACAAAGCATCTTCCTACTCGAATGACTGTATTAATGTTTTTAGTAAGTGTGAGAATGTGTGAGTAACATCATTAGTGGCATGGCTTATGCAGGTTATTATTGGGTGGCATGGTAGCACAGTGGTTAGCACTGCTGCTTCACAGTTCCAGGGACTTGGGTCCAATTCCCGGCTTGGGTCACTGTCTGTGTGGAGTTTGCACATTCTCCTCATGTCTGCGTGGTGCTCCAGTTTCCTCCCATAGTCCAAAGATGTGCGGGTTAGGTTGATTGGCCATGCTAAAATTGCCCTTAGTGTTCTTAGATGCATAGGTTAGAGTGATTAGTGGGTAAATATGTTGGGATATGGGGGTAGGGCCTGGGTGAGATTGTGGTGGATGCAGACGCGATGGGCTGAATGGCCTCTTTCTGTATTGTAACCTTGAGGGCTCCGTGCATAACTGCCGCCAGGTTCTGTGCCCATGCTGTGTTGTTTATTGTATTTTTGTGATTAAAGAAGATCAAGCATCAAAATGCATTTGTCTACCTTTGTCAAGTTACCACATCTTTTTGACAATGGGGAGAAAAATAAAGAAGATGATTTGAGTTTCAGCATTGCAACACAAAGTTTTGCACAGTGATTAGCTAGGTCCCCTTGTGAATGGCGGTCAAGGGCTCTGACCAGCAGGTTTGAGATTTCACCGATGAAAGACAAGTTAGCAGCACTATGACTATGCTTGGGACTGTCAGTGAGTTTGTGGAAGAGAACAGCGACTGGACTTCCTATATGGAAAGGTTGGAGCACTTTTTCATGGTGAATGGAGTCACGGATGAGGCTACAAAGCACTCAGTTTTCCTGAGTGTGTGCAGGACAAAGACTAAAAGCTAGTGAGGACTTTAGCAACATCACAGGAACCAGGGGACATTCTATTCGTGGATTTAGTTGCACTTGTTCAGAATCGCCACAATTCAAATCCTTCAGTGATTGTCCAGCTGTTCGAGTTCCATAGTGAATTTCATAAGATGGGACAGTCTGACACTAACTTTGTTGCTGAAGTAAGAAGTCTCACAACACCAAGTTAGAATCCAGCAAGTTTATTCGGTAGCATGAGCTTTCGGAGCACTTCATCAGGTGAGTGGAGTGACACCTCCACATCTTTGTTGCTGAATTAAGACAACTCTCTGAACATTGAGAGTTTGGGGCGGTGTTGGAGGACATGCTGTAGGAGTCTGTGGCATTAACGAGGACTGCGTACAGTGTCAGTCTGTTGAGAGAAGCCACGCTGACTTTCAAATAAGCTCTGGAAAAAATCTCATGAATGGAAGTGGCAAAATCTATTCAAAAGGGCAAAAGCAATGGAATGTTTCAGGTGCGGGGGACACACTGTCCAAACTATTGTAAATTCATAGATGCTGTCTTTCACCATTGCAACAAAAAAGGGCGTTGATCAGGTGATTGACCTGATGAAGGAGGGGCGCTCCAAAAGCTCCTGCTGCCAAGTAAACTTGTTGGACTTTAACCTGGTGTTGTGAGACACCTTACTATTAGAATATATATACTGGTGTCTTTACTAAGTGTGAGCACGCGTGACTCCCATCATCAGATGCACGAGCTTGTGTGTGTTATTATTGTTGCCGTGAGGGACCTGTGTATAGCTGCCACCAGGTTCTGTGTCCATGTTGTATTCTATATTTTACACTTACAAGTAAAGAAGATTAAGCATCAAAACACGTTTATCTACCTTTGTCAAGTTATTCCACACAAGGCAGAAACACAAATTAAACTGACATCTTATTTCTAACACTCACAAATATCAATTATTTCAACCAGTGCTATTTGCTACCACTTGGTATATTGGAAGGCATTGTACGTACCTCGTGTTTTCAACCTTCAGTATAAATAAAAGAGTATTGGAACGTTCAAAGCTTGTTACAATTGTGTGAACCTCTGCACTTTCAGGGGATTATCCTGTTTTTGGAAGCTGATCCCTTTATTCAGATTGCATTTGCATTCCAAAAAACTGCTGAGAACATGTGACTGAACTCCTCTAGAAAAGAGGATCTTGGATAACTTTCTCAAGTGGAATAATACGCCAAATAAGAACATAAGAAATAGGAGCAGGAGTAGGCCATCTAGCCCTTCGAGCCTGCCCCGCCATTCAATAAGATCATGGCTGATCTGTCGTGGCTCAGTTCCACATTCCCGCAATAACTCACTGTTAGCTTTCAATAGCTCTTTGGGTCCTGGAGCATTTTGGTTGTTGCATGGAGACCAGTGACCAGCTGGTCCTGCAGGTTTCTCCACATTAGTATACAGCCTTGCCAAGGGGAAGACCTGCACTTTCAGGGTTGTGACCAATCCTTGCTCTTGTCCCAGCACCGCACTGGGCTGGAGTTCAATCTGGACAAGTCGCAAGTGGAACCAAAAAAATCAACCACTTGTTATGTGGACATTGGATCTAGGCAGGAAGGTAAAGGGGAAACTTTACTGTTCCTATTACCCGTACAGAGGAGGTTCTACATGTTCAGCAGTGTGTGCAATTTCAGAATACATGGTGTGTTAGAAAATGGAAACTTCCTAGTAAACAAAATAGCATCCTGATACATTGCATCGCTTGAACAGTCGGAATTACCTGTACATGTAAAGCCTGCACTGTTTGGAGAGCGACCTCTAATTACAATTTCACAACATAATTCCTGTTTATTTCACAATAAAATTCATTAGAAATTGCAAAGAACTATTTGGCAAACAAATTTGCTACTGGCCCTATTTTGTTTAGTTGTTTTTCAATTGTCTAGGCAAAAATAGTATATGGAAATCTCCAAGAGATGGTTATTTACACCAGGTTTATTTGTATAGTCTTAAAGGCTCTCTTTTAAGATGGGTCTAGAGTACAATTATTTTAACACCATAATCTTAACTTATCATCTTTCCTCCAACATTGCCAGATCAAAAAAGTGACTCAGTGGCATGAATGATTTTTGTTAGAAGAATAACAAATTTCACATGATCAAACTGGGAGTCTGCCAACTCAGGCATCCGTTTCGGGAACAGGCAGCAATTACTCTCTAGGATTTCTCATTAATTGTTATGTCTAAATCCTTTGGGTCAAAAACAGTATTGTTTGTTGTGTGCCCTGTGCCCAAATAAGGTCATAAGTGATTCCAACTGCTGGCCAGATACCATATCCGGATCCAGCTCCTGTAACAAAGACTAAAAGCTAGTGAGGACTTTAGCAACATCACGGGAACCAGGGGACATTCTATTCGTGGATTTAGTTGCACTTGTTCAGAATCGCCACAATTCAAATCCCTCAGTGATTGTCCAGCTGTTCGAATTCCATAGTGAATTTCATAAAGTTTTAAAGATAAGCGTGTGTGCACTTTGCATTCTTCACTATTAATTCCTATACTGTGATGCACAAAATGGGGTAGAAATTGAGTCACACTGCACTTGATTAATACAGGGACCCGGCGACTTGACACCCCTGTTAAGATGTCATGTTGGCGACACAGTGGTTAGCACTGCTGCCTCACAGCGCCAAGGATCCGGGTTCAATTCCAGCTTCGGGTCACAGTCTGTGTGGAGTTTGCACATTCTCCCCGTATCTGCAGGGGTTTCTTCTGGGTGTCTGGTTTCCTCCCAGAGTCCAAAGATGTGATGGTTAGGTGGATTGGCCATGCCAAATTGCCCCTTAGTGTTGGGGGTCGAGCTAGTGTAAATGCATGGGGTTACAGAGATACGGCCTGGGTGGGATTATGGTCGGTGCAGACTTGATGGGCCGAATGGCCCCCGTCTGCACTGTAGGATTCTATGTCCAACCTAATCCGGCATGCTTGCTACTTTCCTAAAACCACCATTGAGCTGCTCATTTCATACATACGGAGCCCAAAATCTGTTTTTAAAGCATTCTCCCTGCCAGAACCGGATACTGGTGAACAGCGCAGACTCCTGGAAGTTTGCATTGTAGTTTCAGATTCCTTTCTCCCGGTTGCTGACTTGGGCTAAATAAATATTGTGCAGTTTCGGTATCCTTTTGGACCCAAATCGAGTCTCGAACCCCACATGCAGGCCGGGGCAGCTTTTACAAGTAGTAGCCGATCTTCGAGAATCGAGGTTGCTGGCGGGATAGGCTCAAGTGCCCTGCCATGGTGATGTGGGACTGCCCTAAATTGTGTAATTTTAATGTCCTGAATGTTACGGTGGAGAAAGCTGCAGGGGCTGGTGGCTACAGCGCTGCTTTTCCTGTAGGCCTTTGGCAAATCTAGGGCAAATTCCATCACCATAGCTCCCTATTTCTATTTCTGTAACAACAGCTTTCACTCCTATTGATGCCCATGTTTACTGAAACCCTTATCCATATCTGTATACAGGAACCTCATTTTTCTGACACACACTTACTGGACCTTTTGAGCTCAACTGGTTACAAACTCCTACTCATCCAGAACGTCATCCTGTTCACTCAATTCCATAATTCCTGCTCGTCAATCTCCATTGGTGCCCGTTATAAATTTGACAATCTGTTTCACTATTGATAAAAGGACGGATGGCCATCAGTACCCACTCTTCAAATTCCATGGGTGCCTACTGCAGACATCTGATGATCACAGGGTCAGAGTCAGATGTGACATCCTTTCCCAGGTACAGCATTCACTAGTTAACAAAGAATGTACATCACTTATAATGCCAAACCAGTGCAGGGGTCAGCAGTACTTAGCACCGCTGCCTCAGCGCCAGGGACCAAGGTTCGATTACTGGCTTGGGGTCACTGTCTGTGTGGCATTTGTACGTTCTCCCCGTGTCTACGTGGGTTTCCTCCAGGTGCTTTCGTTTCCGCCCACAGTCTAAAAGACGTGCTAGTTAGGGTGCATTGATCCGAACAGGCACCGGAGTGTGGCGACTAGGGGATTTTCACAGTAACTTCACTGCAGTGTTAATGTAAAGCCTTACTTGCAACTAATGAATAAACTTTAACTTTAGAAAACTTGCCAAGTATTTGAGAGCTCTGTTATAGTTTTTCTGTTCACATTTTCAGCTCTAGATGGCGCTCAGTATCAGAGTGCAGCAGTTCAGGAATCCACAAAGGACAGCAATGAGAGGGAAACCAATGATGCTCTGAATCGCTGGGTAGGTATTCAGTCTGAAGGTTTTGAAGGTTTGGGCGGCACGGTAGCACAGTGGTTAGCACTGCTGCTTCACAGCGTCAGGGACCCGGGTTCGATTCCCAGCTTGGGTCTCTCTGTGCAGAGTTTGCATGTTCTCCCTGTGTCTGCTTGGGTTTCCCCCGGGTGCTCCGGTTTCCTCCCACTGTCCAAAGATGTGCGGGTTAGGTTGATTGGCCACGCTAAATTGCCCCTTGGTGTCAGGGGGATTAGCAGGGTAAACATGTTGGGTTATGGGGTTAGGACCTGGGTGGGATCGTTTGGCCAAATGGCCTCCTTCTTTACTGTAGATTATATAACGTTTGCAGATCTGTAATTAAAAGTTAAATCAGTGCCCAAAATGAATCAGTTAAAATATTCAGGCTATTTGAAGTGAGTTCATAAAGTGCATTATCTTTTCATAGATAGTCATGGAATTATACCCTGTGTTTCTGTCAACAGTTAGGGGAGCAGCTTGGACAGTTGGTTCCAACCAGTGGTGTAGATGTTGTCGAGTTGGAAGATGAGGGAACGTGTATACGATTTAGCCCGCTGATGACAGCAGCAGGTGAGTAAAGAGACTTGATTAGATATTTTTTATGAGTTCACGTTTTGCAGTGAAGGATTTGTCTTCATTGTGTAAATACATTTATCTGTTTTTTATGATGATTAAGTTAACCCAAGGTTCAGGGATAGTGTTCTACAATAAACATGAAACATATAAGATGATTAGAGGTTTAGACAGGGTGGACAGTGATAGCCTTTTTCCTAGGATGGAGAAAGCTAGCACGAGGGGGCACGGCTTTAAATTAAGGGGGGGTAGTTATAGGACAGATGTCAGGGGTAGGTTCTTTACCCAGAGGGTGGTGAGGGATTGGAATGCCCTGCCAGCTGCAGTTGTAAATGCGCCTAGTTTGGGGGCGTTTAAGAGATCTGTGGATAGGTTTATGGACGAAATGGGATTGGTTTAGATTAGTGGGTTAGTGTTTTTTTTTAAAAAAGCTGGTCGGCGCAACATCGTGGGCCGAAGGGCCTGTTCTGCGCTGTTATGTTCTATGTTCTAATATCAGTCCATTCTTTTCACACTATGGAAAGCTTTACTTATACAGAGGATTTTCCGAGCCTCTGAATATTCTGAATTTACGCTCATGACAGTGAGAGGACAATATTGGGTTGCAATCCACGGTAGCATGCAGTCTCCTACTCTTAGAAGAACAAAGAAAATTACAGCACAGGAACAGGCCCTTCGGCCCTCCAAGCCTGCACCGACCATGCTGTCCGACAGAACAAAAATCTCCTACCCTTCAGAGGACCATATCCCTCCATCCCTTCCAATTCATGTATTTGTCAAGATGCCCCAAAGAAGTCGCTATCATATTTGTTTCCACTACCTCCCAGCGAGTTCCAGGTACCCACCACCCTCTATGTAAAAAAAAAAGTTGCCTTGTACATCTCCTTTAAACCTTGCCCCTCGCACCTTAAACCTGTGCCCCCTAGTAATTGACTCTTCCATCCTGGGAAAAAGCTTCTGACTATCCACTCTGTCCATGCCTCTCATAATCTTGTAGACTTCTATCAGGTCGCCCTCAACCTCCATTGCTCCAGACAGAACAAACCAAGTTTCTCCAACTTCTCCTCATAGCTAATGTCCTCCATACCAGGCAACATCCTGGTAAATCTTTTCTGAAACCTCTCCAAAGCTTCCACAAAAAACCTGAGCTCTGTAAAATAGTGTTGCACACCATCAAATTATCTCTGATGAAGGGTCATTCTGATTTGAAATGTTGGCTCTATTTTCTCTCTCTCCGACACTGTCAAACCTGCTGAGATTTTCCAGCATTTCCTGTTTTTGCATCAAATTACTTGAATTTATACCTGTATGAAACCTAGTCTGGGTGAAAGTTTAGCTGATGCTGGTTTTGTTAGCTTTCTGCAACATATTGTGTCTACAAAAATATTAAGAAAAGGGTTGTACATGCTGTGTGAGGGTTCTAACAATACTAGCACTTATCTTGCAAAGTAAATTATCTGGACTTGAGCAAGCAATGGCTACAAATCCCATGTCCATTTCTCTTTGACTTTATTGCTAATTTGTTTATCCTGAGCTAAAATTATGTTGAATGTTCTGGTGTATCTTATCAGTACATTACAGATATTGAATTCTTGTATCAAATCGTCATATTCGTGGGGAGGCGATGGCCTAGTTGTGTTATCACTAGACTATTAATCCAGAAACTCAGTTAATGTTCTGGGCACCTAGGTTCGAATCCCGCCACGGCAGATGGTGGAATTATGGATGGGCAACAGATGCTGGCCAGCCAGCGATGCCCATGTCCCAAGAATGAATAAAAAGAAAGTTCAATCAGAGATTATCTTTGCTTTAAATGGCCCTTTTTAAACAAGAGGCTTGTAGAATATCAATATCGCTATACAATATCGTGGAATACAATATCGCTACCACATTTAATGCACTCCAGTGTTGAACATTTGCATACCTGACTAAATGTGAGACAGATAATGTATCAGTTGTCACATAAGCCATATAATTTGCGTGTTGTTCACTGAGTTACACTTACTGCCTAGCTATCATGTAAACAAGAGTTTCTGAAAGACAATTTATCTTCTTTCTTTCCTTTAGTCCTGAACACTACACCAGAACATGTGGACCAATTGGCTGAATGTCTGAAAGCAAAAATTCCCATTCTAATTAGCACCCTACAGCTCCGAGAAGAGTTTAAGCAGGAGGTTTACCAGACAGCTGGCCTGACATACATCGAGGACCTGAGCTGGCCAGGATTAGGCGCTGTGCGGTAAGTCTCCCTGCAATTGTTTATCCAAAAATATTTTTTCAAAGTGGTGCAATTGTGGGTGATTGCAATTAGCAACCACGTTAATAACCAGAATGAACATAATCCCACGTTATAGGCTGGCAACATTTTAAAAACAATAGTTTGTGACATACCAGCAAATGCTTTTATTTCTACATTGATAAATAGCATCAAACATTGTTGCTCGGTCAGTTTCAGCTGGTTTGGATATCAGTACATTGCATTTCTAATGCTTTTGTCAAATGTCAAAAATATTTCTCATCCACATTTCCTTTTCGCTTATTTCTTCCCCACCGCCCCGCGCCCCCCCCCCCCCCCCCCCGGCAACCCCTGTCGCCCAAATTTTTCATAATTTCAGCTCCTCCTCAATTGAAAATCTCCACTGTGATCTTCCATCGTAACATGTAGTCTTGTGACTTACAAGGCAAGATTGCCAAGGTTACAAACTTCTACAGAGATAAAGGTGAAATTCTGCGGATGCTGGAATCTGAAACAAAAACAGGAAATGTCAGCAGGTCTGACAAGCATCTGTGGAGAGGTGACGAGTCTGGATCCAGACTCGAAACGTTGGCTCTATTCTCTCCCCACAGAGGCTGTCAGACCTGCTGTGATTGTCCAGCATTCTCTTTTCATTTCAAATGAACGTCAATCTTGTTGCATGACGGGTTTACAAACTCCAGTGTG